>NC_086232.1:26919795-27541462 GCF_036321145.2 Pelmatolapia mariae | reverse complement strand
AGTTTAGTAAATGGTAAGAGAAAAAGCTACTTTTCCTTTATTCATACAAGGGTTCGCCACAGCTGGTAGCTCCACAAAATCAGACAATTTTATTTACCGTGTCGGTGTCCAGTAAACCTGGGAGCTCATGAGATTTGGATGCCTAACTGTTGCACAAGTCAACACATTATTTAGCTGCTCTGGGAATTTTGTTTATTTATTTATATAGTTTTGTATTTTTTACTTTCTGTTTGTTTTATCGGAAGGCTTACTACTGAAAGTGCGTTCACCAGCAGGTGAGACAACAGAATACCGGAAATTTGGCAATAACCTTCAAAATAAACCAATATAAACTCGATTTTTGACCATCGAGAACTGATCGTACACTCAAAAGAAAAAATAAAATAATTGTGCCCAAAATGCTGCTTTTAATTACATGTAAATTTTCCGTGTAATTTTGTTATATAAGTACAATGTAAAAGTCTACGTGTAATGGAACCTGATCAAATGAAATTTACTTGATTGGTATACCAAGCCCATTTTCCTTCATGATTTCCTTAATTTCCTTAATTATTTGAATAAATGATCGCTTGATTTTAAATGTTTCAGTTGCATTTGACTCAAAATGATAGCTTCGTGTTTACTGAGTTTGAAAAATCTCTTCTTCTGTTTTTCTTTGCACAAGATGGCCAAGTAATGAGAAAACAGTATCGGTATCAAGGAGCATGGCTTGTTGCTTAGCTACACTGCTCAGCTCATTATGAAATGGAGTTCGAAGATTTTCTCAACACCTTCAGCTCTCCCTCAACTTATTTATTAGTTTTCTTCGGTTGCCATCAGTGGGTGCAGATTGCCTACTATATAAAACCCCGAGATGAACAAATTGTTATCCTTTATTAATTTACATAGAAATGCAGAGGGTGAGCCAACTTTGTCTGAACTCCTGGAAACAAATACACCCAAATGCCATGAATTTGCACTCAGATGTATGTTACCCTAAAACGTCAGCTTTCTTTTTTTATGTTTATTTTGAAAGTTTATACCGGAAGTGCGTGATTCATATTGGGCATGACTTGACAGGTTGCGTGTTGGACGTCCCAGTGATAGA
This sequence comes from Pelmatolapia mariae, assembly GCF_036321145.2. Taxonomy (NCBI): domain Eukaryota; kingdom Metazoa; phylum Chordata; class Actinopteri; order Cichliformes; family Cichlidae; genus Pelmatolapia; species Pelmatolapia mariae. The sequence continues at coordinate 27,540,375 of NC_086232.1, read as the reverse complement.
TATGCACATGCATAGTGTGGAGATCCGGGACAGGAACACCTGAGCAGGAGAGCCCGAAAGACAGCAGCAGCTGCAGCAGCCAGCACACACTCATCGACTTTCAGGTAGACGTGTGAACACTTCGGGAGGGAGAGAGGAGACAGACCCATAAACAACACCCGAGGTAATTTGCATTCGCTCACAGTTGTATGCAAAGGCAGACGGGGGCTGTTAAATGTCATCAGGTTTGTAGCTGAGCTGCCGTATGGTAAGGCGGTGTAGGCAACTTGGACTCTTAGTTAGTTATAGGCTACAAGTGTCATCGGTGGCTTCAGAATATGAACTTTGTGTTCGTGGTTAATCGGGCTAATTTGTGCACAGATATTTGGATTCGGTGTCAACAAGTGGGGCAATGAAGTGTCCCGTGAAACAGCTGCTCTCGTGCACTGCATTGACTGACTGAAGCAGTTACAAACCAGGCGTCAGATGCTCTGAAGTCAAATATTGAATGTGCATTAATGAGAGTTGACATGTTTTCCCAAGCTAAAGTAAATACACAACCCTACACACACACATACTTCAGTGTGTGCCAGGTACTTTCATGCTGATGTAGGCGCATGCGCGGATATTGATGTTCTGCTGAGTGTGTACAGCAGCATGCCGCTCAGCCCCTCTTTTATGATCTTGGAAGCTGTAATGCTGAGCTGGTCTCCAGAGACTTCTCAGCAGCCAAGGAGGAGCAGGACTCAACCCCTGAGAGAAGAGGAGGGGGGTGGGGGTGGAGGAGGAGGAGGAGGAGGAGGAGAGGGAGAAGGGGGGTAGATAGATGAATGTAGATGGATTGATGCCGAGTGATGGAGGAAGGAGAGAGTTAAGAGTGGGAGGGAAGCTGGCTGGCCGGATGATGACAGGAGGGATGCATAGATGGATGAATATGTGAGGAGAGAAGGAAGATAAATGAGACTAAGGAGTGTGTTTGTGTGTGCATTTAAGTAGTAGTGTCACTGGGTGAATGAATGACCAGATGGGTGATAGATAAAATACACAAGCGGGGGAGAATCTATTGCCCCCTTCCCACCGCTCAGTCTCTACCGATCCTATAAGTTTTTAACATGTGTTCTTGTGACAAATGGATGGAGAGAGCAGGAGGTGACCGGTCCAGGGAGGAAAAAGAGTAAGGAGCACGCCCTGGATGTGATTCATAGCACAGTGATAAGCGCTAAGAGGGATCAGGGAGGAAGACGGACCATTTTTAAAATAACACTTCCATTTACCAACATCAGCATCTGCTCAGCTATTAGTGTGGATGGATTTCAGACGTCTGAGTGTTAACCTGAATTCTCAAATAGCTGATATTTATCACTGTGACACCACAGCTGATATACTGGTAATCCTGGATTTTGCGAAAGCCAGTGCTTTTCTTAACTTTAGTATTCCGCCTCCTTTTTTGTTTTCAGTTGCCATCTTTTTTTTCTTTTTTTTTAATTCAAACAAACATTAAACCTCCAATATTAACATTTAAGAAAAACTCTAACATGAGCTCATACTTTAGCTAATCATCTAACATTGAAAGGATTAGCCGGTAAATTTGACTATGTTCAATTATAGGAGTGTATCTGCATTGCCTTTGTCTAAAAATTCCTTATTTAAAATTTATTGGCAATGGGCATTTGATTGTGCAGATGACGTGTCTGACATCGGCATCGACGTTCCCTACCATGGTCACATGTTCCTGTCTTTGCTATAAGACATCATTGCGCAATATATTGAGATTACTGGCAAGTCAGACTCTATTAGATTATTTTTGTATGCATTACAGCCAAGTAGTTATGTGACTGATTAAAAACAGGAACTAGTAGATACAATCCTGTTTCTTCCTGTACATGTATGCATTTACCAGCACTTGACCCAGTGCAGCACCCTGAGCCTGCAATTATGTAATTGTCCTTAACTGCCTTACAGCCACACCTATTCTGTGTTGTTCTTGTACTTGTGTTATTTTTGTTTTATGGAAAAAATACAGCCAACATATTTCCATCTAATCTGCTGGTTGCTGCTGGCAATTGAACAGGTGTAAGGTACACCTGTTCAATTGCTCATTAATGCAAATATCTAATCAACCAATCGCATGGCAACTCAGTACGTTTAGGCATGTAGACGTGATCAAGATGAGCTGCTGCAGTACATGGCATGCATTGCAATTGGGAAGAAGCTTGACTTTAAATGTTGCATTACTGTTGGTGCCAGATGAGCTGGTCTGAGCATCTCAGAAACTGCTGATCTCCTGGGACTGCACAGCCATGTCTAGGGTTTACTTAGATTGGCCACTCCTGTCAGCCAAGAACAGGAAAAATGAGGGTATAGTTCACCCGGGTTCGCCAAAATTGGAAAGTAGAAGATTGAAAAAAAAATGTTGCCTGGCCTGATGAGTCACAGCAGAAATCGATTGCAAGATCAGCATGGATCCATCTTACCTTATAGCAGTTCAGGCTGGTGGTGCTGTGATGGTGTGGGGGATATTTTCTTGGCACACTTTGAGCTCTTAGTCACAACTGAGCATTGTTTAAAGACCACAGCCCATCTCAGTATTGTTGTCGACCACGTCTATCCCTTTATGACCATCGTGTACCCATCTTCTGATGAAATATTTCCAGCACCTTGTTGAATCTGTGCAACAAAGAATTAAGGAAATTGTAAAGGCCAAAATTGTTCCAACCCATTATTGGCATGGCATACCTAATAAAGTGGTCAGTGAGTATATGTAGGATTACCAGCCACAGGTAACTTGCAGAACTTTTGAAGGGACAGCAATCAACAACAGACACTACAGAAAACAAAAATGTAGACACACAACCACTACAAACCGCTGCAAACAATATTTAATACAAGAAACACAAAAGACAACATTTATCAACAACAACAAAAAGAAAGATGCTTTATAGCGCATCTCAGTGATCACACATGTGCCTCTCCTTTTTGTCTGTCATCATTTGATAGATGGCTTTAGCCAGAGATCCAGGAGCGGCTCAGGAGCGGAGAGATCCAGCCGACCAAAACTTTGACTACATGTTCAAGCTGCTGATCATCGGCAACAGCAGCGTGGGAAAGACCTCATTCCTCTTCCGATATGCAGATGACTCATTCACTTCAGCGTTTGTCAGCACGGTGGGCATCGACTTCAAAGTCAAGACCATCTACAGGAACAACAAGCGGGTCAAGCTACAGATCTGGGTGAGATTGGGCATGAGATAGAGCCTCTGCACTGCTGAGTAGTATTTTTAAGAAGTCCTTAGGATAGAAAAACCCCTAAACCCTCGAAGCAAAGGATTTCTTTTCTCTCATCTGCTGTTTTTTTTCTTTCTTTCTTTCTTTTGTGCTTCTGTACCTGGTATTTGACCTCTATTAACAGGGCAAGAGGAGAGGTGGTTTAGGCCATTGGGAGCACAATAGCAGCTTATACACTAGTGTAATTATGTCTTCAGTCCTCATAATTTAAGTAATAGTTTGTGGTGTTTTGCTGAAGTACTAACCAAGACTCTTTTTTTTTTGTAATCTGAAGACGTGGAAGAATAGACACTAATTTTACTTCGGGGGGGGGGGGTTCCAACCAAAGAAAAACACCTGTTTTTTCTTCCTGCTTTCAAACTGTTTGTCACCACATGCACATAGTTATAATGATTAGGACAAGAACAAGGTTTGTTGACTCACTGAAAGATGTTTATTCATTGCAGCAGCCAAGAACTAAAAGCTCGCTGGCAGTGTTGCAGTTTGACCAAATGTAATCTTAATCAAGCTGTCACACAAAACCTTTCCGTTTTTTGTTGTTGTTGTTTTAACTACTTTGACTGTGATAGATGTCTGGGATGCTCCTAGAGGCACTTAATGTAGAGGTAGCTCCATTTGAACATCACTGAGATCTTAAAAGTCCCTAATAATTTCCACTTGAATGCTCAGGAAGATTTTTACTCCGGTCTCCCTACACCGGAGTAAAAATCTACTGTACAGAGAACAGCTTTGACACACAATATATCAACAAAATTGACTATAAAATGCTGCAGTCTCTTTAAAGTCGGAGCCGTAATTTATGTGGGGTCGTTACCTGTGGCAAAGAGGTTTTAAAATACATCTTCAACAGAAGGAGGGGCCAAATGAATAGAGCTTTTCAAAGCCTTGTTACACAACATGGAGTGTTTATCCTCTTCCCATTCCCTGATTTGCCCTCTTACATGCTGCAGCCTGTCATGGATGTGAACTAATTTCTCACTCTCTGGAGTTAATAACAGTTGATGTTTAACATTGTCCCCAGACGGCGGGGTTCATGAAAGATGCATGGGTTTGAGCTGCAGGAGCCGAATGTGCTTACCGCGCAGACTGACACCCAGGACAGATCTATTACTGAATGTTAGTGGAAGGCGAGGACTCACCCACAGTACTCCTGTTAGATGAAAGTAATGCATCTTTTTTGAAGTTAATGTATTCAGCGGGCCATGCCTTCTCGGCTGCGCTTTACAATGATACAGCTGCACACTTTCACACAAGGAAGGTGCCAAGTGAAATGATGAACCAGTAGTATAAAAGATAACCATATTAAAATTCAGATAAATAGCAGTAAAATTTTTATTACCGATGCATTAACAAGCAAGCAGATTTTTAACGTCCCAGCTGGTTGACTTGAGGTTTTATATCCAGGAAAGACATGCAGTATATTGGTTGTGAAAATGTTTTGTTATGAGCCCTTCACTTCAGAATCGGGGTTATTGGCTGCTGAGGAACTTAATGGGATTTCTTAGGACCATTAAAATAAGCGCAGCTACATGTGACATAAATTGTAGGTTGCTGACAAGCCCAAAAATGTGTACAATTAGAGTCAGTGGTGTTAATGAGGTCCATAGCAGCTGCTGGCATCACATTACATGGGAGAAAGTTTAAAGAAGTTAGTTTCAAAGTCTTAGTTTTCTTACTGCAGTTTCAAAGAATCCACAGGAGTGTTACGTTTGTTACTTTAAGGTTTTTCCCAAGGCAACATGAAGAGGAAAAATACCATCTGGAGATGTCCCCTAAGATGTAGGCAAGACCTGAGAGTGTGTCCTAGTGTGCTTCCAGGGTGTGGCAGCATCAACATTTTAAAAGGGAGGGGTTATTCTATTCTAAGAAAGTTCGTGATTCACCTTTGCTTTTGGTAAATGGTAAATGGCCTGTATTTGCATAGCGCTTTACTTAGTCCCTATGGACCCCCAAAGTCCATAGGGACACTACATTCAGTCATCCACCCATTCACACACACATTCACACACTGGTGATGGCAAGCTACATTTTCTGCAGAGTTAACCATTTTTTTACTTTTACTTCCCTGTCATGTTTTCATTTTGCAAACAACTTTAAGTGTTGTTTTTTTAAGCTTTCATGTTGCTTTTGAGTAATGTGTTATATGTGTTGAAATCGAATTTCAGTAGGGTTGTTGTTTCTTCATTTTTGTGTGATTTCTGGAGTTGGGCCAGTAAAAATAATTCATCCACCATTCAATGTGTGTTTACAGGACACAGCTGGGCAGGAGCGCTACCGGACTATCACCACAGCTTACTACAGAGGAGCCATGGGATTTCTGCTCATGTACGATATCACGAGCCAGGAGTCGTTCTGTGCTGTTCAGGACTGGTGGGTAGATGAAGCATATAATTAATGCAGAATAAGCATGTGTGTTTTCCAGTAGCTGAAGGCATTTTTCCAAGGCATGTGTTTTTTTGGGGGGGGGTTTTCACTGGTCTAAAAAGTGATACCTGCACAGAAGTGCCTTAAACTTTCTTTATTTCTAATGGCTAGCAGAGGTGACACTTTGGTTGCAAAAACGTTTTGGTTGTGTTGAGGTTTTACAGACCCATGACCAGTAGCCACGTCTAGGCCCCAGTCACACAGGCCTAGGGACCAGTTCACGACCATCTGGCAACCAGAAATGGTGAAGAAAAATGGGAAATTCCCTGGTTGTGAGTGGTTGTTGAATGTGATGGCAGTGACAGGGAAAATGACTGTTAATTCATCCCACTCATGCTGTGCTACAGACTGGTCAGTAACCCCATGGCAACTAGCTGTTGCTAGGGAAAATGTTTATTCCTCAATTAGTAAAATCTCCTTGCTTTGGTTGCTGGAATTTTGCTGCTGTCTTAGTTTTAAAGAAAGTGGCAGATTTGTCTACAAAGCCTGTCCAGCTATCCACTATAGTGAAACTGTGAAAAGTGCAACATGAACCAGAATTGAAGACCCGTTTGCCTTCAAAGTAAAAGATTTGTTCTTCTTGAAACATGCTGGCTGCAGAGCAGAGACACAACCTTTACTTTGAAGGCTTTTGCATCACACTTGTTCAAGTGTTACTACCGTTGGGCTGGTAGACAAACATGAAAAACTACAGGAAAACCAGCGATAACTAGGAGGTTTTTGGTGCAGCACTTTCTTTGTATCTGATTCCTTCCAGCAACAGCCAGCAAATTCCGTGAATCATTGCCAAGCAGTTAAGGAATACACATTTTTCCCTAGCAACCAGTGGTTGCAGACAACTCTTGAGCAATGTGCGCATGACGACACAAAAGAAACCTCAATAGAAATTTGTGGGCAAATGGCCCATGGTTCCCTTACTTTGTGACTTCAGTAAGCTCTTTCCTGAGGAGTGTATGGTCTCAGTCACTACTTTCAAGTCCTTTTGAATTTAGTGAATTTCATTATATTAATGACGGCCCTCATTAAGGTCCACAAGGACAAAAAAGCACAATATGCTTTAGGGCATCCACTGTGTAGATGTGCAGGTGTGTCCATAGGTTTTGCAATTAGATCTGTCTTCTGATCGTGACATTTAGTTTAAAAGGCTATGATGTTGAAAACATTCAATAAGCTTCAGAAAGGGAACTTCTCAATGTCGCCATGGATACATTCATCTTATGATTTTCTTCAACTGTTTGTTGTTTTTTTTGGATCACTTGGAGAAAATAAAAAAGGAGCACTCTTGTTCACAAGAATAGATGCTGCATAAAAAAATTGGATATAACAGTGTTTAATTAAAGAAAATACACATAACGTTCCACTGTATAACCTGTAGAAACAAAAAGGACAATATATCAATAGACACAACCAACAGTCCTCCTGAAAATGGACACCACAGGAAACATTAAAATATTAATTTAATCTGTCAGTTACTGATCAGTGTATGTTTTCTAAGTACAATTTGAAAAGCAACGCCCCTTTAAATTAATATGGTGGAGTAAAAAGTCAACATTTGCCTCTAAAATTCTGGGGTAACTAAAGTAGTGTGTGTGTGTGTGTGTGTGTGTGTGTGTGTGTGTGTGTGTGTGTGTGTGTGTGTGTGTGTGTGTGTGTGTGTGTGTGTGTGTGTGTGTGTGTGTGTGTATTATAATTACTGTTACTTTATGTTATCATTACCAGTGCTCTAGTCGAAGACTTCAGATACAAAAGACTTGAAACACGACTTTCATCAAAAGTGAGAAAATGATATCAGGTGAAAGCTCTTAGTCTGTTTTCAATAATCAGATGCTTTTGCTTCAAACCTCTCTAAATCCCACTCTGAGCTTCTTCCAAAATGGTCTTCTTTTGCAAAAATCTGTAAAAGCTGCTTCACTTTGTCAGCAAAGCGAATTGTGTTCGCAGCACCACCAATCAGGGGATCAGATCATGTGACATTCAAACAGGTTAAGTCTCATTTATCTTAATCCGGGTTGCCAGCTTGCACTACTTGGGCTCTTAGCTGACTTGACATGACAGCAGTGCACTGTTTTTAATGGATATTTCTGTTTATTTATTCATTTATATATTGCACTGTCATTTTGCGCCATACAGTTCCAGTTTATTCAGTCTTTCATTTTGAATACTGCTTTCATCATTTGTGATGTTTCCACTTGCATCCTTAGGGATTTTATTCAGTGATTAATAACCTTTTCATTCTAATTAAAATAAACTTACTGAACCTTCTTTGCACCTTCTTTGCATCTGATTTCATCCAGCGACAGCCAGTAGCTTCCATGAATCACTGCCAAGCAGTTAAGGAATACACATTTTTCCCTAGCAACCAGTGGTTGCAGACAAATCTTGACCAATGTGCGCATGACGACACAAAAGAATCCTCAGAAAAATCTGTGTGAAAATGGCTCTTGGTTCCCTTTGGTTTGCTTTGTAACTTCAGTAACCTCTACCCTTAGGAGTGTATGGTTTCAAGTCCTTATAAATTCAGTGAATTTCATTATATTAATGACGGCCCTCATTAAGGTCCACGAGGACAAAAAAAGCACAGTATGCTTTAGGGCGTCCACTGTGTAGATGTGCAGGTGTGTCCATAGGTTTTGCAATTAGATCTGTCTTTTGACCATGATGTTTAGTTTACAAAGGCTATGATGTTGAAAACATTCAGTGCGCTTCAGAAAGGGAACTTCTCAGTGTCGCCATGGATACGTTCATCTTATGGCTTTCCTCTAAAAGACTGTTTTTTGTTGTTTTGGTTTTTTTCCTTCTTTGACCTGGAAACGATCAAAAAATCAACACGTATAGCAAGAGATTGATAATAATACTACAAATAATGTCAGAGCAGTATCATTCTGCTGTGTTATATTAAAAAAATGCACATAATGTTCCATTGCATAACCTATAGAAATGAAAAGGAAACCTATCGATAGGCGCAATAAACAGTCCTCCTAATAACATACACAACCAGAAAAGGTTTGAATTTTGGACTCAAGTGAAAGCTCTCATTTGATGATCAAATCCTTTTAGCAAAAATCTCTTAATGCCGCTTCCCTTTGTCAGCAGAGCCTATTGTGTTCACAGCAACACCAATCAGAAGACGACATCATGTGACATTCAAACAGGTTAAGTCTCATTTTTCAGTGTGTTGAGATTGTTAACCTAATCCTGTTTGCCAGCTTGCACTACTTGGTGTCTTAACTTACTTCCTTATTTATTCGTCTATACAGTGTGCTATCATTTTGTGCCATGCATCTTCAGTGATCTCTTTTAGTGATTAATAACCTTTTCATTGCAATTAAAGTGAACTTGAATGCTAGAAATCAGAAGAGACTCAGCTTTGGTTCATTGTTGTGATGGACTGAGGGTCTCTGTAGGTCATACAGTAGAGTTGTGAACATGGTTTGGTTTTTTTGGTTTTTCTCAGGGCAACACAAATCAAGACTTACTCGTGGGACAACGCTCAGGTGGTGCTGGTGGCCAATAAGCTGGATTTGGAAGATGACAGGCAGGTGCCGACTGAAGATGGCAAAAGACTGGCCAAAGAGCTCGGTCAGTACGTGCTGGTGTTTATCAGCATGAAAACACGTGAACAAAACATTATTTAATAATCACTCATAAGCTTTTTATCTCTCTCTGCTCTCTCGCCAGGCTTCCATTTCTTCGAGGCCAGTGCCAAAGATAACATCAACGTGAAGCAGGTCTTTGATAAGCTGGTGGACGTCATCTGCGAGAAGATGAACGAGAGCGTCAACGGTGATGCCAATCCGGCAACCAATCACAAGGGAGATGGCCTGAAGGACACACCCAACAGCAGTCGGGGTGGCTGTGCATGCTGATTGCTGATTGTAAAACCTGATAAAACAGGTTTAATAAATAAATATAGGTGCCCACACTTACACAGATGACCAGAATTGCCCATAAATCTTTCATTGTGATTGTACTTTACCAAATGTTACTGCAGCGCAATCATGGATGCCTGGCGTTCAGTTTCTTTTTCATATTTCTTTCTGTTCCTGGTTTTCTTGACTCGGTGGTGATTCGAGGATCATCTTTGTAATCCCAATGTAACTGTTACACTAAGATGCCAAAGAGCTCCACTGAGCAGCCGTGCCTTTTCTCTTTATCGTTTCCTGTTCACACAGTGCAGTGAACAGCACCTGTTGCAGGTCAGGATGTGAAAGAAAGCCATGTGCCAGACTGAAATTGAATGGGGACTCACCCCGATTGACTTGTGTCATGCTACCCTCTAGTGGCTGTCGCACAAAACTGCATCACTGTGACTTCTGTTGAAATTGCCTGTTGTAAACCAAATGAGGAAGAAGGAACAGTACAAAGTCTAACATATTTGAAAGCTGAGATCACACACGCCTGATAGCCCTGCGTGACTTCCAGTTAATAAACCACACTTTTTGTTGGATGTTTTATAGGAATATAATCATCTGTTGTGTCTAAGTAATGTATTTGTTTTTTCTTTTTATACATTTAATTATTAATGTTAGTCCGAAGTTAAAATAACATGTTCATGCCGTGCCTCTTAAAGTTGAAATTAAAAGATAGGAATATGTATGTTATGTCTGTTGGCCTCATTTGTATGAAAACATTTCATGTATATCTTTGTAATTTTTTTTTTAAATGGATGAGTCATTGCTTGGAAAGTCAGTAAGTGCCTCCCACTTAAATTTTCTCCAGTGAATTATCAGAAAGGAGATAAAACACTGTGGGTACCGGCACACTTTTCTGTTACTGTGTCATAGACATTTAATTGGTGCAGTTTTGCTTAGGTGGTATTAGAACAAAGACCTCTACCTGACAGAACACCTTTGGGCTGAATTATAGCACAGACTCCGGGCCAGACCTTCTCAGGGTTCACTTCTGGAAGAATGGCCAAAAATTCCCATAAACACACTAACTAACACTTACGGAATAGTTATAACTGCAAAGGGTGAGCCTACATTATATTAAACCCTATGGATTAAGAATTGGATGTCCCTCAAGTTCATATGCAGATGATCAAATACTTTTGGCAATATAGCGTATGTGCTTCAAGGGTAGCTTTTAATGCGCACTGATATTTTAAAGTTATTATACAAAAGAAATGTCATTATGAGGGAGTCGGGAAGGATCCATGATTTTCTTTATACTGAATCAGATTAAATACTTCCTAATGATCCACAAAGTTAATAATAAAACATTCCCAAAAGTTTCCATGCAGTGTTGAAATCATTCACTAATCAATAGCACGACAAATCAATAAAGTCATAAATATTATCGTAAAAATGTTCCATGAGTAAATCAGTTATCATTTATCATGACAGTTTTTAATGTTCAATGACATCACACTGGACTGTCTACTGTGTTTTAACAGTGAACCTTTTACTTTGACCATGACCTGTAGTGATTTGATCGCCATGGTTTCTTTGATTGGACCGATCACCAAGAAAGGTCTTATTGTGTAAGGCACAACTGTGATTGCGTGAGTCGTGTTTGTTATGAAAAACCTGGATTATTAATTGAATTTGAAATTAGTATTTTTTCAGCCCTTGATGAGTTGCAAGAAAATAATAAAACCAGGAAGTTTTGGAAAACATGCTTCCCAGATACCCTTGTAAAGGAGCTTGTGACTGAATTACGTCACCTGAGAAAATATCTCTTGTCAGATTAAATTACTTTATATGATGTTGTTGTCTGATTTTTTTTTTTTTTGTCTTCATGACGTTTGGTCATAAAAATCTTATCTCAATGTCATGGAAAGTTGTGAAATGTGATTGAAAATAACTTTGAACCCTATGTTTGTGTGTGTGTGTGTGTGTGTGTGTGTGTGTGTGTGTGTGTGTGTGTGTGTGTGTGTGTGTATGTGTGTGTGTGTGTGTGTGTGTGTGTGTGTGTGTGTGTGTGTCCTATAGTGGGTGTGTTTGTCATGGGATTGTGCGACCTGTGAGAACTTAAATGGGCAGTCCAAATCGTCGATGCACAGACACTCCTCACTGATCAGACCTCAGCGGACACGCACACCTCAGTACAACACAGGTATAGTTGCTTTCTTCACCTTTTAATTCAAACTCCACAACTAAACTGCTATTAATCTTCTTTAATCTAAAGCTCATCCGGATGATGAATGGTTTGTTCTGTAATCAAAGGATTTTATTAACATCAGGCAAGTTCTAGTGACATGATTACTATTCCTCAGCAATGTCCAGGTGTTATTATTTTGTATAAAAACAGGTACAAAAAAAAAAAAAACCCATCAAACTGAGTTATTTAGCTGCTGCATTTCTATTAAAGGCGTTGGTGCAGAAACAACTTTTCTTCTTAGAGTTTAAGTAATTTATTCCCCTCTTCTGTGGCTGCTTGAGTATGTATTCAGAAATTAACATGGAGGTGTTATAAGGGAACTTTATTGCTTCATGGAAACAAGGTTGCAGCTTCAAAGTAGGACCAATTGATTGCTGTTGTCAAAGCTGCAATAAGGAAGAACTTGACAGTCACTATAAAACTGAGTTTATTTCTCTGATACCAGGAACAGGCATGTTAGGTTGTGCAAGTTAATGGACAACGGGTTGTGTGTGCCTCTTTTATGGCACTCCTGTGCTACCTAAACTGTGAAACCACTAACCTGATAAGGTACCTCAGCTGTAATATTTCAGCACACTTGAAGTTCAAAGCTAGAGGAAGCTAATTTTTTACCCCAACTCAACCAAGTACAGACTTAAATGCAAGGAGAAAAGAAGCAAACATATCACACAGCTGAGATGCCTAGTGGAGGATCATTTAAATAACCAAGCAGCAAAATGAATAAAAAATAACATGCAGACTTGGGCAATGCTTCAACCGAAACTCTGCACGACGTCAGCATGAAACGATTGGTATATTTAAAGAAGATTACGACCCCCCTCTCTTTTGTTGCCAGCTACTTTGGTTAATGTTTAACCCAAGCGAATGCCGAGTGACCCATGTTGGTCACTGCTTGTGTTGTCTGCCTCTTGCATGTTCCCCATGATAAATGCTGAAAAAGAATAATTGTAATTACACTAGATAAGTTGTTTTCACCTGAACTGACATCATTTTTTTTTGTTCTTGTTTTTTCAACAGAGTGAAAAAACAGAAATCAGCCAAAATGTGTTGTTCCGGCTTTCTCAAAATTATGATGTTCATCTTCAATGGCGGCATCTTTGTAAGTTGGAAAAAAGAGAGAACTTCTATTTCTCTGCATCTCTTCAACAGCTTGGTTTCACATCCTACACCAGACTACAAAGAAGACTTTATAGAGAGTAGTGAATCAAAAAAGGCCAAACCATTTCATTTGGCTGTATGAATTATTCTCTTTTATAGGTAGTCTCAATAAGACATACATTTTAGCCCACTTTCTCTGTTCAGATATGGCTTTAAGTCAGAGTTTTCAATATTTGCTTTTCCCCATAAATCAGATTACATTATGTCTATTTAATGTAAGGTCGAATAGAAAAGATGGTCTGCTTAGCCTTAGCTAACTAACTTACAACATAACACCAATTATCGCTACAGTGCTCCTGCTCAACGCAAAAATGTCACATTCAGGTCTAATATTTTCGGTGAGCATTAACTGACAGGAGCACTGATTTTTTTGAAAAAAATGAAGCATGTTCCTGTGGATTACCCTCCATGCTCTGAGACTATTTTTCCTCCACTATGACAGTTTTTCATCACCATAACAGTTTCATTCATTTTTTATCCGTTATCACAGTTTTTCATCACTATAACAGTTTCATCAATTTTTTTTTATGATTACTTTGTGCCCATGCAGAAAAATTACAGCTCCCATTACTTCTATTGTAACAGTGTCACTTCTTACATTGTCATTTTATTTTACTCATGTTGCTAGAATGAACAAACTCATTTCCAGGGTATTTTTCTTTATGTCTGTGTAATTTATCAGTCATCCCGATCATGGTAGACTTGGTAGAAGCGTAAAAAGAGGCAACTGGAAGTTGCCTACTAGATTGAGTAGTTTTAGGTGAAATGTCTTTGCAAACCTAAAGAAATCCAGTTGCCAACTTTTTTCTTACGTCTATTGTTCCCTATTTTTGTCTTTTTCCCTGGGATCTTCAGTGATATCAGAAAATTAGTAAGAAGTAGTAAGAAACTGTTTTTCTTAAAATGTTGACAGCTATAAATAAATACAATTTATTTTGCCACTGTTACTTATTAAAAAAGATAATGCAGTTCATATCATTCATGTTCAGTTTTTTAGTTTAATTTCCCATTAGCATTCCATGTTTTAATCATCTGCTTACACTATCTTACAGTTTTTTTTTCTTTCTCTCCTTTCTTTCTTCATTAACCTGCAGTTAGCAGGTGCAGTCATTCTGGGTGTGGGAATTTGGGTGCAGGTGGACAGTAATTCCTTTCTTGATATACTGGATGAGGTGGAAGACGCCTCCTCGTTATCACAACTGGTAAACGTCAGCTACCTGCTCATTGCCGTGGGTGCTGTACTACTGGTGATTGGCTTCCTGGGCTGCTGTGGTGCCATCAGGGAGAGCAAGTGCATGCTGCTGACGGTGAGCAAAGTTTGGAATAAAAAAAAATAATAAAACATTTTTAAAACAGAAAGAAAGAACAGCGGACATGGACTTCTGTATCTGTAATAGTAGGATAATAAAGTTTGCAACTTCATTGCATTAAAATATAACTGGCACCAAAGTCTTTCCTTGAAATGACCATTTTGTTTTATAACTGGGGAGTAGAGAAAATTATATTTAAGTCAGCTGAGTCAGAAAATATGGATTGTTGAAGGGTTTAGTATTTCCTTTTGCCATTCATTTAAAGAAGTGTGTCCTCACACATGATGTGACCAAATACTGACACATCAGTAAATTTCTTCTTCGTGGGTTATCGATACATTTGAAAACAGGTGCAGGTGCTCTTGAAAGATTCTTCAATAGTCTGACTTACCAGAGCCAACACTTTATGACTGCTGACGCTAGTTCTTATCAAATGAATGAGGCTAAAGGCAATATGATATATGTGAGTGGATAAAGAAGACAAAACTCGCAGTGTACAAATGGCGGTTAGTGTGGAAAGGCATATCCAACAGCCAATTAATGTACTGCACACAAAAAAACAAACACTGCAGGAAATAAATGTGTTTTAGGGCTGGTTTTGCTGTTATACAGACATAGCAATGCACAGTAAATGGCCATCTTGAAAACTTTACCGTCCTCATGGACATGTACTGTATAGTGACTTAATCTGTGATTCTTCTGTAGCTACTCTTTAGCTTCATATTTGAGCAGTCACTTTCTTGTAACTATACATCTGTTTCTCTATTGACAACTTAAGAGTATGCTGTTAAGAATCAAATGTTTTACAGTATGCTTTTTTCATTTTCCCCCTTTTAGTTCTTCAGTATTGTTTTGATTATCTTCCTCATCGAGGTTGCAGGAGCCATTGTGCTCTTTGTCTTCAAAGATGTGGTGAGTGGCTCTGAAGAGCAAAATATGGCAAGAGCTGCCAATGGTCAGATTTAGAACCTTTAGAAAAGTATGATAACGTGCTACTGTCTGTCTGTGTCTCTCAGGCTGGTGAGCTTCTTCAGGAACTGGAGAAAAACGTCCAAAAGACCATTGTAAACAACTATGGAAAAAATGAGAAACTGACTTCTGTTTGGAACAACACAATGGAAGAGGTACTGTACCCATTTATTTATTTAAGAGAAAAGTTTGTGATCTATTTGTTTTTTTGATCATTACTTTTAAGACTAACGTTTTGAATTACTTCACATTTTGCACATTTATCAAACTTGTAGTCGTAACTTTGTTCTGTTGTTATGGTAATTAAAAACTTGTTGCATTAACACTTTTTTACTCTCTTCTAGCTTAAATGCTGTGGATACAGGAACTACACAGATTTTACAGACTCGCCTTTTTACAATAACGGTGGGAAAGGTCTCTATCCAACCCCATGCTGTAATTCAACCATTAGTACTGATACATGCAATGAAAACACAGCGAAAAAAGCGGTATGAGACCAGCCTACATTTGGCCTAAATTATGCATGTCAGCAACAGAATTAATCCAATGTACAGTGCGCAGCAGTGTTTCCCATCCTCAGCTAAAAACATTTGTTTTACTTTTAGAACATCGATGGCTGCTTTGACAAACTGCTGCAGCTGATAGAGGACAACGCTCTGGTCATTGCAGGTGTGGCAATGGGGATCGCTGCTCTCGAGGTATCATTCAAGTTCCATCATCCATCAGTTATATACTGCATGCTAGTACCACACAGTTATTATCTATTGTGTATATTATTATCTTCAATTTCTTTATGGCCATATACCTTACATATACTTATAAATGATGCTAGATGACACAGTGTATGTGTCTTTTTTTCTGGGTGATTCGTTTGAATTTTATTACAGTGAAACAACATATTAAAAAAAGTGAATTTTCATACTGATTTCACTGTTGAAGTATGGGGAAATAGTTTCAGCCCAAATGAACATCTTATTTATTTTTGAATAAAATAAACAGTTCCGTTAACATCCCATAATTTGACTAAACCTAACCTTATAAATGACATGACAGTTGCAGCAAAGTGCACTGCTTGTTCTGCAATTTGCATCTTACAGAGTACAGAATATGACACAGAATTTGTCCACATTGTAACTTGTATCTCATCTCAGATCACTGTATTTAGATCTAATGTTGATTAACTGTTGTCTTTGCAGATCGCTGCCATGGTGGTTTCAATGGTTCTCTACTGCAAGGCTGGAAAAGATCGATAATTCAACTTTGGAGAAATTTTGCTAAGCGGTTTTGTCTGTGGAAAGTTTTCTAGTATTTGATTCAAAGCAGATTTTCAGCTGAACATTGAATGCTCTGCCTCTTCTGGTTTTTAAAGCTTTCATACAAAGATAGAGGAGAAGGTAGTGACATCTTTTTACTTTTAAAACTATGTATCTGTACACACTTATACTGTGATTTATTTATGTCTGTGTAAGGGTCTCCTGCTGTATGTGCTGATACACTTAACCTAAAATGTGAAATGATGCACAGTGCAGAGAGCTCTGGTTTCTTTGTGTCAGTGGTTTACAGTCACTAAAATAACGTGATGAGTTTATTTTTTTATGTATGATCACTTCTAAATAATAAAAAGAACAAACTGAACTTGTGCCATGATTGATCGTAGTTTACTTGAATTTTTATCTTACCACTTTACGGGTGACGGCAGCAGAAAGCCACACCTGTCAGCCAAGAACAGGAAACTGAAACTACAATTTTCTGACTAAAATTCTGATGGGTCTCAATCTCTACTGTGACACAGATGGATGGTAGGGCCTCGTTTTGATGTAAACATCATGAGACCACGGATCCATCCTGCATTGTATCAAACCCATTGGTATCAACTCAGTATCATTTAAATGCCACACCCTACCCGAGTATTGTTGCTGACTTTCTCTTTATGACCAGTGTCATGTCACAAAGCTCAAGTAATCTCAAACTGGTTTCTTGAACATGACAATGAGTTAACTGTATTCAAATGGCCTCCAGAGTCACCAGATCCGAATCCAGTAGATCACCTTTGTGATGTGGTGAAAGGGGAGATTTACATCATGAATGTGCAGCTGACAAATCTCAGGCAGCTATGTGACGCTCTCATGTCAAAAAGCCATTTCTGAAGGCAAATGTAAGTCCAACCTGGTTTTAGCAAGAGGTGCCAATAAAGTGGCCGGAGATAATACGTAAGCTAATTATTAAAGAAAGAGTTGATAAGAGTTGAATTTTCCATTAATGCTGCTGCTTTTATCTGCAGGACACGGAAAGCAGTTAAGTTATCATGAACACTGGCGATAAGACAGACTTCAAAAGTAATCTATGTATGAAGTCCTTACATAACCCTGAACATCAGTCATGTTAGTGTTGAATTAACTCATATTTTTCAGTATATTAACTCCAACTTAATCTTTTGAGTTAAATCTCGTGGTTCAGCAATCTGCTGCAAGCTTTGGAAAATGCCTAGTATTCAGGCATTAGGAAAAAAAATCTTCTATTACGGTGGCTTAACTTATAAGTTACATATTAAACATCAACAAAGTTGTTTAATTGCATGAGGGATGAAAAGGTATAAATGGTAAATGGCCTGTATTTATATAGCGCTTTACTAGTCCCTAAGGACCCCAAAGCACTTTACACACCCAGTCATCCACTCATTCACACACTGGTGATGGCAAGCTACATTGTAGCCACTGACAGAGGCTGCCAGACACTGGCGCCACCGGGCCCTCTGACCACTACCAGTAGGCAACGGGTGAAGTGTCTTGCCCAAGGACACAACGACTAAGACTGTCCGAGCCGGGGCTCGAACCGGCAACCTTCCGATTACAAGGCGAACGCCCAACTCTTGAGCCACGATCGCCCTTCCATATTTGATCAGTATGGTGTAACCATGTGGTTAAAACACTTTATTAAGTAAAGTAAATTATATTTCCACAGATTAATTTTATTTGATACATTTCAATTTATATTAAGCAGGATTGATCACACAGTGTGTGTGTGTGTGTGTGTGTGTGTGTGTGTATGTGTGTGTGTGTGTGTGTGTGTGTTCCTGTCTAGCTATCTTTGTGAGGACCGAAATCTGCATTCTACTATACTTGTGAGAACCAGCAGTCACTTGTGAGGACACACAACCCGGTCCTCACATTTTTGAAGGCATTTAAAGGCATTTTTGAGGCTCAAAATGGGGTTTTAGTGTCAGGGTTACAATTAGGTTATGGTTAGGTTTAGGGTAAGGGTTAGGGTTAGGCATTAATTTTTAATGGTTAGGGTTAGGGTAAGGGGCTAGGGAAACCATTATGTCAATGAGGGTCCTCACTAAGATAGCTGAACGGGGTTGTGTGTGTGTGTGTGTGTGTGTGTGTGTCTTCTCGGAGTAATTAGTATGTTTTAAGGTATGCTAGCTGGTGACGCAGCTGGTTTTACAGTCACATGTTCTGCCACAGCCATCATAAACGTCATAAAACAGATAAACCTCAACATGTGATTATGTTTGATAGCTATGTTATGACATCATTAAGTTCTTTTTTAGGCCAACGTTCTTATGTGAACTTCAAGCATATGGAAAGTAAGAGAAGTTTAAATGTGATGTGGCATATGAGTTTTGGTTTCAGCACTGACACAGAAATATCAGTGTTGCCCTAAAGATTTAAAATACATATTTAAACATCGTATACACTACATCAACTATAAGAACAGGCGCATTTCCAGGTTTGCTGACAACTGTGTTTTTTTCGGTCTTCCTGAAGGTGAGACACTAGATGATGACTTTGTGGCTTAGTGTAATGAATCTCTCCTTTGTCTAAGTTACTTTCAGCTAGTCCCTTATTTATCCAAGGGGTCACCACAGTGGACTGATCCACATGACTCAGCACAGATTTTACACAGGGTGACCTTCCTGATCCCACCCTCCCTTTTATCTGGGACTGGTATCAACACTGAGAGTACCAATCTACTGTGCCTCCACCCAGTCTCAAATCGGGGAAATGTCATGTGTAGGTGAATGTGTCAACCACTATGCCATAGAGTCATCTGTCTTTTAGCTACACAGGTAAAACAAAACTAAAGACATGCATACAAACATAACGTTTTATCAAGGCAGCAGACTCACAAACAGCCTTCCTTTTTCAGTAAATATATGAACCAATGTCTCTTCATGCAGGTCGTTTTGACAAATTTGACCAAAATTACCAAAAGTAACAACATTTTCTGTATTTTTTTTTTTAATTTGGTGTGTTGTAGTTTTTATTTTCTAATGTCTCTTTTTTCAGTTAATATTTTTTCCTAAATGTTTTCAATTTTGAGTTTGAGTTTTAGTTAACTATAATAACCTTAGTCTGATCCAGCCACTTCTTTGAGTGAGTTTGAGTTATTGCCCTGAGGTTGTCTTTCTAGTAATCTGCCTGGAGGACTAAACGACTCCATGTCTTTTTCTTTTTACCACTGACATACCTATCTGCAACCTGATTATATTACTTTCTGTATCCTTTTGGTACTTTTGCTTATTTAGTATGATTTTACATTTACTGCATGCATTTGTTGTTGTGTATTCTGTTATATGAACTGGGCAACAAATTTCTTCTAGTGGGACAATAACAATAATTTTAAACCTTGAACCTTTTATTGTGGAAAATAAAACTAACCCCTCTTAAGCACAGTCATTCCGTCTTTGATCACCAGAGACTGAAGCCCTGTTGAATATGAACTGGGTTAAAGTTACAGACAGCAGTGAAGAGTTTTGATCAATGTCCTCAACTTATAAACTTCAGAAGTATTCTGTAGTATAGTATGTTATGTTTTCCAGCTGGCTTTGTAGAGTCCTGATGAAATAAAAAATGTAAAACATCTTGATGTGATACAATGTGATCATACTACCTCAAGATGTCATAGATCATAGATTGATTGTTTGGTTTTTTGGTTGGGGTTTTTTTGGGTTTTTTTGCAGTTTTCTTATAAGATGCAAGGGCTTAAGCTCCAATGATTTTAATTGATTTCTTTTGGTAGACCTTTTTAGTAGATTAACTTAGGAATAAAATCTCCTGAGGACAATTTTAGAGACAAAGTCTCTGACAAACAGTTTAATGGCCAGATGAGTTTATTTCCCCTGTTTTTTCATAACAAACTAAGCAGATATAAGATCTCCAGTTGATTCTAAATGTTAAGTCTCAATTTGTTGGTGGTTGATTGGAACTCTCAATATGATTTCAAAAGACATATAGCTGCCAGTGAATGAGGCCATTTAGACTGAAAAATTAAAAACAAAACAAAACAATGAAAACAAAACAAAACAAAACAATAAATGATCACAGAGAAAAACATTAAAAGTGGCAAAATCAACAATCTGCAATCATATAAAGGAATGAACTGGACAGCAGCACCAAAAGTCCTGAAAGTCGTACCAGTGCCAAAATCTACAATCACAACATGAATCATGAATGGAAATACAGAGGAATTACAGAAGGGAGCACTGGTTACACTCAAGAACAATAGATTAGGCTTTGCCAGACATCATCTAAAGAGTCAGCACAGCCCAAAGAAACCTTTGGGCAGTTGAAACCAAAGTTTACCTGGGAAGAAGTATGAAGAAGAAAAGAAACGGCTCATGGGCATGTATGGCTGCAAGTGAAATCGGGTCACTAATGTTTATTGATGATATGCCTGCCGATAGAAGCAGCAGGAAGAACTGTGAAGTATGCAGGGCTATACTCTCTACTTAGATGCAACCAGCTGGTGCAAAACTGATAGGACTTTGTGTTACAGTGCAAATGGATAATGATGCAAAACAAATGTACATAACCCAAGAAGTCCTCAAAGGCAAAGAAAAGAGAAATTCTTCAATGTCAGTGTCAGTCATCTGATCTCATCCCAACTGAGCATGCTCAGTTTCTGATGGCAAAAGTGAATGCAGACAGACCCACAAACAAGCAGCCATTGAAGGTGAAGGCCGCAGTGGCATAACAGAGCATTTCAAGAAAGGAAACACAGCATTTGGTGATGTTTATGGTTTCAATCACTCCTTGTGTTGAAATTGTTACTCTGACCAGTTACTTTTGAGCTTCCAAAAATCGGGGACTGCATATAAAAATGACTGCAATCCTGAAACAGTTAATGCAGTATTTTTACTTTCAACCTCTTGAATAAAAGTTAAAAGTCTGCTTTTTAGTCACATTTCCATTCTTTGATTTAAAATGTAATTTAATATGACGTATAGAGAAACTGAAAAAAGCGGTTTTGTCCAGAAAGTTAATGCCCAAACTACATACTTGAAAGATAAACATATTTTCATCAAAATCTGGTATTGTCAGAAAAAGCTGGCAGTCTTTCCTTCACAAAGTTACACATTCATGGACCATTTCCTTCCAGTATGTGAATAATTCTAATGCAGTACTTCCTGGAGTAACTTTATTGTCACAGTTTATGATGGGTCATCTTTTATATGGTGTACTTGTCATTTGAATCAACAGAAACAAAAGCCGCCTGTTCAGCTTTTAACCCCCACAACAAGCTGCTGACATGTCATTGGTTTATTCAAATATTTACTGGTGTCTTTCTAGGGAATAATATAAATTAAAGGGAGTCCAAAGATTCCCAGTTCAATATTGGGAGGAGACACAAATCCTTTTGCAGTTATATCAGGAAGGCCTCAGATATCTGCCAAATCAAACATCCGGAGCTACCTGATGTGGTGACCCTTGAGAATAAGGAAGCAAGAAAAGCAGATCTAACCTGTCAGTACAGCCTTTTGTTGAAAAGCAGTGAAACAACAGAGGGGCTCTACAAAAATACTGATTGTAAAATGCACACAGTCACAGTCTGGAGGTTTGTTTAAATATTAAGGGGGCGGTTGAATGGTAGGAGGCAATAGTTTGTAAACTGTGCCCTCTTGTGGAGAATGATCATGCTGTAGCTGGAGGAATAGACCTTGAATGCTTTTTAAATACAGTCGCATAACCCTGAATTACTACTTATCTTGCTGGTAAATAAAGTTGATACTACAAATGTCACCCACATGAGTGTATGTGATAAAAAACCTACAAATAAACCAGATTCATTTACCTTTCCTAATCTTTCTCATTGTATGCGCTAATGTTAAATAGTGATTCTGGGAAACAGAAACTGAGAAGAAGGGAGGGGAAAGTGACTTTTAAAGCCCAGGTTTGTATATGAGAAAGTTAAACACTCGTTCTGTTATAACACCATCAGCTAGTCTGCTTTCAACAGCCAGCATGTGATCACGTCACGGGTGACAGAGCACAATCAAGTCTAATGGTGCAATGATGGGATGCCAAGGGAGAGGCTAAGAAACTGCTTGCGGGAATACATGGGAAGGAGACTGTTTGTTTACACGGGGAACATAAACTCATTATTGCTTTACAGTCAAAGGCAGCAGGAACACCTGTTGAATGACCGGCCCAGCTGATGAGATAGTGTTTTAAAAGTCTTTCTGAAACTGTGCGAGTATACTTTCAGTGTTTATGCATACACGTAAAATTCCCAGACCTCCAGGTTGAATTTAGGTTAATTGTGCATAAAGAATTCTAATTTAGTGATTCATTCTAATAAATTCCCACAACTGTTAATGTTTTCTTACTGTTATATTTATTTATTTCTAATTCTTTCTTATCAGCACTGCAGTCATTTCTGCCAATAAAAAATTATACGCGGTTGTGTGCTAGGACAAGAACAGACTTTTATTTAAAACATATTAATATCTTATATGTTTTGCTATAACCAGATGAATACCTATGGGATATTTGGTGCTGTTAGGCAGCAAATAGCAAACATTAGACTATGTTTTACGAGAATGGTGTTCATACTTCCTCTATGCTGAAGGAGACTGAAGGTCTTTCCATTCAACTGTTGATAAAACTTCTATATCTGTTGATGTTCTTTTGTTGTTGTAAATATTCTCTCTTGTTTTTTAATTAAAAGCATTCTAAATAAAAGTCGCAGCATAATTAGTGTTTGTGGAATCAGCCCAGATCGGATTAGTTTGAACTCCGAGATCAAGCTCACCTTTCAAATGTTATGTTTTTATGACCGTCTTTTCCACACTTGCTTTGAAACTAAAATCCTCTCAGTCTGGCAACCATCCACGACCTGGACTTTTAAGCTGGGTGTGATGTCTGGTCTGGTGTGGGAATTGTGACACCTTCTTTGCATTAAACGCAGGTGAGAATTGGCAGCTACCTACATAAAAAGACTCCCTCCGCCATACTGGCAAAGCACTGACAGCAAGGTTGCCATTTGGAACCTTGGACCACAAACTACCAGACAAAGATTTCTTTTTTAATTTAATTTTTTAAAGTCAATAGTGGTCAATTTTAAAATAATTTCAGCGTTTCAAGTCATTTCTGCCAGTTATCCAACTTTTCCTCAGAGTATGGCTCTCCTCATCGCCTTTATCTTCTTGTCAAGTTGGACAGCGGCGGCTGTTACACTTCCTTACAGCTCGTATGTTAAAGGATCCAGGGTTGATTTTGAGTCGTCTGGCAGTGGACCAGAGGAACCTGTCCAGGGGATAGTCAAGGTTGTGCAGCTGGACCATCATACCTTGACCCAGTCTGGATTCTTCAGAAGAGGACTGACCCCCAGAAGAGCCCCTTCCCACAGTACCAGACTGCCCTTCCCTGCCTTCTTGTCTCGCGGTCGTCCAGGTCAGGCTTTGGGCAACAAGGCTCCTGTAAATCCACTACACAACCTGCGCCCTAAAAACCCCACTGAGTTGGAGCTAAAGAAGAAGCAGGGCCTGCAAATGTGGCAGAAAGTCATAGATAAAGGCGGCAAGATGTCTTTGCCAGTGAACCTGAAGGACATGAAACAGACATGCACCGCAGTACCTTTCACTCAGGTAAGAGCCAAAGAATCATACGTTTTCAATTCTTTGCCCATTAATATGCACAAATCAGCGTCAGGTTAACTGACTTCTTACACGACTACACAGAATATTGGAAATTTCTCATTGTTAGTCACATTAGTGTTGATTTTTTTTAAATGATTATTACAGTCTGCATTAGCTGTGGTGTTGAAGCGTTGATTTTTACATTCTCAGAGGTAAAGGAAACATTTATGTCTATAGCTGCTGTGTTTACCCTAAACCTGACCCTCACTGTCATCTTCCCAGCATGTGACAGCAGATGGATGCGAAACAGTGACAGTACACAACAAGCTGTGTTTCGGCCAATGCAGCTCCCTCTTTGTCCCATCTGAAGGAGAGTTTGCAGAACTGAGTCCTGAGACAGGAGCCTTCCACCGGCGGGCCCCCTGCTCCCGCTGTGCACCATCAAAAGCTCAGACTGTTACTGTGCCTCTGCGCTGTGGAGCCGACGTCCGGGAGAAGCGAGTGATGGTGGTGGAAGAGTGCAAGTGTGAGACAGGTCGTGAAGAAAAGAGCGCCATGGCTGCAGGTTCCAGGCACGTGTAACGCTGTAAAAGCTGCCACAACAAGGCTTCATGACATTTTGTGCTGTCTGAATGCAATCCTGTGTTGCAAATCACATAGAAAATCAAGTAGGAGACAAGTTTTTAATTTGAATCAAATCACTGCCAAAGTGAGCCACTATTTTTCATAAACGATAAAGTGATTATTTTAATAGCTGGAACAAATATTTGTGTGTAATCGTATGTGTATCTGTATTTTTGAGTCTGAATGTATTATTCAGAAGGTAAACATTCTGGTGGTTTCTCCCACCATCGATTGTTGACAAAGTGACCTGAGCTTTGGTCACGCATTTTTCTGTCGCAACAAATGAAACGGTCCACACTGGACTTATGATTAAAAGTGTGTTTAGATTAATCTAAACTGAAATATTGTGATCTGTGATATTGTCATTAAAATGTCCTCTTTGTCCGCATTCCTTTTTTTCCTGGCATTGCTAATTAGTTTTCTGCCAACACTGTTGGATTTACAAGTGCAATTTAGTTTGCATGCAAAGCTCAAGTAAAAACATGAAGAGCATTTGTTGTTTTTTTTCCCTCCCACTCTTGTATTCAAGCATTCAAGTGTCAGCTTCTATATTTTATTAAAAAGCCGTGTTCCATCGACTTTTAGCACATAGCACTTACATCTGAAAGCACCGAACTAGACAGCAAGCAGGCTATTGAGCACGGGTACTTAGCGGTAAGCAAACATAATTGTTTCAGCATGGACCCCTGAATTATGTATAGGCACCACCTATTCTCATGCCCAATCTCTTTTCAAGCTAGCTGTGGGAATTTGAACATCCTTCACCACAGATGCACTTGAGCAAGAGGGCATGTGTGATTATGTGTGTATGTGCTTTTTTCCCCCCGTTAGAGCCCATAAAACCTATTATTCATTTATATCCTGGCACCTGGGCCTGGTAAAGTGAACTCATCCCACACATCCCTACATACATTCCCAGAGGAGCATAAAGAAGGGGGCTCTTTACGTCGCCTTGGCATATTGTCAAAATGGCTGCTTAGATGGCCATTTGCATTCACGTGGGCTTTCTGAAAAAGTGAAAGCGTTCATTGCACTACGGGGGTGCATTGAGTCCCTTGGATTCCATTAGCATGTGATTAACATCTTGCGTTGATGGCTATATTTTCCGAGATTGATGGGACAAATATTTGCCCAGGTCTTAACTGTGAAGAATTAGGGGCCACTTTTAATCAGGCACTTGTTTTCTTTTTCTTTTTTTTTCCTCTATACGTAGACATATAGAGAAGGTGGAGAGCTTGGGAGACTCACACGACAATAAACAAATTCCTCATAGTGAAGAGGGTTGTTTGTGAAATGTCAAAGTCTGAGTAATCTATAACTAATCATGGCTGTATTTCCCTAAATGTCATTATGCAATAGCGCATTTGCCATCAGTCCGCATGATGATGTTAACAAAGAAAGAGTGATGAGCTCACTATCGTCTCCCTGTATCACCCTCTTTCCAATCTTTTTTTTTTTTTCCTGGAAGAAGAGAGATTAAAAAAAAGAAAAATGGACATAGTGAGGGGAGGGGAGGATGAAGACGGTTGTTGATTGAACAAACAAGGTGCACAAGAGATTGCACCACTTAGCAAGACAGATGTCAGCCCCCTTTGCATTGTGGGATCCGGCGGAGCACTCCTGTGTCATTAAGGATGGCCTGGTTCCCATGGCGAGGGGAAAGGAAGGAGCGAAAGGAGGAGGGCCTGCTGCCAAGTTCAGCGCCTCGGGGATCAGATCAGCGTCACGGGGTGCTAAGTGGCCTAGTTAGCGCTTTAAAACGCACAATGAGCTGCCTGCTCTTTCTCTCTCTGTGTGTGTAGGCCTTTTAACTGTCAGACATGGAAATGGTTGGGAGGTATGTGTGATGGGTATGTGTGGGGGGGTTGGAGGATGGGGTGGGACTCAAGAAATATTACTTAAGTCAAGGTGAATTTAAAGGAAACCGAATGATAAAGTGAGATTTATAGGTGCCCATTTTGCTCATTATTGAAAAGTTATATATATTTTTTTTTCCTTCATTATAATAATATATTAAGTGCTCACTGAAGTATTTTATGATTCATAGCAAGAAAAGGAAAATTACCACACTGAACCAGTTTGATGCTGATGAAATCTTTCCATTGATTTCCTGGCCTTTCCTACCTTTGCTGGCTACTTTGGGCTTCATTGTAGCTAAATCACCGTGCTACTCTGGACCATATACTGTAAGTAAAAATAACTTAATGCGTTTTTTTCCCTTTTTGGTTTTTTTCTTTAGCAGTAACTGACAAAATTGAGATGACAGCATGATGTGCTAAGCTATCAGCTAGCTAGCGAGTTTGGTTAGCAAGGTGCACCCATTGCACAGAGATAAAATATCCCAAAATAGTGTTAAATGACAAATAAAAAATAACAATATAACTTACCAAACATTTCTTGGATGGCCCATTAGTAGAATTAACCACACTGTGTGGTTTAGGTGTTAGGGCAGGTGATCTACCAAACTGGAAGGGTTGTGTTGGCATGTTGGCATGCCTGAGTATCCTTAAGAAAAATACTTCATATTATCCCCGATGCAGCCATTGTGAATGTGTGTGTGAATGTTGGAAAGGGCTTAGGCATAGATAAAAATGCTATGTAAATGTATGTATGTGTGTTTTATTCAGTGAAATAGTAAGCACTTTGAGTGCTCAAGTGAGTAAGAAGGACAAGTACCACCAAGTCCATTTAAATTCACTTCAGTTTTATTTACATAGCATCAAATCACAGGAATTGTTGTGTCAAGGTGCTTTATTTTCTTATGGTGAAGAGACTCCTTCAATAATAGTGAGAAATCGCCAACAATCAGATGACCTATGAGCAAGCACTAGGCAGCAGTGGTAAGGAAAAACTCCCTTTTAAGAGAAAGAAATCTGACTCAGGGAGGGACAGCACTCTGCAGCAACATGGGAGGTGAGGGGACGAGTGCCAGAAATTAATAATAACTAATGTTTAAATACAGTGATGTATAAACACAGAGAAAGAAAAGAAAAAGAAGAAGAAACACACTGCCCCCAGCAGTCTAGGCTTACTGTAGCATAACTAAGAGAGTAACCCTCTCTTAGAGAGTAACCTTATCTCTTAGAGCCACCTACTCCAACCCTAACTATAAGCTTAATCAAAATTAAGGACATTTTTAAGCATAATCTTAAAAATAGAGAGATTGTCTGTCTCCAAAATAGAAACTGGGAGCTGGTTCCACAGAAGAGGGGCCTGGAAGCTGAAGGCTTTGCCTCCCAGTCTACTTTTAAATATCCTAGGAACTACAAGTAAGGCAGACGTCTGAGAGTAAAGTGTTCTTTTGGGGTGATACGGTACTACGAGGTCTTTAAGATAAGATGAGACTTGATTCGGCAGTTTGAAGGAGAAGGATTTTAAATTTGTTTCTGGATTTAACAGGAAGCCAGTGAAGCTCATGTGGAAGAAATATGTTTTTTCTTTTTAGTCCCTCTCAGTACTCTAGCTGCAGTGCTCTGAATCAATCAAAGACTTTTCAGAGAGCTTTTAGAACAACCTGGTAATAATAAATTACAGTGGTCCAACCTAGAAGTAACAAATACATGCACTGGTTTTTCAGCATCATTCTGATACACAATGTTTTTAATTTTAGAGATATTGCACAAATGCAAGAAAGCAGTCTTACATATTTGTTTAATGTGTGTGTGCTGAAAGACATATCCTGGTCAATAATGACTCCAAGATTCTTCACAAGGTAATCCCATCCAGAATAAGTATCTAATTAGACAATATGTTTCCACAAACTCTGATGATGGATACAGTTTAGTGGTTTGATGGAGTGAAAGTGAAGCCTGACCTGCCAGCTATAATGTGGTCACACCTTAAAAATGCAAAGTTTAAGTCTTAATAGATGGTACAGTTGGGGAACCTTTTAACATCTATGGGTATTTAATGTGCCCTTTTTAAAGCTAGCCTCAAGTATTTGTTGAAGGCACTGCAGTTTTTGCACTTTAGTGCTGGCTTTATTTTTTCGCCCTGGAGCTTGTTGCTTAGTTTGGACCTGAGTGGAGTAGTGATCATGCTCCTAGATCTGGCATCTGCGGGTGAGGGTGAACAGGGGTCCATCATGCACTCTCTGGAAATAAATTTGGATGGTGAAGAGGTATACCAGAAGGATTATTTGTAAGACCTGTTAAGTCATAGGTGAGATGGTGTGTTATCACCTAAATCCCCGCAGTAGAGGTCTACTGCTGTAGGTGTCAGGTTCTAGGTGAGAGTGTGTCTGTTCCACAGTTATAACATCCATTTCCCTTCTGATACAGCAGTACATGCTCACTCTGTGGTGTTAGTGTGGACCAGCTGGTCAGAGTTGGCTCTGCTGGAGATGGTGCCCCGGGCTAGGCCTGCCAGCCTACTGCCATTCTGCCTGACTGCCAACCTGCCCGCCAGACTGTCTGTTGGGTGCTTAGCAGAACAAAGATAGGTGTAGCCCTACAAAAGTTTGTTATTGGATAAAATGTTGATGTAGTTTTAACCAGTAACCATAGTAAAATAAGTGAATGGGTTTTTTCTGGTTCTGTGTGAGTTAGACTTTTGCTAATCTGACACTGTAAGGTGAAGGGGGTTTATTTTATTTCTTTAAAAGGTTTTACAAGAGATTGAAACAACATTTAATTCAATTACAACCTGATTTAATGTGGAGAAGACCGAGCAAGACATCACATGAGACTCAGTTAAGGAACCCCTTGGCAAGTCTGCTGACCATGGGCCAGTTTTTTGTGGCTTCCAGTACAGCCAGGCCAAGACTTCTTCCTTTCTTTTTTTCAAAAGAATGCAGATGGATTAAAAGCGCTTATACAAAGCTAAACTGTCACCAGACAATAGTCCGTGGTTTCGAGTTTACAGCTCTCAAATACCCTCCCTCTTATGCTCTCAGCTATTTACGTGCACACAACCAGAGCCTGCTCAACCAAGGGCTACAAGCAGACCACAAACGGAAAACACAATTCCATAAATCTCATTTATTACCTTTAGATTTCACATAATCTCTTAATCAAGATTATATGACTCTATCACTAAAGATTTTTACATTGCTTAGAAGTTGAAACGTGGTAAATAAGAATTTTTTATGTTCAGAAATGCATTGCTTTAAAAGATTAAGTCTAAGCATAGAAATATGGATTAATGTAAAAATGTAACATTGCCTGATATAAGCTCAACGTGATTTGGCTGTTCTTATGAAATATGTTCACAACATTTGTAGTTTGTCTTAAAATAATAATCATGTAAACACAGAAATAGGTTTTGAAAGTACACACCTACCCCTTACACACTTAGTTATTTGTCTAATACATTTTCAGACCTAACTATGTGACCAGCAGTATCCTTAACCTGCTTTTTTATTATCTGATGATCCCTAAGATGCAGCTTGTAAATCTGTAGTTTCTCTAAAAAATTTCTATTTCATTAAGAGTGATATTTGAGTGATTTCTCTCTGCATTTGATGATATTTGTATTTGCTTGGGTTGTACTTGTGAATATATTTGTGGTGATTATTGCTGCTGAGTGTCGAGCTGTCAGTAAACCCTCTGCTGGAGTGTGATGATGATAGCAATGTCGCTGTGGCAGGTGCGGTCCTGCATGCCATGCAGGTGATGTCTCTCATGCTCACTTAGCTAATGACTCCAATTAAAGTAATTAAGAGCTGGCATGGTGAAACCTGCTCACCCTTCCACTGCCAACCCATCCATTCCCCTTCCTTTTAAGCAGCACACATAAGCGCCCACCTCATACCACTACATGCCATCATCTGCTGAACTACTTCTGCTCTCTTGCCTTCCCTTCATTTTTCTCCCTCGAGCACCTCGTCCTCGTCGTTATGCCAAAACTATCCTGCGCCCCTGTTCCTTCTGAGGCCTTTGAAAGAAACATGAAGCCTAAAATCAGCTAAACGCTCCACTCCAGAAGCACTTAAGAGACCCTCAGCTCAACTTATTGTCACACAGACAGCTACGGAAGGGGAAGACCAAAGGCTGGGTCCGACAGGAGGAAGAGGCGAGTTAAAGAGGGAGAGGGGATGCAAGCCAGGTCCTAACGAGGGGAAAGATAATTGTTTTGTTTTGTTAGGGGCCCTTCTTCAGTATGGAGGGAGTTGAAATGACATGCCGCACATGGTTTCTGGATGAAGTGATGAAAGGGAGGGGTTGAGAGATGCAAGCTTGATGCAAGAGTGCTGAATTAGTAGAGAAGGGGGTGCAGCACCAAAAATGCAGCAGTAATAGTACTGAAAAAAAAAACAACCTCCAAAGAGTTGTAGTCACAATGAAAAACCGGAGGGTGCTAAGTGGTTTTTACACTGACAGATTCACAAGCTCCCATGAAACTTTGATTATAGTCGTGCACGTTGTTTGTTCCATTTACGGGACTTCTATAACATTTCAATGTCAAAATACACATTAATCACAGAGTATTTCAATATCACAGTCCACAAATTCCAACAGTGGGAAAGACTACTCCGAGCCAACTTGGAGACACAACTTTGGCTACCAGGCCTGGTCAGATTTATCAAAATTTATGAAACGGCAAACATATGAATCTCTGGTGTCTTGGTGTTCTTTCAGCACTTGGATTCCCAGACTGACAGACGAAGTGCCTGGATTTGTAGCTGGCGTGGCAGCACAAGCACTTTTCCAGAATCTCATCCCATTTTCTGTGAGAAAAAAAGACTTTGATGTGAACCCTGGGCTTACCTCCCCATTTTCCTCATGTGTTCGCCCACTCCAGCGTAGTTCCCTTTTATTTATCTTTAACATCTGACCAGAAGCTAAGATGAGAAATAAGTAAAAGAGCAAAAAAGAAAAGAGGGGGAAAAAGAAGAGGCCTTTCACAGTGAGAAACATCACTGGTTGTCTCTCACTCGATTCAGGATATTCTTTCATGGTGAGCCGAGAACCGAAAGCCTCGCAAAAAACCATCATCATCAAATTTACAGCTGAGCACACTTTGGTAATCTGGCTACTAACAGCATCAAGCAAATTATCCTGGTGGACTGTCTGCTTGAGCCAGACCAGCGAATCACCTCCAGAAGCCTGTCACCACTTCCATGAAGATAAATGGTATCATTACACAGTCTCCATCATGCATTAGCTGATCTGGAATCTGCTTTCTGCAAAAGTGGGAATGGCTACGGATTACACTCAGCCATCGGATAACACTGACAAAATGTGTGACAAACATTGGTAACCGTCTCTCTTTTTTTTTTTTGAAAGCGCTCGTTGGGATGCAGCACCGGATTATGCGTTGCAAAGCAGTTCATCTTGAATCGGGCTCATGAAACGCGCATTTTTGTTCGTACTGCTAATAAGATCAGTACCACTACAGACACAATTCATCCAGCACATTTTGCCAGTGTCATAGATATCTGTCCGCAAACAGTGATCCATCAAACAGTCATCATCACAGTGGGCAGAGGAGGAATAGTATCATGCCAGTGTGTGAGAAAGGGAAAGAAGAAGAGTGATTGAGAGACAGACATACGCATAGGGGGTGGGGGTACAAAGGGGGGGGGGCAGTGCGCCAGTGTTCAAGAGAGATAGGCCAAGTGAGAAAGCGAGGCAGTGTGTGCATGCTGGAGTTTGTGTGGAGGGGTACAGAGGAGGGGTGCAGGTGGCATGGAGCTGGCGCAGGCCTGGCCCACTGTCCCCTGGCAGTGCCAGGCTCCATCTGTCATCAGCAGGAACATCTGCAGCCCAAGGTGCCCTTGTCACCCAGCGTTAGAGTAACGAGTTTGGCGTTTCCATTAGTCCAGGGCCCTCGCCTGCCCGGCCAGTTCTAGCCAAAACCATGGCATTTTGGGTGTGAGCTAGTGTGTGTTTGTCTGCGAATGAGTGTGTGTCTAGATATGAGACTGGGAGAGTGCGAATGAGGGAGTGAGCAAGCTGTGGGTGACTGGATTTGTTTGTCAGTTTGTGCGCGTGTATGTGTGCGTGCATGCCCGCGTGTGTCTGTGTTTGTAAGAGCAGGGGATGCCAAGCCAAAACAACATGGCAGTGCAGAGCGTTGACCCAGCTGGGTTGAGCCGGCATGTCGAGTCATGTCCCCTCCTGATGTGTGTGTGCCCAGTGCGCTCACACCGCTGCCAGACCCAATCTCTGGTCCTCTTTCCTTCTCACTCTCACTCGCTCTTTCCCCCTCTCTCATCTTTCTGTCTTCCATCTGTCCACCTCCCTCTTATCTGCCCTCTCTCCCTTACCTCTCTCAGGCCCTTGTAGTCGCCTCCCTCCTTGTATGAAAAGTCCTTTCACACCCAGAGTCTATACTAAAATTCTGCCTCTGAACGCTACTCATATTTTATGCCCCCCACCCAAAAAAAAACAAAAAAAAAAAAACAGATGGCACTTCTTTCCCGTTTTCCTCTTTTCATCCTCCTCTCTGAGCTCTCCTCCTCCCTCCCTCTTTTCCCCATGTTTCTTTCCATCCAGCCGGTGTAGCACTGATCCTAACTGGCAGTCCACCTGTTTATTCTCTCTTTTCACCCACTCTCTAATTTAAAAAAAACGGAATCAATTCTGTCTCTCTCAAGGGAAGCAACGTGGATCCATTATTTCTTATTGTAGCTATAACTTTCACATGACATTTTGTTAGGACCAAACACGGATTTGACAGTTATCAAATTCCCCGTGAACAAGATGGTTGCTGTTTATATCTGCGCCACATGGTGGCTCTAACGAGCAGCAATTCTTCTTGATATTAATGAACCCAGTTTGGCTGCGTTTGTGTCACTTACCCCTAGAATACTAATCAGACAAACAGGAGCGCATCCGAATAAGATAAGATTGATTATTCTTTTCCATTTTCTGTATTAAAAGTAGGCGTGCATCATAAATCAGCTCTGACAGCATCTATGAGATGTTAGCCTGAAGGTGTGAGGGAAATTAGATTCCTCTTAATAAAAAAAAGCCCCACATTGAGGAATCTAGTGTGAGCTGAGAGTCTCTGACATGCAAACTTATACACAAATGCTCACTTAAATGTGACAGACATTTTTTTTTCTTTGCTAAAGCTTATTCTTTGACACTCAAAAAAAAAGCCCAGCCACTTCCTGTGAGAGAGGAGAGAGTTTTATGCTATAGTCCAGATTTCATTTACTCTCTTCCTTTCTTGGCCCTGTCCTTTAAAGGTTTCTCATCCCCTTATCGACAGTTTAAAAAAAAAAAGTGTGTGGCGATAGAGTGAGTGAGATAGAAAAGGAGAGCCACAGTGAGATAAAGAAAAGGGAAGCGACAACTGCTAATCAATAAGATTTCTCCAACCTCGCTTTTTTTTTCTCTCCCCCCGAGGCCCGCGGCATTCAAGACGAGCCAAGACGAACTTGGCATTGTCGAGCACGCCTTAAAAAGAAACACCTGCGAGGTGGAAGACTTAAAAAAAAAACAGAAGAAAAAAAAAATCCTGCTTTTCGCAGCTCTTAAAAATGTTGGCAAATGTTCCATGGGTTTTCTGGGAACAAAACAGTAAAAAGAAAGAGCTTCCATGCAAGTGAAGACAAAAGGGGATGGTTTTCCATAGAGATGGAGGTGTCATTACACTAGAGACGGTTGCCAGATTTGGACTTATCTTACCCCCCTCTCCTCCCCATCCCCACGCCCGTCCTTGTAGCTATGCGATCTTAGTTGATTATCAGTGCTTCGAGCGGTGTTCAGAAAGCAAATAATGGAGAGCAAAATTTAGCTGTTGATAAAATATGTTTGTGGCTTTAGATGGGAAGATGGGATCGGTGGGGAATGCGCAGAGAGACAAAGATGGAGAAAGCTAGGGAGGGATGGGAGAGAGGAGAGAGAGGAAACTGGAGGGGGGGGGGGGGGGGGGGGGTAACTAAAACAGATGGCACTCTTGGCATCCACCTCTCTCTTAAATCTGTTTCTGCTGTTTTTCTCATGTGCACGAGGCTTTAACCCTGTGGTAACCTGTGTCCCAGCCTGACCCCGAACCTAACTGCTGTATGTAACAAGCTCGCCGTGTGGGTTTGTGTGTATCCGTGTTCATCTCTAGCACCTCTCTGTCTGCACACTCCTCTAATCGGCACCCTATGGAAGTGAGTATCAGCTGTTTTTAAAGCCTCGCTTTCATTTATGATATGCATCCATATCTTATTTTATCTAAATGGGCTACTCTGATATTTGTGCTGAGCTTGCCCTCTTGCTCTCCTGACTCTCGGGCATCAAGTTCACTCACATTCCTTCCCTTAGAAGTACCAAATTTCTGATTTCCTTTTGTATGATTTTGCAGCGTTGACAGTGACAGATTTTCATTATTATTAGGTGGCAGAATACAACTAAGTGCTACAATCAAGTACAGTCTGGAGATTTTCTTTTTTCAGAACATCTCTGAAGGACATGCTACATTTATCTGACAAAGAAGGTTACTTTTAGGTCAAGTGTCTACAAAATACAGTCCATTAATAGTGAAACTCTTACATAAAGTACATCAACTGGCAGTATTTCAAGAAGTAACACTTGCCTGTTCATTAATAAATGTTACAATAATAAAATCACACCGGCAGTGTTATATTGTACATTTTGTTATTATTGCTTTGTACTTTTTTGTTCACTTTTAAATCGTGCAATCGTAGCTTTTATACTTGTTTGAGGGATCTCAATACCTCGTCCATCACAAAAAATGAATGGTGCTCTTCGTATTTTGACTGCATGCAAAAAGTCTCAAGCACCACTTTGTAAAGGCTCTTCGTTCAGTGCAATTTCAGATCAGATCGTCTGAGCCTATTTTGTCAATCTTGAGATTTCTCTGCAATGAAGAAGAAATATTTTTCCACTGGTGAAAGGAGACATTTTAGAAACATATTTGGGATAAAATAACTAAATTATTCGGGAGAACGTGAAAAACAACATTGCCGCTCGTGACTGATAGAAGAAATATCGTCATATGGCTTCAAACACCTGGGATGTCGACTGTGTATTTAGGCCACATCCGTTGCTCAGTAGGTAAAAACATCCATGTGCTGACTCCCATAGACAGACTACAGATTTCCCTCAATGCACATCACTTATATGTGGGGTGCTGCAATGGTGTGTGCTCATTTGCATAATCTCCCATTTAAAAAGGGATGTGCTGGAAGCCGTTGGGAGGGGGTGGTGGGGTGGTGGTGGGGTGTTGATGGTAAGGGCCGGGGTTGGGAGGTGGGAGGGTGTACAAAGTGCCCATTGTGCAGTCCCAGGATAGGGAAAATGCCCTGTAGGGCCTGGTTTGTGCATGTGTGTGTGTGTTTGTGTGTGTGAGTGTTTATCTATGTGTCTGTGTGGGAGCCACACCTGTCAGAAGAGCCTGAGGGAAGCAATGGGATCACTATAATGAGTGTGTACATGTCCATATACATGTCTCTGTGTGTGAAGCAGATATAGTCAAAGGGATTTCATTAGGAGGGACAAGAGCATTAAAAACTGTGGGCTATATCAATCTTTTATGTCCTAATTGTTTCCCTTTATTAACTTGGCTTGTTACCATGCCATTTTCTCTTTCTCAGTCGCTGTCAAAAACACACACATGGTCACACATACTCCCACTCACTTTCTCCCGCACTCAGCAGTAACCACACTTAGCAGCAGCATGATTTGATTACTTCTCTTCATCATGCCAAATCATAATCTACCCAAGACGCAGCAGGCCGATAGGATCAGACTGGAGAAATAATGGTAAAATCTGATTTTTTTAATTTTTTTTTTAGGGGGGGGGGGGGCTTTTGAGGAAAAGAATCCAGAAGTGCCGAAATGGCTGATGGCTATGTCTCTAATGGTAAAATGTAATGCTCAGCAATCTGCTTAATATCCCCGCCGCACTCGTTAGATTAGTGAACATTAAGGAGATTGGAAGATTTGCACTCTTTTGTTTTCCTATAGCAACACAGGGGCATAGAGACTACACTGCTAATGATAAGGAACCAGAGGTACAGAGAGGTTTAAGGTGCATGAGGGGGTTACTAAGCTGCTGCGATTTCAGTTATGGAGGATGTGAAACAGATGAACTAACGCAACTGTTCTTTAGGGCAGCCGAGATATAACTCACACACATACACCCAAAAAAACAGAGTGAGAACCATTTCTGAGACCACACAGCAGCACAAAGATCATTGTAAATAATATTCTTTCTTTCACTGCTATGGGAAACAGTAGCAGCCCGAAGTCGTCCCCCTATTAATGACTAATTCCTCGGCTGGATTGGCTCAGGGCAAGACAGAGAGCGGTGTGTGACCACCACCAGTTAAAGCAGGGCCGTGCTGGGATTCAGAACGTTATCGGAGCTCAAAGTCCTAATTCCACACTGGGAATACTGCCATGGGTAACATAATAAGTCCACTTTGGATCTGAGGGAGAGAGAAAAAGGTTTTGTTTTTTTTTTAATTCTGGAGTCTTGGCTCCTTCTGCGGTAAAGTTCCTTAGGCGAGTGTAAACAGATCAACAGAAAAACAGCTATTTTATTTTGCAGGCTCCCAGCAGTTGTGCGAGCTAATAAGAATAACTATTAAACTCATGTTCTGGTTCCCAGGGAGGGATTTTTTTTTTCCTTTTTCTTTAGAGAGAAGGCAAATTATATGACCTGAGCTCCGTAGGGTGTTTTATATCGCTAGGGTGAAGCAAAGCTGAACACATTAGTACTGCACATATCCACTGCAAGTGCAGGACTTGTCACAAGCTTATTTTCCAAAGCCTTCACAATCCTGTCTTTCTTCTTACTGGCCTGCTCAATGCTCGAAGCTTACATAGAAAAAATAAACTGTCATTTAAGAAGGAAAAAAAGATTATTTTGGATAGCTATCATCAGTTTTTCTTTTCGGGGGGTGAGTGTGTGGGGGGATTTTTTTGGCCATTTTCTCTAAAGCAGTCCTTTCTTATTGGCTGAGTGAAGCTTTGACAAAGCCCAAGATGATCCACATACCTCGTTGCTTGCAAAGGTCACACATGGCCTCGGGGGAGCAAACAAGAGGGACACAAACTTGTTCATAACACGCAAACTTTTCCTCACATTTTTATGTAGGTGGAATGCTTTTTGTATTTAGTATTTCAAAACCTGATTAGGTACCCCTCTTGCAGCCTCTCCTTGTGAGCTCGATTGTAAGAGAAAGTTCATGTCCCTGACACAAGTTTGATTTTTGTACTAATTTAAGGCACCGTACTTATCTAAATAAGCAGAATAACTCATCCTAACTGGATTAAACAGCAGACATTTTTGGGAGGGAAACATTATTTGAGGCATTTTTCAGTATTGTTTTGCACCTTTTGTTTTTATATCGTATTGTTTTGTATTTCAACATTTATTTGAGTGATACTTTATTACTAAAGTGGTATTGCTAGTGTGTAAGTCCACACAGAGATGGAGTGAATATGAAGTAAAGTACAATATGAAGGTATTTGAATGGTGTAGATTAGTGTGTACAGAACCATTGTTTAGGTTAAAAGCCACTGACATTAAAAAAAACGCTGTGCACCAATCCCATATAATAATATACTGATTCTAAGTATATTGTTATAGAGTAGGGGTGTTAAACAGACAGCCCGCAGGCTAAAACTGGCAAACTAAAGGGTAGCTTTGGAAACTGCTGACCTTTCACAGTTTTCATTTAACTGTATGGTCGCTGGTCTTCTTACAAACAAAGACAAAACCCTGGCCCGTCATATTCCAAAGTAAATAAAGTATGAAAGAGCAATAATTGTTTTTTATTGTTAGTATTCAATTTAATGACAGATACTTTTTTTTACTCTTTGCAACTGATTTTTCAGGGTTTTTACAAAAAAGGACATTTTCTTTAAATTTATAAATAATTTTTGATAAATTGCCTACAAGATAAACTCCTTTTTTTTCTTACAGTGTGGTCCCAAAGAGCTGTGCTGATGTGTTTCTACAGCAGTGTTTCTTTATAATGTGGAAAAACTGTTGCAATTGCATTCCTTTTT
Source organism: Pelmatolapia mariae (assembly GCF_036321145.2). Taxonomy (NCBI): domain Eukaryota; kingdom Metazoa; phylum Chordata; class Actinopteri; order Cichliformes; family Cichlidae; genus Pelmatolapia; species Pelmatolapia mariae. The sequence goes on along the minus strand of NC_086232.1, from coordinate 27,501,739 downwards.
CTTAAGGCACATCTGGAATTAAATATGTAGTTAAACTTCTTTACATTTAAAGTAAGGGAAACTATTTGTTGTTTTTATTTATTTTTTTATCTTTTTTATCTCCAGGTTTTGTTTCTTTTTTTCCAGAAAATAGCTTTACTGGTCTTTTCACTCTAAGTTCAAATTAGACTGCATTTGGCCAATGATGTAAAATGATTTTGACACTTCTGGTATTGAGTGTGTTCATAATCTCCTAATGATGTATTCTTGCACCTGACAGGTAATGGAGGAGATGAAATACATGTGCAGTGGGTGGCGGTGAGACACGGCCAAAATATCTTGGAAAACTCGATATAACTATTCAATAATACCAAAGCTATAATGATGTCTGGTTTAGAAGTGTAACTGGGAGTGGCACATTTTTATTCACTTTTCATATCAAGTATGATTTCATAATATTTAAATATATATATATATATATATAAATTACTGAAATACTTTTAACCTACTTTTTTTGTATTTTTGTTCAACACATTCTGACTCGGTGTACCAGATGATTAGTATATGGTGTATAAAATTAATATGTGCTGTTGGAGCTGTGGGACACAGCAGTGTACAATGGAGACAACGGACACCAGAGACTCCGTTCATGAAATGTGAGATCACAGTGACATCATATATAAACCACTAGAGGCCACTAGAGGGATAAGAGTCCTTAGGATTGTACAGATGTACAGTACTGGCACTGTAAGAGGGCAAAGCGGGGTCTCTTTCAACTTCAGGGGGGATTTGTGAAGTTTTTTATTTCTTGAAAAGGTTTACAAAATATAATTACTCCTTTATGTCATGATTGATGGGTGTTTGTAGCATTCACTGGGTTAAATAGACACACAAAAATGACCAAAGCACCACTTTTCCATTTCTATTGCTTGAGAAAAAAAGGAAATTATAGTTTCAGTTGTTAGATGTTGCACAATTTAGAGGAAAGGCAGACTTAAATCAACATGAATTCAACCAAAATTAGAGATATGTGGTGCTTGCTCAAGCTTCCCATTATTTTCAGTATTAGTAGGGGATAGATTTACACTAAAGTGTGTAGTGAAATCCAGGGGTAGGCTGTGATAGTGTCGTTTAACCAATGCAATACAACTTTGATAATCATAAAAAACAAACAAAATTAATTGTCATATATTACTCATAATGTACACAAATCACAGTCAGTCTGACTAATATAGCCATGACCTTTGCAGTCATTGCTATCAGTTGTGTACTGTTTATGCAGTATATGAGGAATTACAAGTCAATTCAAGGATAATTACTTTGGATAAAAGTGCACTAAATAAATGCACATGCACATTCAAAGTCACACACAAGCATTAGCAGAAACAAATAAAGATGCCAGTATGAAAACATTAACCATCAGTGGGAATCCAGAGCCAATTTTAAAGTTAGCACTTGGATTTGAGACTCTCACGGGTAAGTTTAACCAAAACAAACACAGAATGTACTCGCAGAAAATACATGTATGCTGTTCGCTCTTAGCCAGTTCTTTTGTTGTTGAGTTTATTAATAATATGTCAAAGCCAAACACATGTTCTGTTATGTTTTTATGCTATGTTCAGCACTGAGACAGTGAGATTAAATGCAGACTTCCATCGCTAAAATTTTTTTAATAAGTTGTCCAAAATATATCGCAGTCATCCACAGAACAGAAGAGGAGATTAGAGTCTTCTGGAGTGTTTGCATGCGTATGTATGTTGAGGAATATAGCGATCTGTAAGCATGAGCTGCAGGAGAAAAGTTGAACTCTGTCGCAGTCATTGCTGTTGTGTTTTCTACCAGCGTCTAAGCATTTAGCTGTGGTTGGCAAACGATGTCCATCGAGCACGCACACACGCATGCATGCTCACATACACACATACACAATTGTATTCTTTATAAGGTGCCCGCTGATGTCATGGCAACCCCATATCCTTAGCAAGAGAGAAGATGCTGTGTGCCAAAAAAATGCCATGGTAACTTTTTTTCTGAAAACCATGTTGCCCAGAAACCTTTGAAGCTTATTAAGTGAAACCAGTAGGGAGACCAATGGACAGAGAGAGGGCGAGTGGGGAATGAGGAACTGGGGAAAGAGAGAGACAGAGAGGGATGGTAGTGTGTCCTGTTCCCGGGCCAAAGTGGGTCTTTGTTTTAGGGAAGGGAACATTGTGAACCTGCGGTGAGGAGGGGCAGCTAGCTCACTAATGGCGCCTTCAGTGAGTTCTGCTGTGGAGATGATGAGGCCAGCTAAACTTGTTATGATGGATTATCAAATTGTGTTTATAAGAAAAGGTTACTATTGATGCAGAGTTTATAATTTTTCATCTGATTTTGAGAGCTCCACAAAGATGTGGCTAAAAAGCAATATTTAGTGGAGTGTGTATGTGTGTGCGCGCACAGGCCGTCATTTGGCTTCATTTAAGTGTATATCTGTGTGTGTGAGACTGCATTTTTACTCATGATTATGTCCCTGGATGCAAAGTATGTGTGTGCGTGCTCTGTGTATGTCCTGTTCTCTCTGTGCAAATGTGTCCAAGACTGTTTATATATATGTGTGCGCAGGTGTGTGTGTGTCTGTGTGTGCATGTGCCCTCACTGTGTAATTAAATCAGTCCATTTCTCCTTGAATTAGCTTGCGGCGCCAGCGGTGCTGCCCAGTGAGACAGTGTCAGGGTCTGCCAGTTTCATTAGCCCTGATGGATGACCTCATGACAAGCACCGCACTCACCTACACTTCAAAGAGAGCGCACCAACTTTGGACGTGTGGAAAAGTGAATGTGTGTATGCATGTACATGCCAGCATGTGTGCCAACAGGGACAACAGCAGGGGTTTTTCATTTCATGCCACCGTGGCCTTCTGAAACACCTCAGTGTGTGTGTTTGCATATGTGTATTTCAGCATTGTAGTTCTGCACACAGAGCCATTGCAGTTACTTCTCCATGTTTTCAATAATTTGTGCAAGTATGCGTGTGTGCATGCAAAACACCGCCTTGCGCTGGGTGTTGTCCTTGTTGCACCGTGTGTGTTTGTATGTATGCGATAGCATCACTTTGCGCATGTCTGTGTGTACTGTGTACACTGTGCACCAGGGCAGGGCTGGGCGCTTAGTTAGGGTTTTTGGTGGCGATTTCCATATTGCCTGGGGTCATGTGGGCAAGGTGCCAACTCCTGGTGCTGTGGGTACCCGCTGAGGCGTGGGGAGATTAAAGCGGGCGCACGGTGCCACAAAGGGGCTTGTCTAGTGCTTTTTAATTCCCCTAAATTAGGGCATGGTGCCAAAGCAGCTCCCTGCTATGGCAAACACTCCATAACTGGCACCATAACTACCTCTCAGCAAGACTCGTAGAATGAGGGAGCGAGAGAGAGTGAACACTGGGAGAAAACACTCACTCTCTCTTCTCTTTGCACACTCAGTCGCACATACTTGCATACTTGTAATCAGTAATTTCTAGCTTTTGCTAGTTTGCTGGGGGACGCCTTGAATGCACTGTTGTTAAGTTCATCTCATTAACTGCACTCAGCTGCAGTGATGTCAGAATCAGTTATGGAATGTGCATGTGAGCGTGTGTGTTAGAGTGAATGTGTGCGTGCATGCAAATGTGCATACCCTAAGGGCAGTGGCAGGCCACTAAAGTAACAGTAGGTGGACACTTGGTCTGTATTTGTGTGTGTCTGCATATTTGCGCATGTGTTTGTGTGAGCGTGTGCATTAATGCCCTCGGGGTAGTGGCATGCAGCTAAAGGGCTAGTGTACGGACACTGGGGTGTGTGTGTTTGTCAGGTCTCCGTGGTCCTTTTCTGTGTCTGCCTAATCCAAATCCACTCTCTGAGGTGCTGCGTTGGCATCAGTGCGTCGTCTCAGCGTACTGCCAGGGCCTGTTGGTTCACCATAGGATCTCTGATACCTTTGTATCCTGTCTCTTACATTTCTGTATGTGATCCAGTATTTTAGTAGTATAGAGTCATGTACAGCATTCCTTTCATATCAATAATAACAATAAAATTAATAATAACAAAAGGAATAAGCATGTTCTTTTCTTTGTCATTCTTGTCTTGTTTTGTTTTGGGGGGTTTTGTAAGACTTATTCAGCCGTTTGTCAAAACATAAAACCCAAGTATGATGCAATATATGGGCCTAGATAATGTTTTCTGTGCATCTGTGTATATGTGTCTGCATACAAACGCCTGTGTTAATCCCAGTCTCTCCCAGCATCTGGAGCCTTGACACAGTTTAAAGGGCTGGCTGTGTCCGCAAAGAGCTGGGCCAGTGCTCGCAAACACATACACGCAGCCGCACACACACACTCACACAGCTATCTAGGGCACCAGAAGGCCTCGGCAACGCCAAGGCAGAGGCTGCCCACTTTGGCACCATGAGGTGGGGCTGCGCTGGCACTTTGGGGGAGAGAGAAATGGCAAGGGTGTGTGGTAGGTGCTGGGATAGAGGAGAGGAGATGGGTGGATGGGGGTGAGGTGTATATCTATGTGCGTTTGTCTGCGTATTGGTGAAGGGAGGGGAGGGCACCTGGCATGTGATAATAACCCTGGGAAAACGCCCATTCCCTCTGAAGAGGAAGGTGCAGAGGGAGGAGGGTGTGTGTGAGAGAAAGACAGAATGAGATGCAGGCATGAAAACAGGCACGTGTGTGTGTGTGTGTGTGTGTGTGTGTGTGTGTGTGTGTGTGTGTGTGTGTGTGTGTGTGTGTGTGTGTGTGTGTGTGTGTGTTGGGCTTGAGTTTGGCTGTTGAAGACACAAACTCCAATCTTGGAGCAGTCCATCCTAGTGTTCTTATGCTAATGCTGTCTCTGTCATAGCTTGGAGGACAGGTGCTATTTTTCATTCACAGCTAGACACGAAAGAAGAAGAAAAGAGAGACCTCATTTTGTCTCTTTCGCTGTTCATTGTGTCCCTAACGTACATCTCCATCTTCCTCTAAAGATCAAAATAATAATTCTGGAAACTTTTGGACGCATTCACACACAAACACATATGCACACAGTGCTGAGACGGGGTACTATCTCCCTCTCTTGATGCCGTCTGCACCCCTACAGACACCCCCCACACCCGCTGTACTACCTCCTCTCCTCTACGTAGCACCACAGATGCCCATGTTGCCCTGCAACAGCTGTCTCACCATGTGCCCTACCAAGTGTTGCCACCCAACGGAGGGGAGAGGAAGTGAGGAGGAGGGAGGATCAGAGTGGGAAGGGAGGGAGGGTGCTGAATTTTGGATGGGAGGAACCAGGTCATGAATATTAATTTCCCTTTTTCACTCCAAAAAGGAGCTGCCGATGTCTACATGGTGACCACAGTTCTTGCTTTGTACTAATTATCAATGTGTAATCATAATTTTTTATTGCACCCTGGCTCACTCGCTGTTTCTGTTTCTGTCTCCCTCTGTCTGGCTGTTTCTGCGAGTCTCTCTCCTCATTTGGTTCTGGATTTGGTCGAGGTGATGGCCAGTGCCCATATTTTCCCCCCCGGTCACAGGAAGCCCTGGAAGCAGAGTGGAGAAGGAGGAAACCACAGTTGCGGGGCTCCGTCCTATTGGTGCAGCAGGTTAGCGGCACGTTTGGTGACCAATAACCAGAAGGGGTTGCATAGTAACAGCAGGACGTGGAGAGAGGGTATTTTCAAATGCAAACACTGGTCCAACATGTCAGGTGCAGGATCCAGACTCGATCCAGTGACAGAACAAAATGGAGGGCCAGGATGGTGTGCCGCCATTTTGGAGCAAAATATTTTGAGTATGCATGCCATGTCTCCTAATTACGTAGAAATAAGCAGTTTAAACTGCAGTGCAAAGAAGTGGCAACAAAATGACCTTGAGCAATAGCGTCAGCCGACAAAATAAAATCGTCACTAGCGGTTGATTAATGACCGAATAATGAACAGTATTTTCTTTTACTGTAATTTAATTAAGTATAATTCAAAGGTGCCAACGTCACGACTAAGCCGCTCTAAATATTCAGCAAATTACTCAAAATTCATTCAAAGACAGACATCTGTGCTCACAGAGGAAGCCATACCTGTGACTTTCTTTTTTTATTTTGAAATTGGAAAAGTAAATCAATGAGGCATTAAAGATGCCAGGACAGATGGATGTGAAAGTAGAGTACCATCCAATAAACCGATGCCACATATTCTTCCCCTGTGGTCTTTCTGCATACTAAATAAATGCAGATGAGACCTTGAGACGCCCAAATTAAAGAAAACTAATAAAAAAGTATAGGGAAAAGTACAACAACAAAAAAAAGAGTTGTGAGTTAGTGTGGCATAGCACCCTCCTTGTGTATTTGTTCATTTAATTTTGAAGGGATGAAAGCAGACAGGCATAAAGAGGGGCAGACGTAGAGAGATCACAGCATCGTGTACCGTATTGGTGGGTAGTGTGCCACACAGTCTGCCTCCTAAAGCAATAAATCTGAAACAGCATAATAGATAAACGCAATTCAGAACACAAAATACCCTGCGAGGGAAAACTAATAAAAAACTGAGTGATTAAGTGGAATCAGAGCTCTTAGGCAGTATCTGGAGATGGGGGCTGTCGCCATACAAAGACCAGAGCGGGCCAACACAACAGATGAGAGAGCATAGGGACGGGGGGCCGGGAAAACGAGGGCTAAAAGCAGAGGGAACGAGAGACAGATGATGGAAGTGAGGAAAGGAGAGATGGAGGAGAGAGAGAAAGTGAGGGATGGATGGGGCAGCAGATCAGAGGGAGCCTCTAGTGTGTCTTGCTCTCCCTTTAAAGAAGAGCCAGGAAAACAGATTAGGAGTCCTCTTTTCTCCTGGGGAAGCACGCGCGCACACACACACCACACACACACATACCCTCCATTTAACCACCGTCCCCCCTCCTCGTCACACAAACATAAAACTAACTAACTTTTACGCTGCACCCGCCGCTGACCTGCCCGGCCCAGAACAAATTCGCTCGGTGCTGAAGTCGTCCTCGCTCTCAGAATGGGAGGAGACACAGAGCCACAATGACAGCCTGTGTGCTGCCGTTTAGGTGACCTCACATCAGGTCATGTTTGCTAACTGTTTATGACACAAAGAAGAGTATCTGCCTGCTTCAGAAGGATGCGAACACAAAAAGCAATCGTCTGTACAAATACAGGGAGCTACTGTGTCCCTGTGAGTAGGTAATGTGGCTCATATTTTCTTCTCACTTGAAGATAAATAACATAACTTAGGGTTATATTTAAATGATTCATCTGACTAGGTATTTATTTGCGTTGTCGGATATATGAAAAGCAATTGTGTAAAAATAAACTCCCACCAGTTTCCCATCTTCAAATTGCTCCTTTTGCTCGCTCAATACTCCCAAAAAAACCCAGAATATTCAAACATGGCAAGGAAACGCAGCAAATCTCCACCATGAACGAGCTGGAACCAATAAATGTCTAGATTTGAAAAAAATAAAATAACCGTCAATCATCTAATAAATTAGTCACCTAATTATTTTTAGTTCTTAATTATAATATCCCTGTTGTCCAGCTAGTAATCTGACGTGAAATATGTGATTCAGAACTGTGCTTATGCTTTATCAGTTTCACTTCGTGCGTGTATGTGGTGTGCTATCAAAACTGTGCCCAGTGTGAGCTACTGATAAACCACCGCACTGACTATAGCACAAAGACACATGCACACACACTAAGCTCGTCTCGGTTTAATTCTAGGAAAGGTGAGGTCTCTCCTCAGAAAGCCAAACGGCTCTTCGCGTCCTCATGTCACGTACTCCTGATGCATTACCAACGTTTGTCTCAGAGTAAAATTTGCAGTTAGACAAATCAGTGAAGCCGTACGTTATGCTTTACTGCACACTTTAATAAACAGTAATGGAAAAAGCATTCAAATCCTAAACTTCTTATTGAAACAATATCACTCTAATAGAAGCACTAAAAAGCCTGCAGACGGTAACAACTGCTGACTTTACAACAAAGCGTCATTTTTTATGACATTGTCCACTTTTGCCATATTGGTTTTTTCTCCAAAGCACCCAGAAATTACATGTGGTGGATAAAAAAAAAAAAGTATAAAATTTCCCTCTGACCATGTAGTGAAGCAAACTAATCAATAAAAAAATATAACCCTCAAGCCAAACTACAAGTATTTCAAAATTGTGCTTAATAATTGAGTCAACATAGCTGCTTTCAGTACATTTACCTTCAGTCCTTTTTTCTTAAAAATACTATCAATTTAAAGGATTTTTTTTCTCTCATTGTCAGACAGTTCCTGCTAGAGTTCACTAGCTCAGCCTAAAAGGGAGCACATGCTGAAAAGGGCATATAAGGTTTCCTCACACATGTCCTCTATGACTTCAAAGGAGTGAAGCCATATAAAAAAATCGTAATAATACCTAAATAACAATGAAAATTATTTTGCAAGGACCCTTTTTGACATGAAGTGCCTTCAGAGGTGTTGGATATTATTGCCAAACAATGAATATGTTACGCCCACAGGCTTCATTTAAATTATTATTTTTTTTCGCCATTCTTATCTGTTGTATATTGTTTAGAAATCCTTTAACTTAACCCCCAAAATGCATTATTTATTTAAAAAATAAATAAATAAAAAAATATGGTTAAAAAATATAATTCCAGAATTAAGGTGATATCAGTGTTTAGGTGGGTCATATTATTTTTTCAGTTTCCTTACAGTTAAAAAAATATATATTATATAAGCACTGAGGGGTGGGATGGGGAATTATAGCTTATAATAAAAACCTAAATTGTGCTCTCCTCTATTGGTCTATAAGGCACCATAACGCCATAATCACAATGTCTCTGAGTCGAGTACCACATGTGGCACATTCATGCCCTATCTCTCCTGCCAAATTTCCTGTCTGTGTAAGCTGTATAATGTAAAATAACAAGAAATAAACATTTAAATTAATCTTCATTTCCAGATAATTTCAGAATCACCTGATGTCAGTTTAGAGGCTGCACAACATTTTTAAAAAGTAGATCATGGTGAGCGCTTTATTGCTGTCCCCCAGTGGGAAAAAATCTCCGGACTGAAGCTGCTGCCTCGAAATCTGTAGGTTAAAAAGTCTCCATGACTCTGTAGTGGGAATGTGCTCAGCTGGCAGCAGCAATGTGAACATACTCCACCCTCCATCCCATTCTCCCGTGCCAGGGCCGGGCATTCCTCACCCCTCCAATGGCCAGTTACTACCCGCTCTTTTTCTCTGCGTTGCACACAAGCGCACACAGACTTATTCTCTTTTGGCCCCTGTGCAACTACTTGAAGCTAACTATTTCCTCCTTTCCTTCTTTCCTTGCCACATACATTTCTCCATTTCCTCCTTCCATCTATGCTTCGTTCTATTTCCGCTCTCTTCCGTGTTTTCCCCTTCAACAACACTCCATCTCCTCAGCGCTTTCCCTCAGCTGCTCGCTGATTTGAGTTTATTTGCATGGCAGAGCGTAAAAGATGCAGACAGTGTGAGCAGGGCCAGCAGAGCCCTCCCGTGTCCATCCAGGCCGGGGCTGAGATTTGTAATGCTAGACAACACTCTGCAATGCAGGGATAAAACCTCGGCCACCGCACACAAAAAGAGCCTTGTCTTTTTTCTTTTTTTTCCCCCCCTTTTCTTTCCACCGCTTACTGCACTTTTGGAGATGCAGATTTCTGCGAGGCTTTTCTTTCAGCAGGGACAGGAATAAAGACTGCAGAGAGGGAAAAATGATAGTTCTAGTTTGAGTTTGATGTATTGCCTCGATGCAGGGTATATTTTTGTTTAACTTTCACTGCAGCGCGCGGCGGTGAGATCAGGCTGGGAGTAGATGTCAGTAGTGCTGCAGTCAAGAGTCAGAGTGAAGTGGTTTAAAAAGAAGAAAGGCAGCACGACTCGGGCCTTCGGTTTGTATTTGCCATTTCTGTTGTAGATGTGCAGTCCACTTTTCTAAATCTCCTTCTGGCACTATTATAGATCCAAGATTTGGTTTCTTATATAGACATAGCTTCTTTTTTTTTCAGTGTTGCTATATATACTTTGTTTGATTGTTTCTTTATAGCAGTCATGTGTGGCTTTGCAAACATAGCTGCGTGTGATCTTTACTAGTAGAATTGTACATGCAGTAGCTGCTGAAGCTATTGGATTGAGCTCACAGTTTTGTTTGCATTGTTTTCTCCATTTTCTTTTTCCTTTATTTATAGTGGTTATAGATTTGGTGAATGCCTTTCTGCCACACTTGTTCAGATTAGATAAATCAGCTTCTGTGTTTTTTGGGCCATTACGTTTGACAAATGTGAGTTATTTGAGCTTTTAGTTTGGGGGCCAGAAAGAGAACCACATAAACAGACACAGATTCGCTGGGTTGTTTTCTGAATTGCTTAAAAAGAGATGATTCTTTCTAAATGCTTAAAGGATATTTCAGATTTTTCCCTAGCATGCCCCCTCTCCCCTTCATTATACACCTCAGTATTTAGTCATTTGTTCAATAAAGTGTGTACCTGTTGATTGAAGTTTGGCAGTGCACTCTGTTTGGCAAACTCCAGTTCTGCCTTGTATTTCGTGCCTCTAATCTTGCAAACATGTAATGACACCAAGTCCATCACTGATGAGTGAATATTTACAATATCTCAGTGCCATCCACTGAGCAGCTCCGTGTCTCATTCAGCATTAGTGTTCCTCTGATAATTAGTTTTGTCCGTGTCAATCATGGTTTGCAGTTATATTCCAGCTTGGAATGTGAAACTTGTCATTTGGAGTAAAAAGAAGAAAAAAAAATTCCCCTAATTCGTTTTGGGGTTTACAGACAAGCATTTTGGACTTAGAAAAACTCCTTCTATGTTGTCTAAACTTTGCTTGCCTGATCCCACAATGTGCCCTTCTTTTCTCGCAGTGAGGTTTAGAGAACTTATTGCCCACATAATGCTGGGTCTTAAAACAGCGTGCTATCAGAGCCATTGTGGTCTGCAGTAATGGCTGGTTTAGGGGGTTGTGGTGAGACTCACTGCTCAGGGCTTTCATTAGCTCAAATCTCAGCCTAATTGATGCTCATAAGTTGCCTCGCATGATTAGGACTAGTGAAAGCCAACAAATGTCCTTCAACTTTTGAGGCATATCAACTAAATATATATATTTTTTTAATGTTCTATTCCAAGAAACATCAGAGGAAGGCATTAACTCTTCTGAGACTTCTCCTCCTTCTTGTATTTTGCTTTAATGACAAAATAATCTTCTCTTTATTAGCGTACTGCCTGTTTCCACTAAACGCAGCTTAATATTTAAATACCTGGAAAAACACAAACAGTTTTAAGGGCCTCACATTAAAATAAGACCAGCAATCCCCCCCCCCCCCAACCCCCCCGCCTTTTTTTTTATAAATCAGGACTGTAAGAAAAACATGGGAAATGTTGAAACCAGGTCAACTGCTAAACATATGGTGCCTCAGCATCAGGAGGAAGAAGTATAAATTATTATTTATGACACATTAATAAACAAATGCATGTAGTTTTGCCTCTGTGTTATATTTATCAGCTTTAATGATTACATTTTAAACAATGTTTTTGCGACGGCCATCGGACTTTTTTGCGTTTTTATTTTTTTATTTATTTTTGTGGATTTTATTTATTTCAGAAAACAATTTGAGATATATAATTCCGTGTAATACTGTCGACGTTATTTACGTTATTAAAACCATTCCGTTTTATAATGCAGGTGTAATTCTGCCTTTGAAATTTCAAGCGGAAATGTATATCTAAAGAAAACGAAGGGGGTATTTAAAGTTTCAGTTTCTCGTTTTTTCAGCGTCCTCAGAGGTTCCGTGTTTTAAATACCTGTGGATTTTCCCCCTTCTATGTTTTTTATTTATGCCATATTTTTACTTTAATTTTATATTTTTTTGATTTTACGTTTTTTATCGGATTTTTAATCTCTTGTTTTATTTACGGTGTTTTTCCCCTCAAATACCTCAACCTGGTCGTTGATTAAAACACCTGTCTTGATGTCATGTTAATATTTTTCCAACGATTTTCACTAAACAGCTTTAAAACAAAGCTACGTGATTTTTTTTATTATTATTATTATTATTATTGCTAGTACAAAAACACCTTTCGATTTTATCATCTCATTTTTTATTTTCTTTTTTTTCTGGAAGCAGATTCGTTACCTGAAGCTTGTAGAAGTTTCTGTGGGCCTGCGGTAAGTTCCGGGCTATAGTGGGCTGTGCTGAGTACACAGTGCGCGCTCACTGTGCTGTTATTTGTACTTTAATTAAGAGTTAAGAAAAAAGAGGGGGGAAACCGTGTTGTGGGATTATTTGGGGTTTAGAGGCACAGTTTGGTGTTTTTCCAATTAACTGGTCACTCTCCAAACAGGCCGTTGGGCATGTGTGTGCTTCAGCATCTGTAAAAAAAAAAAAAAGAAGAAGAAGAAGAAGAAGAAGAAGAAGAAGAAGAAGAAAAAGAGAGAGAGACCAGAATTAATATTAAAAGTAAGTATTGGGAAAGTTCAAGGTACAAACTGTGAAAATTAACAAGACGCTTGAGGCAGAAAGCCTCTGTCATTCAATCAATTAATAAAAATGTTAATGTAACATTAGGAATTATTATTATTAATAATAGTATCATTATTATACTCATTATCATCATCATGATTATTATTATTATTTGTACAGGCTCCTACTCCTATTTCATACTTTAAGTCATTCACCAACTTTAGTAATCAAGCCAATCATTCATCTGATTGTTGAACTTAGTAATCGCTTACCTCGACGTCTACCTGCAGTTTGTTTTATGCCTGAACAAATAAGATCCTATTAGTTATTTAAACAAAATTATCATTACATTAAAAATGTCAGAAATATGTAAAAAAATAGAGAGAGTGAGGGTCAACTTTTTAAAGGCCTAGTCATTTTTTTCCCTCTTTTTCAAAATAATTCCATAAAAATAATTTTATGATAAACAAAAGGAAAATGTATTTGTAATACAGGTCCTTCGTATCAATTAACGGAGGCGATAAATTGTTGACCTACTAAGTGTTAGGTTACGTGGTTTCTGCTCAGTCTCGTCATATTTTGGTCAGTCTTGGTTGTCTCCAGTGTTAAAACAAAATTAAAACCACAGAAAAACAAAAAAACGACACTTGTTCGTATCTCCCTGCTGTTGGGTAACTGGGCCACGGGGGCCTCCGTTTCTAAACAATAATAATAACAATAACAACCCCGCACATGTCATCCCGCCACAGACGCACACCGAATAATCGAAATTATGCTGAAACAAAAACAAATTCATTTAGAGATGATTAATTGATGTGGCCAAATGTGTGGGGAGGTCAGCGTTTAATTATTTATAAACCCTCATGTTGGAGGAATGTCATTAGGCTGTTTTCTTTTTTTCCCCTCTCTCTCTCTAAAGGAGAGAGGCAGATAACTCCACACGCACAGCTGAAAATAAAAGCAGAAATAAGGCCAAATTCAGATTTATCCAGACGATGTGTATCAGATTCATCTGCAACAACGAAAATATTTAGTTTGTTGCTTTGATTTGAACCAGCCGTTTATAACTGTTGAGGAAAGCCCGAAAGTTGAGTATGAAACAAGAAACGGCCAAGTTTTGAATGTGACTGGCGTGTGAACAGGTTGAGTGACCAAATCTGCACAAAATCTTCCAGATATTTTTTTCTCCAGAGTTTATTATTAAATCACTCTTATCTGCTTTTTTAAGGTGACTTTTTTATTCTTAGATTATGTCCTTTAGGCCCCAAGGTGTCCCCACAAGTTCTCCTGGCCAATTTCATTTGAATAAAAATCTGTTCCAGGTGATGTATCCAAGTTTACATTAAAAGAAGAAGAAACTTTCTTAAATTGAAACTTGACATCAGAAAGCACGTGCACCAAGTGTCTTATGTGGCAGGTCTGCTGGATCTGGCCGTTGTCCTTAAAATCTCTGGAGCAATAAACAGTTTCTTAAAACACGTGGTTGCTTTTTGGTAAAGTGGAGAGCGTGTTTTTGTTTTGTTTTTTTTAAATCATGTTGGTGAGAATGTCTGCGATATCTCAAATGAATTTGATCCTGTTGCTTCACAGCGTCACATCCTGACAGTCACATGCAAAATACCCTTAGTGCTACAGATATTGATTTCCATAATGGAAATCAAACAAAGTAAGTTTTGTGATTAAAGAAAGATGTCCTGCTTGGCTGCTCAGTAACTGACAGCTGACTTTCCCCCTTTTTTATATTATCAGATGCGTGGACACAGAGAGCACAGCTTATATCTGTGGCCAGGTTGTCATTAAAATAACATATCATCCTTTAGTGGCTCGATCTTTGCTCTTGGGTTGTAAACATTAAAAAAAACACCACACACATAAAAACCGAGCAGCTCTGCTCTCGCTCCGCCGTCCCCACAGAGTCACTCTGCAAACTTCAGGCGGTAGGTAGGAGCCGGCGCAGCCCTCTAATCCCTGCAGCCCGTGATTTAGCCTCTGGTCCTCCTAATGCTCCTAAAGCCCCAGCTGCTCTCCTGGCCGCTCCGCTCTCTCCGCGACAGACTGCACACCGCTCGCTTTATTAATAATTCACCTAATAATTCACCAGTTCGACGCTGCCGCCTGAAGCACCGGCCCCCCAACCCAACCTTCACTGTAAACAACTGCCCCAATTCCCCGTCTATTATTTTGTGTATGTGCGTGTAAACAGGGCGCATGCTGCTGAGGTGAGCTATTTAGTGGCTGATATTTTGGGAGGGAGGGAAGAGCAAGGCAATCTATCGCTGCCGGAGCGCACGGCGAGCTTCCATTTTTACGCACCGAGGCATCCAGAGCCCCGCCGAAGCCGCGACCGACGACGTATCGCTGTACAGGCATTCCTCTATCGGCGAGGCTGTAGCGATTTGAAGAGGCACGACGCAAGCTGCTCTTTCATCTCGTCAGCTTTGAGGAGGAGGCGGCGAGGGACCAGGGGTGTCCCCCCCGTTTGCGTGTAACTCCGTGCGTGTGCTTGCGTGTGTTTGTGTGCGTTCGGATCAAGAGAGAGGAGAGAGAGAGAGAGATACGAGGGTAAAACAGAACGGACGCGCGGCATAGGAGACAGCTGCTTTTGGACACGTTTTGGACACAGAAGCTGATCGACCGCAAAGGCTGCACACGGAAAAATAATAGAAACAAAACTTACTCTGCGTCACTTCTCCCGTCCATTATTATTTTGGGTTATTTTTTTGATTTTTTTTTAAACCCGTATTATCAGTATTAATTCGGGGAGGGGTTTTTTTAGCATCTCCCAGTCTGCTGGAGTTTGGCCGCCGAAGGACGCACCTCGGGACTTAGACGCAGACGTCTCCCTCACTTCTTTCTGCGGGACATGGGCGCATCTGACGCCAAACAGCGGTAGACGGAAGGCTCGGAGCTGGTGTCTTCGTTTCCTTCTATCGCTTTCAGAGTGGACCGACTTTTGAAAGAGCGTGTTTTTTTCTGTATCTGGGCCTAAAGCCGACGTGTTTAAAGGTCCTTTTTTGCTTCCGGCAACAGCGAAGAGACCAAGTCTTCCTCCCTCAGCTCTCACTCCCTCTCTCACTTTTTTGGAAGCTGAACTTTTAAAGGAAAATGGGGCATTGAGAGGGTTGGCAGATCTCCCCACGCTATAATGGTACGTGCTGTGTAACTCAATAGTTCCTTTCTGTTGGCTCTATAGGGTAAAGTCTATAGGGCTGGAAATAAACAAAACATGCTTGCACTTATTTCAGGGCTCTAATTTCTTTGTAAAGAACTTTTGTTGCGGATAGATTTGGCGCTAGAGTTCTGGGCCACAACACACCTGTGTGCGTCCCTGTGCACGTGCGTGTATGCGCGCGTGCAAATGTAAAAGTAACTCAACTCGTTTGTTTGCCAAATGTAATTACAAAGCGTCTAAATGAACCGTGATTGACTAAACATTCAGTACTGAGCGCTGAGTGTTAAATATTATTCTCACACACTGCCTTGTTTTTCCTACAGCTCCGTGCATTTTATGACCAAAGTGATTTTCATTTTTTTGGTTAACAATAAGCTACTTTTTTGTTGCAGTTCTTTTTCGTGAAATTTCTCCCACAGTGTTCTCAAATATCTGCAGCTGTAATAATTATGTGCATGGCATCTGTTCAAAAATAATTTTCTCCCCATTTAAATCAGTGCAGTTCTCCTTTCTGGCGCGTTAACGTGCATCGAGTGGCCCTGTAGACAGAGGCTGATCTTTGCTGCTTAAGTCACACAAAATAAAAGCAAAGGTAAATCTTAAAGACTCGCACAGTGATCGTGTGTGGACGATATATTACTGCTGTGCTGGTTATTATTATGCCCTAAGAATCGCAATAAATTAACGTGGCGCACGACTCTCGCGCGTTTCTCCACCTTGCACTCGCCGACTCGAGTCTTTTCTATCGGAAGGCGGCTGCTCTTTTTATCAATGGGCACTTCATTTGCGTAGCTGATGACACTTTATAGCGACTACAAGGGGGTGGGGAGGTGAGGTGACACACAGACCGTCTTTGTGCCCTCAGAACAAGCGCTCAGAGTCCTCAGAAAGAGCAAGTAGCATAAATTAGAGCACCTCCGAAGCATTTAATATTGATCTGAAAATCGGATGATGACGATGAGCTCATTATTTCTCTAAATCCAGCAGCATTTGGAGATAAATATCAGATTTTATCATCAATATCTTCTCTAAAACTGCTACAGTAATATTGAAAATGCAAGGCTGTGACTATCAGCTTTACGTGATCTCTATTAACTCAAAGCTTTACGTTTTAAAATGTCCTAATAAAAATTCAGCATTATCATTGCTAAATCAACTTAAGAGATTGAAGCAGAAGATTCCATTATTTTTGGTATTTTGTTTAAGCTATTTTTACTCATAGATTTCTGATTAAATGTGTTAAACCTGTTAAGTATTTTAAGGTGATAGTGATTGTTGTTTACTGCAACATAGAAATAACAGACTGCACTGTGAAATACTTTGTAGATCATCAGATATGTTTCAGTATCTCATTATTACAATCCTGTAATATAACTCTTACCTCTTACTCTTGCCCATGCGTCTTCACCTCAAATATCGATGCTGTTACACACAAATACTCATCTACCTTCCTGAAAGTTTGAGACCTGTTTTAGAACAGTTAATCCTTAGAAATAAAACAATGAGAGTTTATTTAGACTGAAAGCGTATCTGATTATAATGTTTCTGGGAATGCACACGGAATCTCACAAATGATAAGCACCAAAGATACAGGAGGGGAAAAAATGTGGCAACAGTTTATAAAACTTTTAGTTTCGCAATCTCTTGGCACTCGGATAATTACAGATCTGTCTCTTTATCATACTGAGTGAGTATACAAAACAAAAACACTTTAAAAATAATACACACACACACACACACACACATATATATATATATATATATATAGATAGATAGATTGATTCACGGTCACTGACATGAGCAAATATTGCCTGTATATGCAGCATTACTTTAAAGAGCATTAGCAGAAGTGTTCATTCACTTTTTGCACATTTATCATCGGCCGCCAACTTTGCACGAGCACCCTGATTCCTCTCTACATGAAGGGCGCATAGCCCACACGTTGTCACGTGTTTTTTTATGGGTTATAAATGTCAGCCTTACGTGACTTCAAGGGGGTCACCTACCAAAAACTTTTGCTTGCCCCAGCTGCCCTGACTCACAGTCATACCTGCTAAACAACAACACAGATAGGCCCCAAGTTGCTCAAGATGTCAAATTCTAGGCCGCATGTGTCTTCTGATGTCAGCTTTCCAATTATCTGTCTATATATCTTAAGGTAAGCCAAACATTAGACAATTGTTCGTAATTGGCAGTGATAATACGATGCTCGTTTTGTTTTGATTCTCGGCCTATAATTTCACAGTTGGTTGCGCTGCGGTTGTTGCAGAGAAAACGTGCCAACCACAGAACCTGTCAGTCAAATAAAAGTCAAGAAACTTATTGGTGCCAAGTTGGGAGGTGGGCGTAAACCTTTTACCAGATTATTAAATACATTTTCAAAGTACCATTTCAGTTAAGATGGAAGTGGGTGAGACATTTGAAATGAGCTCAACGCGCTGCCTCCTTGAGTCATATTGTCTGTGTGTGTGTGTGTGTGTGTGTGTGTGTGTGTGTGTGTGTGTGTGTGTGTGTGTGTGTGTGTGTGTGTGTGTGTGTGTGTGTGTGTAACTCCATGCTTCCTGGTCTTTGTGGTAAACTCTACTGTATTAGAACCATAACCACAAGAAAATCTCCCCATGGATCAGTCCTTGTGTGACACAATGGGTTGATTGTCCCAGCCCAAACCTCATTGTTAAATGCATTAACCAGAGCAGCTAGACCTTAGTTGAATGTGGTTTGGACCTTCAAATAAGAGAATGAATAAGGACCCATGTACAAAGAAGGGTGCCAGTGGCATTGGGTTACTTAATGTGCCAAGGGGGCGTTTGGTGCAAGCAAGTGTGTCAGTGAAATGTTGCTGGTTCAGTTCAGTGTTACAACTGGCATGGTATTATCATAAGGCCACAGCCATAGCCTATCCTGTCTAGCAAGATTAGTAGTTCACAGGCAAGTTGCCAGGCCAAGTGCATCTTGGGGTGTGTCACAATGAGCGCTCTGTTTAGACCTGTTTAACTGAACAGTTTTGGTCAACAAAGACGTTTTTTAATAACGCGACGCTGGCATAGTTTCACTATCTATCTGACATTCAGGTGATTCACCTCACCTCACCTCACCTCACCTTTAAATTAAACCGCAAACCAGCTTGTATGAATTTCTCACATAAGTCAAATATCTTTTTACTCGAGGCATCTATTTTTTTTAATACTCCAGCAGTCAGGCCTCTTAAACAGACTCGCTGTTCACACGATGTGCCTCCCGCCTTATCCAGGATCCCAACATTTAGTATTATTGTGTAAAACACAACTGCACAATTAAGCCAAATGCAATCTTCAGCTCTGCGCCTTGGCTGTACTTCTGACCCAAGCAAACCTTCAGGACTCACGAGTGGAGTGAAATAATTAGCCCCACTCTACTCAGCCATCCATCCATCATTTTTTTAATGCAGCCCCTCGGTTTCTCATCTTCTTTCTTAGCCTCCCTGTTTTCTCGTCACCCCCCCTGAGAAGGCTGTGTGAAAAATCGTATTTTTCCAACGTTTCTCCCCGAGGTAGCTTTGGCAGGGACTCACACGGCGGCCATTTCTGCCTTTCATACACTCCTCACACACCATGGAACAGATCGCCGGTGCGGCCTGGCATCTTTGAAGTGGTTGCCATCTCACGCAGGTTGGCTGGACTGTTTTCCTCTCCCCATCCCCCTATTTTCATCCTGTGCCTTAAACTTGGCAGTGTTGCTTTTCAGCCACCAAATAACGATGATAAAAACACGGTTGAGACACAATGGTGGTTATAATAACCATGGTTTTTTTTTTAAAAAAGAAAAAGAAAAAAAAAGAAAAGAGCGGGATCTACAATGCTGGTAGTGGTTGTGGTTCATGATTGTGGGGCGGCCAGGATAAAGGTTTTCTGGAAACAAGGAGAGGACTGCACCAGGTGTGTGACAAGTGTAAGTTTTTATGTGTAGGTGGTGAATTAGTGTGCAAGTGTGTGTTTTTGTGTGTAACTGCTAATGTGATATGCAGAAAGACAGAAAGCGAGGAAAGGTGGGGCGATGTGTGTGTGTGTGGTTGGGGGGGGGGATCATTGATATGATGCCATTCATGTGCTTTAAAATGGAGCCATCTGAGAACAAATTCCACCATCAGGGCCTTTCATACACAAAGCTCTGTAGAGGTGTGTTTGTAAGTACATGTGTGAGTGTATGTGCAAGTGCGAGAGCAGGTTTCGGAGATCTCACCTCCAAAGAATTTGGCCATATGGTCGTCAACACTAAATCCAAAGAGAGAGCGAGTGAGCCAAGGAAAGAGAAGTGTCTTCTTTTGTCAGTGAAGGCAGAAAGAAAGGCAGTTTAAAACACACCCTATACAGATACCTTAGATCAGATGGCTCAGACAAATAAATAAATAAAAATCCTCCACTGCATCCCCTACTCCACATATTTGTGAAGTAGGAAAATCTGTCTCAATTAACACATTTGCATTGGGCGATGATGGACTCCAAATAGGTCACTGACTCAATCTCCCGCCTCCGAATCTTCCCTCTAAAATGTTAATTAAGCAGGGCTTTGAGATTTTTTCGCTCAGGGCTGGCCATATGGGCCGGGCATATGTTCTATATATATAGTACAATATATAATTCATACACTGCTGCAGGAGAAAGTGTTTGGGGGCCCTGGAGTTTTTTTTTAGGGGTTTACTACAAAGGGAATCAGTATGTTCTGGCCTCCCCGGTGGCAGGTACAGAGCTTAGCCTATTCATTAGCTTCATGTTATTCATTGTTGCACAATAGGATTGAGGTTCATCAACACCTGTTTTTCTGGCGAACAGCATAAAGTGGGTGTTTAAATTCCTCTTTGTTGGATGGTTAATATGAAATGAGAGCAAATTATCTACTGTTGGAGTTCAATTGTTGTTGGGCTTTTTTTGTTTGTTTGTTTTATGTGTGTTATGTTGCTCTTCCTGAAGTCAGGTTAAATGATAGCTAATGCTGAGATTCTGGGGGTACGAAGACCTACATATGTACAAAAGGTTTTCTCAAATAGTCAGTGCTCCCAGTTGTCCCACTGCCATCCAGCCAGACACCCATTCACCAGCAGCACTGGGCAGCAGCAGCCAATAAAAACAGCTCTTTCCCACCCGTAGCTTTTTGGGTTCGACTCAACCAATCAGGGAAGGCTTGCTGGTGCACCTGACGCTGTTTCTGGCCAGGGACAGCCAATCACAGAGGCTCCAGCACACCTGATGCATTGTGGTCTGCTTGCTGGTAGTCAGCAGGCTCGCACTGCTGTGGACCCCACCACAGGTGTCGTGGATCCAGGCCATTATTCTGCCTGCCAGCCAATCAGAGGCGTCATTTCATTATCAGACACATGTGGCCTGGCAGAATCTGGGCGCTTGCATTTTGTCTTGTGTGTGTGTGTGTGTGTGTGTGTGTGTGTGTGGATCTGCATGTCTATTAGCGTGGATGGGTATTTGTGGATGTGAGGGACTCTATTACCCCATTCCCATAATGCCTTGCTCTCTTATCAGCAGGCCTCTGAATCCCAGCTTCATCATCATTTTGAAACTTCACAACATAGGCACTGCGTTGCCCCCTCAAGGAGTCGAGAGCCTCAGCAATAAAAAAGGGCTAAAAATAGGAAAGAAAACAATGTTTATGGACTAATAAAGATGATTAGGAATCGCACAATTGCAGAAAAATGGAAGGTTTGCGAGTGCAGATTATCTGTAATAAAAAGCTGAGGGGAGAGATTGGGGAGAGAGGGAGAAAGAGAGTTAGCCATACAGACCTCTCATTGCGAAGGATATGAATAGCCTTTGTTTTCACCACAACTCAGGGCTGTGTGGTCTGCCAACGTCTGGCTCTT
Organism: Pelmatolapia mariae; assembly: GCF_036321145.2. NCBI lineage: Eukaryota > Metazoa > Chordata > Actinopteri > Cichliformes > Cichlidae > Pelmatolapia > Pelmatolapia mariae. Next base: position 27,480,247 of record NC_086232.1, on the reverse strand, counting down.
ATTATGGGGTTTGTGTCTGTGTGTCTGCGTAAGTGGCATGCACGTGTATATCGGTGTGTGTGTGCGCTGGTGCGTGTTGCTGTGTGTTTGCGCGTGAGGCAGAGCGAACATGGGTGTGGAAAAAATGTATATGCATACGGGCGATTATATTTTCAAGAGGGTTAGACTATATGCGTGTGCATTTCGGCATTTCCACACAACCACATGCAGTGTTTTCTCTCTGCTCCCGTTCGCTGAATAAATGTGGCATGGGGTCTTGGGCTGGCACAAGCGTGTGTGCATGCTTTTTTATCCGTTAAAGTTGTGAAATGAAATAGGATTTCACAGAACGGCACAGCGGCTGTGGGATTTGGGCTCCCTTCGGCTAAGTAGAGTGGGATAGGTTGATCCAATCAACTGCAGAACTGCAAGGAGAGCCTATTTCACAGCTCCGGGCCCTGCCAGAACCCTGCCTGCCCGCCTGCCTGCTTGACTTAGAATACAAATGAAGCTCCCTGAATGCACACCTACACACATATGCATGCATACACCCTTGTACTTACAGACAATCTGACTGGGGATTTATAGTGCAAGTGTTGTGGAGCTTCTGTGAAGAAATGAAACCAGTTGGGGTTAAAAGACTGTTTCACACGGAGCGGGTACATTTTAGGGTTATGTCTCACAAAGAGGAGGGAAGAAAAATCACAATTTCGTTTTGCCACAATCTAAATTACACTGGTTTAAACAAATTAACAGAGTGTTGTGAGATTGCTTTAAACATTGCAATACTTCTTAAATATACTATATGTTATTAAAGAGCAACGAAATCCAATTATAATATTTTATCTAATAAATATTAAAATGATATAAAATATATGCTGGGCTAAAATCTGTGCTGTATTTCGCAACATGACTTTTCAGCTACATGGAAACAATTTTAACTGAATAACTATCTCTCTGTTTTTCAGGCTACTGACACCTACCTGGTGAACGACGATCCCACTAGAGGCCCAGGGATGCCTGAATGTTTCCTCGTGTCTGATACATATAGGGTATACACATCCCCAAAATACATACACACTGCAAGCTCTCTGTATCTGTCCTTTTAATTGCACTGATGTCCCAAGATATATTTCCTGGACACAAAAAAACAAAAAAGGAACCCAGTCTCTGCAATCTGTTTTTCTTTTGTAGGGGGAAGGATTTTTAAAGTATAAAAGCCTCATTAGTGCATTCATTTGACATGGTCTGACCACAGCATAGGAAACACTATGCTACCTTCATTCTTGCCATGATGAATGTTTGTTTCTGGGGTTCCAGTAATGTGTTCAGAAAATACATCCACATTTTGTGTTGACGTTGTGCTATTAGCTTGCTCATATGTCCATTTCCTCCACACACACACACACACACACACACACACACACAAAAAAAAAAATTCCCACACGTCTTCATGAATGTTCTCAGTTCATCTGTCAGTTGCGCTGACATGTGGCAAAAGTGCCCTGCAAAAACACTATGTTTCCTAAAAATGTCAACTTTTCCGTGACATGTATTTTTATAAGGGATTATTTAGGCTTGGCAGAAAATTGGTTTTGTTGCAGATTCATGTGAAGGACACGCTTCACGTGCAGGGCAAAAGTTAGAAGCCAGTTAAAGCAAAGAAAAAAATGCTTGACGTTATAAAACTGAAATTTTTCTGGAGGATACTGCCTGTGTTACATGTTATACATATGGTAATTTTCACAAATATTTCCCCCCAAAAAATCAGCTTTCAGAATGAGTTTGGCGATAACTGCTAGACTGCCTGGAAAATTGCTCTTTTGGCCTACGCGCTTCAATATGACTTGTTCCATTTTCCACTTTTAAAACAAACTAATTATGACATAATCCCAGCAAAATAAATCTATACGTCTTTATTACCGCTGAATACAAATATGGTAAAAATGCACAAATCCAAAGCCGTCAGAGTATAACATATAGTAAACACATTTTTTAAAAAAGCAGCAGGCCCAACACAGTGCTCTGCATACACACTCACATTATAAACAGATCCATAGTCTCTGGGATCCACACTGTATATGATATGCTTTTTAGCCGTAGCGGCCGGTCAGCCATGTCTTTCTGACTGCATATGCCTGTATGCATTTGACTGGCATGCCGCTTCGCAGGCAGACGTAAACAGCTTACTCAAACAATATTTACACTGTATGCCGTAGTAAACGGTACAGTTACACAATATTCCGTTCACATATTTCCTGCCTTTTGAAAGGCAGCCTCAACCACCTGTCTCACACATTTAGCATGCTAATGGCAGTATCAGTATGCTACATCACATTCAATATTTAATGGCCTAGCCACAGGCATTGGTAAACAACGAGGATATGAGTAGTGCTGTGTGTCAATGGGAGACCGCAACATGCTAACTTTAGGCACGCCATATGGTTTTCTCATGTGCTTTTTAATGGCAAGCGTAGTCTCAGAAACCACTAGATCCCTGTGTGCTCGAGGGGCTTTCAAAGGTGATGTTGAGACAGGACTGTGTTGATTATAGGCAGAGAGTTTGGAAAGAAAGCCCAAGCGTCAGTGTTTTGTAACTCCTGCGGTCGGTTGCTATAGTTTGTTTGTTGCAGCCAAGTGCCTGTGTTGAATACTGAGATGGACACCTAATGTCAGACTGAAGCCAGAAACAAAGACAACCAGTAAAATCAGGCAGCAGAAAGGGAGAGTGTGTGTGTGATGAGGACAGCAAAAAAAAAAAAAAGAAAGAAAGAAAGAAACTAAAGAAAGGGAGAATAGCTGAAGATTATGAGACAGAAAAGGAGAAAGTGACACTAAAAAGAGCCACTGAGAAAGAGAAAAAATGGGGTAGACAGAAAGAAAAAGAGGGAAAGCGAGAGAGCGGACAAAAGCTTTGGGGTTTGGGCCTGTGCCGTGGTGGGGTGTGGTTTGGAAAGAGGAGAGACTTTGGGAAAAGAACACTACACCTCAATATGTTTTACTTTCTTTCACTTCAATTTAGATTTTTCTTTTTTTTTTCTGGGTGAAATTCTTTTTCTGGTTGTTTGTGCCAATATATCTTTGACCAACAGACATTTGTGTTCATGAATGCACTGAAACTGTGAGTGTATGTGTGTCTGTCTCTACTGTACACTATATGATGGTGCGTTTGTGGTGTAGGTTTCTATGTATGCTACATAGGCTGAGGTCTCGTAAAGTTGCACAGCTTCATCCCCCCCCCAAAAAAACTTGGCATCCAAGCACGAGGGTGACTTCAACCCCCAAAACCGCACCCTTGTGCACACATGTGGGTGGGAGCAAAAACTTTTGCACAACTGGAACACATACACACACGGAGACTTGCACATATAGAATTGTATTCACACACAGGCACACGCATGCTTCCAAATACTAATGCTCGCTCTCTCACTCTCTCTCTCTCTCTCTCTCTCTCACACACACACAAACACACACACTCTAACACACACATGCACAAGGCAGAGGCTTATGTATAATTGCAGGCACTCTGCCTGCATATATGAGTTTGATTAGGCTGAGGAGCAGGGAGCGGGTGAGGATAAAGCCAAGCCTGATTAGAACCAGAGTGTATTGCTTCCATACAATAGAGGCACAATGAGACCGGTTTAGAGCACTTTGCACAAGTTCAGGTATCTTTTGTCCCCATAAACATATACCGTATACTGGAATATGACTTGGATTCAGTTAAAAACAAAAGCAGAAATAGCAAAGCAAAATGTATCATGGCTGAAAAAAATGACTCTCTTAGACAGCAGAATTTACAACTTGCTGTAATAATTTTGGACTTGTTTAGGTTCATGAATGTGCCTGCCATTGTAAATATTTAAGTCTGGTTATAACTTTCAGATGATGAGCTCTTTACTTAAAACGAGCGGCACGCAGCATCTCGAGCTAAAGCGGAGCTACAGAGTCAGGGCTCATGTTGAGCTCTGACACCTTATAAAATGCATTAAATAAAAATAGGCGGTCCAGATTTAATGAGATGTTTCAGCAGTATGAAAAGCCGACCCTACTGCGCACGTTTACTTTACAGTAACACATAGTGAAGTTAACAATCGGGCCCCCTTCAACAAACTTGTAAGACATTTAAATAGCTTGTACGCAGAAAGCTTTGTGCCACCATCCAGATGACTGGCTGACAAAGGACCACAGCATAATCTGAGCTGTAAATTTAAAACTTTCTTCTTTTTTTTGGTCTTTCTATTTTGGTTACACTTGGGTTTGCTTCTGCATTCTTCATAAGAGCAAAGGATATGAAAGCAGAAAAGGGATCTTTTTGAGGAAATCTGCCACCTCAATCACTTGTGTTTGCTCTGGCAAACACAAGTGATTGGCAAAGATTTTTAAGACAGTTTTGTCAAAGTAAATATCCCTGCACCAAAAAAAGATTTGTTTTTTGTTTTTTTACATGACCAAAAGACTGCAAGCATAGATAGATAGATAGATAGATAGATAGATAGATAGATAGATAGAACACATTATTTAACAGAACTAAAAGCTTAGATTTCTGCTTACGAAGTGTTTAAATCATGTAGTAAAATATAAGCGAAATCCCATGCCACATTTACAAAAGTATTACTATCTTTAAAATACGACGAGCTGACTGCTCTGCCCGCACAGTACCAGAGGCGCACATTGAGCCCCTGTAGTTCTGCAGGAATACTGTAGCTCAAGCGACTTTTCTTTGGAGGATTTAGCGAAGCGTTGATTCTTAAAAAAAAAAAGAAAAGAAAAGAGAAAAGAGACGTTTAAATAACGATCGTTTCAAACATAATGTTAGGTTTGTGACGATCTGATAGAAAGCGGGGAGGGAGAGAGAGAGTGAGTGAGAGAGAGGGAGCGTTAGAGAGAAAGAGGGAGGGAGGGAGGGAGGCAGGGAGAGAGAGCAGCAAAAACTTTCCTCTAAAGTTAGTGCGGAGCTTTCACTGCAAGTGAGGCGGGGTTACAGCCTGGACTGAGCCACAGCGGCTTTGCAATGCGGCACCGCAGCGAACCTCCATCCAACTTTGTTATCAGCAACTCCAAATTTCATCTGTAGACTCCAACATGTACTCCCCTTACTGCTTGACACAGGTATGGAAGAATATCGCCGTTTTAAGGCTCCGGCGCTTTGCTTTTTTTTCCTTCCCCCCGGTGTAGCGCGCCTCCGGTTTGTTTTTACTGTACGTGGTTTACAGTGTTGTGTCGCCTGTCGCGCTGCTACTTGTCATTTGCTGCGTACGAAGGAGCTTTTCCCAACTCTGCTCTCTTTTCCCCGATAGTGTTTAACCTCCCTCGCTCTCTCACTCTCTCTCTCTCTCTCCCTCTCTCGCGCGCTCTCTCTCCCCCTTTCTTTTTTAATGGCACTCCTCCAACGGGCTTTCTTGTGCGTCTCATTGCGCATGGTTTGGAGAGAAAATGGCGCTTCTCCCAAATCTATTTTATATAAAACGGAGGTTGGAGAAAGGGGAAGAGGGGCTGGGTGTCCTGACAGCTTGCGACTAATTCCAGACAAACGGAGGCAATAACTGGTTTTATCCATAAAGCTCACGAACGAGTTTTAATGAAGCTTCTTGAGTAGTAAAATCTTCTTCTTTTTTTTAAGGTTTCTAACTTACGGCTGTAGGGTGGTCTGCCAGTTTTCAGCCACGGGGGCCTTTAAGGGTCACGTCGTAGATGCAATCTTAACTGGATTTATCATATTCTGCAACAGCAGAAACAAAACAAAGTACTTTATTTTATTTATTTATTTTTAATTGTTTTTTTGGTTTTTTAGCCAAATAAGAAATTGTGGGCAAGTGTGCATGTGTGTGTTCTCGGTGGTGTCAGATTGATTAATGACAAAACAGAGGTGCCCTTTAAATAAACAACAGAACCACTCCGTGATATTTACAAAATCATTATATGAAAGTCAGTATAGGTGGAAGTTTTTTAGGGATTCTCCCGGTTTAAAAAAAAAGCGGGAGAATGTAATGTGCGTAATTTTAAAGGCCGTGGATCAGGTACAGGTTCTACACAGAGGAATAAGTTAAGTTAAAAAAAAAGTTTTGATCAATTTGCTTTAAAACATTTTCTTTGAACTGCAGCTTTTAACTGAGATCTGTTAATATTTAGCTCAAAGGTTTTCACCTAACTTCGAAATTACAGACTTAGTTTTGACCTTTCAAGGCTCATTTCCTCTACGCATTTCTGCCACTGTGCACTAAAACTCTGCATTATCTTGTTTCACCTCATACCCTATAATGTTCCTTTGATATATATCTGTAAAATGTGCACTAGAAATAAATTCGAGATTAAAGGAAAACACAGGACTAGGACAACCTTCAAACCTTTGTTTTTGTCTTTGTTGATTTTTCTGACAGAAGTGACGTAGAGCTTAGGCTTTATTTTTCTTTTTGTTTCATTTTTCATAACAGTAAATACATTGTCTTTATGAGCTCGGCGTGTGTTGTTTCAGTGCGTAAGGAGCCTTTATCTGTAAATCAAAACAGATCATATCACAGGCCTCGGGAGCTCAAAGGTCACGCTGTAAATGACCTTTTTCATTTTCTTTACAGCGCCGCACTTTTTGTGCCCGACAGAGCACATGCATTTAAAGTTATGTTTATTCAAGTTATATTAGAACAGTAACTGCAGAGTTAACAGATGAGGACCACAGGAGCGCCGAGCCTGCTGCTCCAGGCCACCGCAGGTCCGTTTTTCCCTTCTGCCGCTCGGCTTATCAAATTCACACACCGGGATAAAAGCACTTCTTTATTTGCACGCACGTCACCAGCAAGCTTTTATTTAAAGGTGGAGTTAATAATTACCGTTTAATATCAGTCGGCCCATTTGTCAGTAAGAAATGATTTTTTTTTAAACACAAGCTTCAGTTACCTGTAAGTTACAGCCTGCAGTGCAATAAATGTCAATTATAAGGCTTATGATGTATAATTTTTGCGCATTAATTTGACTTTAAAAACATAATAAAATCACAGTTTGGCTTCCAGCTTGCGTGTTACATTTCAATGATACAGGAAGGTCACGGCCTGCAGCCCTGCGTTTCTTTTAGTCCTACAAAATGCTTTCTTGTAATATTCATACGTTTTGCAAAAAAAATGTATTCCAAACCATATTGTAGCTGCACAGCCTTTTGCAGTGGAGCAGAGAATTGTAATCATTCCTTTCCTTAAACAGAACAGTCTGGTTTCGAGAGCTCCGAGGAAAACATGCAGAATTCCTTCTCACAGTTATTTCAGGCCTTCAGACCAGACCTGTTTTGCTTTTTCTTTGACTGAAACTAAAGTATAATGTGTATGCATGTATGTATGTCTCTTCTCCGTTAGTTTGTTTTTACGTCAAAAAAAAAAAACCCCGGAATCACAGGCATCCCTAGAAACGCGTCGGCCTCTTTCTCTTTCTTCCCGCTTTCTCTTGACTGTTCTGCCGTCTGCAGGTTTTATAGAGTCAGAATGACATTTAATAATCAATAGCCCATTTGATTTGCCCCGTAAAATAAGTCCAGCAGCCCTACTGCATATTTAGTACAGATAATTTTCCGAGCCTGGCGGTATGAGGCGAGGTCCGCATCGAGTTTCCTCTTTCTTTCCATTAATTAAAATTAATTGGCAGCAGATCCTCTCACACGAGCGCCGCATGGACTCGTGCTGCCCATATGCGTGATACATATTGATCTGCTTAGGCTGCTGTTACTGCGTCTACGGGTCTAGTGACAGATATCAAGCAAAGCTGGTTTGTTTGCATTCTCTCGTATCTCCTTGAGAGCTCGTGTTTGTATGTCGAGTATATTAAGATAACACCAGTCAAAGATTAACCCCAAAGACGCCCGTGCATCCTGCTTCTTTCACACCTGTAATTGAAACATGACTTAAACATTTGCATTAATTTATGCTCTGCTCTTTTTAATTATCTTTTTGATGCTTCATTAAAACGGAATACACGCCGTTTGTGTGTGTGTGTGTGTGTGTGTGTGGGTCCACATGAGTGTACACACGGATGCTGACGTGCGTAATGTAGATTGCTTGTAGCCTAACCATCCATCCATCCTTCCACATTCGTCCAGTGACTCCATTAAGAGTTTGTTCTTGATCACTGTCGTGTAAATAATTCACAAATCACAGAAAACATGTAAAAGTGGTGTAAACAACCTACAATGCATTATTAATGCTGATAAAAGCTTTTTTGGAATAGCCTGGTAGGTGACGGACCGACGAGCCAAAGTGGCGGTGCAAAACATTGCCAAACATTAGCAGGAGTTGGTTTTTTGTTTTTTGCGTACGCGTGGCATTGTTTCACGTCCCTGTGACGGAAATGCATTTGCATGAAGTTTTAATGCGGCTTGAAGGTCGAGGGGGGCGGGGGCGTCGTTAATTAAAACTTCTATGTGCTGCGTTTTTGAATTCGGTTATTTCAGACTGCTGTTAAGTCCCGTTTATCCAAAATGAGATGGGTTGCTAGCGCCAAATTCTGAAGCTTTTGCCGCAAAATAAGAAATGTTTAACAATGTGCCGGGAGATTGTTTAACTGTTCCCCTCGCGGTTCACGCGCAGAACATTTTTATTTGTTCACTTGATTCTCGCTCATACGCCATTCATGTCCAATTATACGCACTTCTTAAGGGTTTTAGATTTTTTTGGACTTCAAATGAGTCCTTGAAATTCACTCGGCCATGTGCGATTGGCTGAGCCATTAGAAGCATGAAGTGAAATGTGCACAGGCTACAGTAGCCGTGCCATATAGCAATAGCACAAGAAGAGGAGGGGGGGAAAGTGAAGATATTGCAGACAGTATCTTTGGTGATAGAGATAAAAGCATTTTTATCGCAACCAAACAGCCAAGTGAATCACTGTATATGGAGCAGCGCACAATATGTGTGGCAATCTGTGTGAAATTCACACAGCCAGTTTCTATACAGTTAGACTGTCCAAATCAAACATTCATTCTTAAGCCGAATTTTGAGATTGTTCTTTTTCAGGTTTCCACCTAGAAGTCGCCATTGTCACAAAGTGTCAAATGTTCAAGTCCCATGCCGTCACAGCTAACTACCTGCTAGTGTGTGCTTTTTGTGTGCGTACAGTACTTGTTTTTCCGTCCCGTTTTGGGCCACGGCTCTCCTGCGTCAGCGTAGGTTCTGGTTTCACTGGGACCGGTCAGTGACTGCTGGTGTAAGCCGAGGTGGGTCTGCATGATCTGGTAACATACCAATCCTTACCGGCATCACTTTGCACCGCACACATGCACACACACGCCCTATAATCCTGCGCACACATAGCTAGTTTGCATGCACAGCTCTGTCGTGGTGGACGGTAAGCAGGGTGAAAATGGCCCGCCAACTGCAGGCCAAGGGCAAGCAGGCAGGCCGGCAGTGAGTTGTAGGCAGAACCCAGGGGTACACTGTGTTCTTTTTACTTATTCATCCTTTGCTAGAGGCAGACAAGGTCCAACTTACGCTCCTTGGCCCCAAGTGAGAGCTGGTAGGCAGGCACGAAGGAAAGCGTGCTTGGGAGTAAGAAATGGCACATGTTGATGTCAGTTTAGCAGTGTCTAAATACATCTGGATCACGGGCTACCAATAAATGTGCCTGATATGTGTGAGGGATTGATTTGTGCCTAAATTAACTTAAATTGTTACTCAAAATTTTGAAATCGCATGCATAGTGTCAAACGGTAGTCTATACTAAAATTATGAGTTTTTGTTTGTAACGTCACCAAAAAAGAAAAAAATATGCAATTGAAGGACCCATAAAGCCCCACCTAAAGCCTAAGGTAGCTCTTGGACAGTCCTCCTATGGCAGTGTGTGAATGTGGGTGAATCTGTCTTGGAGGTGATTTAAATCCAAAACAGTGGCGCTCTGCTTATCCCTTATCTGTGCAGTCTTCCCAACTGCCCATAGAAAATGGATTTATCATGCTTAACCGAGGCACTTGGCACAATCCGGTAATAGGTGGCTGTCCTCTGGATGGATGAGCATGTGTTTGTGTGGCCGATATGCGCGTGTTTATGTGTGGCCGTGTGCACATGTTACCTCCTCCCTGTCCTCTGCCTTCTAGTGTGGATTAGGTTTAGGTTGATCTGTGGCCAGTGGTAGCAGGCGGCCCCTATAGCGGTCTTATGTTGGTCTGAGATAGTTTTGTTTACCGAGCCATACTGCACACACATGTATGCATGAAGATACGCAAACTCATCCGAAAAGAGAATGAACACTCACGTAATGTTATAGACTGATAGACAGACGCGTTCAGGAGCAGGAGCAGCAGCAGCAGAGTCGAAATCCCCTCACTGTGCTGATACTGGGAACGCTGCTCCGACTTTAGCCTTTGCCAGTTTTTGTCACGGGGGTGGAAAATGCTCCAAAATCAAATTTTCACAATTGTCCCTCAGAGCTTTTGTTGTTGCTTTGCTCACTATGCGATATAATTTTAATCTTGGCTGGGGTACGAATTAAGTGTGTAAAGTGCTCGTGTGATTGACTGATAATTGCATATCCTCCCTGTGCAAGACTGTTATTTTTTTCTCAGGTTTCAGAATCAGAGGTGCAACAACTAGCAGTTTACAGTCATTTAACGTGAAAAGACTTTAGTTTGCCAGCAAAAGAGATGAAATCATCAGACGATGGAAATGTGAGAAACCACTAAGGAATCAAGAGATGAGAAGATGCAAGAGCCAAAGAAGTGCGCTGCTCTTGCAGCTGCTTGGGACAGACTCCCCTTCACCTTCATCCCCGCTTCTCCTTCTCCTCCACACCCCTCCACCTTCTCAATTAGCTCCCTTTTAAAGAGAAGTAACGGTTAGTGAGTGATCGGCATTGTTCGAGGATGAGCTTCAGTTGTTGTTGTTGTTTGTCTCACCCTCTCCCTGTATCTTGCTCCATCCCCCTCCTGTGTGACCCGTTGGTGTGTTTTTCGTTCTTTTTGATTTTCTCAGAGGCTTTTTTTTTTTTTTCTTTTTTTTGTGGGGGTAACCCCACTGAATGGGACAATGCAGCCTAGCGTGAAATTAAAGCTCTTAGTTAGTTTGGAGTTGCTCAAAAGAGGATTTTACACATGCATGCATTCATCACCCTCCCATACGCTATAGATATAGCTAATTAGAGGAAGTATACCCTATTTCCAGCATCAAGAGCCCAATTAAAAGAGTAGGGGAAACCTCAGTGAGTGAGATCTAGGCCAAATCAGCTCAGTGAAAGCAATTCTGTTTCCTTGCGTGTGAACAGTATGGCTCCCTCCTTAATCCAGGCGGGAAAATATGGACGAGGCTGATATGAGAAGAGTGCAAGTTTCATTAACATATGCATGTCACGTACTCAGTAAGTAAATCAAGAAAACATTCTGATTGATCATCCTGACAGGCGAGCGTCAGATTCAAAACAGATTGGGCTGCTCTTGCTGACTCTTCCAAGTCTCATTTTGGAAGTAGTCTGCACCAAAATGTCTGTCATGTGTGCACATTTTTGTTGTTCACGTCAAAGACATTTATTTGTGCTTTTTTTCCCCCCAATCAGTTAAAACAGCCTTGTGATTGTTTTGCCTCGTCGGAAAAAGTTGGCGTTCTCCTTAAACAAACAGATCATAAAAGTGTAGGCATTTCGAATTAAATGCAAGCAAAGCAATCGCAGGCTACTGTTCGACACCTAAGCCTTTGGCGATATGTTTACTGCATTTTTAAATGGTTATTGATGGCAATATATAGGGCAGGATGTATAGCCACGACAGCCCAGTGTGTTGAATGACTGGCTAAGGTCATTTATTTTTGACTGGGCTCTGTGTACATTTGTGTGAGTTAGAAGAGGCAGTGCGGTGCAGGGCTGCAGCAGCCACGGGAGCGTTTGCCGAAAAATCAACCGGGCCAAACGAACATGTCTGACATTTGTTACGGATGCGCTTGCAAACTCCCAATCACCGTGATTCCCTTTGACAATTGTAATTCCCTGTATTATTAAGTAACGCACACACACGTGCGCGCACACACATTTCTGTTCAGCCATGTGTCCGCAGTGTAACTGCTGGTCACAGAGGTCTGTAGTTCCAACTGCAGCCAGGGAATCCAGTTAGTGAGTCAGACTTTGTGGAACAAAGTGTGCTGCTCTCTGATTTTCTCCCTCTCACTCTGTCTGTCTCTCTCTCTCTCACTCCTGTTGAGAGCGCTGGCAGCTCGCCAGGGGTGGAAAAATCTATAAGCCATTGCGTAATATACCATATCTTTACCTTGGTTGAACCCAGCGCAAGATCCACAGCTGTGTGAGCACACAAACAGAGAAATGAGTGTGCTCATGCCCCTGTATGTGTGTGTATATGTGTGTGAGGCAGAGAGAAAGAGGCCACAGACAGAGGGAGAGAGACACACAGAGTGGCTTCTTTGTGGCCAGTTTTCACTGTGTACCCTCATATAAACAGTATCACACCACTTTGATCAAATGCTGCTGACAATTTTTTTTTCTTAAGTGGACCGAGCATAGTGTTCTAATCACTCTCTGGAGAAACTAAGCTCAGGCCACATAAGATTTATCTGTTTTTGAGGCGGCCGATGTCAAAAATGGAAATCAAATTAGGTCCATGTTTTGCTTGCATGACATATGAACTCCATGGAAACGCCACTGTACTTCCAAAGTCAGAGGGGTGAGCGTATTGCTCTTCACGAGGTACTTGTGCTCTGTGCATAACTTCAGGGAGGAAATTAGAATACCGAATAAATTAAAGTGTATCCGGCCTCTCATGTTTGGCACTCTTCCTCTCATTCGATTCACAAGATTGGGTTTTGCTGTGTTTGGAGCTGTTTGTGCAAGTGCAGGCCTCGCTCGCAGTGTCCATCTGCACCTGAAGCTTCTTCGGGAGCAGTCGCTGTTTATACTCCTGAGGGAGGGAGTGTAATGTTTTGATTGGATGCCTCTGAACGCTGTGTAGCTGCTGACTTTCAGACTTTTGTACTGAGCGCGGCTTCGTTCATGGGTGTCAGCTCTGTTATAGAGATATTCTTATAAATGGCAAAAAACCCCACAAAAAAACCCCCAGAAGAAACAAAAAAAATGTGTTAGTAAAGACAAGTTTGAGCTTCTTTCCAAAGCATGCGGGTCTCTGTGAGATCATTTAAGTAAAACGAAATGCCAAATATTGTCTAATCAGTCCTCCATCTTAACTAATATGATCCACCCAGGCAGTGATATTAGCCATCTGAAATTCACATGATAGGACTGATTCATTTTTGATTATGCTGATTGCTATTAAATGGTCTGTAATGACTACTGATAATCCCCATATGCAGCTCGAAACTCTGGATTCGCTGGGAGGCTGTTGTTTGTTAATGCACCACTGAAACCTAAAACACATACAGATGTGTGTGTGTGGGACAAAACCACAAACCCAATCGAGATCCCTTGCCATTGTTTCAGTGCATGCTCGTGCTTAATTTTTACCGGGCTCGCTTATGGAAATGTTTGAGCGGACGTGCAGAGTAAACCCCACCACCCCCACCCGCGTATTCAACACATTTTTTTTCCTCCCCTTCAGCTACGCAGTGTAAAGGGTCAAACTGTTAGTGTGGTGATGGTGGTTTGGACCCGGAGGGTGGGTGGGGGGGGTGACAGCTCTATGAGGGAGGTAGCTTCATTTGGGTGGAAGAAGGATACTGCATCATTTTTCACCTCATGTATTGCATATGTATGTCTGTGTATACTGTGTAAACGTTTGTGAGACTGACTGCTGATATGTTTGTGTTTATTGACTCAAAGAGACAGGCCGTGGCTGCGTACACAGCGGTGTACGGGTGGCAGGGGTCCAGGACTGGGGGAAACGTGTGTGTTTAAAGTACACACAGGCCTAATTATGCTGATTTAAGCATTCTTGCGGTCCTCCCTCTGGCTTGTGGTGTGTTAACTGGCACTGGGGCGTCCAGCAGAGAGCGAGAGAGGCAGTGAGGGAGTGACGGAAAAGATTGAGAAAAAAAGAAAAAGAAGACAGAAATAGAATAGGGCAACCTTAATCAAAAGACTGATTAAAATTAATAAGGAGGTCGGCAAAAAGAGAAATGGTGGCAGTTTAAAGTACTCAAACACAGCGAGAGTAACTGAAAAAGGTTATCCCAGATGCTAGCGAAACAGAGGAAAAACATACAGCACCATCAAACCTCCCGGCAGGTTTTTTCCCTCCTCACTTTGGGGTTAAGAGCGCGCCCGCTCTTCATATTTATTTTTATATTCAGATGTTATGGATTGCTCCGGGAAAAGGCTGTCCCTTTTCCCAGCAGAGGAATTAATACTGTTTGAATGTTCTTCCTGCAGTCGAAAAAGAAGGAATTTTGCAATGGAGTTTAAAAAGGTTTATTAGTTAAATCCTGACCGGTGCTAAATAAACAGGCTAGGGATGATTAAAATGAACCCTTGTTTGTTTACTCCCTGCTTTCTGGCCTGCGTGCATGCGTGCACCTGTCTCCTGTCTTTCAAGTGGTGCAGTTAAGATTGTAAACTATCCACAAAAAAAAGAAAAAGGTTTTTTTTTTCCTTTTTTGTTGGGTGAGAATTTTTTTTTTAAGGAATTGTAAATACGTGTGCATTTAGAAGGAGTTTTGCAACTTTACTTCATGAGTTTGTTACCTGAAAAGTATCCAAGCATTAAAAGGTACATAAAGAGCCTGCGCAGGTTCCTCCTATAACACAGCCGAGCGGAGATTGATGATGTTGGCCAGTGTGTGTTCAAGCTGCTTTTCATGCAGGTGATAAAATCCTGCTGGAGACGAAGGCAGGGCCGCTCGGTGTCTCCGGGTTCATTCACTGCACTCTCTGAGACGGGCTCAAGCAACACCAAAACTCACATGTGTTTTCATTTGAAAGACGCTCTCACTTTCATACACCTCATTTCTTTATACTTTTTTCTTTTTCTGTCCCCCCCCCCCTTTTTTTATAGATGTGTTTGCCTATCTTTGTTTTTCTCTATCATTCCTCATCAACTCCCCCAGCTCTCATTTTTGCTCTCATTACATCTGTTACCTCAACCATTTCTTGTCTATTTTACCTCATTCTTTCCAGCCCCCTCTCCTTTCTTTCATTCCCTCAGGAGGAGCCATAGTCTTATCTGGGATATGTTGGATTTGGTGAGCTTAAAAGCCACTTTACTAACTCCCTGTCTGCCTCTCCTGAGAACAGCACGAGCTATCTTAAACAGTTTCACCATTCACCAGGCTTTGTCCATTGGAATGCTGCTCAATGGGCAACTTTTTATTCCCTATTGGCTTTTTATGCTAATCCTTTACCTGGCTTTCCATCTTCTGGACCTCCTTCCCTTCTCTGTTTCTCGTTCTGCCTCTTTTCTGTTCCTCCGCTGTCTAAAATACTTGATATACACATATTGGGTTTCTTTGGTGATGTGAAGGAATGCTAATGCATCATAACCATATTATAGTACTTAGAGTAGGCAAACGGTGCCAAGTGCTATCTGGAGAATCAAATCTCTGCACAAGAGCCTTTTCTCTGCTTCAGAGTGAAAAACGGTGTTCACATTTTGATTTTCCTCTCTGGAAATACATAAAGCCGAAAGCCCGTCTAAAATTTGCTGAAACAATGGTGTTGTTGTATTCAATAATGCAATTTCTCCAGGAATGGGAAAGCTAGCCTAAATAAAGATGAGGCCAAATCCTATTTTGCATCTGATCCAGGGCATACTGTGCTTTCTTCTCTGTGTATGCGAATAAATGTTTGGACATTTTTGCATATACTGTTACGACAATCTGGTCACAGGGACTTTTAAAAGCATTTGAATACCATAACTGAAATTTAGTAAACAAAATATTTATTTGAATGCTTGAAGAGTGTAACCAAATTATAAGTGCAAATCCAGAAGCAATCCTAACAGGATATGATCAGACCCCGGGCAGGCCCTCTCTGGCGTATGGCAGGCAAACTGGAGTGAGGGATTTGCTCGTTTTATTATTAGGGCCGGCTTGTGTTGTTGATGGAGCGGCTCCATCCATGTTGACTCACAGAAAGACAGCGGTGATGGCTACACTGAGCAGGGGTGTCAGGCTTGGCTGATGACTCCAACTCCCCAAACAGCACTGCAAAGGCAAACCCTTCTTTGTGTGCGCGTGTGCGTATGTATTTGAGTTAGTGGTGTGTTTCTGTGTGCGCGTGCGTGTGTGTGTGTGTGTCTGTGGAGGCCATACTGCAGTTGTGTGTGTATCTTTCTGCGTGTGTGTCTTTCAGTCCTGACAGCCAAGAAGCTTCAGCAGCATCTGACGTGGCAGCTCTTGCTGCTTTCAGTCCAGCTCTTTCCTTCTGGCTCACTTTTCTGTGATACTATCTTTTCATACAATCACATGTTTATAAATGGAGACTGCCTGTTGTTTCATACCGGACCGGTTTTGCTGAAGGTTTATCAAGTCTCTGCAAAACTGTAAATTTCGCTTAAAATAATATTGCAGGAATACTTTTTTTTTGTAGTGACAAATTTTGGTTTTTTTTTTTAGAACAATAAAACTGAGCAGGATACTCGAATTAAAACACATACACACACACACATACACACATACACACACACACACGCACACGCACATATCTGGCAAGATCCAGTTTAAGGGCTGCAAGGGCACATTTGGTTACATGTAAACAGTACTCCACTTACATGTTATACCAACTCTCAACACAATAGGGGGATTTTCTAGCTAAGGGCAACTGCAAAATACCACCTATAAATCAACCAGATGCAAGCTATTATGTAGTTATTTCCATATACTGCAGCGTAAAAGAATATACTGTTCTTTTGTTTTAAATTGTACTTTCGTAATTGCACTTATACTCTATAAATTAGAGTGGAGAAAATGGCATTTTTAGTAATAACTGCAACAATCAAATACATATGCATCGTCAGTATATGTGAAACTCTTAACTTAATTTAAAGTTTGGATCAGTAGACAGCTTTTTTTTTTTCTTCCCTTCCTCATTTTTTCCTCCCAGGCTGTGAGGTGCCTTTTTATCGAGGTGGGTTCCCGCCACTTTATGTCCCCTCTGAGGACATGTACTTATGGCTGTCTGCCTGTGGTGCTGTGGTGCTCCTGAGGTCTGAGCGAGGTGGTAGTTTAGGCTGGGGAAGTCAATAAGCGTGGTCACAGAGGAGATAACTGCACACACACTCTCCCAGAGGCGCCCGTCTGCATGGTGTGTCTGTCTGTCCTCCCCCTGGCTTTTATGGAAGATTCATCTTTAAAAAAGAAAAGCATTGGTTTGAGAGGATTTAACTTTCACAATGATTTGTGTGTGTGTGTGTGTGTGTGTGTGTGTGTGTGGTTGAGGCCTCTTTGTTCTCACTTCACATGTGTTTGTGTTCTCAGTTTCCTCTGGCCTGGTATGGTGGCTGCCCCTATAGACAGTGCCGTGCAAAATGGGCAAAGCGACCTTTAACCCTTAAACTGCTGCTTCAGAGATATGCATAACTTGCTATCAAGAGCCCGTCTCCATTTAACCCAAACCCCATCAAGCATTGCAGAGATTAAGACCCAGCTCTCAGGAGGCCATATGGAACAGACACCTTTAGCCCTAATGGGATCAGAGTCACATAGGAAGCCACTTGGAGCAGCAACTGACTCTTAACCCCTAACACCAACTCAGTGCAGACGAGCAAGAGTGCGCGGGCAAAGGCCCAGCTCATATCATGCCACAGGGAGCGGGCACCGTTTAACCCTCACAGTGCCAACCTATCAAGGGCGAAACTCCAACTTATATGATAAGCAGAATTAAATCTGCAAGCTTCAGAGTTCCTGATAGGGAGCTGATGTGGAACTTGGATTGTAACGCCAGGGGGTCAGTGCTCCAAACATTTTTAGTGTTCTAGCTGTACATGTGGTCACCGGGCTGTTGTTTGTTAGGGGTATTTCCTCCATAAAAGCCTTTTTCATCCAGTTAATTTCAATCTGCAGTGCTTTTATGTCCTTGTAAAACATCGGCTTCCCGAAAACAAAAGCTAAAACTGTGTTTTCACATTTAGAAACACGATTATGAATTATAAAAAATAGTTTTCAGACTATTTGACTCTTAACCAACTAAAATGAACCCACAAAAAGCAGACGGACGGATAGTTGGAGTGCCAGTCTAGTAACAAAATGCTGTAGCAATTTCATTTTATTCTTAGTAAATCGGCATATTAGGAATCAGTGCTGTTTCACCGACATTTTGAAAGTCTATTTTGCTACACTTGTAATCTCTGAAAGCATTGTATTTTTTTAAAAAAAGAAGAAGAATGCTACTTTTAAAACATGTAATTATGTCAAATCTAATTTCTCTCATGCAGTTTTTCCCCTTTTGTGAAAAGAGAGTGTTAATAGATTGAACAAAGACTCAGGGAAAAATCAAGGAAGCAATCAGTCACACAAAACAGGTAATAAATTCACAGGAAATATACGGACAATCGTGCCAAACAGTTTCTTTCAAACAATCTACTTAGCGATAAATGCTGACAGATGATATAATGGTTATAAAAACTGGAAGAGATCAAGAAAAACAGGGATTTCTGGAAGAGACTCTTTCCCTTTAAGGAATATAAACAGGGCATGTGTTATAGCATGAGTGGCTGTATGAGAGCGAGAGAGAGAAAGAGGGTAAAGCTAGTTTCTGCACTTGCCTGTCTGGCACCGGGCGAGGAATGAGTGCACAAGTTTGAATCTGGGTGAGTCAAGCTGCGCGAGGGAGAGGCAGCGAGAAAAAGGAGTTCCACGGTGAAAGGAGGGAGAGAGATGCTCGAAGATGGATAGCAGCTGAAAGAAAGGGGGAGCTCAGGCAAATTGGTCGGAGTGAGAGTGTGAGTGAAGCAGCAAAAAGCAGAGGGAGGGATAGTTGAAGTGCAACAACAAGATGAAGTGCAGGAAAGGGAAAGTGTTAGCGAGAGAGGGATTGCAGAGTAAGAGGTGAAAGGAATAAATGAAGGAATGGAGGAGTAGGTGATGGTGGGGGGCACGGAATGAATGTGTGTGTTGGGCTAGTGGTGAATCATTTGCATAAAGGGTGAGGGCACTCTGCCCAGCTTTGGGGAGAGGTTGGCATCTCGCCTTGCCGACTGGCAGAACGAGGACCAGGGAGGAATAAAAGAATGAGGGGGAGTGAAAGAGTGAGAGAGAAAGTCTCTCAATAGTGCATCTCTTGTGCGAGGAGTAGCAGGCCTTGGCTACTGCTGGAGCAGGGCATGGAGGGGAGGGGATATCTGGTTTCATTATCTGCTCGATTCCTGCTGTATTTGCTAATCATGAGGTTCAAAGCCCTTGCTGCAGCTGTAGGCAGGGCACGGTAGCCAGTCTGTGCCGCTGGCATGTGCCGACTGGAACGCTGTAGGTGTGTGCAGCATGCACTTCAGTTTGGAGTGAGACAGAAAGTGTGAGACAGACGTTATGGCTTCCCTTTACTGAGGCAGAAAGCTGCCACACTCTGTCATCCCCCCTCAATCTCTCTCTCTCTCTCTCTGTGTTTCACACGCACGCACGCACACTCTTAAGTGCCACACTGCCTACTTGACCTTATCAAGAATGGCTGCCCTTGTCAAGGGGAATTGCTGTATTCAGTTTTATTGCAATGTCCTGTCGGAAAACGCCACCTCCAGCAGTATCTGTTCATTCGCGTGTGCATTTGGTGACGCTACAGAAGCACACATACGGTAGTAATCTATACTGTATGTATTCATTTAGGAATTGCCTGCGAGTAATCCTATACCATACCGTCTAGCTGCAGCTACATGTCGGAGTGGTTTATTAAATCCTTGTTTGCAAAATGCAGTGCAGATCCTCCTAATTTAGTTTGAGCGCTCCCATCGCGCTGTAATATCTAAACATTCTTTCTAATTGACGGCACTGATATCAGGATTAGCATCCAGTTTTGGATCACGAGGGGCAAAAGTCTAACGTTTCACGCAGCCTTCTTTAAAGTGCCCACAAAACGTTTAGTGTCTGCCACATCTAAGGAGAAAAATTCAGATATATTTAACAAGCTGTGTTCTCCGACTCCAAATTTAATTCCGTTCTCCAAACATTTTCAGAACATAAATTGGGAGTATGACTCACTTGTGAGGTTAAAGCTCTGTTTACAATTAACTGTGTAAGGTGAAATTTATGCAAATGGGCCAGAGTCATAGAAAAACCACATAAACCTCAGGAAAATCCTGGCTGAACAAATTTTGGATACTTAAAAAGAAACACAAAGAACCCTTGATCTTATCTTTGATGTGCTTACATTTGAGGCTGAAACGGTCTGCAAGACAAACCCGTCATACAAACGAGAAAACATATTTGAGTATAATATTACCCAGGTCTGCAGTTGTGTCAGAAGCCCCGGCTTGCTATCAGTCCTTGTGTCTCTGGAGCTGTTTAAAGCTCGCTTGCTCTGTCTTTCTCTCTCAGCCTCATGCCACAAATGGCTTCCAGACTTTCACACATAGTAATGCTTCAGTGTGTAAACAGGCGTAATTACACACGATGCGCAGACACACTTTTAACATCAATCTGTGCCGTTGGGAGGAAGAGAGCAGAAAAAGAGGAAGTTTTTCTTTTTTTAATTCTTCCAAGGATTAAAATGGATGAAAAGGTTTTGAGGACGAAAGCGAATGAGTGGCAGGGATGAGACATTAAGGAGGACATTTTAAGAGAAATGCTGTGTGTCTGTGTCTGAATGTGATGGAACAAAAAAGGAAATAAATTTTGTTAGCGTTCCCAAGGAAATCGCATTTCATATGAACTTCTCGGTTTTTAATATCTCCAAGAACAGTGAGGTCACTAACTTTCCACCTTCTAATGGCGAGATGATACATCCAATCAGGCGTCCTCTCTGTGCACCCGATTTTCCCATGTTTCTTATATGAAGGAAACATGGAAATTTCTCTCACAGAAACTTTTTCTCTCTGCTGTTTCCATTTTCTTTTGTGTACAAAGAAAAAAAGGCATTATACACGTATGACATAAAATGGCTAGAACTGCATGTTTTACCAAGCCTCTGAAAAATATTTGATTCCTATAAAAAGCAAAAACAACTGAAGAAACTTTAACCGAAAATGTTTTTTTGAAGACACACACATTTGCG
This sequence comes from Pelmatolapia mariae, assembly GCF_036321145.2. Classification (NCBI taxonomy): domain Eukaryota; kingdom Metazoa; phylum Chordata; class Actinopteri; order Cichliformes; family Cichlidae; genus Pelmatolapia; species Pelmatolapia mariae. Next base: position 27,459,212 of record NC_086232.1, on the reverse strand, counting down.
CATGCATGCACACACACACACACACACACACACACATACACACACGAAATGATTCAGATCTCTCACAGTGCTTCCTTTATATCACCATAGTCTTTTTCAATATGTGATTTTACACAACAGATGTCAAAGTTGAATTACAGTTGTGACATGTCCTGACGTGCTGAAAATTTCATGAGCTTTCTCTCCGTCATTCTCTCCTTTTCTCTCTCTCTCTCTGTGTGTGTGTGTGTGTGTGTGTGTGTGTAGCCTGATTTTACAGGATCATCTAGATATAAAATAACAGAAAACCTGTGAAAGAAATATAATTTCAACAGACAAATCTGGCATTCAGCTATATGGTTGCATAATCTTAAAACATTATTTTAAGTTTAGGTTCAATTTATATTATAGTAAATATATTGTAAAATAAAATAAAAACAACATTTGGAGCAGTGGTATATTTAGGTGTAGCTATAAAATATAATACACATTCATGTTGCCCCTTTTTAACTGATTATTGCTAAAAAATCCACTTTTTTTAAATAACTTAATAAAGAAAAAATTCTGTCTCCCTTGAAAAAGCTTTAAAAAGTCTTTGGTATTACTTAGTTTGACATTTATAATCAATTGACAGCATTTAATCTATTTCGTCAATTACAAGTAAGGTTAAAAAAAAAAACTTGTCATAGAAATCTCAGATTTTAAAACTTGAGTTATCTTTAAAAATGTAAATTATTTAGGTCATGAAGAAAATATGAGCAAATTACATTTATTACATGAATTTGGTTTTAAGTTTTTCTTTTAAATTTCTGTATGACTTTGAATCACACAATTTAAAAGAAGAAAATAAATAAAAATATTTAACCTGCAAAACACTGACATCAAATGTAAGAATGTAATGCCTGCTTTCTTACTGTTACCTCAGCGTGCAGGATGTGGCATAAAGCAGGCCTAAATGCGCGACGAGAAATTTCCTCCCACGTGTCCTGAGTTTATTTTTGCTCCTTTGATATTTATTTGCACACTTAGACTGATACCGCAAATTCATCTCAGGTAAACACGACAATGTGGGAAACAGGCCAAAGTTATGCTTGTTAAAATTAACTGCATTGTAAACACTGAGGCGGGTAGAAACTATTGCTCCTTTCTAAAATGTATGTGAAGGTATCGATATTTCTTATAGCTAAATTGAGGCTCTTTATAAATATGTAATGAAAAAAAGGGAAGAAAGCCGCATAAACGCTTTAGAGCAGCTGTGATTGATTTTACTCTGATTAACGTGTGTTTTCACAGAGGTCACACTTTATAGCCTAATGCTAAGCCTATGTTAGCAGCAGGAATTGAACTAGCATACATTTTTATTAGTTTATCATTAGTTTGACCCCCTTTGTAGTTGGTAGGCCTCTCAACAGAGACAGCCTCAGAGTTGCGTTAGCTCTTTTTTGGCGTGAGAAAGAGGGACGTTTGATTTGAACAGGTTTCGCATTTAGAGCAGTCGACTTCAAGGCCTGCAATTTATTTTTACAGAGCAACATAAAAAGTCTAATTCAGAAACAGACCGACGGATGCTGGGAACGACGGTCGTGAAGGTTAACGGGCGCTATCAGCCAAAAACCAAACGCTAAACATTTTTTTTTTTGCCTTTCTTTTTCTGAAGATGGTGAAAATGGTGGGCTTCGTTGTTTCGGAGGTGAGAGTATTCATTTTCATAGTGTTTTGGGAAAAGTAGGAAGACGAGGTGCAGGCCCTTTTCTGATGGAGGATAGGCCACACAGAGGGTTTTTTCTCATTTAAAGGATTTATGGTGGAGTCCAAAAATCAGAATAGACAGTAATCAAGAATGAGACTCGAATTTAATGCTATTTTAATTCAATTTTTGGCCTCATTTCGTAGCCCCTGCTATTTAAACAGTTAAGATAATCCCCGAGCCAGCCTTACGTGACAAACTGGTTTAATGAGTAAACTCAAACGGAGCGCTCTTGTTAATTTTCTCCGAATTGTTGAAAACGGTGATTTATTTATTTTTTTATAGGTTGCTTAACTCTAGTGTATTGTTGGTGCTTGAAGCCTCAATAAAACCTGAGTTTGGATTTCATTTCTCTGCTGCTCTCTGCGTTTGTACCGTGTCAGGGCTGGAGCGGAGTGGAGTGAGTGGAGATTGGCTCGCCCGGCCTGACCGAACAAAGGTCGTCATTTTCTGAAAGACAGAGCATGGCATGCAGAGATAAGAGGAGCGCTCTCTTACATTATTGCAGTGCAGATACCTACAGAGCGCCGTGGCTCAGGCCTGGAAAAACTGCCACTGTTTCTTCTGCCGTGAAGAATTGTGGGCAAACAGGAGAAATCTTCCCTAATGAGCTGAAGGAGCTGCGGGTTTGAAAATGTCAAAAAGGACACATTAAACAGCGGGGTGCCACACAGACTGATTTCTTAGCCAAAATAATAAAAGATTTTTTTTCTTTAACTGCAATTTGTGCACAAACCTCAATGGCTGTGCATAATTTTGCATTTGGTCCAGTTTATGATCATAAGAAGGAGGCCCTGTAGCAGATTTAACTGGGTTTGTAGAGGGTATTGTTTTTTTGCATAGTATTTGCAGTTTATTTGCTTAATGTTACAGATAAAATTTTATCTCGTAATAGGATATCGTCAGTTTTTCATCCTGTTTTTGCGGTATGAAGATTTAACAGGGGTTATGTTGTTCAAAAAATGTCTCAGGGCTCATCCGCTAAAGAAAATGCGTCGCTTCGGACAAAGGACTGGTTTTCATTTCCCTGATATGAATCTTGGTTATCATTTCGCTTGTCAGTAATGGTGTGATGATATTGAGGAAGTAACTGCAGTGCTTGGCACATAGCTCTCCTGTTCTTTGTCTGTGGCCCATTCATTAAAAAAGTCTAGATCCCTTCAGTCTTTTCAAATAAGTGGCAAACACACCTCCGTTATTATTCTTGAAAAACAAAAACAAACACACACATCCTATTTAATTCCATCTCCTCATGTTCCATTTTCCTGTTTTTTTTTTTCTTTCTCTTGCCTCCACCATCTTCTCTCATTCCCACATTATTCACGTGTTCAGCGTGGCTGTGTGAGGCAGCCGTATGCTAGCACGAACAATCGGCACCCGGCCCGGCTCAGCCTGGTCCAGATGGGGTCTGTACCCCCCTTCCTCCCCCCAACAGTAGCAGCCAGTCAGCCAGCCAGCCAGGCAACCAACTAGCCAGCTAGCTACCCACCTGGGTAGCCAACCAGTCATTCACCCAGCCCGTCATGCGGCCTTTCAGCCAACCTGGCAGCCAGCTTGCCAGCCATTCAGTGGACCAGCCAGTCATCCAGGCTGCAGCTCCTCTGTCAGACGCTGACAGAGGGAGCAGGCCAGGCTAAATCTGATGGTCCTGGGAGCCAACCAGAGGACTCTGGCCTTTGTAGGGCGTTCACACAGACAGCCTGTCCCGTTGCACAGCAGGGGGCTTCAAGTCACAATCAAATGAACGGACCCTCAACTTTGCCACATGACAAGTTAGCTTTTTATGGCTGCCCACTGTCAAGATTCCAGTTTTGACAATGTCTCTGTAATTCCTGTGAGCCTCGTGGACTAATTCATGTAATTTGGACTGCGTAAATGGGTAAATGTGTTCCTTTTTTGTAAATTGGGAGAATGACATTTAAATGCACTTCTAGGGAGTGGAGCAGCCCTTACGTATTTCACATCAAACCATCACAGAGATATTATTTTTCTGACAAATGCATCCGATTATGTTGAATCGGCCCTCGGTGGGAGCCTTTGTGTCAGATATTTCTCGCCTGGTGCTCTGGGCACAGCTTGTACCTCTGAGGTCGTGTGAGTCAGCCAATGAGGATGAGACAACTTGCTGTCCAGAGCAGCTATGCAGGCCCCTGCTCCCTCACTTTCTGCTGCTGTTAAGTCCCAATTATGTGTCATTGTGGGAATCATAATACAGCACGATGAAAATATGGGCAATTAACTGGCTGCAGAATGAAAATATTATTGTCCTTACTACTATAAAGACCAGCATATCTAAAGCTGAATGCATTCGACTCAGCTTTGCAATTACAGGAAGCAGTATAGTCTGTTTTTGATAGTTTTATAAGGCTTAAGCTATATACGCTACTTGCATAAACCCATCCACCACAGCATTTTGAGGCATCATTGTCCATCGGATCCAGCTTCCCACCCACAAACGAGATAACTCTCTAATTTGATAACAGAAACTTTTAATGTGTTTCTGTTTCTATGGTGCTGGGGCTATTAAAGTGGAGTAACAGGAAAAGGAAAAAAAGGAGGCGAAGGGGCCAGTTTGGATGTAAGACTGCATTTTGAAACAGGAGAGCATGTTTTTGGATGGTATTTTTTGTTTTGGGGGGTGGAGGGGGGTCTTTTTCTTCCCCCTCCTCTCTTTGTTTGTGTGGTAAATCCAGGAGCAGCTGCTGGTCTCAGGGTCTAGTGGGATTTTGGGTCTGTGTTTTCTCATGCCATCCCATGCCAAGGTGGTGTAACGCGAGCAGAGAGAGAGAGAAAGAGAGAGAGAGCGGGAGAGGGGTGTTTCAGGAGTGGGGGGTGCAGTTAGAGAGCGAGCTGGTTTGTTGGGATGGCTGTGACCATGTTGGTGACGAAGGTGGTGAGGGAGGGAGAAGTGTGTGGGGGGAGCTTTAGGAGGCGGGTGCTGTCTGGATGCATGTAAAATTAATATCCTCTGGACTTTGCCTTTGCACTAGATTGGAACTTGTCTGTTTGGCTAATGACGTGCCTTCTGCCTGCACCACACACAATCCACCCCCTCCCGCCCTCTCTCCACTACCAGCCACCAACCATCCACACCCCCACCTCTTTGCTTCTCCCTCTGCCATCTCTCTCTTCCCTCCTTTTCAGTGCTTTGAGCGTGCGTATTGGCTGGGCTGTTTGAGACTCGATGCCAAATAGGTGGGCCCTCTGCGTGTTGGCACAGACTCAGTCAATGGTTAGAGACGGAAAGTGGAGAGGAAGAGAGAAAGAGAGAGACAGAGTTGGAGAGAAAGAGGGGGAAAAAAGAAGCTGCACTCGGGTTTGCCAGCGGTCGTGCACAGTCTTCCAACATTGATTCGGTCCTCTTGTTTTTGTTTTTTTTTTCCTTCTTCTCCTCTGTCCGCACCCCCCTTGTCCAGCTCTCTCTCTCCCTCTGCGTGAGTCTTATGCAGATCAGAATTGAACCAATAGCACGCGCTGCTTTGCCAGCCATTTTTTTTAATTTTTTTGTTTTTCATCAAGATATTTTCTCTGCATGTTTTTGCAAACAAAGAAAGAAGCTTGTTTTAATTTTTGACAATTTTATTATTTTGCCGCACTATCTGTTTTATTTTATTTGTGCACACCCAGCTCCTTTTTTTCATCCTTTTAGACACAGAGATTGCTAAACTTTCTACACTCCTTCTGCTCTGCTCTTGCACAGCACCTCTCCTGCAGCTCTTGCTACAGTACCTCCTGTGTTCTTGTGCTGGTATTACACTGCGCCCCCTGGCCTGTCTCCTCTTTCTCAGCTTTTTGCCCCCTGCTGCTTTTATTGGACAGTTTATCAGCTTCTTTTTTTGCTTCTTTTTTTCCCCTCTTTTGTTTTCAGCATTACTTCAGCGCCTTTTTTGACTCTACAATCCAGTTATTGTACTGGCTCTGCATTTTAAGTTTCTTTGCAATCGACGGGGTGAATTTATGATGAGAGAGCAAAATGGTAACTACCATGTAATTCTTGTTTTATTCGCAAATATTTTTTGATTGTTACTGTTAAGCACTTTTGAGTGCAGGCGCAGTTGTATTATTTATGGACAAATATTTTATGTTGTGGTTTTTCAGCGAGACAGCTTTAATTTTATTAATCAGAATTTGGCATGTGCGTTCTTCTTGATTATGTTAGTGTTTTAAGCATTTTATAATACGCGTGGTCAGTTTGAATTATGTTTTAGAAATGTTGTGTTTTTACTTGACTTTTTTATACTTACTATAATGCTTTTGAGAATAATACTGTTGATGTTTAGTAATGGATTAGGATGGCACTATTTTTTTATTTATAACTAGCACATTTGTTTATATTTAACCAGACAAACAACATTTACACAAATATCTCATGGAGACAAGTCTCATATTTTCTCTGTCTCATCTCTTACCTCAGTCATTCAGTGATGTGTTGTTCAGTGGTTTGTGAAGTGTGTCCTTCGGTGCGATGTGTCTGTATTAGAGAGCGCAAGGTATCTTTCCGTCTCCCTCTCTCTCTCTCTCTCTCTCTCTCTGTCTCTCTCTCTCATTCTCTCTCTCTCTCTCTCTCTCTCTCTCTCTCTCTGCGCCTCTCATTCTCTCCCTCCACTCACACGGAGCAGGCGCCGCTCCTCCATGCTGCGCGCCGGTGCTAACTGCCTCTCCTCTCTCTTCCCCTCCTCACCCCCTCTCCCTCTCTCCCCATCCTTCTCTCCCCCATTCTCCCCCTCTCTTTCCAATGCCTCCTCCTGCTTCCCCCCCTCCTCCCTCTCCTCATCCACCCTCCCCCCATCTTCCTCCCTCATCCAGGATGAATTCCACCCCTTCATCGAGGCCCTTCTGCCCCATGTCCGCGCCTTCGCCTACACCTGGTTCAACCTGCAGGCCCGCAAGCGTAAATACTTCAAAAAGCACGAGAAGCGCATGTCCAAGGAGGAAGAGCGTGCAGTGAAGGATGAACTGCTGGGAGAGAAGCCAGAGATCAAGCAGAAGTGGGCTTCACGCCTGTTGGCCAAGCTCCGCAAGGACATCCGGCCTGAGTTCCGTGAGGACTTTGTGCTCACCATCACGGGCAAAAAGCCCCCCTGCTGCGTGCTGTCCAACCCCGACCAGAAGGGCAAAATACGTCGCATCGACTGCCTGCGCCAGGCTGACAAGGTGTGGCGGCTGGACCTTGTGATGGTCATCCTGTTTAAGGGCAGCCCCCTGGAGAGCACGGACGGAGAACGACTGGTCAAGTCACCGCAGTGCACCAACCCTGGCCTGTGCGTCCAGCCACACCACATCGGAGTGTCCGTCAAGGAGCTGGACCTCTACCTGGCCTACTTCGTCCACACGCCAGGTATGTGAGAAACTGGACATCAGACACTAATTGAGAGGGATGCCAGCACATAAACAATCGCCACATGTAATCATGTCGGTGTGCTTTTAGGTGCGCACTTACATTTTAACAATTTGAAACACAACAGAAACACAAGTGCATACCTTAATTTGCAATATAGTAAAATATAGAAAATGACAAAAAACATAAAAAGAATAACGTAAAAGTAAAAATATTCAGAGACACAATAAAAACCTTTTTACTACTACGGAGGGAAAGTTAAAGTAATAACTGAGCAGTTATGTAAATTTAAAAGGTAAAAAAAAAGAAATAAAGTAAAGATTTATCTCTCAGATTAACAAAGTGAAAGTCCCTGCTTGCTTTTGTTCCCACAGAAAACAGCGGGTACTTTTGGTTTTTGTTCTTTTAATATTTTTCTTTTCTTCATCTGTTTCTTGGGGTTTGTTTACATGACAACGTAGTATCAACAGTAATAAAAAAGAATTTGTTAGTGTGTGTCAGGGGCATACGTCCAGCGTGCTCTGGCAAGTAAGCGTTCATTATTCTGAGCGAGGCATTTGCGGCTTCATATGAGCATGTATTTTGTGTGTGTGTGTGTTTTGTTTTTTCCTAGGAAAGAATTCGCATGCTTGTGTGTGTCTGTGTGTGTTTGAGTGACTGTTTTTTATGAGATGAAATTTCTGTGTTTTTTGCGCAATGAATTTTGCACAAAGAAGAGTCACTGTTTATAGTATTGTACACAGTCTGTCGAGGTATATCTGCCATGGTAAGGCCATTGTAGCCAGAAATCATCATTTGGCTGCAGCCCAGGTTGTGTGTGTGCTTGTGTATTTATGTGTGTGTGTGTGTGTGTGTGTGTGTGTGTGTGTGTGTGTGTGTGTGTGTGTGTGTGAGAGAGAGAGAGAGAAAGCGAACAGAGCCGTGAGCCTCCTGCTCTCAGGCCGCAGGCTGCTGCCGCCTTCACCGTCTGCCTGAACGTTAGCACCACGTTGGACCTGGCTGCCAAACTCACACTCACACACAAAACGCCAATGCTCAAAGACAGCCAGTACTATTGCAGCCACCTTCACACCCATACACACACATGCAAACACAGCTAAATAAAGATACACACACACTCTTTTAAAAAAAAAAAGGAAAAAAAAAAGAAAAGAAAAACAACTCTGTCATCTCTGCAGCGTACTTTCACACGTAAAGGCAAACACGGTTTTAGTCACGATTGCGTACACACACCCACACAGCACACACGTTCGGCCAAGGACTATCACAGATACAGTTTAATACAGCCAAACATTGTTGTATCGCAGCCACCATCATGGATACACACACTCACACCCGGCCAAACATCACTGTAGCCTCCAGTGCGCATACTCCACACACACACAGCCAAAACACTGGCTGTGTTGTAGTTTTTCCCCCCACATTGCAAAAAAAAAAAAAAACTGTCAGAGAAGCCACACACACGCAGACACACACACACATAATATACCTCACAGCCAAATCTTCCAAATACACACTGCTTAACCATTTGCTGGCTACATATACAAACACACACTCATGACCTAATATTATGTCAGCTGGAATTTTCTGGAAATTTCAAACAGTGACTCAACCCGCACATATATATACAGCATATCCCAATCACTGTCCAAATACACACACACACACACACACACACACATGCGCGCGTTCTCGTGTCTGCCGAGGCACAACTCTTACACTGGGCACTAACATTACTCTAGCCAAATGCTATCATAGGTGATCCTTAGGCTCTCTCTCTCTCTCTGAGACACACACACACACACACACACACACACACACACACACACACACACACACACACATACACAAAATATCAGTCCAGGCCAAATAACTCACAGCCTGAGCCAAACCCTGGCAGCAGCTCCAGCTTCACTTTGTTGGTCTCTATGTGGCGGTAATAAACCATAGGTTGCGGCCATATTAGAGCATACTGAGAGAATATCAGCAGTGTTTGGGTTTTTGTTTTTTTAGATGTAATTGATTGTATTTTTTTTTTATTTATAATCAAATTTAATCATGAAAAAATGGCTCTTATAATGATTTATTGGTATACTGGTGCATTTCGGGTCAGTTCTGTTTTACGCAAATGAAAATGTCTCCCCTTGTAAATTATGCAAAATTAGTTTAATCATAAAATTAAAACTAAATCAAATAAGACGCATATTCTAAGAGGTTCTTTTTAATCTTTCAAATATTTTAAATTCACAGAGAAAGCAAAATGGCATGCTGGACAAAGGAATAAAGGAACACACCAATGAACAGCAGAAAATATTTTATTCATGGTGTAATTCTGTGTATATATTAGTTTCAGTAATTAAAGCTGCTTGGGTTTAAAACCTAGTGAGTAAAGGTTGCTACAGATGTTCTGATGTGTCCATACACACAAATGTGCTGTAATTGAATTGCACTAAATTTCCTTTACCTGTACTGATGATGTCAGCTGTCCAATTTTCGGGTTCTTGGCATGTATTCATCACCGCAGCACTTTGGTTTACAACAATATAGTAAAACACGTGACTACTTGGAGGCCCTTCCCAGTGCGCTGCCCATTCATAATGTCGGCTTACTGGATACTTTGTCTTATCTTATCTGACTAATACAATATATAATAATACAATAGTGTGCCTCAGCAGTTTTATCTTATTCCAAAGAACTGATTTTCACTTTAAGTCCTTGTTGGAGAGCTGCTTTGGGGCCTACACAAAGAGCAAACTTTCCGTAAGGTCAGCACACTTGTCTTTCCTTTGCTTTTAACTCACATATAGGAAATGGGCATCAAGGCCTTCCGTTTCTCTGTTGCACTCATCTGTTACAGTGATGTGTGGTTGTGTGTTTTCCTTTTCCACTCACTTGCACAGTGAATGACAAGATGTGCTCATTGTTTGTTTTTGTTTGGTTTGTATTTTGTCGGTCTTTAGCATCTCTGTCTTCCTCGCTCCTCTTTGATCCCGTGCACACTTTTGTTTTGTCTCCTTAAACATCGCCTTCATTGTTGCTCTCACAGAGGTAAAGCCTCCGCTGATCTCTTTTGTTTATATTGTAGGAGACTCGGAGAGAGAGTGAGGGAGAGAGAGCACGTTGGAAAGCAGAAGAGGCTACAATAGTGATTGTTCTGTTTGGCAGCACCCGGGCCCCGTTGGTGTGGGAAGAAGAGAAAGACGTCTTGTGTTTTGTTTATGACAGAGTGGCAAAAGCTGCCACGGGGAATCTCTGGGCTTGCCGTCAGGCTTTCTCAGACTGTTCTGCAGCCAGCCAGCCTTTGAGATCCTCTCTGTTACAGAGCATAACACACCGCAGCCGTAACAGAACAAACCACGATGCCACAATACAAAACCTTCTCCGCCTGTTTTCAGGCACCTCAGATAAAGAGTAAAAAAAAAAGCAGACAGAGCAACATGTCTTTGAAACTGAATGACTTTGTAACTGAAATGCTGGCAGAGAAATAGATGAGAGGGAAAGAGGGGCTGTGGTGCAGTACAGTGAGTAGTGTATTTTTAGTGTTTATTAAGAGTGAGTGACTGGTATATTATAATGGAGATAGTGATCTCTTGGCCCGGAAGTGCCAAGGGTCTGCCAGAGCACCGAACACTGCCAGTGTCCAGTTGATAACCCATGAATGGAGCGCTTTGGATAGGCTTACACGTACTTCACCGTACTAGCCTAGATGTAGTTCTCACTTCTGTTACTCTGACTACTGCATAGGTGGCTGCAGTTGTACACCATCTGAGGAGAAGTTATTGCTCCTCCTCACAGTGTTCAGTGGACTATTTGATTTATAATCTTTGGGCTGTTTTAGATTAAACTCAGCACATTTCTGATTTATTCGAGGTTGGAAAAATAGAAGATTAAAAAAAACATTTGTCAGGTCCAAAGTTAGCTCTATGCACTTAGTCATAGCTTGGAAAGCATTCTTCCAGCGTTTTATTTTTTTTCCCCTTTTTCTTTTGTACGCCGTAAGTGTGATCATGAAAAGATGTTTCAAATGTGTTTCCAATCAAAAGTGCAGTACAGGAAATTTGCAGTCACTCTGAGGGAGGTGTGAAATGTGCTCGCCGTGCCATTTCTGCCATGACCGCTCCACACTCCACGCTCTGTAGTGCCAGATCCCGCCTCTCTCTCACTATAGCAGTAGTCATGCCTTGGACATTGCTGTGAGAAAGCCCAGAGAAGCCTTAGTGTTGTGGCCAGCCCCCCAGCCAATTCGCTGACCACAGCTAGGATTCACAAATAAAACCCTACTTGCGTTCATCACTACGCAAAACTCTAGAGTTTATGGGGATGAAAAAGGTAATTAAATGTGTGAGGAAAAAAGGTGAAAAAATGTAGTAACAGGAAAGGGAGAGAAAAAGAGAAAGGAATCCTGACACTCAGGAATCACGTGAATTGTTTGTGACATCTTAAAAGTTGAAGGAATACTCTAATGGATTCCACAGGTCTTCTTTTCCCCATAGCTCGTTGTTTTTTCCCTGTGAAAATAATCTGCTGTTAATTACTTCCTGGATCTCTTCTCCGACTCCCATGACATCACAAGGTTTGAGTGGACTATCCTTGTGTGCAAGCACAGCTTAGAATGGCCGTCAGCAGTGAAGTTTTGATTAAATGAAATCTTGACACTCGGGAGGGGGGGTCGGTTAGGTCTGAGGCTTTTGTGTTGTGTGTGTGGTGGGAACAGGGCCCACGTCGGCTAAGAAAAGCTCTCCACATGCAGAGCAGCTTTGGCATCAGCAAATGTTTACTGATGACTCTCGTTTAGTCGGGTCTTTTGCACATCTCTGCCTTTCTGTCTGGCCTCAGGGACGCGTTGAGGTGGCTATGTATCAAATCTAAAGGGTTAAGACGCAGGGAGAGCCCCGTCACATTAGAGAGGCCGAGTGAGAGGGAGTCTTCTCACACTATTCTTGGCTTCAGAAAAAAGTCTGTGTATTTGGATAGCTATTGCTATCCGTCTAGCCAAAGCCCTGTTGTGTACTCATTCGTTCCAGAACACGCGCACACATACACAGACGCGAGGCTAACATTGGGGTGTCACAGACGCACATAGATTGATCCAAAACCGCAGGGTCTGCATTTATCTCATGAGACCATGATGACACAAGCTGACTCGAGGGAAAATTAGAAAAAACAAAAAAACACGAGAAAGGCGAGTCAAAGACAATGTTGTTATGTTTGGTGTCCCATTAAATTGACCAGTGACAACTGGCATGCTCCTTGATACGGTGCCTTTTGTCCTAGAAAAGCGCTCCGCTTTTTTTGGTTTTACATAACGATCATAAGCCTCCATTTCTTTGGCTGTGCCTGACTCGGGAGAGAGTAAAACCCATGAACAATTCTGGTCTACCCGCATCTGTTTCCTTTTGTGTGAAGAGTTTCAGTGTCGGAGATATGCGGTAAATAGATTATTCCAGTGAAATTGGGAGGCCATCACTATGGTGGAGGAGACAAATAAGACAGTTTGTGCTATTTGGCTCTTTTACTGGTTTTTCTCAGATGCCCTGTGTCTTTTTGAATGAACCCAGCTGTCAGACTGTTTTTTCTGCTCCCCATGAGAAGAAGCACTGCAGCGTAAACGCAAAGCAGGTAGAGAAGCAGAAAAGCAAAAGGAAATTTTCAGTGTTGTGTTCTGTGGTTTTCATGATTAGGGGAAAAAACGTCTTTCTGTCTCAAATTAAACAATTTACATTTCTTTGGATACTAATTGTGCATATCTTTTTTTCTGTATAGTATTTTAATTTATTGCAGTGCTCATTTTAAATTTACAACTACACAATTTTAGATTTCCACAAATTAAATGAACCTTTCATTTAAATTTTGGCCCAGTGGTGATGTGTTCAAAATAATATCTTGAAATACATTATGCAAATTAAAGTAAATGTATCTTTATTATTTTCACTAATTTAATAATGTAACACATTGTTGCTATTTTTCCAGCTAAATTACTCTTTGGACTGGCATGTAATACATGCTTAGCAGTTTTTTGTTTATTTGAAAGAAAAGACGAGTGTTTTCACACGCTGCCGAGCCTAGTCTAATACCTACTGTTGAGATTTAATTGCACATTAAAACACAGTAACGTTTGTTAAATAAAAATGGGTGTAGGCTAAGCCACGCCACGCAGTGATAAAAACTGCATTCTTTACTTGAGCTGAGTGGGCTTTTTAACATTTTTTATTAGGAGAAAAACTAAAGTGCAAAAAAAGAAGGAGGGGGGGCAAGAAAAAGAGATGAAAAGAAAGAGGTTATTGAGAAAAAAGAGAGTCAGAAGCAGCGAGGGGGAGGTATTGTCTGTATTAATACTGTGTCTTCCCAGTGCCGGGTCTCTTTTCAGGCTTTTGTAGCGGCGCCAACCATGAAATGTGTCTGTCCCCAAAAACCATATACCCACTCAGGAGGGTTTCCCGACCTCAGAGAGACAGAGAGGAGGAGGAAGAGGAGGAGAAGGAGCAGGAGAAAGAGCGCTATGGCCAATGCTCAATCTCAGACAGGCCAGCCAGAAAGGAGGGAGAGCCAGGGAACACGGCTTATTCACCGGGCTGCACTCACAGCGAGGCCCTGGCAAAGGCTGCTGAGTCTGGCTAATGGCAGTATTCAGTGCCACACAGCAATAGGCGTGCTATAATAAGTACCTCAGTGCTGTATTTTAAATCCAAGGCACTATTACTTATGTTTCTGTTGTTTTTATTAAATTTTTCCCCGCATAGTTATTTTTCTTAAGAGAAGCGGTTTTGCTGAGTTTGTTTTGTTGAATTAAAAGTTGGGTCAGTACCGATTTAGAAAAAAGAAATAAAAATATCCTCTATTTCATTTTATTTTGCACATGTGGGTTGAAGAATAATGAAATTATTATGTGGGCGAATTTAACACGGCAAAGGAGTCTAATGTTGAAAGTGAGAGGAGTTGTGTCGGCGGTCGCTTTTGGCACGATGCTATCTCCCTGCATGGAAGACGCCAAATTTTCATGATAGTCTCTGCCAACCTCCTCCCTCTGATCCTCTCTTTCTTCTCTTTTCTTTCCTTCGCTTGTTCCGCTTTTCTTTTATTCCTCTTTAAGGTTCAAATGAATGCCCTCCCCTAGCCTCATTAACACCCTGGACTTCTATTTGCAGCTACAAAAAAATGTATAATAACTTGTAAGCACAAACATTTTAGCGCTCAATAGGACCATTATTCTCAGTTTTCATGAAAGCAGGCCATCACACATGTGGAGGCGTTGAACCTTGATTTTTTTTTTTTTTTTTTTATGTAGTGGCCAAAGATGTTTTGTCACCAGTCATTTTTTTTATATTTCAAATTACAGAAAAACCTTCAACACTCTTTATGGTTAGTATTTAATGCCTTAGTTTATTTTTACATTTGTTTATTTTTCAGTACAAGTATTTTTGTGTATGCAGTCAGGCTGGATTGCAGTTTAGTTTCCCTTCTGGATAAATGTAGTCCTTTCACTTTATGATATTTGCGTTCACGTTATTTAATTTGGTTGCTTATTATTTTCTGGTTAAAACACCATCACATTGAGATGGTCCGTCTTTCCGAAAAAGCCACTCTTAGATGTTTGGAGAAAAAAAAACTTCATGAAGGCTTCATTTGATGTTTGTTACGCCGTGAGAAGGAGAGCAGTTTAGAGAAGACAGAAAGTCGGGTGGAGGGGGGGTGAATAAGTGAGCTAGCCGAGAAGCACAGCAGAATGCAGAGAATCAAATTTGGCATGCGTCTGTGTAAGCGAGTAAGCTTCAAATCAGTTTGGACACAGATCTAGGACACTAGACGTAGAGAAGAAAGCGGGATGAAACGGGATAGGGAACAACATGGGATTGGGAGCAGGCATAGTGTGTATATTTTGTATTTATGTTGAGCATATAGGGGGTGTAGTTAAGGGGAGGATGAGATGGAGGGGGCTGGTGGATGAGGATGCGGTTTGTTGGGGAAAGGGGGTTGACGCGGGGGGTGTTTGGTAGAGTGTCCCTCAATGACGACTTGAAAAACAGGCCGGTAAATAAATGGAGTGGCGGTAAACAAGGCTCGGCGCTTCATCAAAAGACCCCATTCATCTGTGAACAGGAGAGTCTCTCTTTTCTCTGAGGAGACAGAGAAAGGAACCCACTGACGCTGACGAGAGGACGGCGCTTGTTTAGATAACAGGATGAGTTTGGAGTGAAATGGCATTAGTGTGTGTGTGTCTGTGTGTGTTCACGTTTGAGTTTGAGCGAGCTTGGAGGGGGGTGCAGAGCAGGTGGAAAGTGGACAGAGTCTCAGCGAGTGGAGTAAGGTGGGGGCAGAGATAGTGTTTTGTTTTTTTTGTGTGTTTGTTCTTTATCACTACCATGGATTCAGGAAAGGATGGTGTTTTCAGGGGTTAGAATTAAGGACTAGGCCAAAGACGGTGTGTGTTTGTGTGTCTAGTACAAAGCAGTGTAGTGGGTGGTGGTGGGGGGTTCTTTTGGCAAGGTTTATGTGTGTAAGCACAGGCGTGCATATGTGTGAGAGTGCATATGTGCATATGTCTCTGTCTGCTCATTATACATGGTTATTTTTTCCAGACCAAGCGCTATGCTCTACTTTGCATGATTTACAGTACTATGAGCCAAGCAGGCGTCTTTTTTTAGATTCAGAGTTTGGAAGGAGAAGAGTTTTGGGGTCTCAGGGACACCGTGGTGAACTGGCCACAGCAAGGTGTTATGCTTCACTCTCTGTTTCAGCTGTTTATAATTCAGCTCGTCGGCCCGTCGGCCAAGGGAGCCAGGTGTAAACTAACTGCTAAAAAGTCCTATGGCGCATTTCTGTTGTGAAAACTTTCTCGTTAAGAGGAGATGAATTTATGAACACGAAGATCAGGGTTAAGTCACCTCCAACCACTTAGTGAATTGTAATTGAAAGAGCGAAGCGGGAAGCCAAGTGAGGGGCGTCTTTTAAAAGCTTTTATTTGGTTTATGTTTAATTGTGTTACACTTGAGTGTGACTGTTAACAACTCTGACTCTTTTAAACTTGCCTGTAATCGTTAAGAGCACGTCTTGTTTATAGTCGCGGCCTTGTGCAGTAAGACGCGAGAAGTGCATCTGTCACTTTGCAACTTGAGTGATCTGACAGCTGAGCTTTATACTTTTCATTTACAACCTCGGAGCAGCGGAAGACATGCAGTACTTTCATCTTGTCATTGACAATGTTAAGAGACTCTTAAAAACCCTTTGTGTAGGTAGCAGCAGCATCCACCACACACAGTATCGCAGTTTCTCTGTTGCCGTCTGTCTTATTTTTAGGGGATGAATGATTTTATTTTAATGTCCTTCCATTAATATGTTTTTCTACACTGACTGGTAGGGGGTTTTTTCGTTTGTTTTTTTAGTCAGAAATCCCCCCTTCTCTCTGTCCCCTTTCTTGCCACCCCAAAATCCCCCTCCCCAGTCCACCGCCTGTTCCCCTCACGTTTATTGGACCCAAATTCGGCTGCCACCATGGCAACCCGGGCTCCCAGGGAACCTTGCCTGGGTGCAATCCAAGGTGCCTTCAGGGTGGCACTGGCTGGCGTTGTCTGCGTCAGTGGGCTGTCACCACGGCAGGTTGCTACGACAAGGCCAGCCCGGTTGTGGCCTGCCTCAGTGGGAGTGCTAGCTCGCTAACCTCCTTTAACTAACTACTAGCTAACATGACCTGCCATATCCGGTGACAGTAGCTGCCGCTTCAACTGCTGCAGGCCTCGGCAACTGCAACGTGGGGGAAGCAGGGGAAGCGTTTCACCAGTACGCATATTGATGTGGCATGGCTGGGTGCCCATTGCTGCCTCCCACATGAAAGAAAACAGGGAGAGAGACGAGAGAGTGAGAGGGAGAAAGACGGTTTTCAGTGTGTATTAAATGAGTATATACATTTATTTAAACAATGCTCTTCTCTTGGGGTGTGTAAACATTCAGCTGCACATATTTGGCTCCGCATGTGTTGCCAAAGCACGTGTATGATCTATAAATGCATGATTATGATCTGTGTACATCATCATGCATCTGTTGAGGCAATATGGTTTTATGACTGATGCCGACAACCATCAGTGGCCAAACAATTCGAACGACAAATGAAATGAAAACATGATTGTATATTGTTTAGTTCTTGTTTTTCTTTTCAGATTGCATTTTTTTTCTCCTCCACAAAGTGTGTGACTGTATGCTTCTGTGTAAGTGCATGGCTTTGTCTGTACAGTCATCTGTTTTATCCTGTTTAATTGCAAACAAAACAAATAGGTGACACACAGACTGTTCGTACTTAATGATGATAATGTTAGTGTGATCCAGATTGTATGCTAAATAGAAAAGGACACTTGTGAATGGTTGTATTTATTTGTGCTTTTTCCAGACAGTGGAAATCCTGCAACACTTTGGGCACATTTTCTCTTTGCATGGATTGGCACCTGGTGCATCCACCCACCCTTTTTCCTTCAAACACACACATACACACAGGCCAAGCGCAAACTGCTGAAACCTAGTCAGTGGGTAGTCTGGTACAGTAGGGATTCGTGCGGTGCTTATTCTTACCTCAGCTTTATCCAGTGAGGCATTCCTGCTGTGGCACTGTAAACAATGCAAGGCCTGCTGACTTAGAGCATCGTAAGTGGTAACACTTTTCAGGACTATATGAAGCCCTGTATAGTTTCTATATATAACCACTTCAGAGTGCTTGTGATGCTTTTTTTTTTTTGGTGCACCTATAGAGTTCGGACTACAGTTAAAGGCGGGTAGCACATTTCAGTGGTTCACCCAATTAAAGCTACATCCAGAACATGTTCAGAAGCTAAAAGTAGCTGCAGAAAAGTGACTAATCTCTTAAAATTATGACTAGAAAAAGCAGTTTAGGCAACACTCCATTTGGAGACTTTGTAGCCACTCTGAGTGCTCTCCATGCACTACATTCCAGCTCTTAACTGCTCAGAGTAGTTAAGGGTAGGGCAACACATTGACTCTGCAGGGAAGGAATGGATATCTCATCACCCTGCTTTCCTAAACTGTGAGTCAGTATCCATAAGTTGCCTTGGGCCAATCACTGTTAACAGTTGGGCTCCACTTGATGAAAATACCAGTTTACAATTTACCTGGTCCGGGGTTCAGAAGTACTTTACTAGAGGGACTTCTGGACAGTTTGAGTACAGCTTGGTATTAAATCTCTTTGACTGGGTCTTTTATATTTTACACAACTCTTTTATCTCGATTTTCCTCTCTTTTTGAGAACAAAGTCAGTGTTTCTTCCTTACTCCTAAGTGAGTTCGGACGGGGCAGAGAGACGGTGCATTTGTCACGCGAGGTGTGTAAGGAGATATGATGTGTGATGCATGACGGTGCAGCGTGCGCGCTCAGAGCTGCCAGCTGGTGTAAAGGGGCCAGAGGTAGAAAGTTTAACAGAGAAAGAAAAGTTTGACAGTGAATCATTTAACACTGTATAAACTGCAGATGAATTATTATTAAATTGCTCCTTCCTTTGCTGATTCTCTCATTTTCTGTAGTCTCTTTCTCTCTTTGACCTTAAATTGAGGGCTAGATTGAGGATAGTGACGGGCTAATGAGCCCCCTTTTCCTGCAATTACACCCCTCTCTCCTATTCCCTCTGTCTCTCGCTGTTTCCATCTCAAGTTCTCTGTTTTAGCATTGTCTGTTCATTTTTTTCTTTCAGGCAAATTATTCAGTTTCCTTAATCTCTTCTGTCTCATGTTTCTCCTTTCCCCAGTTTCCTTTTTTTCCTGTCACCTTCTTAGAAAGTAGTGGTAAATCAAGATGGCACTCCATCTTTTAAGGCGACATGATGGTCAATTAAAGAAATCTGGTCCTAATTTGTAGTTGATTGCTATCTGAGATTTTGGATGGAAACTCAGCTTGTTAATAAAGAAAAAATGCAGAACCCTGCTTCCTTCTCTTTGCTCCCTCCTTTGTTTTCATTTGATTAGACTTTTTGTTTTGGCTTACTCTTCGCGTTGGCTTCATGTAGCTTTGTTTTTTCTTCATTGCTCTCTGAATTACACTTACTCAAAATCAAGAGTACATTTTTAGTTTATGTAGTGAAGATTGGAAAGTATATTTTACCTTACCATACTATTCATGTGGTACTCTTGGTTATTGGCATATTGGCAACAAATCTTGGTATACAGGCTCATTTTTTCTTTCCACACTCTCTTTCACTTAGTGGGTCTAATTTGTCTCTTAAGCACAGAGAAACTTTTGTATATGTGTATTAACATGTTTAACTGGAGGTGTACATGGAAAAAAGGACATGATTTCTTTTCCTTTCATGGTCCCTGTTTGCTGTTTGTGTTTAGCTTGATTGCTAACCCGCTGTCTTCCTCCCCACTGTGCGCTGGCCATGAACTGGAGCAGAGTTTTCAAGGGTTTCGTGGCCCTTCCTGCTTTTTAATTCTATGACATAATGTGTCTATACAGAGTAAAAACCACCGCTCTTTACTAGTCTAACATCCTTGGAACAATTAGAGCCTCGAAGGCTATGGATGTGAGTTTAAAACAGTTCATACATTTCTGTTAAGCATGCATATGTTGATGTTAGTGCAAGATCACGGTTATTTTTAATTTATTTAATGATTAAAGTATTTGACAGCATGTCACCATCAAGGCTTGCCTTTAGCTGTATTGTCACCATGCGTTTGAATAACAGTGGTGTGGCTTAGTAAGTTAGATTAAAGCTCTGGTGCCCAGCAAGCACCCAACCTGTTAAAATGGCCTTGAACAAGACACTGAATACCCAGCAGCTCCAGAGGTGTTACTCTGTAACCAATCCCAATCTTTGACCCCTCTGAGCACTGCAACAGGAGTAAAGAATTTTTACAGGAGTTCAGTGGAGTATCACATTATTAGTAAGACCTAGCATAGAGCCATGATCTTTGGTTCGTGAATACCTTGCACAGGTGATAATGGGAAGCTACCTCCTGGCCTAGCAGCAGTTGCTTCACATCTTTTCTCCGTGCCTTGTGCCAAGTAAAAGTCACTTTGAATGCTAAATCCTTGCATAGTGTGCAGTGCTAACAAGTCCCAATCTAGGCTGATCCCTATTAATACAATGGGTCATGATCAGACTAAAAACTGTAGCATTCAGCTGCCCTCCATGTGGCCTGTTGTTATGGCAGGGTCAGTTCAATGACAGCCCAAGAGATTTTAGCACGAGGAGAAAAATATGCAAGTTGCTGAGTTCTGACTGTATGTAACACATATGTGGCTGTTTTTGATTAAAAGTTGTTGTTGTAATTGTGGGGCTTAAAATGCCAGGTGGCGGATGTGTCCCACTAATCCCCTATCTAATTTCGAGGTCCAGGGGTGAAGCTCTTAATCCGAAGCACACACATACGCACGTTCATGGTCTTGCAAACACACAGACACACATGTACCTACTCACAGTCACTCTGACACACACACACACACACACACACACATTCACCCACAAACACACATATGGACATGCACGTGTCCCTGGTCCTCTCTGTTAACTGCGTTCATGCAAAGTTTTAAAACTTTCAGAAACCCCCGACTTACTTAGTAATGCTTTAATATATGCGCACACCTGCAGACACTCATAAAACATTGTTAACTTCATAAATTTATGCGCTTGTGCTTTGCCTTCATACCTCTACAGATACATACACAAGTGTATAATATATTAATGGAAGTTGGTTGGCCTTTCTGTCTGTTTTGCTTCCTCTTAGCCTTTCACTGACGTGATTACTTTTTATGACTTATGGAATTTACAAAGGTTGTTGCTACACATCAGGCCATATTAAGGTACACTTGAGATTGAAGAAAGTGTCAGAGATACTGGGAGATAAGGTAGTTGGCTGCCTGCTCCACCCTTTTACCTCAGTTCACCCCTGCTCCTCTCCACTCTGCTGTATGTAGGTCAGCCACACAGCGTACACGCCACACTCAGTGGATAGCTACAGTGTAACGTGGGGAATGTCTGCAATGATTAGCCTTTCACAGCTTCTGTTGGATTTTAACTTGCTCTAAAGTTTAAACAATAAAAACGTGGTGCTTCACTGAACTTTTGTTTAACTTTGATTTTTGTATCAGTTTAACTTCATAATAGCTTTCTTCAGGATTAGTGTTTATCTGTTAGTCTTTTACTGTCTGGCGTTATTTAAATTTGCAGCCTTAAAATAAGTTTTACTTTTAACTACTATGTAGTGGAGGTGACTTTGTGCCTCTATAGCCTGTTGATAGTGGTATTTCTTTACTGTAAATGGCTCAGCATACTTCCATTTCTTCTTTGTCTTTGTCTCATCCTGTTACCTTATGGTGGCAGGTGTGGTGGCCATGTGTTTTAAGTATGTCTAGTAGTTTACAGCCCAAGCTAAGAGGGGGAGGAAGGAGGGAGGCATGCAGAGAGGGAGGAGGAACCGCCTTGCCCCGGGCGTAGGGTCATCTCAGGTGAAATGTCTCTGGGCACGTGGGCATGTCTAAAAGAAAAGAGGGAGGAGTCAGAGGAGGAGTTTGTTGAGACATGCGATAGGCACAAAAAAAAGTTTGTGATAGGAAGGGAGATCAGAAGAACAGCCAGTCTCATAAAAAGATAGCACAGATACAGTTTTCTAATCAGTTCAAATTTTTTTTGTTATGTATATGAAGAGTCTAGATGTAGATTTTAATGGCTTGGAATTGAGGGAAGGGAAGGATATGGAGGGAGTAACTCCTGTCCAGACTGCTGTACTGTGAATGCAGAGGGAGTTCCTAATAAAGGAAAAATATGCATCTGAGTGATACATTAAGTGACCAGGACAGTGTTGTGACTTTTTCATGATAGCAACAAGATGTGTGTTCAGACTGGGAGTACTGAGAAAGGTGCCTCGTCAGGGGACCTCTGTCAGACGGAGGGTAACGTTGTGGAGAAAGTTTTCGAGACTCAAGGAGGGAAAATAAAATGAGGGTTTTGGGGGGGTGGGGGTGACGCATGATTTCCCAAGCTCAGATATGAAAAGAGGGCGGAGTGGTAGAGAGAGAGAGGGCGGAAAGGACAAAAACAGAGAGAATTGGGGAGGTGGCAAGAGGAAGAGAGAGGCTGCAAAGAGAGGGGGAATGTGAGAGAGAGAGAGAGAGAGCAAGCTTCTCTGCAGGGCGGGTTTCCTGAGGTCACAGTACTGAATATCACAGAGGAATGTGGAATGCTGAATCGCTGCCAAGGCAAACACACCGGCCGCACCACCGCTGCCCCCAATGGCTGTCAAGGGTCGTTTTATATACGCACAAAGGGAGGCAAACACAAAGTCATATATGTGCATGAGCATATATGGAGTACAATCACACAGAATGCCTAGCTCACACACATGCCTGCACTTGTAGAAAGATTCGTGCTGTCAGCACCTGCAGAAGACGTCACCTCTAGCAGCCGACAGCGGGGCTGATGTGATCCCATCGCAAGATGGTCTCTTGTTTGTAGCAGTTGCTGACAGCGCAGAACAGTAATCAGCCACAAAGTTTATACCACAGTTCTCCGCAGCCGTCATTAGAAGGGATGTTCTTGTTTTCAAATGAGCAGTATGTAGAATTGTTTTCATTAGTTTATGTGTGTAGAAGGACCATTAAAATGGACCGTGACAGAATAGCTGAAATGCAAGGAGCTGTAAGTTATTGCAGCTGTGACACAAACTTGCACGAGCGCACACACACACACACACAGGAAATACACACGTATAGACATGTGCGTCTACAGTTACGCACAAAGTGAATGACTCATTTACTGCAGGTTGGAAAAACATGTTAAAACACACTCACACATACACTGATCCAGTGACTCATACGCCATGCATACACATGCTAAGCCAGCGTTTGATGTTTTGTCAAGGATTTAGGTTATATCCGCCAGAGGCTAAAAATAAATGCATGAAAGATGTAGAGGCTAGATCACCTTTGAAGACTTCATTTCATGCACAAATGATGAAAAAGCAGAGAGATAAAGTTCTCATCCAAGGGACAAGAAACTCTGTACTCCGCGTTCATTCATACCAAAGTCAAATGAAAATCATTTTAAACATTTTCATTGGATTGAGTGAAGGACAGTGAAATACAAATTCATATAGTTTCAACGGGATGGAGGATGGGATGCACCTCAGAACAGTATGCAGTCATGCATGGATGTGTGAGTGTGACCATTTTAGTGTGTGAGCATATAAGGATTTACTTGCCCCAGCTCACAGGTCCCAATAAAAGTTAACAAGACAAATTGCTAGGTCTCTGTCTGTGGTTGTTTTTCTAGCTGTTGCGCATTTAGTGACTGCGCTGATCCCACCCTTTTTCCTTGTGTATATGTGTGCGTGAGCATGTTTGACTGTGTCTTTTTTTTTCCCTTCCTCCTCCTCTACCCTCCCTCTGTCTCGGAGCATGCCAGGGTCAGAGGTCATAACAACTGAGCCACTCCATCGTTCTTTGATGTGGTGCGCCACACAGATGCGTGCACACACATGCACTCGTGCACACACGCATGCATGCAGACACACCAAGGTCAAGTCAAGACAAACAGCCCTCACACTCAGGGCCTTGTGCCTCAGTTTGCTCTCTCAAGGCGCTGACAGCCAAAAAAGAAAAAACAAGGCCAAGGCTTTGATGTGCTCCCATGTTTGCCACATGCACATTAGCAGGTTTTGACAACACCCCCTTAGACCTGGGAAAGGGGCACATCTGTGTGCTTCGGATCCGCAATGTATGAGCATGAAGAATTGATGTACTTTGTGTCCACAAAGACAAAAAAACTATAGTTTATATTGAGATGAGAAATGCTCAGATGAATGTGGTTGCAGGCATGTGGTGAAAACCCAAAGTCTGAATATTATCCCTGTAAGATCAAGTGCAACATTATCCAGACCTTTCCGTTTTTGGTTGGAGGCTTGAAAGCAGGTTGCAGGAACAGGTAAAATGTTTTGAACCTAAACCAAAAATCTCATGGATCAACTGAGTGCGATGCTTTATGCTACTATTGCAAGCCCATTATTTTGCTCATAATGTAGACAGACTATGTGACATGTCACTAGAGGTCTTCACCCAGACTATTACTCAATGCTCTTTTTTTTTTCATAATCTAATTTGTAAATTGGCAACTTTATGCCCTACAGGGACCTTTCCCAACCAGTGTTTGTGTTTTGTGTTTAAAGATCATCAGTCATTGTCTAAAAGTAGGCCGGTTCTAGTGTTTGTTCACACCACAGGAGTTTAAATGAGCTCATTTAATTTGCGCAAGTGTTTGTATGCGCCCATATGTATTTATTTATGCGGTTGCTCACACATGTACAGCCAGAATGCATGTGTGTGTTTTTCATTCTGTCCACACCCTGTCATCTCCCTTCATCTATCTGTTCTTTCCCTCCCTCGCTCTTAGCTGTGCAGTTGGGAGAGGCAGGCCCGAAGTCAAAAGTGCAAGTGTGCCGCTTGGCTGATGAGTCACAGAGAGGCAGCTTTCCCCCACTGTTTGTAAATATGTGGTTACCCTAATTGAACGCAGCTCCAGTTCCTAACAACTTTCATTTCTTCTTCTTTTTCTGAGTGTGTGTGTGTGTGTGTGACCACAGCTGGAGGAGCAGGAATCACATGACTGTGACACAGTGCAGTGGAAAAAAAAAATCGCGCATACATACAGTCACATATAACAAAGACGGAGAGATCCACTGACACACACGCACACCTAAGATCCAATTTTTACTGGGCGAGAGAGGGTTGTAACAAATCTTTCTACGTCTCTGCTTTTCCTTCTTTCTCACACACATGCACGCACAGAGCAACTTTAACATCTCTCCATAATTACAGGCTCTAAGTTCCCAGTCTGGAGGCTGTGGTTTGGCTGCCCCTCCTCTCCCTCCATTAAGACACTAAGCAGCGTGTGTCACTCAGCACTTGGACGACTCCTCCCCAGAGGTGGCAGCAGGGGGCCAATAAATGTACACTCTAATACACACATAAGCACACACACAATCACACTTTATGTCTCTCACTAACACACACACACAGCAGGTGTTAGTGAGGGGCCAGTAAATGTTTTCCCTGAGGGCTTTGTCTGGGTGGCACTGTCAGTGCTACTGCCAACTACCAAAACTCATCCCTGTCCATTTTAAGATAAGATGAGATAAGATAAGGTAGGGCAATTTATTGTCTCTCATACGAGGAAATCATTCTGGAAAAGAACAAAAACCAATAAACATCACAACAGAAAACCTAAATGGGCAGACGTTTTGGTAAATTTGCTAATATAAATTTTACTAATTGCAGGAAAGCTTTGTAGAGTTAACAAAGCCAGCCTCACGTTAACTAAATTGCAGACTACCCCAAGGTGTGATATTACCCTGTTATGAGACAGAATTGCCAAGGTATTGCACTTTGCTATTGCTATCTCCAAACTAACATTGAAATAGGAACTCCTCTAATCTCCTCAGCTAACTGGGGGAGGGAATTAGATTTTGCTAGTCACCAGCGTATCAGCCTGAATCTAGCATATCAACTCCAATCTGATGCTCAGCCACAACAACATGCTGGTTTTGTGGGAGTGAAGCGAAGCAATGGGAAAAACAAGCAAGCCCTTTTCATTTAAAACATCGCTATCACAGCACGCAGCTTGATAACTCTTGACCCTTGTGATGGTGCTGATTGCCTAATTATTGGTCATCCTGAAGTTGTTATTGGACCACTAGATTGTTAGGCAATAAATTGCCAGAGTCCCAGAGGAACAAGATTCAAGCATCCAGGCAAAGAAAATCTTGCTGTGTACTCCTAATTTCGTAAAACATCCTAATATGTCTTTCTGTTAAACGTACTTTTGCTGATACGCATTATCAAGTCTCTTATCTCTTATTTTGACCTCCTGACTTAACTACAACTTCCTGTGATATCTCTCCAGACTCAGAATTGTGCTTTACTAAATTTGTCTCTGCCAACCCTTATCATTGCAGCATAGACTTAGAAATGTCATATTTAGGTCCTTAAATAGTTTTAATAGAACTAATTAGATTATGTCCTCCTTCGTAAGCCTAGGAGCACCTGGTACAGAATTAGACTTTATTTTAACCTATTTTTTCTTATGTAGCAGTTTTTTTCCTGCAGTCCTACCTTGACTTAACTTCCTGATCCATGAGCCTTTTAGTAAACAAACATGAGAAAATGTTCCCCGGATTTAAGCCTATTGACTTCATCCCGTGCAAATCTAGAAGGTGGTCTGGTACAAAATCCTTTTTAATTTATCTTACAGCACCTTGATCTTTAAAGTTTGGCTTTGTTGGCGGCTGGGTGCATATGAAGATTTAGTAACTTTACCTCTTCTAACTGAACTCTGAAATCATCACTTTAGTTGTGTTTTCTCAGTTATCATCATTACTAGAGAAAGATTTTGTTGATTTGAATTTGTTGCTGAGTTTTTAAAATAAGAATCAGCTTGTTAAAATCAGTTTAATGACATTAATTTATGAAGTTTAAAAATAAAACTATCTCAGAATTGCCTCTGTGGGAAATGATGAACCAGTTGTAAACATTAGGGTAGCGATACAAACAATATATAGGTTCAGATATACACTTTTAGCTGTAGAATTCTCACTTCCTGCTCCCTTGTTACACCATTGCATTGGCTCTAAGTGTTTATTCTGTCACCTGCAGCTCCATCTGTGCCCATTTTTACACTGCAGCTCATGTGTACCTAATTTGAATTTGATTTGATTTACCTAAGATGACTTGTGCTTGAACTTCCACTTAGGGTCATGGCACAGTCAACTCCAGGAGTGTTTTGACCCTGCACGCACTAACCAGTCTGTATGTGGTGGAGACATATTGGTATTAGGATTTCTGGCCTAGTCTGGTGTTGTTAATGACCGATTAATCGACTGGTGACAGTATATCTCAGTGCCAAAGCAGCTTAGCCTCTCTGAGCACAGCCAGAACACCCTGTGATTGTGTGTTGCACATGTGGGGACATTTGTGTAGCAACACCACACTGCTATAGCACATTTGCCTATCCCAAAGTACACGACGGAATGAACTGTACCAGCTGTATGTCACTAATAATTCCTCTGCATTTGTAAGGTAAGCACCGTGCTTACCACTGTGCAATAAGATTAGCGGCGTATGATCAAAAAGCAACATGGGCAAAAGAGTTAGTGACTAAAGGAAACACATGCAGCTGTGCAGACCCGATGAAATAAGCACATATGCACGCTCATGCACACACTGGTCGGACGTTAAACACAGTTTAAATCCACTCGAGGATTACAAATCCACTTATAGTGGGTCAACTTGACGATGTCAGCTGCTGATCCCACACAGATCCTGCTGCCCTTTCACACCGCTTCATGTTGCAAATTTGAAAGAAAAAAATATGAACATGGTGAATTCCCCAGTGGGTAGTTGCAATGCATGTGTGCACGAGGGAAAAATGCATGCACATAGTCACTGCAGGGCATTACGGCCACGCTGTTTTCTGTGTGTAGTGCAGATGCTGAGACCATGCACTCTGTGGAGACTGAGAACCGCTGCGTGTTTTACAAGAAGACCAAATAAGAGAGTGTAGCAGCAAGGAGTGAAGAGCAGAGCTTTTGCATCTGTTTTTGTATTAGCGTGGTCCAGTGAAGGAGTACATCGTCTGAATGAGTAATGACACATATGATATTGACTTTAATCACATCTGTTTATGTGATTTCATCTCCCTCCATTCCCATTGGACCTCCCCTAGTTCTTGGATTGGGCTGCTGCCTGGTCTGCCAAAAATAATCGCTTGTTTGCTGCTATTTACTTAAATCTGTCAAAGAGGCACTGTTGGAGCTCATGCTGTTATGGTTCTCTCTTTTGCACTGTGTGTATCTGCATTTGTGTATGCATGTCTTTAAAACACACAAGGATGTGCCAATGTCTAATGTCCTATACTGTTTTGTCAGTTGTGTGTGAGAGTCAAACGTATCCAGGGATCCCAAGCCAGTGGATACACACACACACACACACTCTCTCTTTCGCATACACACATGCAACTAGAGCCAGCTAGCTAAAGAGTGTGATACGCCTCAAAATCTATGTGAGTAGAAACCTGGCAGACACACTGGGTTCATCTCACCATCTCTCAGTGTGAGACTAGAGGTCTGTGAAAAAAAAACATCCTCAGACTATAACACACACACACACGCACGCACATGCTCCCAGCGCCTTAGAGAAGTAAAGACGTGTCAGACAGTGGTGTTGGGGGAGATTTGTGTGGTTTGGATGTTTGCCTTGGTCAGATGAGCGATGTCATTTTTCCTCCTACTTTATGAAAAACGAAGGAGGGGGAGAGTGAATGGTCAAAGAGCATGCAAGGTGAGAGGATGCCAGGCAGATGTCAGCTCACACTTCCCCTCCCTTCTTCTTCAGCTTATGTTCTTTCTTCATTTTCTGTCTTGGTCCTGTTTAATCATTTCTGCTAACTCCCCTCTCTCTCATCTTTTCGCTTTTCACTTTGGAGTCTGGAGGCAGGCTGCTCCCAGCTGGAAATGGGTCTGAAAGCATCCAGGGATATATCAGTTATTATTAAACCCACTCTTTGGTTGCCAAATACCTCATCACTCATGTGAACACATGCACAAATATGCACACATACACACACCACCTGACAAAGTGAAGCAACCACATTTCTGACAGACGATAGACATTTAAAAAGAAGAACAAAACAGCATCTTTCTGATTAGAAATTGAGGGGTTGGTCTTCCGCAATTTGATGGCAAAATGGTAAACATATGTCAGAGCTGTCTTCTCAGAGTGCAAACTTGCAGAGCATCTTTTTGGAAGTCCTCTTTGTTATGCCGTTGATCCCACCACACCCAGTGGCCTGCGGTCCTTGTCCAAACTACACATTTGCAATCAATCCCAGGCTCATTAAACCCTCTAAACACTTTCTGTGATGAAGACATTAAGACTTGAGCTCACTTAACAAAAGGCAAATGGTTGCCTTAAAATGATGAGCTAAGCTGTTAAGGAAATATTTTCTTTATGTCGTGTTAAATTTTGAATCCTGCTCATTTTAATTGATGTTATCCACCTGTTTTGCATTTATTTGACAAGCCATTCAAAACAGGTGAAATATACATTAGGTACCAGATCATTTTCTACAGGACAGCTTTCCACTTTGCTACAGCAGGCATTTAACAGGGAGTTAAAACACTGAAATTATTTTTAGAGAGAAAAGCTTGTTGTTGCATTGCATTGTTTAAAGATCAAGTTAATTTTAAAAATGAATGGGGTGGAGGTGAGGACACACACCTGCAGATGTGCAGTACATTATATGCAATAGTGGAAGAGATCAAAGAGGTGCATTTCACATTGAAATGCATGAGGCAGAAACTTTTACAACTTCCTGCATTTACATGAGGTTAATGAGATGAACTTATAGCATGACAGCACATGCACATCTTCTGAAATGTAAAGCTTCAAATCAGTAGTTGGTAAATGTTATAACTGTTTCACTAGAGGAGACTGCATTAGTTAAAATATCAAGCGAATAGACTGCGACAGCTATAGATGCATTTTTTATTCTTAAAATATCTGAATAATGCACAATTAGCGTTGCACGACTTCATTCAGTACACTGCAGCTCGTGTATAGATGATGTCTGTGATAGATGTCTGTGTCAGTATTCCTTTTGGTAGTAGACTGTATTGCTTTCACTTCCTCCCTCCATCATTCGCGGCTGTGTCTGCACGCACTCAGAAAAATCTGAGATAGCATAGCTTATTTTCCTCCTGTTAGAAGAAGCCATTCATTATACTGGTCTTACTTAAACAGGATGAAAAACAACTTCCCCAGAACAAGGTAATACACCTATCACTGTGGACACGAAGCCAAGGAATCCATTGTACTTTCGTGAGCATTAAACATTTTTCCTGTTAATCACTCGACACCCACAGGAGGTAACAGGGCATGGCGTCTTCTCATATCTACAGTTTTCCATATTTATTCCATATTTATTGTTCAGATAACAGCTCGTCTTTAAGGAATGTTCTACATCACAAAGTTTGTGATTTAACCAACACAGACATCTTCCATCAAAGTGTATGAGTGGTAAAAAAAAAAAAAAAATTACAAAGATTGCACAAATCAACACAGCCCCTAAGAGGAGTTTAAAAAAAACCTCTCTGCTAAAAATCAAAGACTATTCAAATAACTGAAAATAACTACTAATAAGAAAACCTAAACAATAGAGATAGAGATTACTTTATTTTAGTTTATTTAGGTTCCCTGCTACTTTAATTAGAGTTTTTTAAAATCTAATTTTAATTTTAAGTCGCAGTCTATTGGATTTGATCTGAATTTTGAATTCCAACATGTGGTTGCCCGTGAGTCATGATTCCAGTAGTTCAGATGTTATAAAGTTTTTGAACATTTATACATTATTTGAAATCCTTTTTTTTTTAATCAATGTGTTATTAATTGTATTTTGTCCAGTGTGATCCTATAATATCACTTAATTTTTTATGTCTGTTAATCATCAACCCTGTTAATCATGTCAAAAGTCAAGTTTAACTTCTGTGGTTGAACTTGAACTTGATCCTGATCCTGAACCAGAGCTGTTGCTTTCCCTCTCCTTTCTCTCTCTCCCTCCCTCCCTGTCTCTCTGTCTCTCTCCCCTCACCCCCCTCCCTCATTGTTGGGATTAAGGAGCAGTGGCCGCATCAAAGGCCTGTCACCACTAGAGTTAATGGAGCGTCACACATGTGCATTCACACACACAGGCATGAGAGACAGGTCCTGCAACTTGAGATGGGGGTATTTGGAGATTTGGGATGGGGGTATTAACAGTATACAAAGGAAAGAGAGAATGCTAAAGAATGGGTTAGAGGGCAGGGTATGGAAAGCATGTGTGAAAATGAAATGTTACAGTACAGACTCTAATAAATCCTGTGTGTGAGCATGCAATTATGAAAAAAGCTGGAGCAATGAGAGGTCATGGTTAGAGGTCGAATCCTTTAAGAGTACATGGGGGAAGTTTGTATTCATAAGAAGGAAAGAAGAGAGGCACTTGTTCAATGTAAAGTCTAATGTCATGCTTGCTTACACTTCAAACAGAAAGACCCTTTATTCACTGGAGAGAAATGTATACTGTTATCAGACACACACATGTTACTGGCAAGCATAGATTATATACATAACCACACACAATGACGTGCACCTTCCTGAAATATACTCCCACACACATACACAAATGAGCGCATACCAGCAGAGCTGGGTTAACAGGGTACAGTTCCTGTTGCTTCCCTGATCAAACAATGGCAGCTCTATTACAGGCCTGACAACCCAGACTATGTCGAGAGAGAGAGAGATGCAAAAAGAGAAGGAGAGAGGCGGAAAGAAAGGGGGCAGACAGAGATAGAAGGGGCAGCAGGCTGAAGAAAAGCAGTCAACAAAACAGGCTTGCCAGAAAAAAAGAGGCTCAGAAGGAGAAAAGAGAGATCTTGTTACGTACAGGATATACTGTAGAGTCCTCCAGGGTTTTGTCTCCTTAGAAGTTGCAAGACAGAAACTGTATTTCATTACCTGAATCAAAATAGCCACCTGTGTTGTGGGAATGACTTCGGCTGCATGTGGATTTGTGCTTGCTCTATGCACAAGCCCACAAATATGAATTTGAGTGGTGCTCAAATTCAGAAGCATGTGCTTCTCTCCAGTGTGCTGTACATTAGGAAGTGGCCAGACAGTGTTTTGTCCCTTCTGTTTGACACCAGCGTGTACAGAGCCCCTGTAAGGACACAACCTTTGCTTGGAACAAGCCACCCCTGTGTTTTCCCTCCTCCTTCTCCTCCTTCTCCTTCTGCATATCCTGCCTGCCCCGTCTCTCCAGGAAACGCTCCTCCTCCTCCCTTCCTTCCTCCCTCCCTCCCTCCCTCCCTCCCTACCTCCTCACCCCCACTTCACTGCTGTCTGGGCCTTTATCACTCCTCTGCCTCCTTCCTCTTTCTATCTATCTGTTAGGATGAAAGAGTCAGTGAGGGAGTACGTGTGAGGGAGCATTCCCTGTGTGCATAATTGTCTGCGTGTGTGTGTGGGTGAGCACTTATGTGTCTTTGTGTGTACATGCGTCTTTGTCTGTGCAAGTGTGTCTTTGTATATGTGATTAAAATTCTGTTGACTCTAGCGAGCTAGCTGTGTGAGGGCTTCCATTGAGTCAGAGCAGGTGGGCTCCTGCTTCTACAGTCCTGCTAATCACTCCTTCCTCTGGGTGACTGACTGGGTCAGGCAAAGGGCAGCTGACATACAGACAGCCCACTGTTGATGCCAAATAGTGAGGAGAAGTCAGTGGATGGTGAGACCTTGCTAGGTCCCACCCCCAAAATTGGTCAGCTGTTCCGTTTTTCATGTGGACTTTTCTGTGATTTCCTTACTTAAATGCTTAAAAAGAAATATGTGTTCATTTTTACAATATAAATTTAATGCCCAGAGCAAAGTACACTGCTTTACAGCACCTGTAAAAATTCATTTACAGTACAAATGTATTTTAAAATGACTCTGTCTGTCCAGCTGTCAAACAACGCTGGCAATAAGACAAAAGTTCATCACTGAATGGATGTAAGAGACAGTTTTGGTTGTTAGGCAAAATAGAAACTCAGCATTACATCATGTAATAGGCAGGTATGCATTCTTTTTGCTGTGGTATTAGTGGCATCACTTTTTTGTATTTTAGATTATTCAGTAAATTGACTATAAAGGACGAAAATATGAAGTCCTTTATGGATAAATGGTAAATGGCCTGTATTTATATAGCGCTTTAATAGTCCTAAGGACACCAAAGCGCTTTACATATCCAGTCATCCACCCATTCACACACACATTCACACACTGGTGATGGCAAGCTACATTGTAGCCACAGCCACCCTGGGGCGCACTGACAGAGGCGAGGCTGCCGGACACTGGCGCCACCGGGCCCTCTGACCACCACCAGTAGGCAACGGGTGAAGTGTCTTGCCCAAGGACACAACGACCGAAACTGTCCAAGCCGGGGCTCGAACCGGCAACCTTCCGATTACAAGGCGAACTCCCAACTCTTGAGCCACGATCGTAATAAACAAAGTTATACTGTGTGTTTGTTCTCTGATCATAGGGAAAGTTGAGGAGTACTTTTGCTTCTTTCAGGGGTTTTTTTTCTTTTCAAATGAATCCTCTGTGTTTGTCACTCTTTCTGTGTTTGAGCTTGTCAGATCCACCAAAGCTTCAGATCAGCCTGGTGGAAGCATGGGTCTTGATAAAGTTGAAAGTTTCCAAGATGGGAAGTCTGTGAACAGCATGACTGCTGTCTTGGCCACCGGTCAGATAAGCTTCTGTCATGTAGCGATAGCCAGCCACTGAGACAGCTCATTAACCCTGTGAGTCGACAGACTGACTACATCAGATAGCCAGTCACTCACTCAGGAGGGCTTTTTTTTAATTCTATGGATGGATGATGGATGGATTTTTTTTAGCATGTTAGTATTCTTTGTTTTTGCATACTGTCATAGTAAAATATCTGTGGTTTATGTCCATGACTGGCTGCTCCCAAAGAGAAGAATTGATTTTTGAATTTACATGTAGCAGCCAGGTTTTTATGGAGATTCTCACTTTTGTGTAATTCATGTCTTTTATCTGGTTTGCGATTTTAATTGTCATGTGAGGATCAGAGATATTCACAAAGCTTTAGTCCTTTAAAGCTGGAGGCAGTTACTCTAAATTGTGTGTCTTGGAATCCAAAATAATGAAATATAGCTAAAAGTCAGAGCAAAATAAAGTCTAAAGTCTGTCATTTACAGGATGTAGGACATCTGCACACACAGCAAGAATTTGGTTGCTCTCTTGCCCGTTGTCTACTTGTCAACTATCCAGTAGCTGTCAGTAAACCTGTGGCAAATAAAATCCGCAGTGAATGAAAACATGTTTCTTGACTTGTGCCTTAAGCCGAGTTTCCTCAGTAAGCTAGTGTGCATGAAAATTTGGAGAATGAGACAGATGAAGAGAACAGGGAGATGAGTCTACCAGCCCTGGCATTAAGGGCCTTCCAGCACAGCTGCAGACTGAGACTGAGATGCACCAGTGGTCCACAGACTCTTGATAGAAGAGGAGAGATTGACTGAGAAAGAGAGAAACTGCATTTGCGTTTTTCCTTGATCAGTTGGGGGAAGGGGAACCACTCATGGTTTTTTTTATGTATGTGTGTGCCTTCGAGTTTATTCCATCTTTTATCTGTGTACATATACGGTTTTCATGTAAACGCATAAAGAGTCTGCTCTCTGTCCTCTATAAAAAAATTTTATATCTGACCAAATGGCTGAAAGTCAGTCTCATTTACTTAAAAACTTATTGGATGCATGTAAAGATTATGAGAAGTCTTCAAAAATATACTAGGACTAGGAGTCGTGTTTAACAGCCTAACGGTGTATAAATAAAAAATATTTTTCAAGTAACGCTCAATCCTTTTAATAAGGAAAAATGGGAACCATGTATTATGTGACTCATATGCTTCAGTAATGGAATTTAAAAACATTATCCAAGTGGAGGCTTAAGTCAGATGTATGTGTATCTATTTCTGAAGTACCCAGCTATATATTTCTATTCTGGACTAGTGCCCAGTGCTGCCTATGGCTCCTTTCCTGGCTTGCTTCCAGTCCAAACTACAGATATACCAATCAGACTGGTTGAAGCATTAGCAGTGAAAGAAGATCACCTCTAATCTCTGATTTAAAAAAAATGAAAAAAGAAGAAGTTACATAAAGTATTGTGAGCTGCGGAGTATTATTTCAGATACTTTGGCTACCAACCAAGACATTCTTAAATCTGGCAGGGACTGCAATACTTTTTTTGTGCGTGTCCCCCTCGTGCAGAAAGTACAGAGGGCTCATTGTGTCTTTTTCTGTCTGGGTAAGGAGGGGGAGCATTTGTGTGCACCATCCAGAGAGTGCGTACCTTCCCTGCAAAACCCTGCCTAAGTATGTTGTAAAGCAGAGATGAAAGTGAGTGTGTTAAATAGAAATCCACCTCCTGTTTCTTCCCTCCTTCCCCTCCCGCTCTTCCTATTTCCCTCCATCCATCTCCTTCTTTTCTCCAGCATTGGTATTTTTTTCTGTTCCCTTTTTCCCTGTCAGGCTTAATGCCTGCTTACAGCTCCATTTACGCTGCATGCGTGGAAATTGGGTTGGGGATCTTGTGGGTTTTGTGTCCTTGGAGATAACCAATGTGTGGGAGGTGACAAAGGTAGTGTAAGCTGTTAGTGTGTGTGTTTTAGCATGTGCATGGGTGTGTGTGTGTGAGAGAGAGAGTCTGCTTTAAGTGCAGGAATAGATCTCTGACAAATGGAAGTGCGGAGGGGTATGCATCTGTCAGTGTTGTTTGAAAAGCCAGAAGAGTGGTAATCTGAGCGAGTCACTCCACCTCGTGTTTGATACACTCCGCATCTCAGCTCGGCCTGCGTCGCACAGCTGTGTTCTGCTTTGAGTAGTTAGGCCACTCTTTCGTTGAGCTGATGAGCTCTTTGGCTTTCATTCATCAATTTCTCATCAAAGTTACATACACTGGAAAACTGTGGTGTGACTAAAAAAACAAAAATCTTGTAATCGGCCAATAAACGGCAATACAGTCTCTCAAGAAATGAGCACCACTGGTACCAATAATGTGTTGTGATGTGCTGTCATAATGACTACGAGTGTTTTCCTCCACTCAAGTTATTTGAGCTGTTAGACTGTCAGCTTTTAGCCAGTTTGTACTTATATAATTGAATGATGCCCAGAAGCTAATCCTTCGTGACCGGTTGCTTCTTTTTAAAATAATAATTTTAGACTTTTATGGGTGTACTTTGTTTAGATATTGTGCCGTGTTATGATTGGAAGGGAGGTTCTGTTTTAAATAAAGATTTTACTCTTATTTCAATCAAGATCACTTCTGACTGTTTTCTCAATGAGATTCAAACTAAAGTAAAAAAAAGAAAAAAGCTTACATTTTGATGCCAGCTTTTAGTCACCTTACTCTAAACCAAATTACGTTATGTATGTTTTTTCTTTTTTTTCCCCTTCTGGCTTCTTTCAAATTCCTCTCTTTCACTCACCTTCCTATCTGTGTTTCTCTCCATCCTGAAGTGATTAGCCTGGCCCCATCATCAGCATCACCATTAGTGTCGTCATGGTCCCTTATATCCCCACTAGTTCAGTCGGTAATCCTCTCTAAACAATCCCTCATAGCCCTGATTCACCATTAGCTTATCAATAAGCCCAAATAATCACTATCAGCTACAAAGAAGCCAAAGCAGGAGGATCTGTGGCGGTCAGCCCAACCCAAAAGCTAATAATAAGGCCTTACTGGGCCTTACGCCTCAGGCTGAACTGCATGATTTGTGGCTGAGCACTGAGCCCCAGCCAGCTTGAGCTAAAACAGTCTGACACTGGCTTATTGATCACGCACATTGATTCAAATGGGAGTGAGTGCTAATACATATGAACTCAACGCCAGAATGAACTCCATCCCAGTATGTCATTAACTTTTATTTCACATTAACCATAGCACCTCAGTCCTCTTGACTCTCTCTGCCTGCTATCTCAGAAGAGAGAGTCAATCAACGAGGGCGTCAGTAGTTTCACCACAAAGCCCTCAAGTGGATTACATCACCACCTCTTGTTAACGTCTGTCACAAGCCATCACCATGTTGTTGACTTCATGCAGTCATCTACTCAACTTTTAGTACAGCTAGATATTGGAACCAGTTGTATCCAGTCATAGCGAGCCACAGGCATGACCTCTTTGTCACTGAGAAGTACTGGATTTTGATTCTCTGCAGTGGAATACAGTTTCCCTCTTTCGTTCTTGCTTTCTGACTTCCATTGTTTCCTTCATCTTCTATTTGTCTTTCCATCTTTCTGTCTGCCTTGTAAAAAATGAGCAGTTTTTTCTGGAGGTAAACACAGCCCCCATACAGCACACATCTGCAGGATTGTGTAACAGGATGTGGAATTTAGTAACCTATCTACATAAACCATTGGACACACACCCTGTATTCTCATTCCTACAGTCTGCCAGGGTTTCCCCTATAGGCTGGAAAAGGAAAGGTGAGCAAGTATCGAGTTACAAAAAATGTAAACAAAGAAGAAAGAGTGGGTATTGATATTACAAATTAGGTGCAATCAAAAATGTTTGCATTAAGTGAAAAGGAGTGGAAAGACATACGTTTGTATGTGTTTGAGATAGGGAGAGGTTAAATTGTGAAACAGAAATAAACAGAGTAATGAAGTGAGAGGAAAAAAGGAGTCAACCAAGCAGAGTGGTGACTGAGAGGGAAGAAGAAGAATTAAAAGACAGAGAATGATGGAGCTTTGGGAGGAGGGTAATTGCAGGAAAGGGTGATTATTAGTTCGTCACTATCCCCAGTCTGGAAGCTCCCAGACCAAGGCCACGGATAAGTGAAATCATATGGCTGTCTCATCACAGAGCAGAAAGAGAGAGTGCTGATGAATGCAGACGCTTTCAATGAAACAGTAAACATTCAATTCATTCAAAAACGCTCTTTGACAAATCCACCTCATTTATGCTATAGCCCATATGGCTCTATGAGTGAGCGCCTGTGTGAATGTGTGCATCTTTACATCCCTAATGCACATTCTTCATCTTTATGTATTTCCAACACTTTTGTTTTAGGACTCTTTCGTTGAAATCGGGTGCAATCATGAATGAGTAGCGGTGAGCGAAATAGTCGCACCATACAGTTAAGTGTCCATGAAATAAGTGGTTGAACAATGAAGGGTTCTGCAGTGGCACAAATCTATAGGAAAGCCTTGTTGGTATGAGGAAGACAGCATCTTAAACCTTCATAAAATATAATCTAGCTGTAGTAAAGAAACAGAAGGAAGATTTTTGTATTTGTTTTCAGTTTAATTATATCTTTCTATTCCAGGTGTCACAAACCAGGTGTGACCAATGGATTTGTTTCTGTACTGACAGTTATAGAAAATAGCAGGGGAAGCGATGACAGATTGGTCTTACTAAAAACTTTACATTTATGATAAAACCTATCTAACTGAATATATGCTGTATGTTTTATTGGTAAAACTATGGAAAAGTAGTTCATAAATTGTTTTTATTCTGCATTTATAGCCATAGAAGGCCCTAAGTTTTGTCAGGAACTCATAAACAGAATTAAACACAATTTATAGGAAAAGTTACAGTATAAAACATAACATTATCACAGTACTAATGACCAAAAAATGTTGTTAATATTCTGTGATTATATGACGAAAGCAAATATTTGTGTAGCAAATGATATAAGAGCCTGTATAAGTGTAAGTGTTTGCCCCCATCTGTTAAAGGAACAATTTTCTCTGAAAAGTAAATTAAATGAAAAAAAAATGTTTATAAAAATATAAAGAGTTTAGTCTAGTTTCTGTACTATTTTATCTTGGTCATGATTAAAAAAAACAAAAAAACCCAACTTTATTTGCTCTTAAGATCTGTGGTTGTAAATCCCCAGGGGAGCTGCACTACCAAAGATAACACTAATGCACTTGTAATCTCAACCATTCACTTAGCAAGGATATTTACAGTTTTCTAGAGAAAGGCTTGCCTGAGGGAGACGCTTCAAAAACAGAAAGAGCTGCATGGAGAAGAGTGATGATGTGGGGTTTTTTTAGAGATAGCACGAGTAGCCCCAGCCTTTTAGATGAAGCTCATTCTGCAGTGGTGTTATGTGGTTTTCTTTAACTCTTATTCACTCAGGCAGGCTAAATGATTCATTGTTTTCATTTAAGGCAGACACCTGTAGACATGTGCGCGAGTGGAGGGAGTATTTAACATATAAAGCCATTGACTCATTGACATGGCATCAGATACTGATGGTTTATCAAACTCACTGAGACATGGGCACATTTCAGACATCTGCTCAAGTGTGTTAAAGGTGGTTTTGTAATATTGGATGCTCAGTGCAAATGCTCATTTTTAAAAAAGCTGCAAAGTCCACATAGACGAGAAGAAAGGTAGCAGTGGTGTAAAGTGTTAATTTTAAGCCTCGGGGTCTGTGTCCTGTCAATTTGTTTTCACTCAGGAGTAGTTTCATTTTTCAACCTTTAGTGTGGTTTTGAATCCCAAACTACTTGGTTAGCTTAAAGAAAAGCTCATGGGTTGGGTTAAAATGAGCCTATTCACAATTCTCTATCCTTACCTGATGAAAAATTAAGTGAAAAGGTACTCATCCATATGTGATGATTTAGGAGTAAGACTAGGCTAAACATACCTGCAGGCTGCCCAGTAGACCCACAGCAGCCTTGTGATTGATATACAGTATTTAGGAGTACAGTCACTGTCTGTGTGTTAGACTTTTTTTTTCTTTTTTTGTCTTTCATATTGCACTGGAAAGAAAGTACAAAAAGAAGAAATGTGAATCCTGGCTTCATTTATTTCAGTCATGCTCAGTACTGTAAAAATACAATTTAATTTGTGGATAAAGACTGTCATTAAGTATTATTTCCCAAATTAACGGCTGGTAAAAGTTTAATACCAGCCCACCCTGCTCACAGTGAAACCTCAACACTACAACCAGAAAAATTGTAGGACCTGGCATCAATCTAGAAACTTTTTCCACATCCATTTCAGTGTCAAGAATTTCAAGGCCTCTGGTCATCTCGCACCACCACACAGCATCCCTCTGTCTGTCTTTTTGTCTCTCTCGCTTGCTCTCCCACTCTGTAGTCTGTCCTCAACCAACCCTGAAGAGCTTTATGTGCGGGTTTGTTAGTTTTGGGAGCTGCTTTACTCAACATCAATCCAGGCTGGACAAGTAAATGCCTTAAAATGAGTGAAATCCCCCCCAAAGCTGATAGTACAGGGATAGTACCGGCTTATGTGTTCCAGTGGGATCTGGATGGAGTTAGATTGAGAATAGTACAGAGAGCGCAAGTGGGGTGAGGTGGGGGAGTGTTTCCACTGTTGAATTTAATATAAATGTGCTCTCGTATAATGACTCGTATCATAAACATTTTACAAAACAGAGTGGAGTTATGCTAATGAGCTTGGACACTGAAAAGACAAAAAAAAAAAAGGAGAGGAAGTTATAACCCAGAGACAGACAGAGAAACGGTGGTGATGAGATATCGAGAAATGAAAAATTTCCATGATTTCATTGTGTCACCCTGATGCTCTGCTCTTTTTTTCTCTCTCTTGTTCCCTCCATCTCTTGCCATGCTGTAACTCGGCTGTGTGTTTATTTTCTTCCCTTCTAGCTTCTCTTGCTCACATATCCATCTAGCCCTCCTCTCCTCTCTGTCAATTAGCTCATGTAAACTTTGCTTTCCCCCATTGTTTTTCCAGGGGAAAGTGCCTCTGCTTTTGATTAAGCCCAAGGCTCTGCTTTAATACATAGCTCCCCCTACCTCCCTAACATGCACACATGTGCGCGCACGCACGCACACATACAGTAGAAGCATCGTATTTTTGCTTTACTGCGCAGCAGTGGTTTAGCTTTTGCAGCCGTGCACTGATTGACTGCCAGCTTATATATTTCTTTCTAACATGAAGCTGCTTCATGTTTGTTTGTGCCTGTCTATTCTACACAAACTCTGCTGTATGAAGGGTTGCCATGTTTGTGGTTCAGAAGTATGCATCTACATACAAACACAGGGAGAGACACACATGCATAGGTGTGGTTTGGGTGGTAGATGGCAGTAGCACCTGTCTGCCAGCTGTTTGTTGTCCCTTGGGGAGCTTCAGCCGCCTGACTGACAGGTGAGGATACCCAGGGCTGAGAGGCACAACACAGCTGTCCTAGCCCAGATGCTGAGGAGGGACAAAAATCCTCTGTGTGTGTTCTGTTGCCTCATTATCCTCACCTCCACTTTTTTGAGTTTTGAATAAAACGGATGTTGTGGAGGTCAGCATGAATCAAGTTTGTTAACAGGTGAAACTGACAGAGAAAAACTTGGCCCTCATTTCTGCCATGTGCTTTGTTTCTGTTCTTTCTCTTATTTTCACTCATTGTTGTTTTACAAAGATCTCAAAAGATCAGTTCTTCCCTCACTTTCTTCCTTTCTTTCACTTTTGCTTTTTTCCTTCCCTACCTCCTTCTCACTCCTTTTCCTTCCTTCCCTTGTTCCCTCCATCTCCCCTTTTCCACATA
Organism: Pelmatolapia mariae; assembly: GCF_036321145.2. Lineage (NCBI taxonomy): Eukaryota > Metazoa > Chordata > Actinopteri > Cichliformes > Cichlidae > Pelmatolapia > Pelmatolapia mariae. Next base: position 27,418,046 of record NC_086232.1, on the reverse strand, counting down.
AAGCTGTTTTTCATAGAAGCCCATGCAGCCTGGAATAGCATTCCCCCGGGCGCTGCAGGGTGAAACACTAGACTTTTCTGAGCCCAAGCCAAACAGATGCTGGCTCTTGGAGTCCCACCAGAAACAAGCCTTCATGCTTCTCCCTTTTTTCTCCTTCTCTCTCACTTTCATGCTTTTTGTCTTTTCTCTTTCTGTCCCTGGTTCCCCATCTTTCTTCCTGGTCTCTCATTCTCCCGACACTTTCTCACACTCTCTTCTCTGTCTGAGTCTCTTCCTTCTTTTCTGTCAAGGGCAACATCTTAGTTTCTTAATCTCTTTGCAGTGTCGTCAAAGCAGCCTGGTGTCTGGGCTCGAAAAGTCTGTTCAGCCTCTGCTTCGTTAAACTCCCTCCATTAAAATCCCTTTGTCAGGTGTCAGTCGCTTTGTGCTCCCACTTCTGAGGAGAGACTCTTTGCTTGGAAACAAGGAAGGAGTGGAAAAGTGGGGTTTCCTTTCTTCCTGCCTTACCTTGCTTTTTTGTACTTTATCCTCCATGAAGTCTGTACTCCTACCTTTTGCTTTCTCTGTTGTTTTTTGTCCTTCCTAAATTTGCCTAAATCTTTTTTTTTTTTTTTTTTGGTTGTTTTTGTTTTGGCAGAACTTGCTATCCTCCCCCCCTCGTCCCCCTGCCTGTATAGCTCCTTCCTCTACTTATTTTTCTCTCTGCCTTTCTTGCTTGCTCAGTCTTTAAATTTGCTTGAACCCAGGGACCCCGACTGTTACGTAAATGGGTTAAACACAGACACACGTGCTCGAATACTGTATGTACACACTCATGCCTGCACATACCCTCTTTTCATCGTGTATGCACACACGCACAGAGCGCTATAGGGCCAAACTTGGCTTTGCAGCTTTTGGCAAATGTTCAACTCTCTCCCAGTCTCTTCTATCGCTCACTAGCTGATGCAGTGTTTACATGAGCTGCCAGTCACAACCAAATCAAAAGCCTTTTCCTCTGAGCTAAGAACAGTTGGGGGCCTGGGAGGTATGCTGTGAGTTGGTATGCTAATACTGATACGACTATCGCCATTTTTGGTGGCTGAATATCCCCATTTGTGTCAAGTGCTGCTGCTCTGCAACAACCTTAGTAAGGCTGGGTCTTTTTAAACAAGTTCTCTTGGTGGAGTGGAGCAGTATAATAACACTTAACATTTTTTGAACATACTCTGGGCTGATTGCAGGTATTTGATTTTTACATAATTAAAATTTACAGCAGGGAAAAGTGGGAATCCTGTGGTCTCAGCAATGTTTAAATTAGAGTTTCCCTGTTGATTTGAATATCTTGTCATTTATTATTGAATTACTTAATATCTTGATCATATTACACTGGTTCCTGACAAAACAGCCATTCATCCTCCTAAAAGAACCCTGCGAACCCTAGGGTACATAAGCCTTTTATAAGGTTATGTAACATATTATGGTGGCTTCACCAGGCATTACATCACGGGGTTAGATTACTGGGGATCAGTTCTGCTCAAAGACAAAACTCTACCCCAGCATACACACATTGCTTCCTGCTTTATACCTATATATGCTGCTGATGAAAGCTCATGTTTGTTAAGTAAATTGTACTTGTTTGGTGGAGAGAACAGTGACCTTGGGTACTAGTATCTGTTGCAGAGAGCAAACACTAAGAGTTGATTAACTCTAAGACGGGTAAGTCTAAGTTTTGGGTTTCAGACAGCTGGTCAGAGTTACTTCCCTCTTAGTTAAGCACATGTTTGGGTAATAAAGAAAAAACATCATCAGTGGAGCTCTGACACCACGATTCACCGTGGCAACCAGTAAATAAAGAGCAGAGCCTCCAGTGTAGTCAGAAAAACCAGAATATTTTTATAAAAAATGAATGAATAACCACAGGTGTAGAAGAGAGTCAGCAAGTTAAGACGAATACCGATAAATACATTTGAAGTGTCCTGCATTCAATCATTTGCCCAGATTGAATTTCCAGTAATTGTACATGAGATTGATAAATATGTTGTCACCTGTAATATTCAGCTGTACTATGATAGGAATCAAAATGATAAAGCACAGTTTACTTATGACTTTAAAGTCATAGCTTGACCCAGTAAAAATTAATCTGATGATTTGCAAGGACAAGTTCAGACTTGAAATTTTTTGTTTTATTATTTTGTGTTTAATATAAAATAAAGAATTAATATATTTTATAATAGATGTAATTTTGCTGATAGGAATTAAAAACAAAACAAGCAGCAATATAAATTGCTGTCCAAAAATTCAGCTGTTTCTGAATTTAAGTGCTTAAATTCAGAAACTACATTTGGACCAGTTTGAGAAGTCTGAGGTTTTCTCATTTGTAGCACACAAATCCTCACTCAGAAATATTTATATTGAGTATTTTATGTGTCTAAAACTTCATACAAGTTATTTTTTTTAAAACAGTGATTGCTACAGCAGTGCACAGTAAATGTTTTAGTGTGGGGAATCCACAGAGTTAGAAAAAGATAGCCTATAGATTTTATTCTGTGCTGAACACCACTAATCTGTCCTTACACCAATATCAGATGGATTCATTCAATCAGTCCAATGGAAAGCAAACATGTTACTGGGATTTTAGTGTATTAAAGACGTTAAGTTGTGCAGGTCAATGTAATCCGATATATACTTTGATACTGAAAGTATGCATGAGGAAACGAAACAGAGTTGCTTCAGGTGCAGCATAAAAGGAAGAATCAGAGAGACTCGGATTATGTTTAAGAGCATGTTCGGTTCAAAGAGTCAGTAACACTGAGAACTAAATTAGAGGTTAACTGTTTATGGTGCAGAAAATCTGGAATTTCCATCATCTCAGGGTTGAACTCAAATTTTTTACCAAATCTATTTTCTGGAACAGGCCCCTAATTGTTTGTGTTCTCTTGTCTGAGTCCAAAATGAGCGTCAGGGGCCTCAACAAACTGTGAGAAGAAAAAATTCAGCTGATCAGTGTTGGTTCAGTCATCTCTGAGCATGTTCACACTTGTTCACTCTGAGTTAACAGCATGCATGATGCATTTAAAAAATCCACCATCAATAAGCTGCAATTCACCATGGCAAAGGGTAAACATGGAGCAGAGCTTCTAGATTGTGCATTGAAATAGCATGTGACAGTAGAGATTTATCAGGAGCAGGGACAATGAAAGAGCCCAAATTGGAGTGGAGAAACTGTGAGTAGGTTTACAATTCTTGCATTTTCTTCAGTGTGCACGCCATTCATTCATAATTTAGCAGACTTTGAGTCCTTTAGTATCTGATTAACAGTGGAATTTCACAGCATAGAATTTGTTAAATATGTAAATATATTTCATTGATTTTAATTATTCAGATGTAAAGTAGAAGTTGTTTCAGTCATGTACGGTAAATGTTTTGTGACATTCTGATACTTGTTTTATTTTTAGATTCTCATTGACTTCTGAGGAAATAAAACGTGTCAGACAGCTCCTTCAGGTTCTGCAAGAGGACCTGAAGAGTATCTCTTGGTTCTCAGGAAGGGTCATGTTATCACAGTAACTGACTGAGACTTAGTTTAACTGAAAGCCCAGAGTTTCCCTCACCTAAGGATTAACAAGCTCTTAGTTTTCCCTAAACCCTCTTTCTGAAATAAACCCCTAGTGTGATTGTGGGAAGCTGTACTGTAACTGTGTGTTTAGCTTTAGCTTTGGATCCGGGGTTACACTAAATTTCATTGATTAGGGTCATAGGCTGAGGCTAAGCAAAGCACTATTAATATGGATTAGCTACACAGCACAGTCAAATACCATGGTCCAGTTGCCATGTGGACAATCAGATAGTCTGTGCGTGTGTGTGTTTGCGTGTGTGTGTGTGTGTGTGTGTGTGTGTGGCTTAGCTGGGGCAGAGTTGCAGGGATGTTGTGTGGGGTGATTGTGGTAAGGAGGTGAATTAGATTTAGAATTAGAATTAGTGAAGAGAAGTTAAGCGGGATGGGCTTACGGGCTAAGCGCTTGGTGGTGGTGGGGATGTGAATCCTTATATAAACACTGATACGCACACATTGAAACAGCAAGATCAATCAATACATGGAAGCTTTTTTGTTTCTGAATATAATCTATTTAAAATAAGGTAGACAAGAAGAGAAGGAAAGAAATGACTGAAGATGGCTGACAAACTAGCACATGGCTCTCTCACACACACACAAAAGTGGTGTTTTAGCAACTTGTTCTCTCTGGGTACACACATGCTTTGTCTGTGATCAGAACTCTAAGCAGACTGAGGGCCTCTGCTGTCTGGCAGAAGCCTTGGGGTCGCCTGATGTCCTCTGCCTGAACTGAGTGCTCTTTTCTGGAGAAAGAGAATGAACATGGCAAGAGGCGATAGAGAGAAAATGTGTGCATGTATACATTATCCAGTAACAATCTCTGTTTTTATCTGTGTCACTTAATCGAATAACTCATGCTAACTCTTTCACCCTCACACACGCACATATTGACCCCGTGTGGCAGTGATGCAGCTCCCCATTGAGTGTCTATACTGCCAAACAGATGGTGGTCTGCTTTACTGTACAACTGCATCCTGATTGGTTTATCTGCTTGTCTGTGTTGGTTCCCTCTCTTGTTTGTTTGAACTCCAAGCTGTTCGGAGCTGCACTTGCTGTGAGGGTTACCACAATTGCCATTTGTTGGATTATCTTGGCGTCATTGTTCCTTTTTTAAAAAAATTTCTGTCTGTCATGTTGATTTTTTAAATTTTGGGGGGAAACCATTCTTTCCTGAATTACGGATGTTTTGTTACTAGAAATAAATTAATTAGGGTCCACAAATTGGTGTGGTGAGATTTTTTAAAATATATATTTTGTAGTTTTATTATGCTTCTTATTGTATATTTGACCTGATGTACTAAGGAGGAGTTTTTTTTCCTTTTTTGTGCAGCTAAGTACATAGCATCAAATTTTTATCTTTGCTCATGGCGCTCCATCAAAGATTACACCCAAAGACAAACTCACAGAATGCCTGCTGGTGATAGTGACTACTGGGTCGACTTCAGCCTGTCTGTTGCGCCTGGCTCCAGCTCCCTCACATGACCTCACCCTTTACCCCTCATCCCTCTCATCATCTGCCCTGACCGGGCTGCACAATGGACAAAGAGTGCCTCGAGAGTTTGTGTATGTGTGTGTGTGCTTATGTAAAAATGTGTGAACGTTACCAAGTGCCACGCTGTTTCTTTTTGAGCACGCTCTTGTCTCTTTGTGTGGTAAAAGTGCATGCACCGTGAACCAGACTTGATAAGATGGCAGTTTAGTTCCTGAAACCTGGCACTCGAGGGCACAAGTTCATAGTCTGTCAGCTTTGCCATGTCCGTGCAAACTCCTCTCTTCCTCCTCTGTAATCCTCAGTCTGCATAGCAACAGTCAAACACACGGCGACACATCAGCAACACAGTGATACACAGAAAATGAACATTGACATGGCGCAAAATGAGCGAACATCAACCCCTTGCCAACCTTGTGAAACTTTGCTATCATTGGCGCATACATTTTGACACGGCTGTGATTGGTCACTGCGGGTCCACACCCCTGTGTACACACAAACACACACTCACACTTATAAACACGTTCAAACACACTGTTTGCTTTGCTTGCCCTACGTTGAGCTGTCTGGCTGGCATCATCTCCAACTGCAGAGCCAAAGGGTCAGAGGTGACCACTGCTTGGCAGAGCAAGCTCCATGTCCTTCCGCTCTTCTCTGAGTGTGTCTGTGTGTTGTCAACGTGACAGCATGACCTCTTTGATCAAGTTTGCTCTCCCGGAGTTTTCCTCCATGTATATACAGTATAATATACACAGCCTTTACATGCAGCCCTGTTTCTGCTCTCCTCCTGTGTTTGCCAACAGCTCCTTTCCTCCTCTCCTGCTAGCATCTCTACTCCTTTTTTCTTTTGATTCCCCCCAACTACCTCCCACAGCGTTCTTAGTTTCTGAATCTCACCCTCCCTCTGTCCTCTTGGCACAGATTGACAGGACAGAGTCTCTTTGATTGTTCATACTTCCCATTGAGACTCATATTGTGGCAGAACTGAGCCCACTGAATGGTGCACTGTATGAATGCAACCAAGCAGGGGGCAGTGTCCAATATTTACTTTATGCAAAAGTTAATGTTATTTTTATGTGTTTATATTTATTGAAATTATACACTTGGATTTTTTTTCCAGATATATGACTTAGATCACTTAGATGTTATTATAGAGAGAACTTTTTTTCAGTAGAAAATTATTTTGATTATGAGTTTTATGTATTCCCAAAAGAACAATAATAATTTTCAGATGCATTCAAATGGATGTATTCTGTCTTTTCTTTCATCATTCCATTTCTCAGGAGCAAACAACTTAAGAGTTTCTCTGTAATTGGGTCTCTTGCTTTCCAGTGCAGCGTATTCACCCAGCAGACTTATTGACGTATTGTTATGTTCATAAAGTGGCACATTTGCTCTGAATTTTCATTGAAGTGTTCCCCGAGAGAAAAAGACTTGGCTGCTGGAAGAATGTTTGTTATCACTGTTATCTCAGTGGTGCTTTTGGAGGAGTTGGCAACCTTGCTCAGTATCACTTTGTGGATTTGTGTGCATGTGTATGTGTGTGTGTGTGTGTTGAGGATGTTTTCTCACTCTTATCGAAGTGTCCTTGGCTGCGCAAGTGCACCAACGTTCTATCAGTGTAAATCACCTTCTTTTATGTATCTTATAACGAACTGGAAAGAGTTTCAGGCATAAAAGTGAGAGAAAGAAAAAAAACAATAATACTTAAGACCTTTGCTGGTAAACAGGTAAGGATGTGTGGGCAGAAAGCGGGTGGTCTGTATTGTTTAAAAGTGTTTGACTGATGCATTGGAACCAGGTAGGTGAATACATATAAATATATATTGACTATATTAGACTAACATATAGAAAGAGAAAGGAATAAATGGAAGGACAGCCAGTGCTACATGGGGGAGAGACTTACCTTAAAGCACCCCTCTGCTGGCCAGACAGGAAGTGTGTGTAACACCCTCAGCACAAAGACCCACAGTGTGTATCTAGGGCAGCAGGAAAAGGGACCGGGGGAGGAGAAATCCAAGTCTCAACACATGGCCTTCCCTTGCTCTTCAGTTCCATACTCAGTACTGTACTTTCTCTGCAACATTTCCAGCTTTCCTTTTACAAAGCTGAAAACTGTGAGATGCTTCTCATACTCATACTTCCTTTTCTAGACTGCCTTTTAATTTCTTCCTGATTTTGTTTTGCAAAGTTTTATGATTCTTGTGCTGGTTTCTTCAGCTGCAAACATGCATTCTGTCACAGTTTCATTTAGTTATTCTTTTTTCCATTTTCAAATCATGTTCTTTCCCCTGCAAATCTATATTCCCTTGGCTCGCATATCTGTGTCTCTGTATTTCCCTCTCTCTGTCTCTGTCTGTCTCTGTCTCTTTGTTGAGCAGTGCTCAGCTCCTGATGTTGCAGAGTGTAAGGCATTTTGATTTGAAACACTTTCTTTGAACATGATAGTACGCATGCTATGTAAGGGTCTTGCTATCTAAGGGCAAAATGCAGAAGGGATAAGCTCCTACTCACATCTCAATAATATTCACGGCTCCATATTTCTCTTTGATTTTATTCACATCACATCTCTCTCTCTCCCTTTTCATCTCTTTGTCTCCATTTTCTCCATTCCTGGCCTGCTTCTCTGCAGTCTAGAGAGTGAAGTCTGAGCTAACTGAGACGCCTGGCCCAAGGCCTTGTTGCTTTATTTGCATTTCACCATGGTTTACGTGTGCCAGGAAAATGCCACCTGGTGGCGATAGCAAACCACTGCAGCCATTTATTCAGTGTGTGTGTGTGTGTGTGTGTGTGATTTAGATGTTTGTGTCTTGTGAAAGCCACGTAGGTAGTGAGAATAGTGAGAATAAGTGTACCGCCTCTTCCTCCCTCCTTCTCCCTCCCACATGTTCCCCTTCTTTTTCCCTTTCCGGCCTTTGTGCAGCTGTATTTATTTGGGCTGGACCAGGGCATTGCAGAGACACTGGTCCTTAACACGTTTGGGCCCCCGCCCGGTTGACTCCTTTAAGCTGAGTAGAGATGAAGGTTGACAGGGTAATAATGCTGGTGTCAACACCACTTACAGGACAGTTATATCAGTATCAGCTCGGCAGGGGGACGTTCACACTCTGTTAGGCTAGGTCGTGAACCGTGCTGGGGGCCCCCAGCCTCAGCCACAGATACACTCACACATGCATTTCTCTTGAGCTGCTGTTAATGAAGCAGCTTAAATGTACATAATGCAAGGTCTTCATGCCGATATAAAGATAACACAACTTCACGCGTAGATACACGCAAGCTGAACACATTAATTCAGTGTCGGTACACTTTTTCCACATTATTTTTAATACATTCACAGAGTACGTTTGTACAAGTGTGTGCTCGCTTGTGTATGTGTGTTAGGCTCTGTGTCTTCTTGTGTCAGCTTAAGTAGGATTCTTGCTCCTTGAGCCCTAGCGCTCCTTCAGGACTTTGAGTGTCTGTCCAAAGGCAAGTCTCGTCAGCATGACTCCAAAGCACAGAATCTCATTTACACTCGACTGTCCATATTAATTATGAATCAGAGTGCTGTCGGAGGCTTCTGTGACCGCATTGCATAGCAATGATCACTGTAACCAAATGGGATACTTAGAAGCATTCCTGCCTCACAAAACCTTCTATTGCCTCAATTACTAAATGAAACTATAAACATGTAGAATGTGCTGAGAGCTTTTGTTGTGTCTTGCAGAGAGTTCATAAAGGATTCAGATTTGATCTCACAACTCCAAAGTACAAAAACTTGGTGTGATAAAATCAAAGCATATTGCAGTGTTTTGTAAATTATCATTGACCTGTGTTGTACTACCGATAGTGTAACAGCACAGTACCTGTTTCGTCACAAGAACTGTGCTAAGTTTAAAAATGGGGACATACTTTAACTGAAATTCTTCAAACACTTTGTAATTTTGCAATTCCTTTTCATAGTATAGGCTTTTAGGGGCTGAAGATACAAAGTGATTAAGTGTAGTCTCTCATGACCAAACCCATCTCCACAGTACCAGAATAGCGGGCTAGAAGCACTCCTGATCATAGAGAAAAATAAACTTTCTTAGTTTTATCTTATAATAAACGACAATTCCCAGCAGTGCTACTGCAAAAGATGTCTCTGAGAAACCTTGTTGAATTTTGTTTTAACTTTTTGTTGAAACTGAGGTTGTTAATGTTGTTTCACAAAGTAAAGAGCTTAGACTCAGTCTTCATCTAATGTGACTGGAGCCCAAATGGTTTATCACTTATATAAATGGCATTCTTGATGCTATGCTGGCTGACAAAATGAATATCAGTAGTATTCAGCATAGATTTGTGCTCTTGCCTTCTACACACAGACATCTCTAAAGATTCCTTCAATTTTTTAATTGTTATGCACCTTAGAGGGTCACATCTCCAGATCCTTAACCATTTTTCTTTGAGCAACATCGTTGTTAAAATTGTCAGTGGTTCTCTTTTACACTGATCTTCATCCCTTCATCCCAAATCACAATTCCACTCGCCAGCTGATATTAGCTCCATCACATCATCACTTATTTCTTTTTTACCTCGTGGCTTTTTACCCCTGGCTCATAACTTTCCACCATGCAGACTTTTTTGGAATGCATTTGAGGCCTGAAAAGCAGGCATTAATTTGTCCTTACAAATAAACTAAAGGTGTCCTGACAAACATGATATGTCTTGTCTTCAAACTGTTTGGAATGACATACTGTACAAGTCAAAGTAAATTTAGAAACTCCTGCTGTATTTATTTACATTTTCCATACTGTTGCTCTTTCCAAGTTGAGGTTGTATTTTGCTGTCTGCCTTTGGATACACTTCTGTTTCTTTAGCATTAAACAAGGAAAACCACACTTGTGAATAGTACAAATACAAAGATATAAATGGTTTCACCATTGAGCTCTCCGTAAACATTTACATAAATTCAGACGGGGCAGTAATAAAAAAAAAAAAAAGGTTAATGTTTGTGTGTTAAAATAAACACCAGACTGTGGCAAAAATATTCTCACATCTGCATAGTAAATACAGTATTATAAAGACCTCTGTGGGGGAAAAAAATCCCCTGTGTTTTGTTATTTTTCACTTTATCTGCATTCTTCTTCTTTATTTTTTTTTTCGGGGGGGGGGGGGGGAATCGGTGACTTAGAGTAATCTGACACGCTTCCAATACTGGCAAGATTAACAGAATGCATTGTTTCACAGGCTCTGATTTAAGGAAGCATGCCACGACGTGTGTGTAGATGCTAAGTCTGTGACTCATTTTCAGCTCAATACAGTAAACTTGTAGAGCGGGGCAATATGCGTTAAAAGTCTTAAAACTTTGGTCAAGCACTGAGGCTTACTTTAATGCCACAAGTGAATGACTTTACACATTTACAGGAAACTAACTATTCATGTTTAAACCTATAAATAAAGATTTTAACTACTTATATTTCCTATTTAACAGCACACATTACTGAAGTGTGTGTTGGCTTTTTCTCTTACAGTCAGAATTTCCTAAGTAAGTTCAGCATTTCCTAAGCAAGTTATAGGCCTAAAACCTAAGGATTAGCATAACATATATTGTGGCAGCCTGGGAATAATCTGGCAAGTTTATAAAGTCAACGTTTTTGGAAAAAACATGTCTCTGGAAACCCAGTGATGGAGAAACATTGCAGTACACAAGAAATTGCACTGGTGGAGAGAAAAGGTGATGGTAGGATGAGAACAAGGATAAGTGGGGGAATGAGGGACAGAGGAGAATAAATAGGTATGTGTGGGCATCCAGCCAGCCAAATACCCTCCAAACCTCCGCTTTGACTATCACCCTCTCCACTCATTGCCTGCGACTTCATGCATCCTCTCTAGACCCATAACCCGCTCCCTTTCCCTCTCCCACTTTTCTTTCACTTTTCTTCCCATCCTCCATACCCCCAAGCCTTGTAATCCCTCCTCTCTGCTCCTCCCACTGCTCTTCCCCCTCACTCCTCTTCCCTCCTCCACTCCCCCACCCCACCCCTCCCCGCTCGCTCCTTCTCTCTTTTTTTCAATCCTTCCCTTCGTCTCTCAGCATCTCTCTCTCCTGGGTCTTCTTGCCATGGTGCGGTGCTGTTGGCAGAGCGTGGGCGCAGGCGGCACACAGACGGGAGCACAGATGGGCAGCAAGCTGCGCAGGGCGGCCAGGCACACCTGCTCCACACACACATACACGCGCGCACACACACACATACACACACACACGCGCGCGCACACACAGAGCCCTACTCTCCCAACCCGCCTCACAGCCTGCCTGGCACAGTGGCACGGTGATACAGGGACATAAACACAAATACACACAGACACACATGTATACATATATAGATACATACATTTATTTGTGCATTCACATAAACAGTTGTGCATGTGCAGATTTGTAATACATTTTGTATATGCCAGACGAACAGTGAGCATATATAGCAGCTAATTACACCATAGATTTGTCAGTTTCCGCTGACATTTTCGTTCTCTTATGACTCTTAACGATTCAAAGTTTGACTTCTAAGCAACTTATAAGATTTTCCTCTAAGAGTAAAGATTTGTAAAGGTCACATTCACACTTTGGTTTCAGCACATGGGGATCTGGTTAAGACTTTTAGGACAAAAGCGTTTTTGCTCACATACAGAGACGTATACACTAAATAGCAGAAGTGATGAAGACTTATTAACACAGAAACAGAAATGTTCCCTCGTATGACACAGACTTAAATAATTAAAAAATGAAACAGAAATATATATATTAAAATAAAAAGGGTAAAAAAATAATAAAATAACATCCAATAAAAGAGCTGAGTGAACATCTGTGTGGGATAGCCAGGGGGATTAGGAGGGTTTGGAACATTTTAAGCGCATTAAGGATTAAAAAAAGGTCAGAATGTTTAGCAACATACCGATAAACCTCTTAAGCGAAACCCAATTGGGAGGCTGTACCGCGTTATCCTGTGTTTTGGGGAGGAGAGGAGAGGAGAGCTGAGGGGGAGGAGGAGACGGAGGGGGAGTGGTGGAGTTGACATTTGTTCCAACAAGGAGGGGAATCTCAACACATACTGGTAGTTACACACATGCATGCTCACACATATGGACACATGCTGGTTTGATGTGGCTACAGAGTACATTAGCTCACTTGTTGGTTTTCATGTTGATGTTGGCAGTGTGCGTGGTTGTACCGCACATACTCACAAATGACAAGCAGTGTTTATGAATCTGTCAAACAGCGACGTGCCACTGCAGAGCCCACTTGTTACTTCTTTCATTTTTGATCAGCGATGACCAGCAAGACGTATTTTCATTGTCTGAAGACGATATCAAGATTCGCGGTCTCTCACTGTTTTATGTCTATGTCAAGAGTTTATCAATTAAAAAGAAAAAATATAGAAATTGTAATATGGATCAGGGAGTATTGATTTAAATGTTCCAAGCGAAATAATCATCTTGAGCAATGTTCTGACACGTTTCAGATTTTCCTCAAATCACAGAGGTCTAGTTAGTTTATCCGTCCAAAGGACTGATGAGCTTATGCCGTAGCAAGGCATCTGGCCACAATCCACAGTCGCTACTCCTCCTACAGTGTTGGTCAGAATTTAATCAAGTGTACACACAGTGCTCGCTTAATAGGTCGTCACCCAATATGTGCTTGAGGTCAAGGTAACATGGTTCATTTTATAGACAATAAATTGTAACAGATTAAGTCTTTGGTTTTTCTCTTTGGTTTAATTGCTTTTACAATCATGGTGCCTCAGTTTTTACACCTGTAAATGTACAATTTGAGCACTTTCTGTTTGTTACTGACCCAGAGTTCTTTCAGGTGATGAAATTTGTAACGGAGTTAGTCCTCACTTGAGTACACACAGCTTTAGCGTCTTCCGATGACCAAAACAGTTGAAAAAGCCACTGAGCTAAAACCTTTATCCACATCTGTGGAACAGATGTTGGATTGATTAGTTGTTTGTTGGGGAGGATTCTTTAATGGATCCATTGGTGACCTTGGAGATTAACAGCGCAGGAGGTAATATTGGGGAAAGAGTGATTAGTGAAGAAAATTTAATAGCTTAGGAATGATTATAACTAATGAGGATATCATATGTTTTTTAAAAAATGAGGAGAAGGAGAATCCTCCACTTGGCCTCATGAAATTTAGGAGGAAAGCCACAGGAATTAGTGCTGGGTGTCAGAGAGATGGTAAGAAGGATTGCAACCTAGAGAGCACAGCCACAGTCACATGCATGGTGCTGTATGTCAAAGCCATGATGAGTTGGGTTGTGTGGACTGTAGCAGGGTTGTAAGAGAGAAAAGTCTGCAATCAGCAATCAGTGACAGTGTAAAGAACCAGCACAGAGAGAAAGCAGATGCTCAACTAAAACTCACTACACTATTTATTATTTAAAATGATCATAAACTAATGATTAAAAATGTAAACATTTACATATAATTAGCACTCATTTACTTTGAGCGTACACCAGCATTTAGTTGTGCAAAGTCAAGTTTGTTGATAACCAGCTCTCATTTTTAGGGACTTACTTACGACATCCCAACTTACTCTTTACTTCCAGGATGTTGCGTGCTATTTTCATAAAAGTGAAATCAAGGGGAAAATTTAGTGCAAAGCCAATGTTTAGCTAAGTTTAAGTTAATCACTGTGATACTCATTTACCTAAATGGTTACATCAACATTGATGGATGGGCTGAATAACATAAAGTCCGTCATGAATAAGTGTATATATTTGTATAGTCATTCCGCTCTAATTACCAAGGTATTCATACACTGTTATCAGAGTAGAGTTTGCGTGGGCTTCTCATGCGCACCATCAGGACACAATGCATACACTGTTTTTCTTTGTATGTCGTCTTTTTAATTCACTGGGTTCAAGCGGCTGCAGAGTAGGCTGAAAGGTTTGAAGTCAGAGATGGGTTGCTGGTGGAGGACACAGAGGGGCATCTGAGGGAGGGAGTGGCTGCAGGACTCTGATTGGGGTTGCTGAAGGGAGGGCTTTAGGGGGCTGCGGTGAGAAGATAAGGGGCTGGATGCGTGGATGGAGGGTGTTGAGTGTGGAGTGGGGGGTTGTGGCTGCTGTCGTAGGCTGCAGCATGCACAGCAGTGATAACCAGCCACCAGACCTCTGTCTTACCTCCCTCTCGCCCTGTCCTCCTCACTCGTCTCTACAGCTTTATGATGCACTGTTGAACTCAACAGTGGCACCTATTTCCAATGAGTGATGTTGCGATGTGTTGTAAGCACAGTCTTAGTAGGCTAAAGAGCCTGAGCTCAGAGCAAGAGAGCCACAGCTGTTGATAGTTTCAGTATCTATGTAGGTTATCATATTGTGCAGTTTGCAGAAAAGATTTTCAAGAGCTGAATAAACTCTGTAGGTGGGAAAATAGTATTATCAAAAGTTCTTTGCTTAGAATAAAAAAGAATACATAAATAAGATGAAAAGTCAGAGCGATAATAGGAGTCTCTGTATCAATCGGTCTTATATACCGTGAGAGTTGGTGTGGTTTGGGCAGTCAAAACCTCAGGGTGATGTTGAGAACAGCTATCAGTTTTCCTGTTGCTACTCATTTGTGCCTGTCAGCTCTTATCTATACCATGAGCCTTAGCTTTCACACCTTGACAAGAGCAGAACATGTTCAGGTCATGACAGGCCAACAATAGGCAATTTAAGACAGAAGGACAGAGTTTCCAAGTGCAGGATCTTTCCAGAATGTGATATGTCCATACTGAAATCAGTTGTTCTCCATTACCCAATAAGATTTGCAGAATATAATTCTAAACCAGAAGATGGTATTATCGTTGTTAGGTAAAGCCAAATTAAGATTCAGGTGATAAGAGCTTCTTGCTGTCACTGCGGTATTGCAGGATGGTCTGAACTTGTTATATTTGTTAAAAAAAAAACATCGATTCTGATTTCTGCTATTTATGCAGCAATTATTTGTAACATCTGTCAGGTAGCAGGAGCAGACTGGCAACAGAATAAACCTTCAATTAGTAACTTTCTTAATATCCTAAACAAACAGAACTGAGCATCAGGTGCGACACTTGTTACTGTAAATAATCAACTGTGGAAGCAAATATAAACACAGAACTCCCATGTCAGTAGACATCCATAATCACACAAAACATGATAATAAGTTGTATGCGCTAATATGATTTCTTGAAGCAAATCCACCAAAGGAAATGTTGGTGTAGGAAAGAGGCTTCGGAAATTTTACAGTTTTTCAAAATTCATGCCTCACACGTGAATTTGTGCAGCTTCGTGGTGGCAGCCATGCTTTCGGTATTAGATTGTGAGATATCTATAAAGCGTATTGTTCATACATTAACGGTCCATTGCATCTAAGCGCCGTATGCATAGTGTGAGAAATAGTGTTTACATTAATGTAGAGCCCTCCAGTGAAATACTACATGACGGTTAAAAAGTCCATTGAAGTGAGGCTGTTTTCTCCACAGCTTTCATTGGCCACCATATATGTTTACTCTGCGTGTGTACCTCAGTGTTTGTGCACGTGTGTGTACGTGTGTGTGTGTGTCTGAATGTGTCTGTGTGCATGCGTGGCGGGGGCGCAGCCTCGTATGTTTGGAGTGAGTGCCGTCAGTTAGCTGGAATGTGGCACTACCGCCAATGCTAAGATGGCTGCCAAGCTCTAAGATGGCTGCCAGGATTACACCCAGCCAGTGAGAGACACAGAAGAGCGAGACATTCTGCATGAAAAGAGAGGGGAAAAAGAAGCTCTCTTTCATTTCTGTGCTCTTTCTTTCTTTCTTTCATTCTCGCTCTTGTCTGTCTCGCCCCTCTCTCTGTGGATAAGCACTGCTTCGTAGGCAGCGAGACAGGTCTGTTATTGTTTCTGCTCAGTAATCTGTGGCTTAGTGTGGCTGCAAGGCAAGTGCTGCTGGCAGGAGTCTGTGTGCTCTGTTATCACCTACAGCCTGCAGATAAACACCTCCTTTAGCTAGCTTACTAGCTAGCAAAAGCCTAGCTAGGCCTGAATGGACGGCCAGTGGCATTAGTATCCCACACCACACCAGTCCAGGAAGTGAACTTGGTCTCAGCCACCGTCTCATTCACTCAAAATACACCCATGTGTTTTTCTTTGTGACTTCCACTTTTACTCCAACTATCATTTGAATGAAGCCTCAGTAGACCAGTCATAACAGGTGTGCACAGCTGCACACCTGTTAGGTTTGCGTTTTATGCGCGTGTGTTTTCTTTGTTATTATTTTATTTCAAAGGGACAAGCGTTGCCTCAATTTTATACAATTTCATACTCTACGTCAAATCCCTCTGGACAAGCAGACTGGCCTGGTCAATGTTATCTCTCGATCTGCATGTGTGTATTTATGTGTTTGTTCTTGTAAGGATTACAACATGTATTAAAGTATGAAGCAAAAATTACAGGAAGAAACAGATTGAGAGTGAGTGTTATGTGTGGTTATGTGTGTAAGGTGTTCTGTTTACGCAGACTAAATCCCTACCAGCAAGAAAGTATTAAATAGGATTAGGGAGAGGGATATGATTGCGTGGTTAGATACTAAATGGCATAGCAGCACAGTGTAAATCATCGCACCTTAAGTCTGGAGGGACAGAGGGAAACAGGAGAGAACAGTCTTAGATACAACACTGTCACACAAAAATGTGCGAATTCACACGCACATACATTCACAAGATGTATACCATACCGCAGCACATACTGTAAGTCCCTCTTATTCCCTCTCACACCTCAAATATCACATTCTTGGCAACATGAACACACAGCTATGATTCATTGAGATGTTGCACACTTACCAGTATGTTTTTTATTAGTTTCTTAAGCATGCAAATCAGATAATAACCATTAGTCTTTCTCTATCCTCCCTGTCTTTGTTTTCTTGTAGAATCTGGACAATCAGACAGCTCCAGCCAACAAGGGGACACAGACATCAAGCCACCACCCAACGGTGGGTATATGCACAAGCACGTGCCTATGTTCAATACCTCTTAAATTAGCGTTAAATTAATTTCACCGAGCTCATCAAGCTTCATCCGCACTAATTAGTTTTGCTTTAAAACCGAACACCTGAAAATGCATATGACATGACCGTTCACATACACTGATGATGAGTAGCATGATAAAAGGCAGAATTCAACTGCACAACAGCTGCTAACAGCTGCTGAATGATTTCAGAAATTGGTCATGTGGCTGTAACATGAAAAATCATCAGGCATCGAATACAGGTGTATTGAATCTGTGACATCACAGGTTCCCAAAATCAATTTCCAAACTAAAAAACAGTTTTCAAACTTTTACCTGGCTCAGCAGCGTTTTCAGGGTCCTAAAGCAGCAGAATAGTTTGAATGTTAGGTATAAACATGAAATTGTAATAATGTGAACATTTCAATCTTAAGATACACTGTATGGATACACTGTATTGGTGACTTTGATGCACTGTGTGCCTTAGCACTTGGTGACCCTGCTGTTAAACTTTATGTGGTCTGTCATTTTGTGGCTGAGCTTCTGTGGTTCCTAAAAGCTTCCACTTTGCATTAATACTACAGATGGGTGATTGCAGACTTTATAGGAGGGACGTTTTACAAACTGACCTGTTGCAACGGCAGCATCCTATTACAGTACCAGGATTATATTCAGTGAGCTCCTTAGGATGACCTTTTCTTTGTGCTTTATTGCTTTATTCTTTATTTCTATGTGCTTTATTTTAAACGTCTGAGACACTGGGAATGAAAACACCCGAATTCATAAATTACACACTGTTTAATCTATGAATTCGGGTGTTTTCACCCGATGGTGTGGGCCCATACTTTAGTCCATACAGTATATTTCAATTGCGTATTCCCATAGATGTTGCTCAGCAAACAGAGTTAGAGATGGAGTCTTCTGAGTTTCAGTTTAGCATTTTTTGCGTTTTTGTGTGGGGAGGGGGGTTTTCCCAAAGCTTTTGTGTGTATTTGTAAAAGCTTGATTATTTCCTCATCTGTACAGGGCACCTGAGTTTCCAGGACTGTTTTGTCACCTCAGGAGTGTGGAATGTGGCAGAGTTGGTCAGAGTGTCTCAGAGTAAGTAGAAAAACCAGATCACAACACAGACAAAATGCCTGCACATGAGTAATTACAATGCAATGCATTTGTTTCCTCAATTCAGCATAGCATTTTGAGCATATCCTCTTATTTCATACTGGCATATTTCTCGCTTCCCTTTTCTTTTCTCCCCACATTCCCTTTATATTTTTCTCCTTGTCAGCTCCCGTAGCCACAGCGTCGGGTCCTAACTTCTCACTGGCTGACCTGGACAGCAGCCCCAGTTACTACAACATTAACCAGGTGGCTCTGGGGCGGCGCTCTCTCACCTCCCCTCCTTCTACCAGGTAAATACTCCCCACAGACATGAGTAGTGAAGGTTGTGCAGACGTACAGTATACGTTGCACAGGAAACATCATGCAGAGGTACAGCTGTCTACCATAAGTAGACCGTCTAGTGGGTGAAACCACCATGTGGCTTTAGCAGTTCTGCCTTGGTTAGTGATGCCAAGGGCAAATTTGAGGGAAGTGTGAAATCACAGTACTGTAATATTTGCCAACCGTATATTGCTTGTTATCACAAAGATGGCTACAGTACACCATCTCATTGAAGTTTCTTGTTATGAGTGGTGTGCAGCTATGCACTACGAGTCCAGTCCCAGTCTTGGAACCTCTTTATATATGTGTATGTCTCTCAGCTAGCTGCTCTTGTCTTTATGAATGTGTGATGTCTCTTTCTGCTTTTTACTCTTTGGGTCTTTCTTAACCTTTTCTTTCTATCTTCTTACCTCTGTCATCTGCTGTCACTTTAGGTCTGAGGTGGAGTTGTACGCAAACCTTCCAAGGAGGTAGTTATAAACCTGAGCTTCATCTAAAAAATATAAAAGATACAACTTAGCGAGACACATGCACAGGAAAGCACGCACAAACACATTCAGAAAGTCGTGTGTGACTGCCTCTACTTTCTGACTTTGCCTTCTCTTTCTTCCTTTTCCATTCACAGTTTTGACATTCGTTGTGCTTTGTCTGCTCCAAGACTTTGTGATTTTGTTTCCCCTAAAATGCAAAACAAAAAGTCTGTTTATATGAAAATGTTTAAGTTCTTACTTCTGCTAGGTGTTGTATCCTTACCATGATATATTTTTATTAAAAGAAATCCTACCTGGTTTCGCTCTCTCCATTTATCCCTTCCACTTTTACTCCAACCACCAAATATCCTCTCGTGTCTGCAGCTCCACTAAGCGGAAGTCCTTAGATGATAGCGAGCTGGAGAGCCCCACAGATGATGTTTTCTACCCTGGGCGTTCGCCTGCTGCCAGCTCCTCCCAGTCCAGTGCGTGGCCTAATGACATGGATTCAGGTACCTTCCTACCCCACCCCACACCTATCCCCTGAAGCATCATGAAGCTTTTGCACTTTCTGCCTGATTTCCACCCCCAAGTCCAAACTGATCCCTCCATCTGACTTTGTCACTTCTCCCTACCGCAATCTATTGCTGTCACTGTGGTGATGTACTCAGCCCTGGAGACCACTCATAAACCTCCACTCACCTTTCTTAAGGCTCTGTGGCACAGTCTGATCCCTCTACTTATAGATACACCCAGTAGTTAATTTGCCCATGTTTAGTTAATATATTATTGAAAACAATGGCTGTGTTTGACTAGGATCTGTTTGTATTTAAAAGTTTGGTGTCAAACCATATACTCAAACACGTGAATATAAAATATGTAACCTTGAAACAGAAAAGTCACATATGTCTCGCATATGACAGAAATGCAAATACATGCCTAAATAAAAGAGAGATGAGTAATAAAAATGACAATAATACATGATCAAGGATGCTGCTAAATGCACCAAATATTTTAGTTTAGTGTCTCTATTGTTTTGGTAGTAATACTTGTGTCATTATGCTCTTTATTCTACCTCCTCAATACCTGAACCCCTTTCTTGGTCACTTTGCTTCAAGCATTCATATGTTCTCACCCTCACCTTAACACCACTGTCATGCATACAGTTTACCTGATGTGTTGTCAATTATCAGTGATTCACAACCTCCATCATACACAAATGCTCACACTTAACTCTCTCTCTCTCTCCTTTTGTCTATCTATCTTCTCCTCTTTTTTCTCTTATTCTTCCCCTATCTCATTGTTAACAATACCCTTCTTCACTTTCAGTGCAGCACCATTTGGCGAGTGTGCAGGAGAGGAAGATAAAACATGAAAACGATGGCGTGCAGTTTCCTTACCATGGTTAGAACAACATTGATTACACTCATATTTATTTACTATTTATCAGCTTTTATGTAGCTCAGTCATTCCTCTGTGTGTATGTATAAGTGTGTGTGTGTGTGTGTGTGTGTGTGTGTGTGTGTGTGTGTGTGTGTGTGTGTGTGTGTGTGTGTGTGTGTGTGTGTGTATAAAACATATATAGATAGATAGATATCTTTATAGATATACACACATTATGTGTGTATGTGTGTTGCATAAATGTGGGGAGGACAACTATAGCGTGCTAAAAGTGGCATATGTGTAAAAATTTCATTTGTGTTTAGCTGTTTACTAACTGATGTCAATGATGCTGATGAAAGTTTCATTTTTTGTGGTGTAAAGTGCCAGGACTGTAAGGGAATATCCAGTTTTCTGTCATATTTATATAGTGTTACTGTGGTGGAGGGTCATAATAAACATGGGAAAAGTTCCATATAATTTGATCAGTCTGTGTGCAAATAATCCGTGTGAGCCAAAAGAGCCAACTGTTCTGTTTTAGACAATTTTTTTCTTCCCCTTAGCTCATTTTTTTGTGAGAGTAGATATCCCTAATATGCTCAGCTTTGAGCATATTTAAACTGACAAAGCCAGTTGGAAGAGGTTTGGCTTAATTGGAGGTGGTAGGGAGCTAAATTGCTTTATTTTAGTCAGTGGATGAAATGAGGGTGAGTATAAGATTAAAAAGCATTATTTTAAACTGTAAATCATGCAAAGCCACCCTAGTAGAGTCCAGGATAATACACATGGAGCTAGAAACGTGCACAATAGCTTCCCTTTAACTAACTGATTTCACCAGATTTCACCAGACTTACACTGACAACACCAGCAGGCATATTCAGTGGCTGCACCCACTCTGGCACTCACACACTCGCACAGTGACTCACTCATATGCATAAACACCCACACACAAGCGCAATGTACATAGACGACCACCCCACACTGGGACTCGCACACTTACAACCCCCCTCACATGCAGACGTTCACACATTTAAATACACGTGCTTATCATACTCCCCACCCCTGCAGGTGTTCAGGTGTCTGCCTTGCCTCCATCTCTCTGTTGCTCCATCCCTCCCTTGCCTCAAATCCCTCATTAGGACTCGTCTGTGGATCAGAGGTGTAAAACCCTTCCTCTTGCTCCCTAGTTCTCCCTTCAGCCCTTCTTCCCTGCGTCCCTTCTGTCTAATTGAAAATGTGTACAGCAGGAATAGCCCTGGGGAGGGAAAACATGTCAGAGGAGAAAAGGCGGCAAGAGAACCAGAAATTAGGCAAGTGTAAAAGGAAAAGTGGGTGGTGCAAAACAGAAGAGAGGAGAGAAGATGACTTTGGTACTCAAATGGTGAGAGCTAATGAGAGACAGGGGTTATCACGGTGTGAACTAGAGGAGCCAAGAGCCTTGGTTAGGTTTTGCCCCAGACTACTCTCACTCGAGCCTCAGCGTCTGCTCTCCTGCTCCTGCTCTACTTAGCTGTAAATGTAATTAAGAGGCTGCTCATCAGAGCCACAGCAGAGGTTCCTGCACGCCTTAGCGCACCAGAGCCTTACCTCCCAGCTTTTTCCTCTCTCACTTGCTCTCACTTCCTCTGTGTGTCTATGTGTGTGTGTGTGTATATCGACACCCTTACTATCCAGTGCAGCAAACAGCCTTGTACACTTCCTAATGAGTTTGGCAAATAAGTGTGTAGAATTGCATGCAAATCTGGACCGTTTGCCCAATTAATTTACAAAATCCAGGCGAAAAATTGAAAAGCCAAAAGCTTTTGTAATTGACGGGCTTTTTTTTGTGGATTTGGTAATCATTTTAAATTGTGGTTAGCACAAGTGCCTAAGAAGCACGAAGGGGAGAATATGTGATTTTTGGTAGTCTGTGTCTATTTAATAAAATATTCCACCTGCCACAGGCAAAGCTCATTTGGGATTTCCTGTTCAGGTGGGGGAATACAAACAAGCAAGCTCACGCACACACACACACACACAAACAAACAAAGGAATCCCACAGGTGCACCTCACAGCCTGTCCATAGCACCATTTACTCTTCTTGACTTCCACTATAACCAACAGAGCCCACACAACCAAAAGCACCCAGAGGTGTATGAAGATAGATTAGATCACACAAACAGAGCTACATACAGATATCAGTTAGACACACATGCGCACGCACACACACTTGCACAGCTGAAGCGTGGTCCCAGATGGTGTTTCAATGTGTGTGTAGCCTTGGGATCCATGAGGATGCTGGAGACATCTGCTCCACAGGGGCATAGAGGGTTGGGGGAGGTTAGTGGAAGCGATCGAAACAACCACGATTTTATATTAGTTCCAAATGATCGCAAATTTTTCCTAAGACACCAGAGACTTGTGGTGGCGGGAGCTTTGCTTGGTTCTTTGAGTTAAGTGTTACAAGCCCTTGGAGGGATACGGCTGGACTTACAGTTTTGGACATATGTGTCTTAAATCACTGGAGAGAGGAGAATTCCCCAACTTTCCTTTACTTCTTTAAACCACTATCTCCTGTCTTTTCCAACTGTGTGTGAGTGCATGAATATGTGTGTGTTTGCGTCTGTGTGTTCTTCAGAGGCGCATCTGGTGGCAGGCCTGTTAGTGCAAAGAGACAGAAGGGTCATCATGGGAACGCTTGATTGGTTGCCAGTGAAATACTAAGGCTTGCCAGAAGAGGAAACAGTGCAGTTGTGGCACACACACACACGCACACATGCACACGTGCCAGATCAGACCATTGCATAGCCTCTGAAGTAATAAAATATTGTCTTTCCATTCCCTTGCTGTTTACGACACTGCTATAACTTCCTATATATACAGATGTCAGTCTTCATCTGATCCTCTCTGTGGATCCTGGCTTTCATTTCTATAATTTGGATTCATTTTTTTACTTCTTAAATGAAAACCTACAAGATTGCTTCTCTGAAAATATAATTGTATAATCCACATGGTTCTGGTTTTTACACTTTCCTCTAAATCTCGGCTTTTCCTAGCTTTCCCCTCCGGTGCCTTTCTGTCTTTCAGTCTCAGCAGTCTGCTCTTATTTCCACCTTTCTCCCACCAGTGTGACAGTGTCATAGCAATCACTGCTAACTGCTGGTGTCAGAAGTGGGATCGGGGTTGTTTTCATGCTTGGAATCTGTCTGACAGTACAATACGCCCCCAGACTCCCGCTACATTTGGGTGGGGGGGGTTATATGTCTGCTAAAGACATAAATGGTTCACACATATTCACTCCCACCTGCTTGAGACTTAACTCTTTCACACAGGGAGGGAAGGTTTTGCACGCCCCCACACTCCCATAGACTTTCACACGTCTCCAGCTGGAGAACTGAGGAGGAATCATATTTAATGCCTTGTTTGATGCGGAGGGGCCACAGAAATAGACTACAAAACAACAGTCTAAAAAAGTTTAAAAAGAGAACAGTGTCGTACCACTCACTTGTTAGGAAGATTAGAAGAAAACTTAGAGAAGAAGAAATTAGTCTATTGTTTCAGCAGTTAAATAAGGCGGTCTTTCAAGTGTGTTGAGACGGGTGTGAGTGTGTGCTCGCGAGAGATAATAACCATACTAAACATCTTATGACATTCCAATTTCATACATGTTGTCAGAGCAATGCAATAAAGAAAAAGACGCTGCTGCATTTTTCACAGGTTCCGCTTTGCTCTCTTGCTCCCTTGCTACCTCACATATTTTCATGTCTCCCACGTTCTTCTCGCCTCTCTCGTTCTCCCTCTCCTCTCCCTCTGTCTCCTCTCTCTGTCCGTCTGCTTGTCTTTCGCACTCAGCAGCTGCCGTGTCCATACTGTACAGTGTGTGCTATTTCTGAATGAAGCTGTCTTCTCGTGCAGCCAGCCTGTGAGCTTTGCTGAAGCCAGACCACAGCTAGCTGACTCTGGCTGTATGGTGGCCGTGCTCGTACACAAAAACGCTACAGTTGGCACCTGAAAGAGAGAGAGAAACAGAAAGAGATGAGATAGAAAAAACACACAGTGGCACAGAAGAGATTATTATAGCTACAGATGTTTTTTGGCACTAAAACAAAAAGCCCAGATTCAGTTTGGGTTTAGGTATTTTTCTCCCTTTTTCCTTTGAAGACACACACTTAGGTTATGAAATATTACTCAGGCCAAAGCTGGTAGTTGGGAATCCTGAAGTGTGTCTCTGAATTAATAATTACGGAATAGGATTAGGAAAAAAAGGGAAAAATCTTCTGGTCTTTTGAGCATCTTTATGTTTTGTGGTTGCAGTCCTCTGACAGACTCATTCAAGCGAGTCAATGGCCTACAGCCAGAAAGGACAGGGGGACGACAATGCACTGCCATCAACCAATGAGAAAATTAAACAATCTAATAAGAAAGTCGTCACTGTTCAAGTCCCCTTCAATAGGAATCAAAATGATTTTTTTTTAGTGTAGCCAGTCAAATAAGCAACATTTTGTTGATTAAAACAACCTCTCTCTTTTCCTCCCTCTTACCCCCACTTTTTTTTTTTTTTTTTTTTTTTTTTTGTTGATCCCATTTTTTTTCGCCAGGACTGTCCTCGCCTGGTTCACTTAAGAAGCCGGGGAAGTTTGATTTCAACGCCCTGACTTCCCAGACGAGGTCTCCCCGCATGGCGTTCACACACCACCCGCTGCCTGTGCTGGCAGGAGTGAGACCAGGTGAGAGCCCTGCCATGACCCCAACAACTCAACCTCCCCCCCCCTTTAAATCTGAAAAAGAGAGAGAAGGAAAGGGAGTGTCAAATCCTAGATTGCAGTATTTACTCCCCCAAACTCGTCCGGAGACAAAATAAATTCAGCTATCATGTGCCTGAAAATAAAAATCCAAAACGTACTTGCTGAGAAAGCAAACAAAACTTTCCAGTCTTACAGTTGCAACTGCTGAGAAGCAATATGCCTGCAGAGTTTCACCTGTTCAGTGTTACTGCTATCATCACGGCTTGGCATAAATTCCTCTCTCTCTCTTTCAGCCTCTCTCCATCCATCCATTTTTACCACCATCTTTGTGCCTGTGTTTATAATATTACCATCGCATGGT
Organism: Pelmatolapia mariae; assembly: GCF_036321145.2. Taxonomy (NCBI): domain Eukaryota; kingdom Metazoa; phylum Chordata; class Actinopteri; order Cichliformes; family Cichlidae; genus Pelmatolapia; species Pelmatolapia mariae. The sequence goes on along the minus strand of NC_086232.1, from coordinate 27,392,620 downwards.
ACCAGTGCTGCATCCATGCATTTGTGACTGATTTGCCTCTCATCTTACTGCTTCATGCATTTTGTTGTAACGATTGTAGAAGCCTTGCATTTAAACTGACAAAGCTGTTTACTCTGAAATAATGACCTTGACTGGATATGTAAACTTACCACCATATGGAGCAATCAAATACTGTGTCAGTGAAAGTGAAAATATATATTTTTGAATTTATTAAAAAAGCCAAAGACAGCAAAGAACCAGTATCTGTAGTGACGCTGCCTTTGCTATAGTGCACATTAGAGCCAGCCAGTGCTGCTTTGTTTGGTTTTCCTTCTTTTTACATTTAGACTTACACTGAGGTTGTATTTTAGTTCTTTAAAAGATATGTTTGTTAGTTCTCAGGCGCAAATGCAGATTAAAGAAATTCATAACAACTTAGAAGCCAGCAAGGGAACTGATAAAGTGTTTGAACCCATGTAGTTGCACAGGTGTACAGTGTAGCGGGTAAAATTCTCAAAGTAACCTCCAGTGTTTCCAAGGTCTTGTTTTAATAAAGGCGCTAAGGGGAAGTTGTCCTCGTAAGAGCTTTTCAGTCCTATAGGGTAACCGACATGGTTTGTTCATCTCGAGTCAGAGAATTCCCGAAGTCTCCAGGATCTCAAGTTTGCCAACAAGTCCCCGTAGACTGGTCTCACTTTTCAAAAGAATAAATATGTCCTCCTCTCCCTGTCGCTCCCTCTCATTCCATTTGTCTCTCAAAGGGATGGATTGGTCCACTGCCAAACCAGACCTGCCATGTAAAGGTCATTTGGACTCATTGCCCTCCGTGCTGAAACGTATTGAATTTTACTTGCGGAGCTCCCCAAAGTATATTTAGATAATATAGTCCTGACTGGATCTGGCAGCATTAAGCCATGTTGTTTATCTGCTCAGAGCAGTCTCATAGCATCTAAAGAATCCAAAACACCAGATTGAATTTTGAATTGATTTCTAAAATTTCCTCCTGTTTTGCGCACGAGGTGTCAGGGACTAGCTCAGCTTTCTTTGTTTCCCAACTAACTTCATGCACTCTCCAAACTGCGTGTATGTATGTCTGTGTGTGTTTGTGTGTTAGACAGTTGGCGAAAGGTTTTCATGTAATAGAGAGGCTGTAATGAGGCGGTGTTCAGAGATTGTGTCGTGGTGCGTTTGTGCACGTACACACTGATGCACACAAGCGTGTGTGTGTAAATTTACACTCTTGTGGAGGACTCTCTGTGCTAAAATGGCTGCCATCCAAATGGAATGTCCCTCGGAGGCCTTGGTTCTATAAAGAGACTGGAGGATGTCGGGAGGGAGGGAAGGAGAGGGGGATGAAAAGAGAGATGGGGCTAGAAAGGAATAGGGGGGGAAAGCAGTTATCAACCATGGTTTGCCTTGGATGGGTTGAAGCTGTTAACTCTTGGTGTATAGGTCTAGCGAGTGTGGCTGCTCAGGGGTACGAGCGAGATGGTTTACGTCCTGTTTTTGGCTCCAGACTCACATGGAGAGCTGCCAGATTAACTGTTGCCTGATTATATTAGTCTGGAGTGTCGGCCATTGTGGCAGCGATTACACACAGACACACAACAATATACTGTATGTAAAAAGACACACGCAAGCTGCGCCAGACACGGCAACCCATTCATATGCATACACTACAAAACTACACATACTGACATGGAAACACACACAAAAAAAAGAGAACGCACAGGCACGGTGCTGACACAAAAAGGCTTGAACATCAGTTTCACCAAACATGGAAACTTTGAACTTCACTTTGTGAGTACAGTATCCACAAGAGATAGTAGGTGACAGACATAATCACAGATGCTTGTACGCCAGACTCCCCTCACCTAGCAGCTTGCCTCTTTAGTTTGGTGTGCCAAATTGCCAAAGCCATAGAATCACAGCAGACAGGACAGACAGTGGAGCCTAGTTTGTGAATGTGTGTGTGTGTGGTTGGCTGGCTGGCTGACTAATGTCTCTGGGAGGTGTTTTGTGGTCGGTTGGGAGCAGAGGGGAGATTCTCTCTCAAGCTTCAAACTACTGGGCAGAACCGCACAGCAAGGATACGCTGCTGATTGATTACACATCACTGACAAGCAATAAAACAAAAGTGGAAAAACCCAGTGTGTGTGTCCGTGTGTGAGTGTGACTCTGTCATACCCGAGCAGTTTGTGTGTGTGTGTGTGGGTGAGAGAGAGAAATGAAGAGGGAGCAGAAGGCAGAAAATACTGTAACACACTAGCGTTTATGTGGCTGTGAAGCTGTGTGTGTGCATGTGTTGTGATGCCAGGCTTACCAGAGGTACAGAGAAATCTAGTGGGCTGATTTATAAAATGAATGGGACCAGATGTTGCTCAATAGCCAGGGATAATGCCAGTCATTTGTAAGCAGAAACAGCTTCAGTCAGTCAACCACAAGAGAGTGTCACAGCTATTTTCTGCGTTAGGACAATAATGGGCCTAAACGACAACTTGGACATTGATGCCAGCTGTCTTAGCGCTTAGTTAAAATATATGCATGTTCATGGTAGCGTAGGTGTCGTAGGTGTGCATGTTCATGTACTCTCTATCATAGTGTGCTGTATATGTGTAGAAATACAACAGAATGACCTTAAGCTCACTGCATTTGTTTTCCACTTTCGGTCTCTCTTCTTTTTATGTTTCTCTTCCTCCTCCCCTTTCCTTTCCTCTCTCCTATCTCCTTTTCTTCTCAGGGAGTCCCCGTGCCTCAGCCTCAGCCCTGCACTTCCCTTCCTCCTCTATCATCCAGCAGTCCAGCCCGTACTTCACCCACCCCACCATACGCTACCATCACCACCAGGACCCGCTTAAGGAGTTTGTGCAGTTTGTCTGCACCGACGGCACAGGCCAGCCCAGCGCACAGGTAAGTTTTCTATGGATCCTGCAAAAGGAGGAGCAGTGCCTGAAGGATGGTGTGCTACATTAGTTTGGAAAACAAACTACTATGAAACATTATTAAAACTGGTGTATTTATTAATGGAAGTTACTGAAGAGGATGTAGTGCAAACAAGTAAATACACAGAAGGTGCAGTAAGCCAAAACCTGCATACAGACCAATCTTTATGAAGTGAAACGGCTCCACCAGGGATGGTCGCAGGGCAAATACATCAACAGGAGGAGGGGGCCAGATGTGCTTAATCAGAAAAAACTCAGCTGGAGGAAATTATGGGGGAAGACGCCAGAGCACATTTTCATCACAGGCTCAATATAATATAATGCCATGCCTTCTCCCAGAATTGGAAGATTATGCCCGTCTGAAATGTTCAGATGGGGGGGGGGTCTGTCAGGAACAGAAGCCTTTGTAGTGTGGCCGGCCATATTGTAGGTATGCACTGGGTTAAACGTTTACTTTAGAGAAGCAAGGCTGAAAGCTTTGGCGAGACCAGATTTGTAGACAGATCAAGATTAATTTTGTTTGGAGAGTATCCTTGGAAGAAACCAGAAGTAGATATTTAAAGACTACATCTGTGCTCCAGTAGTGATTTATTGACTGTCATCCTTTGTGACATTCCTTTACTCTCCAAAACTCTCTCTCTAGAGGTACATGCCCCTTCGCAGTATGCCATGATAATTTTCTTGGCATAATGTGTGCCGTTGAGACCGAGTAATATACACCAACGAGCCACAATATGTAAACCGGTGAAAGGTGAACTGAATATTATTTATTATTGGATTACAATGGACCTGGTATATAAATGTTGGGATATATGTGAGCTTCAGAGCTAGACCGTGGAAGAAGGTGGCCAGATGTGTGTCAGTCTCTTGACAATGCACAACAGGAATAAGGCAAGCTGGTGGAGGCAGTGTGGCGGTCTGCTGGGACATCTTGGATCGTGTGGATGACATCTATGAATATTGTTCAGAAATGGTTTGACAAATATGACAAAGAGTTCAGTGTGCTGACTTCACCTCCAAACTCCTCAGATCTCAATTCAGTCTATGTGGGATGTAAAAAACTAGTTTGATCCATGGAGGCTCCACTTTTTAACTTACAGGACTTACAGCTTTCAGCTCCCTCATTACGCAGAACAGTTTCTGAGGTCTTGATCTGGATTTGCTATTTTGCTGGCACGAGTGGGATGTAGACGGTACTAGGCCCGTGGTTTTAATGTTGTGGCAGATAGTTAATAGATAATAGTATAATAGATAATAATAGATAATCGAATAACCAGCAATAGTTATCTATTTAGCATCTATGTATATGAGAGTAAAATGCTAAAAAAAAAATAGTCACACTGCAGAAGGATTTAAAAGATGATTACTGAAACACACCAAGCTGTGGGAGCTAGTGTGCAGCTGTAGATGGAGAAGAAACTCATTGCAGAAGCTGAAGAGGGGATTTTTGGGACACAGCTGAGCCTTTTTAAAGTGCCGTGGGTCTAATTAGGTGAAACTTTAGTAAAGGGTGATACCCAGATGAGCTCCCCAATAACAATCCCATACTCACTGTGCTGAAAGCTACAGATACAATCAGCAAAACACAGCATACAGCTGATAGTCAGCTGGTCTTTCAGAGGTATTTCTGAACTATTCTGACACACATTAAATAAGGTACTACTGTAAACCTCTACTGCAAACTTGGCTTTTTATATTAACTTCCTCAAGCCCTTTTTCATGACCTATTATCCTTTGTTCACGTTGCTTCACACTCTAAAGAAACAGTAACATATTTTTTTATTGCATCTGCACTTACACGATGGACAGCCACGCAAGCACCAAGACATCTTGTACACATTGCTGATTTTCTCCTTCTTTTTAAAATTCTTACATTGCGCCGCAACGACTTCCCTTAACAATCCCTCACTGTCCCTCATGGAAAACTCAGTTTTTCTTCTCCCCCTGTGTGTGACGATGTTCATCACTTTTCCACATCTTATTTTTTTCACTACTTTTGACCAGACTGCAATATTTTTTTGTTTTGTCTTAAAGCTGTGTGAGTCTCCCTCAACCCTGTGTGCAAGTATGGGTGTGTTTTAGTCTGTCTGTTTGGATTCTGTATGGTTTTGTCTGTATATGAGTCTCCAGTATTTAAATGGGACTCTGTCTGTGTGACTTTGTGTTGTATGTGTGTGTCTGGCTTCCTATATACTGTATATTCTCGGGGTGTGTCCTGCTCACCCTGTCTGTATGGTCCATCTGCAGCCTAATGGAGGTGGCCAGAGCAAAATGCCGGGCTCCTTCCTGCTGCCCCCGCCACCCCCGGTGGCTCGCCCTGTGCCCCTCCCCATGCCCGACTCTAAAACCATCAGCACGCCGACTGACGGCGGACTCAGCTCACCCGCATCTCCGTGTAAGTCACTCCCCACTCCCACTCCTCCCCACAGACCACTATTAATACCCCATATTCCCCACAGACTTTTTCTTAGAAACCAGTCCGAACCAATTTTAGGCCCTCATAGGTTTGTTAGCCCCTGCCTGGCAGCAAATTTTATGTATCCCAATACCAGATGAAGTTTTTTAGGCTAGAAAAGACGTAGCCATCATAGAAGTCCCGGTATTTATGTGCAGTGCAAGCTTCTGGTTTAACTCCTGGAAATGCACAGGTTTGGGGCTCCTACAATGGCTACTGGTATAGTTTCCACTCAAGTTAACCAGTAAGATGGAATCTACTCAAACACTCAGCAGCCCCGAGAGCTTCAGTCCTGTTTCTCCTATCATCTTATCGACTGCCAATATACTCTGCTGTACAGAACCAGCAAGAACCGATTTTGAGAAGGCAGAAGCCACGCCTTTGCCAAACCAGAGATCCCTTGTCAGGTTCCTTTGTATCGCTTTCTCTGTCTTCCTCTGAAATTCAGTCTCCTTTTCTCTCTTCATGTCTTTGCAAACCACCTTAACCTCCTACTTTTCCCTATCCTGAAGTCTTTTTTCTCTATTTTTCTTTCTCTGGTGTTGGGTTTCCTGCTAGCACCACAAGAGGCAGTGTAGTTTCTCTCCCTTCTTTTTGATGTGTTTTGTAGTTTGGTAGAGCAGAGCAGAGCAGGGCCCTGTGCACGTTGCCTCTGTAGCTGCAAGCCTTTGATCAATGCAGACTTTGCATGTCTGTCTGTGACAGCAGCAATACAATCTACCCCCTTCTCTCATTTCGTTTTTGCTTTCTACTTTATTTGATATCACACCCTCCTTTCTTTGTTTCTTTTTCCTTTATTTCTTTCTTTTTTTCTTTTTAAGGGAACAAAATTAGGGCAGTTGGCGTGGACTCCAAAAAAACATCATGCCCCACTTTACCCACCCAATCCCCTTGCCACCTTCACACAAATCTCACAACAATTAAAAATTGAGAACAACAAAAAACATGAAAATCACAGTATAACAAGAACAACAACCCATCTCTCTAAACATGAATGATGAAATCTAATCAAACTTATCTAATTAGTGCTATACCGGGGGAGTGGGAGAAAGGAGTGTCGGCAGAGAGTGGTGAGGCTTTGGTTGGTTCCACCCAGACAGGTGCAGTACGAGAGTCGGGCCATGGGAGAGGCACACCAAGAGGGGGCACTGGACGGAGCAACGGGGGCACCTTCTCCTCTTTTTGTTTGAACTTTTTCTCCTCTTCCTGTCCTATCAAGTCTTTCTCCCCTCCCTCCTTCCAGCTCTCACAGATTAACATGTCACTCTTATTTATTTATATGAAAATCTATATAAATAAATATCGTACTTTCCGTCTCTTTTCTCATCCCAGTGACTGTTATCAGTGTATTTTTTTTCTTTCCCCTCTAATTTTGTCTTTAATTCTCAAGATATCTTAATTACAGCCATGAAATACATACACACACACACACACACACACACACACACACACACACACACACACACACACACGGTACACTCTCACCCTCAGTCATGCATCAGTTTCCAGCCCTGTCGCTGTCACCCCTACACATTCCCATCCCCTCAACTCACTCAAGCCATGCACAGTAAAGATTTTACTCAGCCTTCATGTTGGAGTCCAGTGAGCACAACTGCCCTAAATTTGATCCTGTGGCATTCTTTAGTGGTGTCACTGTGTAGGCAAGATGCTCCTGTGAACCTGTTAAATGCAAAAGGAGCAGTGATGATGAGTACAGTTCCTCCATAGACCAACTTTTTATCAAGTCTACAGTGAATCATTGGTGGTTCTCTGTGATCACTGTGGCTTGTTATTGAGGCCAGGGGCTGCTGAGGAGCGTCTGTGGCTAACATAAGGCTTCTCCATGTTAGCACTAATCATTACATTATGCCCCCTTCTTAACCACAGATTAAATGGTTAGGTTGAATAACAGTGAACCTGTCCACAGCATGAACAAATCACCCATGTGACTAATACAGAATCAGTATCCCTGACCCTTTCCCACCAGTTTATTTGACAGATATACTGCAAGAGCCTAAGCAGGTTTATAGTAGTGTAGATTAAATATATAGAAATTTGAGTGTGTATGTGTGTGTGTAAAAGCATGTACACACTTGTATCTCTCTGTTTATAGCATACTCCACGCCAGGCTCCACAGCTCCCAACCGGTTTGTCGGCATCGGAACACGGGACAACTTTCTGAATATCCCCCAGCAGACCCAGGTACCCCGCCAACCTCCCTCATTTAATTAACATCCACATATCCACCTCTCCCTCCTCCTCCTCCCCCTCTGTTTTATGTCTTTTTCTTCCTTTTCCCTCACCACCCGCTGCAAGCCTAACGCTGCACAGTCCTGTGCACACATACAACTTTCCATGCTTTAAATGGACAAGCATGACATTCAGGGTGAAGGCCGTGATACAGAGGCAATACTCAGACAATGGCTGTGCACCGAAAACGTGCTACGATCAGTTATACAGCACACGACCCCAGCAGCATAAATGATATAAATATTGTGGAAAGCCAATCATAACTTTTTCCTCAGACCGTCTCTACTCAGGGTCAGTAGTTTAGCGTGAGTATCGTACCGGTTTCATCGGGTTGTTCAGCTGTCACGGACATGGATTCAAGCTTAGTTTATAAGCTTTTTATAAGCTTTCAACGTTTAACAGATATTGTCCATCAGCTGTTTGCGAATTTGCTCAGCTACATTGTAATAAAGTGTTGCCCATGTATCAAGGCCTTTAGTTTCAGTATTGGTTTACAGTGCTGATACCACAGTAGTTTCCCCACAGTGACTGTAAGCAGTGCCAGTTAGTTTCAGCTCCAGCAGTGTTGATTTATCTCTGCAAGGCCCCACAGTGTGCATTAGTGCAGCGTGTGAGGCCAGTAGTGCACTACATTGTGGTTTTTTAGCTTTGGCTGTGCTCTGCCACTGGGCTGTAGTGTCTTGGGCCTACTCCATCACCAACACAACTTTTCTCATTAGGGGCTAACCGCACCTGCCTGCAGCCAACTCGGCTGTCCTGTCCTCCCCACACATGGAAACAATCTGCATTCCTCCTCGGCACAGCTCTGCTTAACCCCCTCCTTCACTCCCCTGTGCATCAGCAGCCCACCCTCTCTCTCTTTCTCTCCCTCTCGCTCCTCCTGCTGCTCCCTTTACTAGTTTCAAGCTCCCCACCTGCACCACTCTCCTACAGATGTAGCTCTGGCACCGAGGGGAGATTCTAACACCATCCAAATGTGTGTTAGCGCATATGCACATACACTTCAACTCTGTGCCAAATCTCTTGCCCCTCATTTTCCCTCCTAAAAAACAACAGGGCTTTTACAACAGCTTACATCTGTTCAAAATGCTTATTATCTCCAGCAATTGCTTATCAAACATTATTGAAAAATGTCCACTTTGAACATTTCTGCCGGGTTTACAGGAAGCACAGCGAGAACCTGGGCAAATGCTCCCAGTTACTGAGCCTAGTAGGTCAGCAACAGTGTCAGCCAGAGTGAGTAACAGAGGTCTCTGCCTATCCTGCTGTTCTCTGGCATATGGCGAGGTTCAGACGATAGTCCTGCCAGCCCGCCTTGGTGCCTGCTAGCCAACTAGCCAAGACAGAAGGAGAGAGTGTCTTCCCACTGCCGTCAGAGCAATAAGTAGAGAAAAGCTGGTCTGAGGAGCTCTCTGGTGGTGAAACCTTAGCTATGCAGGAGGAAGAGAGAGTTGGGCGGTGGGGGGGCGGCAAGCATGGAAAAGTAAGAGGGACTGAGAGAAAGGGAGGGAAAAAAGAGAGAGGGGGTTAGTTGAAGCTCGCTGCACTCCACAGTCACGTCCTGGCTGTCTGGTTGCCCGCAGCAACGAGACATGATGTCATAGGCAGTTGAACTTGGACTTGAAGAAGGGGGGGCGTGAGGGTGGGAGTGGGGGGTCACTTTCCACTGCCAAGGATTACACTGAGAGAGCCAGAGTAAGTGAGAGAGGGGAAAAAAGAAGGGGGTTAGAGGAAGTTGGAGCCAGGGGGAGGAATTATCTTCAAACACCAAAGTAAGGTATAGTGGTGGAGAATAGATGGAGGTTTAAGGGTTTTGAAACTTTCTCTGGGTTTTCTGATTTTTTTTTGTGGGGTGGGGGGACAGAGTTTGCTGTTGAAGGTGCCGTGAGTCTCTGCTCTCACCGGGCCGAGGCCTGTGGAATGTCAGAGGCAGCCAGAACAGCTCGGTCTGTGCCAAAGCCTTCGCTCTGCCGTCTTATCAAACTCAGAAACTGGATCCCCAGAGTAGCTGCCCTCCGTAGTTTTACAGTGTAGCCTGAGCCGACTCTGGCCCACAGAGCAGAGGCATATCAGGACGATCACCTTACATGTAAACTGGTTGCCCATGACAGAACAGCAATAGTCCCGTGTTTGCTTACTGAAAAGTCTTTAGGACTGACACAAAAGATGCTGCCCTAGTTGAACTTGTAACTCTGTAATAACACAACTGTTTTTAATGAGTAAAAAAGCTTGAGTCAGCCCTCTTAAAAGCAGCAAGTGGTAAGGTAGTAACTTTTGTGACACCGTATGTTACTGAGTTCAGTTAAGTACTGTAAGTGAAGGGGAAAAGGGGTAATAGGTGGCCCCCTAGTGGATAAGTACCTGGTGTTCCCGTTCAGCGTCAGGGCTTCAAACCAAATCAGTATCTTTTTATACCTCCTGGTTGTAAACTGTTCAGTCAGAAAGAATTTAATTATTTGAAAATGATAAAAGAGGAGAAATTATAAATAGTTTAGAAAAATTATTATTAAGAAAAGACAACTAAAAAAATATTCACAATTTGATGTTTCACAAATATGTTTTTGTTATATATTTTTTCCTGTCAGTTTGATTTTGTGATATGTTGTTGGAGTCCTGAACACAAGGTTGGGAATCAATGATATAATAATAACTGGCACCAGTAGCACTGAGGTTTTGTTGCACATGTCCTCAACATAAACTGTTGATTGATACAAGGATTAAAACTTGTGTGTAGAATGCTATTCTGTCATCATAGTCCATAACGCTTTATGCTCTTTCATGTCTCTGTGCATGTGCTTGGTAGGTATTCTTCTGTGTTCCTCACTGCACACTAAACAAAAAAATACTGAATTTTAATTGTGGCTTAATCAAAATGTAATTGTGGTGATGGGAGTTGAAAAACTAAACACATTTATGTTCTTTTTTTTATCTTTACAGTCCTGGTTCCTCTGACAAGGCCTCTCTGAATCAACAGCTAAAATTGTGTCATGAAAATTGGAAATTTGACAAAACAAACACATCGCCGCTGAAAAAGAACAAACTGCTGACACTAAAAGGTCTTTCTCTCTCGCCAACACTATTCAAAGTACTACTATAGAACCCCGAAAAACCCCACGCTGCCCCAAGAGGACTCCCAATTCAGCACGATTTGAACAGGAACATTCGTCCCCTTTTGCGCAGGAGTCTTCAACAAGATTGAGTGGACAGACTCAGAATGCAAGGAGGAGGAAGAAGAAGATGAGAAACTGTCTCACACACCGTGAATTGTCAGAAAGGAAACACAATATGGCAAACTGACAAATGACCAATTATACATTTGTTGTTTCTTTTCTTTTCTTTTTTTTTAAATGATTTTTTTCCATTTTGCTGTCTCCACAATGAAACTCCATGCATTGGCTGGGAGATCCAAAAAAAGAACAAGTAGTCAGATGTGCAAGTTGTAAAGATTGCCACCCAAATAGCACGCCTCCATATCTGCGCATCTCTCCTCCAGGTACATGGTCCCACCTGACACCCACCACCCCACACAGCCGGTCCCACCTGGAGCTCGGTGCTTGTCAGGGGCAAAGCCGTAACTGCAGCCTCGTAGTTGAGTGTCCCCTCACCCCGCTGTTTCATCTGCTCAGCCCTGAGCCTCTTTCACTTCAGATTGGCCAATCATGCTGACACCATCCAGTCCAATAGTGTGACACATATGCACTAAGTGGCTGGTCTTTGTTTACCTGTCAATGTACCAGGGTGTCCTGCTATGGGAGAAATGACGGCCATGAGGCACGAAGGCAAGAAGGTGAACACACAGATAGTCATAACACTAACTCTACACGTGCTCTCTCGTCCCCTTACCTATGCACTATTAATTTTTTTTAAGGGATGAACAGCATTGCACACTGATGGTCAGATGAGCGATTAGAGAAGTGAATCGAGGCTGCAGGTATGGGGGCTGTGCTAACATTAGAGTCTAGGCCCTGAAAGATACAGCACTCACATGCACACACACATGCAAGCTTGCAGGCAGCACATGCAGACCAACCTTTCCAGTAAAGTCGGTCACAAAACCACTCACAAAATCATCTTGTTTTAATCCATAGATATTGATTTTATAATAAGGCACACACAGCATCGGCTTCATATTATTTGCTTTAATTTTGTTTGTAGTTGTTTACTTGCGATTTTTTTTCTTTTTCCAGATTTGGTTTTGGTTTTGTCTCAGCTGGATTGTTTTAACCTTCTCTTGCATGTCATAACATTTTTCTTTAGTTTGCAGTAACACATAGTATCACGCTCGAATTTCAGCAAAATGGAAACAGCAGTTTCTCAAATTTCTCATGTATGGACAGCACAGTAACGACAGCTCATCACACGCAACCCCTGGCATTGCTTCACCCCGTGTCCCGTAGTCTATTCACAAGAAAACCCAGAGGATTACACACACACAGATGCACATATAAAATAACACCACCAACAACCTGGTTTAAATTTATAAAGGGAAGCCTTTATACTGGTTCTCCAAACTGCCTTTTAATGGTTTTTCATTCATTTTAAAATTTGTATTTTTAATTTGACATATTTTTCTATGTAAATGTTCACACTGAAATCGCTGTTGGTATTATTTTTTGTCATGACACAATCCAACAAAAGCCGACCTCACAAAATAACTGGACTGCCTAGCTGTTGGTTCTGTTTTTGCAGGGATAGTAAACAAGGCTGAGGGCTCGTTCTCAGCCTCTCTAGTAACATTAGCTCTATGTACTAAAACCATATATCGAGACTATAACAATATATGGAAGTGCCTCTGTATTCCCTTCATGCAATTAGTAATAAACTTGACTTCAGGTTCTCTTCCCACATATAAGCTAAAGCTACATGGGCATGGTAGCGTTGGTGCATGTGGAAACCATTGGCCTAGGACAGATCTTTATAGAGGACTGCAAACTCTTTTTTTTTCTTTTTTTTTTTGTAAAAACAGAGAGAGAGATCTTATACATATATATTTATGATATATGCTCCTTTGTAACTTTTACTACGAGCTTGTTGGCAGTCTAGTTATTTTCTGAACACTCACCCCCCCCTCACTACCCCCCTCCCCCACCCCGCCCCACAACCTGTTTCAGTAACATCACCATATTGTTACCAATACGAATTAAACGACACACGCCATTGCCATCTGCTGCGCAGCATTATAATACCTAGATGAACATGTCAAAAATCGACAGTAGGTTTGAAGAAAAAAAAAGTGTTTGTTTTTTGATGGAAAGTATTATTATTGAAAAATATGTGTCGATTGAGCCACGTGCAATGCATTGGGTAGATCATTGTGTTTGTCTGTTAGAGATTTTTAAGAAAGCTAAGAGAAAAGAGAAAAAAAAATGTATTTGTTTCAAGTCCATATGCTCCGGGACTCTAAACTAGAGGGCCACGAGAAATCCTAGTCTTTGTAAGTTGGGGGTATTTGTTTTTATTTCCTTTGTCTCTTTTTTAATGTTATATGTGTAATCATTTGTTTATAAAAATGTGGGAGGGCTGAAGGAAAAAAAAATGTACACAACTTCAGAAAAAAAAAATCTCTATCATCAGATGAAAAACTGGTGCTTTAACACTATAAAGTACATTCAGAACTATTATAAATGAGTGAACAAAAATAACAGACCATTTAGGAAACTGCATTATTCCTCTCTCTATTTGTATTCTTCTATTTGTATTAAGTGGGGGGAGAGGTTCCTATTCCTTAAGGTTGTGACACAAAAGGCATTTTGGTTCAACCCTTAGAAGAAATAAAGCAAACCTATACTGTCGAGCCCAAGAAACTCTTTAAATAACCTACCCGTGCACTGCCTGAAACTCACCAGCAAAAAAAAACCAAACAAAAAACCCTCCCAGTCAATTCATTTTATCACATACAATGGCATTGACACATGACAAGTCTCTCCCAGTACTGCGGGAGATACTTCACATCCCAAAATCAGTTTTTTCCCATTATCATCCAAGTATGTTTCTAAATCTGGAGTTGGATGGAGCTCAGCAGGCTGTGTTGAGACACCTGACGTTGAAGTGGACCGAGACCTTCTGTACAGTTAGCAGAAAAGGGGTAAAAGAAGCTTTTAATCTGGCATAAATATGAGGTCTGAGCCATTTGTGAAACAGGCAGCAAGGTGAGCCTCTCCCCTGTTCCACCCCCTCCTCTGTAAATGACTCTTATAGTGCTTGTGCTGTAGTGTATAGTTTCCCAGCAGTTAAAGGTTGTCCCTTGAAAGTGCCTTTTGTTCACAGACTCCATTTTGTAATCAAGATGGCCCTTTTTTTCTTTTCATTTGTTTTTTTCCTTGAAACAGCTTGAGGTAGCAGGTTGCCCCTGAGTGCTGTAAGGAGGCAAAAGGTCATCACCCATTCAGCGATCAGGGGCACCTCTTTCCTCCGGCTTCGAAAATGAATTCCCTCCATTGTTCCTTCCCTTCTATCCTCTCTTCCTTTTCAAAGCTATATATATATATATACATATATATAGTACAAAAGGAAACTGGTGTGAATTAGTTCTTTACTTTTTATTGATAAATGAGAAAAAAATTGAAAAGGCAAAAAAACTTGTTCTCGTTCAGCTCTTGCTTTTTTCTTCCCCTCTGTCTCCACTGTCTGTTTTCTCTTAGACACTGGAGTAGTCTGTAACTGTGTGTCTGTCACTCTCGTCTCTCTCTCTCTTTCTCTCTCTCTCTCTCTCTCTCTCTCTCCTGCCCTCTCTGCTGTTGGGAGGATGAAAAAAAAATATTGCCGAAAAACTTTTGTCTGAGCAGAATGCAGTTAGCTCACATGTTATTCTTGTCTGTATGCTTCACATTGTATTACCATACCCATCTTCTTCAGCTTCTCCATTCAGCAGCTAATGTAAGTGAACAAATTACGCTGACGGGCTTTTGGGGGTGTCCTTGGGTGGGTGAGGAAGGGATGACAGTGGTTCAGGGGTTTGGGTTCAAGAGGTTTAAGGGGAAGATTAATGGGGTTGAGAGGGATAGATGAACTGCTTTGGGAAGTTGGAAAGGGGCTGCATGGGCTAGGATAAGAGTTTGCTCTTTTTGTTTAAGGTATTTATTTTTTGGCTTTGTTTTATTCCCTCTTTTTTGTTTCCTTTTTTAATTTGGAGTTCTTTTCATATTTGCTATCAGGGTATGCTGTCGTTTAGGCTCTCTTTGAGTATGCCTTGGACTGTAAAATGAAAGCTACAAGCACCTTATAACCGGACTTGTCGTGCATGAGGCTGAAAGAGGGGCGATGCTTTACCAGCATAAATCCCACATCCATTTTAACCAATCTTATAAAGTGAATCTCTCTTCTTTCTTTTTTTTATTGCTATTTTTACGGTGGGTTTCACACATGGAAACCCTCAGCAGTATTAGCCATTTACCACACATCAACCAGATAGAAAAAGGCCAGCATGAACCTGATCTCTCAGATTTTTGAGGATCCAGGGAGTCCCTCCATTTTTCTCCTCCGACCACCTCATGCAGGATTAATCCGTGTCTTTGTTCTGTTGTTTATTTTAGTTCTTTTTCTTCTTAAGTGTGTATGGTTTAATGGTGAATTAGGCAGCACCCTAGGCCCCCTCACTTCCAAGTCTTCTATGCCTCTGTCTATGCCCTCAGTGCAGCACCACTTCTTTGTGAGAACACCCCCAGAGCTCTAGGTGAAATGCATGTGTTAATTACAGTTTCTTTTCCATAAGAAGAAAAACACAGTTTGAGAAGAGCAGCACCTGATTGAATAAAAAGGATGTTCTTGACTGTACCATCTTGCTGTGCCATGTCATTCTTTCAGTATGTAGGATAATGCATAAAAGAACTGCCTCAGGAACAGCTGTTAATATACTTCAATCCTTAGTATTTCTAAATTGGACTTGCATACATTAAAAAATAACTTGTCTCTTTGTAGGATGTTGGGAATTTGAAAACACTCAGGCTACATGTCCCACCACTTTGTTCCAGATTCAAATGTGGAATGTCAGTAGTGCCCAGAGGGCAAACTGCTGAATTTGGTTATTTAATCACTTTTCATGTCATGTTATGAAATTAGTTGGTCAAAATAATTGCAAACTAAATACTTTATAACAAAGTTAGAAATTTATTTATGTTATTTTTATCTCCAGTTTCTGGTATGTTCCTTTCTCTTAAAACACCATCAAAAAAACTGTGGTATTCTGTAAATATGATAATAAACACAAATTCGCTGTGTAATTTTGTAACTTTATTAGCAGCGTCCTCCTGAAATGCGCCAACAACATTGAGAGTAACGTCCTCCTCTCTGCCCCTTAATGCTCTCTGGTCGCTATGGTAATGCGTAAATATTTCTTTGAAAATAAGACACACAACTACAACACGGGAAAAGACCCAGGGAAACCGAGTTAACGATGAAAACCCTGAAAACCATACATTTCACACCCCAGCTTCAACTCTCCTGGCCCAGTACCAAACGACTCACGGACCGGTACCGGTCCATGGCCCAGGGGTTGGGGACCGCTGCATTATGGAACTCACCAAACACTGTCAAGCCTTCCTTTAAAAACAGTAATGCAAGTGTTCAAAACATGAAAAAGTTTAATTTAAAACACACTGGTCAAGTGACAAAAAAAGGACAAAATTTGGTTCATACTCCAGGAAAGGATTCATGTCCAGCCAGCAGTAAGCACATTAGCACATGAGCATTACGTTAAAAACAATGATACAAACAGATAAAAAGAAATGACAAAAATTTATTTGGAAGACCAAAATTAGTTTTTAAATACTATTTTTGAGCAAAACGTTGGTTAATACTCTGCACGGTCATGACTTTTTACAAATGAGTTCACACTAAGTATGTGCAGTATGGTCCTGTGTTTCAGGGTAAGTCATGAGCTACAAAATTAGAGTTGAAGACAAATTAAAGTAAACCAGAAATAAAACATCACTGAGGTATATTCAACAACCACATTAAAAATTTCTGACAAAGTGCACGTGCTGGTGAGCTTTTTTCTTTTCCCCACATGGCATCCATCTAAGGCGCAATAGTGCACTTCCTACCGGTTACAGTGCCAAAGAGCATGAGGCATCAGATGACTGTTTGATCACTTCAAAGATTTAAGATTTAAGATCATAAATAAATTAAAATGCCTTTAGAATTATGAATCATAAACTCCTATGATTTGGCATCGATTTGGTCAAGTTTCAAAATATTTTCCTTACTTCAACCAATAATATATCCCTGCCTGTGAAATGTAAACTGGGGGAAAAGTTAGACATTTTCTTTCCTCATATTCAATAAATAAAAAATAATGAAAAAAATACTTATGGCCGCCAATGCTACCCTCAGCCTCCTAGTAGATGCACCTATAGTATAAATTTGAAAATAATTACTTTTTTCTTTGGTTATTGTATTCACGAGACACTTGACCTCTGACCTTGAGGTCAAGGTCACCGAGGTACTTTAATGATTTTAATGTACTTTGGCTTGTTCAGCAGTGGCTAAGGTAGGTAAGTGGATTGTCTCTAATAGCAGGGTTAGTAGTTCAACTATGTGCAAATTCCATAAGCAAGGCCATTTCTGGCACCGTTGTATTTTTCACTCTGTTGTATATAGCATTTGTATTCTATTTTTATCCTATTGTATATTTTATTCTATTTTATTCTACTGTATATAGTATTCTATTTTTATTCTATTCTGTACAGTTGTGTACTGTATTTATTCTTATTTTATTTTATTCTAATTGTCCTTCATAACTTTTGCACTGTCCACTTCCTGCTGTGACAAAACAAATTTCCCACGTGTGGGACTAATAAAGGTTATCTTATCTTATCTTATCTTATGAACTTCATGACACACGTTTTTATGACTGAATGAGAAACACATAGTAAAGCGCTTTGTAGAGCCTAGCTAAAATTAAAAAGACAAAGTAGAAATTTACTGCAATATAATGATATTCAAATGATCCCAACTGCTTGAAATTTCAAGTATCAGCAAGTAACTGAAGCTCCTCAGGGCATGCGCTCCTCTCCATTCTCACCTGCCTGAGCATCAGCTTCATCGGGCACCCTGGATCCAGAAGCCTGAAGAAGATGGAAACCAATTAGTCTTTTTAATAACGAAGAGCAGTTTTTAAGTTTCTGCTCAGAGACAACCAACCTGTTGGGCTAACGTCTGCGGTGCAGGGTCTGTTTCCTGCACTGGGAGGTGTTTCTTTTCTTCATCACCATCTGACAGCTCAGGCCCTGTACTGTCTTGCGATGATGGAAACTGTAATCCATTTTGCATGGGTGGAGATGATCCATTCTGGATGTTGAGAGATTAAATCATGAAACTTTTTGAAGGGTCTCATGTCAGTATAACCGCAGACTGTGGGGGAGACATTTACCTCTGAGAAATTTGCCTGCGATGATCCACTTGTCTCCTGAACTGGAGGATATTCAGGAGGTATTGGTATTGCAGCATGCTGAGGGCACGGTGGAAGAAGAGGACCCTGCTTTCCAGAACACAAAGTGACAGGTGGAGAAGGTGGAGGGGGTGGAGGGGGTTGCTGAACCGAGGCCTAAATGAATGAAGAGTGCCATTAGAGACAGTCTGATGTGCAGACAGGCAATTCTGTAGCATGAGTCAAGTTACCACAGCAGCATCAGTGGGTCTCTGGTACCATTCAGGGCCAAAGCTGCCACTACTGACAATGATTTCAGGTCTCAATATATTTCTGGTAGTTTAGGAATTTCTTATGACAGGGACGATGTATAATGGGCAATTAGGCTTCTTTAAATATTGTTTATTTCATTCCCAACACTTACAGAAGTGAAATGCATTCAATCACCAAGAACAACTGCAAAACTTAACAATGGATATTGTTTGGGTTAGTCATATTCTGAAGAAGAGACCTTAGTTTGGCATGTTAAATAATTATGGTAATCTAAATTTGAGCTTAGGTAGGTAAAAATATATGTATGGATGCAATAAAAAAATAAAAAACAAAAGCAAAGTATTTGACTTTGAGTCCATCATAGTGGTTGTTTCACAAGTAAGAGAACAAGGAAATAAAATCCACACTTGTTCTCCTGATTTTTGTTTCTTTTTATATCAAACAGCACTTAAAAATGTGCACTTTGACACATATGGGGCAAAAGGACAAAACAATGCAAAACAACAACAACAAAAACAGGCTAGCAAATAGCAGCTTATCATCCATTTGCCTGGCATTTATAGAAGAACAAGAGTTGGGCAAAACAAGAGGTTGTACTAAATGAAAGACAAAGTCACATGACAAAGGTCATATGAAACATCTGAAAAAATGAACGTCAGCCTACGTGCCTTCATAATCTTCCTGATCTGATGTTGTTACACCATATACAACTATCACTGCTGTACATGGTGTAACTATGTAAAGCTATCACTGCCACTAAGTGACTGCTAGTAATTATCACGATCATAATCATGGTCATAATAATGTATCTGTGTTTAAAAATTGCATACTAAGGAGTAATGCTATATACATGAGGAATTAAGCACTTATTATTATATTATTATAAAGTGCTACCGAAAAAAATACATTAAATAAAGTAAAATAACTCCATCCACTCAAAATAGAAGACAACAGTACAAAACAACACAAAATGAAAACAATACACACACACAGAGAGAGAGAGAGAGAGAGAGAGAGAGAGAGAGAGAGAGAGAGAGAGAGAGAGAGAAATCAAAATAAAGGAACTCATAAAGGAAAAAATCTACATGGAGCTCAACGACACGTGTAAAGCTCAATATAATCCGATAAGCTCGATACGTAAAAATCTAAATAAAATACAATAAAAAGCTTCTGTAAAAATGAAATATAACGCAATAAAGTGGCTCTATAGAGTAAAATCAATCAATTAATTCAACAAAGCAACATGAAACTGAATGAAAATGGCTCAGATGACATTA
This sequence comes from Pelmatolapia mariae, assembly GCF_036321145.2. Lineage (NCBI taxonomy): Eukaryota > Metazoa > Chordata > Actinopteri > Cichliformes > Cichlidae > Pelmatolapia > Pelmatolapia mariae. Next base: position 27,373,078 of record NC_086232.1, on the reverse strand, counting down.
AAGTACGGCCATAACAGAGGGTAAGAGCAGTACGAGCATATAAAGTAGCTTCGTGTATGTACACACGGGGTGTGAACACTTTTCTCTCGGGGTTCAGCCCACTCTCTGCCACGGCTGAGAGAAACCAGCTCCCCGTGTGTAGCTATGTTTTATGTGTTTGGGCCACACACAGTATGCGCTGTGGAGTGTATATGGTGGCCATACCGTACCGTAACGGAGGCACATTAGACCCAAGCTGTTGTTCCATCATCCCCAGGTTATTGGGGATGGTGGGACAACTCGGCTGTGTAGCAGATTGCCCGGCCATAATGTGGGCCGGTCCTGCTCGCGTACAACACCTCAAACGCCTATTTTAAACCGCAAAAGAAATCAATTTGTAAAAACGAATGAGTCCGGTCATCTAGAGCAGAATTTAATGTGTTTTGGTTGTTGTTTGGTAGCTGGGTTGTCTACTCCAGCTGCAACCTTCGTCCTGAAATGTCCGTTAGTTTCAAACATCAATCCAGATAATAGCAGGTTTTGATTTATACGCAAAGCTTAATGTTTTACGATAAAATATAGACCTCAATAAAACTTCAGCTTGTTAACTGGTGAAAGAAAGATGTGTCGCTCGCTTACCATTGGCCAGCTCTTTATCACAAGAAGGTTAAAAATTGAGACGAAACTTTGTCTCTTCGCGTTCACTTGACAGGAACCAATATATGCCCTTCAGAATAAAAGCGTTTTATTTATTTATTTTTTCACGCAATGCATTTATGTCAGAAGCTGAATATTTTATTAATCGTTAAGGACGTTATGTGGTTACAGTCTAAGGAGCTTGGAAAGAAAAGCGTCTGGACTTCTTTAAGTGGCTTGAAGACGTTTCACCTCTGATCTGAGAAGCTTCTTCAGTTCTAGGGTCAAATGGTGGAGAGTCCCAGATTTAAGCTCTGTGGGATTAACCCACCGAGAGGGACAATGGACCCCCTAATTATCCTCTACCTAATCACATGAGCCAAGGTGTGAAAATGGGTGTAGGTCACAATCAGCCAAGGTTTCGGGTGAGCTCATTGTGAAACCTAGCCCCACCCTATCATGTGATTTTCTGTGGTCAGATGGCCCAGGATGTGAGTGTGTTAAGGCGTGTGGGAAGGGATCGCAAAACTGGATTGTAGATGGCAGACAGTTGGTGTCGTAAACCACCGCCTCTGTTCAAAGATGGCTTCTTTTACTCCTCTTTCAAACCATCTGTCCTCTCTGTCCAAAATATGTACATTGCTATTCTTGAAAGGGTGACCTTTGGCCTTTAGATGCATATGGACCACCGAGTCTTGTCCCATGGAGGTGGCTCTTCTATGTTGTGCCATACGTTTATGAAGTGGCTGTTTGGTCTCTCCAATGTAGAGGTCTTGGCATTCCTCACTGCACTGTACAGCATACACCACATTGTTAAGTTTGTGTTTAGGAGTTTTGTCTTTGGGATGAACCAGTTTCTGTCTGAGTGTGTTGCTGGGTCTGAAGTATACTGGGATGTCGTGCTTGGAGAAGACTCTCCTGAGTTTTTCTGATACACCGGCTACATAGGGGATGGCTACGGTGGCCCCTAGAGGCAAAGCACTTGCAAACTCCAAAACACTTGCAAACTCCAAAACACTTGCAAACTCCAAAGCACTTGCAAACTCCAAAACACTTGCAAACTCCAAAGCACTTGCAAACTCCAAAACACTTGCAAACGCCAAAGCACTTGCAAACTCCAAAACACTTGCAAACGCCAAAGCACTTGCAAACTCCAAAGCACATGCAAACTCCAAAGCACTTGCAAACTCCAAAACACTTGCAAATGCCAAAGCACTTGCAAACTCCAAAACACTTGCAAACCCCAAAGCACTTGCAAACTCCAAAACACTTGCAAACGCCAAAGCACTTGCAAACTCCAAAACAGTTGCAAACGCCAAAGCACTTGCAAACTCCAAAACACTTGCAAACGCCAAAGCACTTGCAAACTCCAAAACACTTGCAAACGCCAAAGCACTTGCAAACTCCAAAACACTTGCAAACGCCAAAGCACTTGCAAACTCCAAAACACTTGCAAACGCCAAAGCACTTGCAAACTCCAAAACAGTTGCAAACGCCAAAGCACTTGCAAACTCCAAAGCACATGCAAACTCCAAAACATAACGGAAGTGCTCCGGGACGCTAGGGGCGGTGTTGAGCTTTTGTTACCTAGTAACTACACAAGCCATGAAGTACCAATGACCGTCGCGCTTCCCAGGTTGCCTAGCAACCATGATACTAACCACTGGAAACGAGTCATACAACTTTGTTTGACAGAAATGAAGGAGAACATATTTTGTTCATTTGTTTGTTTGTTTCTACAAGAGCTTTGTGTGATTTGATAAGTATCTGAGGCTGAGACCACAGGACAGTAAAACATGATTTTTGGGCTTCATTTCTGTACTGAACAGTCATTTAAGATTAGTTAATAAATAACAATTTGCTAATGTTGTTTATGAGACTAAAGTCATATCACATTGGTAATGTAAATATAATATGGCCAATATAATAGTTATTATATTGATCATTATTAGCTATTGCGGCAGTTAACATGAACTCTGTGTTAAATACTGAGCTTACAGATTCAAGTTGCAGTTATTTATGTCTTATCACCTTAAATCTTCACTCAAAGACAAGTATCTTTGACAGTGCATATATATATATATATATATATATATATATATATATATATATATATATAGATAGGTGTATCATATATAAGAGACAAATGTTGGTGCTTCAGTATGTTGGCATTACTAAATTTGGCTCAATGCTTACATATGTGTGTAAAAAGCAAATGTATGAACTGTGATAACTGTTTCTGATAAAATGAAGAGTAGACTGATATATTAAATATTCCTTTATTGGGTGAGAAAATCAGACCATGTCATAACTGCTTTAAGTCATACAGAATAGATATCAGGGCCTTAAACAGGCTGACTTCTGCTAAATGGGTCATATTGGGCAGAAAGTAAACAAACACATAACATCCTTATAGAATATGGTGTAACACTATAGATCAACTTACCTCAGAATATATAAAGCATATAAACAATCACAGCAACATGATGCAACAAACACAGCAGTACTACTAATCCAAAATACTCAAAGCTTCATAGAACTGAAACAAACATTTATTTTTAGCTCCATTCTGCTGCTGATACATACTTTAGGTTTCTGAATATTAAACTTGTTGCTGCCTTTCATAGTGTGTAACTTGAAGGCCCTGAGTACTTTCTCCCACATGATAATATTATTTGAAAAATACCTAATAAGACTGATTCAGGACAGACATTAGTGATGTTAAACTTTCCTAGCAGTCCTTCACAAACAGGGAACAGTCTGTCTATTCTCTCCATCTGTCAGCTGCTGCTGGCTCTTCCTCCTCCTCCTCTTCCTCACACACTGCTGAGTTTGCCCTGGTGGATCATCAGGGGTGCAAAGCCTCACAGATGATGTGCAGCAGTGGGTCCCTCAGTCTGTCCTCATTCTGGACACTTGCAGTTGTCACACATGGAAATCAAATGTGTGATAAGCTGCAGGATTCAAACACAAGTGTAACTTAAAAACACATGTTCATACTTTTATTCCACAATCAGAGAGAAAGAAACAGATAGAGCGTGCAGGACAGACAGACAGGTGACAGTCTCAGGTGTATGCACTGCTACAAAACGGCACAGAGAAGGAAGATTTAGTGTTTGTGTTATTACGAGTGCTGAACAAGAAGAGTTCCCAGATGGTACAGTGGACACGTGTGACTCCTGTGATTAAAGCATCTTTCTTTCAGCTTAACGAGTGAACCGTCAGCTCGTTCAAACACACGTTAAAGTCCGTTTGGCTCGACACCACCGAACAGAGGCAGCAATATAACATAGCTAACATTAACAGTGCAGTGGATCCTGCTTGTGCCGTGATATTCAGGACTGCAAACCGAGCAGCATCACTGACTTTCAGCTTGTTGTGTTTGTGGATTTATGACTGACTTTAATTATCCATGAAATCCTCACATTCTCTGTAAGACTAAGGTCGACTAATATTTTTAAGTAAAGGCTTTAAAACCAAGCTAATGTCACATAACTTTCCCAACATGTGGCCAACAGTAATGTTTTAATGATCTTCATTATAAAAATATTTGCGCATAAATAAGTGACATAATATTCAGCACTTACTTCTGAAAGTTTACTCTTCGGCCGCTCCGCTTCCGCCGTTTTTTCGGCAAAATTATCCACACCACCGCCGCACTATGAAATCTGGGGTATGTTGGGCCATGAAGGCTTCACCGACCCATCCTTAAAATTCAGGGAAATTAAGGACCGCATTTGAGGGCCGCAGTTGGAGCAGCCTTTGAATTAGGACAGCCTTCGTCGTGTCACTGTGACGTAATCGGCCTTAAAATGCGGCCTACAGCCCAAATCCGGTACTTCATGGTTTGTGTAGTTACTAGCTAACAAAAGCTCAACACTGCCCCTAGCGTCCTGGAGCACTTCCGTTGTGTTTTGGGGTTTGCATGTGCTTTTGAGTTTGCAAGTGTTTTGGAGTTTGCAAGTGTTTTGGAGTTTGCATGTGCTTTTGAGTTTGCAAGTGTTTTGGAGTTTGCATGTGCTTTTGAGTTTGCAAGTGTTTTGGAGTTTGCAAGTGTTTTGTAGTTTGCATGTGCTTTTGAGTTTGCAAGTGTTTTGGAGTTTGCAAGTGCTTTTGAGTTTGCAAGTGTTTTGGAGTTTGCAAGTGCTTTGGAGTTTGCAAGTGTTTTGTAGTTTGCAAGTGTTTTGTAGTTTGCATGTGCTTTTGAGTTTGCAAGTGTTTTGGAGTTTGCAAGTGCTTTTGAGTTTGCAAGTGTTTTGGAGTTTGCAAGTGTTTTGTAGTTTGCAAGTGTTTTGTAGTTTGCATGTGCTTTTGAGTTTGCAAGTGTTTTGGAGTTTGCAAGTGCTTTGGAGTTTGCAAGTGTTTTGGAGTTTGCAAGTGTTTTGTAGTTTGCATGTGCTTTTGAGTTTGCAAGTGTTTTGGAGTTTGCAAGTGCTTTTGAGTTTGCAAGTGTTTTGGAGTTTGCAAGTGCTTTTGAGTTTGCAAGTGTTTTGGAGTTTGCAAGTGCTTTTGAGTTTGCAAGTGTTTTGGAGTTTGCAAGTGTTTTGTAGTTTGCATGTGCTTTTGAGTTTGCAAGTGTTTTGTAGTTTGCATGTGCTTTTGAGTTTGCAAGTGTTTTGGAGTTTGCAAGTGCTTTTGAGTTTGCAAGTGTTTTGGAGTTTGCAAGTGCTTTGGAGTTTGCAAGTGTTTTGTAGTTTGCAAGTGTTTTGGAGTTTGTACGTGCTTTGCCTCTAGGGGCCACCGTAGATGGCAATGTTGTTCATGATTTATATTTTACTCTAAATTGTAAAACTATTTTATTTGTTATTCTCTCTGTAGAGCATGTACAAAAGGGTGTAACTATTGCACTGTGTTCTGTGCATTAGATCTTCAGCTCTGCCACTTCCAGCTCAGCTTCCTGTCTTTTTGTTACTGCTACCATCTCTAAGCTATGCATCACTGCAGGTCTCACTACCATCTTGTAAACCTTCCCTTTCGTTTCACTTTGCTGCTATCCCTCTGCTACAAATCACCCTGACAATCATCTTCACCTGCCCCACTCTGCCCGTGCAATCTTCTTGACCTCTCCTGTGCACTGTCCACTGCTTTGGATGATCCCCCAGGTATCTCAACTACCTTTACTACCTCTGCTCCTTGCATGTTCACTTTTCCACCTGTTTTCCTCTTATTAGCACAAATGTATTCTGTCTGGCTTCTGTTGTTGTTCATTCCTCTTCTCTTCAATGTATATATCCACCTCTCCGGCCTCTCTTTCACTCGCTCCATACTGTCACTACAGATCATGTCGTGTGCAAACATCATAGTACACAGAGACTCCTGCCTGACCTCATCTGTCAACATGTCCATCACCACTGCAACCAAGAAAGGGTTTAGATCACCGATGCAATCCCACCCTAACCTTAAGCTTTGACATCACTCCTACTGCACACCTTACCACTGTCCTCATCCATGTCCTGCACCACCCTCACATACTTCTCTGCCACTCTTGACTTCCTTATACAGTACCACAGCTCCGATCTTGGTATACTAACATATGCTTTCTGTAGATCCACAAAGACACAGTGCAACTCTTGACCTTGTCTATAATTCTCCATCAACACTTACAGCAAAGCTCGCATCTCGACTTTTAATTTGAAGCTTTTACCGGAAGTTTGGTGTTTAGAAAACTTCCTGGTGATATAGTTCCGGCTCGTATTTCTTGTAAACACAGCGTACGGTCGGAAACACAGAATTGTTGTCGATGATACAGTTAGAATTTGTGTCGCCAGTTGTTATTAAAGCCACGGTATCGCTCAGTGTTGGGCGTTTATCGCGTCCGAACGAGCTGCGGCGCTTCTCTGTAAATAAGGCTCCCCGCCGAATGACAGCTGTCAGCTAAAAGCTAGCCAAGCTAACGTTTAGAGAGAGCGCCGAGTCTGTCAGCATTAGAAAGAAGTGACAGTCTCATGGTGGTCTCATTTCAATGGGGAACTGTCTATTTTCACAAGGTGCGGATGACCTGTCGCTGCTGAACGACTCCGAGGGAGGCAGTCTGCCCGGAGAGCCCCCGCCGCCATACCAAGAGCAGCCCGGGTCTCAGGTGAAATACAGCCCGGGGAGTCCAGAGCGTCCAGAGCATGACAATTTAATGCCCCTACCCTTAAGTCTAATTAGTTGTGGAGACTGTTTACTGTTATGTTAATTTGGAAGCTGAAGTTTGTGCAGCGCAGCTTTCAGAATCAGATTGCACCATGCAGAATTTAAGCTTGAATAAAGTAAATACCACCGTCAAATTACTTCTACAAGCTTTTAGAAACACAGTCATAATTTGTGTTCGGGTCTTATATTATTTTGAAAAAAGGATAACACATTGTACAGGGTATACGCATAATTTGTAATATGACAATCTTTATCTCGATCCTAAAACATTGGTTCTTTTATCTAGTTCATGTCATCAGCTTATTATCAAGAAAACCAGGAACGTCTTGCTGAGAGATGACGGTACAAACCTTTGCACCACTTTGTCACGGATATACAAGTCAGGCTGAAACTTGCCTAAATGTATTTAGGGCTTTTTAACATTTAACTTTATAAATAAGTAAACATAAAAAAATACCTATTTTTTGTGTTTGGTGTCTCCTAATAGTGGACCTGAAAATCTAGAAAATATGCAAACACATTATAATGCTTGGAAATGTACACTCACTGGACACTTTATTAGGTACACCTTATTAGTACTGGGTTGGACCTACTTTTGCTTTCAGAACTGCCTTAAGTCTTTGTGGCATCCAGGTGCTGGAAACATTCCTCAGATATGTTGGTTCATATTGACATGATAGCATCACACAGTTGTTGCAGATTTGTCGGCTGCACATCCATGATGGGACTTGCCTGTTCCACCGCATCTGGTGCTCTATTGGATTGAGGTCTGATGACTGTGGAGGCCATGTGAGTACAGAGAACTTTTGATCAAGAAAGCGGTTTGAGATGAATTAAACTTTGAGGCAAATTACACTGAGGTCATTAAAGGATGGACCTGGTCAGCAACAATACTCAGGTAGGCTGTGGTGTTTAAATTATGCCAAGGGCTCTGACATTGACAAGATATTGTGACCCAGAGAACTGTGGCTCAATGGATATTTTCTCTTTTTCAGACCATTCTCTGTAAACCCTAGAGATGATTGTATGGGAAAATTTCAGTAGATCAGCAGTTTCTGAAGTGCTCAGACCTGCCTGTTACCAACAAATATGCCACATTCAAAGTAATGTGAAAGGCTGATTGAATATTTGCATTAATGAGCAGTTAAACAGGTGTACCTCATAAAGTGACTGGTGAGCGTATATGCACTTTTTGGCCCTCAAAATTGTAAAGATGGTTAGCTTGCAGTCCAGTAATCAGCGCTAGAGGGTTCATTCATTTAGATTGTACCTGTAGAGACAGAGTTTGCTTTTGCTGAGTGTTTCAGTCTTGGAAATCTAAAACATAAGGAACTCTGATATACAGGTGTATCATATTTTAATTTCAAATTTTAATTTAAACGTCAAATGAAGATTGATGTTTAAAACACAGGGAAATAAATAAAATATCTTTTTCTGGTCCCAGGTTTTCGGATGCCACTGGAAATGTAAAATCACCCTTTCAAAGATGACACGAGTTGTCTTCTTTTCATTTATTTCAAGGAGCGCACTCAGGCTGTGCCAGTGTACCATCCCACCCCAGGTGAGAGCCGTCTGGCCAGTCAGCTGACTGAGGAGGAGCAAGTCCGCATCGCACAGCGCATAGGACTCATCCAGCATCTTCCCAAAGGCATCTTTGATCCAGGCTCTGACGCCTCTGAGAAGAAAGTTAAAGAGTGAGTTTTAAATGGTGGCACTCTCATTAACAGACACTGAAACTCATAACATTTGTTTCAATTTACATGGGGGGATTTTTTCCCCCCCATTTGATCCTTTAAGAGTTCAGTAATTTGTGAAATGCAGTTACTAATAGTTTATTCAGAAATCTTTGAATAGTTCCACTGTCCAAAAACACAAAGCTATCGCATCTTGATGCATGCTCAATCATCCAGGTAAGGAAATCCCAAAAAGTTGATTCTGTTCATCTGGACGTAGCATTTTCAGTGGGAGAAACATTTCGTCACTCATCTAAGGCTAGCCACTCATCTAGGCCACACTAGCCCGGATAGATTTGAAAACAGCGTTTTCGTCTGAAAACGCTCCGCGTCCACACTAGCGTTTTCAGTAGTTTTCACAGAGTTGTGCGTCCACATTGAAACGGACGAAAACGCTTACGTTCCAGTTCTGCGCATGCGTGAAACGCAAGAAGATTCGACCTGCCTCATTTCTGTCTGCCGCTTATTTACTTTCCGGCTCTTTGAAACGTTGCGGCAGAATGTTGAGGAAAAGCACCGAGTTTTTTAAATGGGCTAACAATGAGGTGGAGTTGTTGCTGCAAGTAACATAAAAGTACAAAGTTGCAAAAGTGAGTGAGAGTTAAACAATTTGAAGAAAAGCTATCTGGAGCATGTACAGACTGATATTAATCTTTAATAGGGCTGTCAAAATTCAGAGCAAAGCAGCAATCACAGCAGTGTAAGATGGTGAAAAATATACCCTTAGGCCCCCTTCTCGATTCAGAGATGGTCTTTCACTTTTCACGTAAATTGCCTCCTTGACTCCTCTCACAAACTAGCATTCCTCCTTTTCCGGGATGTGTACATCCCTATCATTGAAAGAGAGGCTACTGGCCTGTAAGTGTACATAGACTGCTGAGTCCTGGCCTGACGAGTTAGCTCTTCTGTAGGGACCAAGAATTGGGCCCCCCGGCGCAAACAGAATAATATAGTATAAGTTGTTAAGTGCCAGGAGCATTGCTGTGATTTATACATTGGGGAAACAAAACAACCTCTGGCTAAGGCGATGGCACAGCACAGAAGATGAGTTATCGTATGAGTTATTGATTGTATTTTGAGATGCTTTTTTTGTAATATATCAAAGTCTGCGGGTATTGGTAAATCCTTTCACTTTTTTCCCCTCCAGATGTGTCATCTGCATGTTGGATTTTGAATATGGCGACCCCATTCGGTTTTTGCCCTGCCTTCACATCTACCACGTGGACTGCATCGACCCATGGCTGATGCGTTCCTTCACCTGCCCCTCCTGCATGGAGCCCGTAGATGCAGCCCTGCTGTCTACTTACGAAACCAACTGAGCGGCCCTTGGTGGCTGCTTCTGCCTAAAAGTAATGCACCTTTTTAGCCAAAACTGTCATAGCTGTTCCAACAGATAGAAGAGGGGATGTGGCATGATGCAGATGTTTGTTGGGTGCTTGTTAATACACACAAGTAAACAACTGTGTCGTACAACACATTCTGTAGGCCTGAAATGCACCTAGTCAGACTTGGAAAGCATGCTTTGGCAGAAGGAAGATGTGCCAAATACAACAAATGAAGGAGCTGTACAAGTAGCAAAATATTACTCCACAGTAATTTCACTTTCATATGACTTACACTTATTTTTGCCTTTGTGTAATTTGCACCCTCTTTCAAGATGTGTGATGTGTAACATGTTCTCTAAATGGAGGAAATGCATAATTGTTTTGATCAAGTGGCAATCATTGTCAGAATTTCCAGTGAACACATGAAGTGAAGTAACTGCACTCTCCAAGTAAACTTGTGGTCTTGAATGTCACTGAAACACAATACTCTCTACTGAAAAGCATACATCAGTATACATAAAACTTAAATCACACTTTCCTGAAGCTATGCCATGAGATAATATGGTGTCAGTTCAGCTTTTGAGCATATTTTGAAAATTACTCCAGTTTTATTTTAGCTGCTTTGACTATATGTGAATGTTTCTGTTGCTTTCCCACATGAATCCTCAGCTTTTGCTTTGCCTTAAGTTTGTACTCTTAACCCGTAGTTTGTCCTTTACAGTCAATAACAAAGACACAATATAGCGTGCAATCACCCTTAAAGCACCTTGAGATAAGATGTCTGTCACCTGATACTGTGTAGCTTGTAGATTTCGATAATGGTGTTTTTTCTATGTGTGTATGTTTGCATTTTAAGGGGATGTTGGATAGAGATCGTCATGTCAAACTAACATCGAGTTAACCCCCTCAGTTGTGAAATGTAATGTAGTTTCCGCTCCTTTTCTTGTTTGAAGCTTTTGGATTGTGCGCCGAATGCCTTCTAAATGAGCAAGTGATGCATTTCCAAAGCTTCCACGTCTGGTAATGGAATGTGATTTTTATGCTTTTGGTGTTGGACATGTGCTGTCAGTTAACGTTGCATAATACACAAAGATGTGAAATGGCAAAAACAGAAGCTACAGCAGTAGAAAGGAATGTATCTTCAATGTAAAGCATGATTTCAGTTGTTAAACATTGACAGTATGAGTGTAAAAGGAAATTTGTGATTTACTGTGCACATACTGTGCCTTTTAAGGTTGAGGTAAGCCAATTTCCTGTGAAGTACAATCATTTATGACATTACTTTTGTTTTTCTTTAGTTGTCCTCTAGGAGGAGGCAGATACCAGCAATGTAGTGATTTGTGTCACAATGAAACAGGCCTAGGATGAAGCCAGAAATGTGATCTGGCTGCTGTTAACAATCAACAGTCATTCTGTCTTTTGATTTATGACTTGTGCTATGAGTGCACAGGTTTTAGGAAATCCATGAAACCACAATAAAAGTGGATACCAAATCTTATACAAGTGTGATGTTTTGTTTCTGCATTAAATATTGTATTGAAACACATTCTCAACCTCTCAGCTGGAGAGGATAGTGGGTTAGAACTTAAGGAACAGACAAAACTAACTTTAATTTATCATGTTTTATATAAATCTTTAGATTCCTTAAGGAACAAAGCATGTATTTATCTCAAACACCATTGCATACGACTGCGTTATAGTCTTCTGTGTTTAACTGAGCACTAAAATAATTTGTTTCCATAAATGACTGATTCGTATTGATAACAGTTAAGCCCACTGAGTATAGACAGTGTGCAACTCTAACACAAAGTGCTCAAGATGTTAAAACTTGACAGTTAATTCCTGAAGTGGATTGGCTGTCTGTGCCTTTACATGAAAAGCTTCAAAGAATGTGTCGTCAGTGTCACAGATCAGAATGAGTCAGCCCTCATTTCTTTGTGTTTTCTTAGAAAAACAGGAAATGCATAAACATAACTGCAAATCAAGTACAGTCAGATAGAAACCGTCAGTACAATTATTATGAGCTTGGAAGTTAATATTGGTATGATCACCTTTATTCTTCAACATAATCTGAACTCAGATATCTTGTCATTTCTCCTAGTCTTCAGGAATAGTTCTTTAGGCTTCTTGAAGGATATTCAAAGCTCTTCTGTTTTTTATCTTAGCTGTCCACGGTACTTTAACAATGTTGAGGTCTGGCCTGTGGGGAGGCCAATCCAAGAGTGACAGTTCCACTGTGTATTTTTCTACATAGTGCGTTTGCATTGTTTTGCTGATTATAGTGCTGAAAAATGAAGCCGTTGCCAATTAGATGCTTTTCAGACAGTATTACATGGCAGATCAACGTCTGACAGCACTTTGCTCTGTTCATAAATTCATCGGTTTTTACAAGATCCTCAAAGCCACTGGTTGAAATGTAGCCCCAAACCATGAAAGAGCGCCACTGATCACTCATCACTTCTTAAAACCTGATTGCTACTGATTGTCATTCCAGTTTTTGTGTACTTTGACATACCTCAGTCTTTTCACTTTGTTTTCCTTCCTTAGGAATGGCTTCTTCACAGCCACCCTTGCACTGAGACCATTTCTAATGAGGCTTTGGTGAGCAGCAGATGGATCAACTGAAATTCCAGATATATCTCTTATGTCCCATGTGAGGCCTGCATGAGTTTCTTCCTGTTTCTTCAGGACATGGCATTTATATGCTGTTCATTTGCTGTAGATAGTTTTTTTCATCGCGCTATTTCTTCTTTTGTCTTCCACTTGTCTCGTTTCCTCACATTGTTTATAGACACATTTCACACCATGCCGAGATACATCAAGTTTTTTTTTAAGGAAATCGGAACAAATTGGTTTCTTTATTAAGTTGTCTTTACATATAGACACAAAACTGGTTTGTTAGTTAGTCACCCATTTATGCTTGAATGATCCATGGATGAAAAAGAAACTATTTGGGTATGAAAACTGGACTGCAGCCAACGTCCAAAGAAAAACGCAAAAACACCTTTAGAAAGTAGAAATCTATCACTCAGGATCACTTTAAAAAAGACAATTTTGTTTAATCGTTATCAGGCAAAATTATTTATGTTTTAAACAAACAGTTTAAACATATCACTTTGGGCTGAGTAAAACTGAAATAAGATTTGTTTTTTAGCTTGCAACATTTGTTAAGCAGATGTTAGCCTGATGGAGGCATAAACTCTTAAGCGTGCTGTGGGTGGCTTGCCAGCAAGTGAGTTTATTTAGTGTTTAAATCATATAAAAAGGACTTGCTCCCCGCATCCAAACTCTTGTATGACTAAGAGCCAAATGAACAGCAGGCATGTAGTCGGGTGCCAGAACATTAGTGGACATGTCCACCAGCTGGACCCTCAACATCAGCAGAGTAATGCTCATTACTAGAATGAACTTCATGATCACTGTACTAAAGGAGAAAAATTTCACAATACAGTACGATAGAGATATTTTCTTTCTGCACAATATTTTATTAAAAGGTTCATAAATATTTACAGTATTTAAAGCACACATATTGCACATTTTCAACCACACTGGATATCAGTGCAACAGATTCAGAATCTATTACACTTATTGCACGTATGTGTGAGTGTGAATGGTTCCTATGGATAAATTACATAAATGTTACACAGTATTTTGTGATCTGTACACGTTTTTAAAATCTTACAGTTATAATCAGGTGGGGATTTTTCTGCTTTTAGGTTTACAGTACCAAAGCAAACCTCAACAGCAACACTTCATTATGCAGTATTTCTTGAGTTTCTTTCTATAAAGCGTACATTCCCACACTGACAGTAGCCAGAGCCACAAACAGTCCCAGGACCATCCTGAGCAACGAAGAAGTGTAAATGTTTTCTGACATGTGGAGTGTGTTCGCCTTTACTGGCTTGGACTGTGTTATCGAGCTCTGCAGGTTGTTGTCAGAGACAGTCAGCATCTTCTGTAAATCTTCAAAGACCTGTAACACAAACAACAGAGCATCTATCAGCTAAATATCAGTAAGTGTAAGATGGAGCTAATCTAAGGTTCAGCTGCCCTCTGAGTGGCACTTTTGCTTTACAGTCACACCTTCTTACCTGAATGTTGAACTCAAAGGCCCTGACAGCCTCCTCCAGCACACCGTTCCTCTCCTCCTCTGTCAGCTCCACACTGTTCATTCGGCTGCGATAGAGCTGTTTGAACAGGTTGGGGCTGGACACCCCAGGGAAGGCAAAGAAGGACAGACCATCACCATTTTTCAGATCCATGGACTTCTGAGCGATCCGACCAAGAACCTGTCCCCCAGACAGGTCACCCAGATACCGGGTGTAAGCATGGGCAAGCAGGAATTCAGGGTTTTCTTTGCCAATCTAAAAAATGGTAACGGAGTTATCAAGAGCGTTAATTGACCATCACCTAGAAGAGATAGAAACATGCATTTGATTCATGGAAGATTAAATAAAACATACCTGTCTGAGCCTGTGGCTGTATCTTTTAGTGGCTGCAGGAATGACAATCTTCTCTCTCCAATCCTGACCATAGAAGTATTCCAGATCATTTTCAATGGACTTCAGCCTGGCCAGTTCAGCAGGAAAGTAAATAGGTGCGACGCTCGGATGGTCCGAGTTCCTGTCCATCTCTTCCTCCAAAGCCTGGTAGATCTCATACAGCGAACACAGGAGGAGCTGAAGAAGAAGAGACACAAAGCCATTAGATCTTGGTATCGACCCCCACAAAAGTAAGATTATTTAAACAATTGTGCTGTCCTTTTTTAAATATTACCTTATATTGCGGAAGCGTGACCTTTCCCCTCTGGAAGCTCAGCATCAGTTCTGTGTTTTCTGCTCTAACGTGACTCTCCTTAGTCACTTTTTTTATTTGTTCAGACAAGTCCCTGAGAAAAGAAATTGATCACAATTAGAAGAGAAAACCAACATTTAATGTATTGCAGCTAAGGAAAAGGCAGTGACACAAGGCTAAGAGCAGTAATCATTAGAAAACATGTAGGGCAAATATGTGCATCCAAAGTAAACTTTCATTATGAAAACATATTGTGATTAGAAATGTTTATGTAGCTCATAAACTTCCCAAACATATTCTGCTACTTGAGATATGTGTTGGATGTCACAGAGCTGACTGAAAACTAAATCTATCCCAAGACATTGAAAAAAAAGTGTGCATGGAGCAGAAAAGAAGATTTAGATTCTTAATAAAATCACAGCAGCTCAGTCTAACCTGTCAGTCATCTGCTCTGCTGCTGTATGTGTCTTCTTCTCGGTTTCCATTGTGCCCCTGAAAAAACAGTAAAGGACAGTAAAGATGTCAGAAAGGTACTTTAACAGAGTATAAATCCTTTTCTGGTATGGTGAGAAGACTGTGGATTAAGAGATATAAATCTACAAAAGGTTGTCAAATTTAAAGTATGATATTTCGTTTGACTCACCAGTAAGAATGAAGTCTGATCTGTGTCCTTAGTTTCTCTCTGGATGTCCAGTGCAGTTGTGTGCTCTGCTGGCTTTCACACTTCTCTTTATACGATCCGCTTCAGTCTCCTCCTCCCACCACCAGCTCAACACAAACAGGAACTCAGCCTCAACAAAAAAACTGGGCTAAACATGACACGGCAACTTCAGCAACAATAGTAGGAGGGGACCAGGAGTTAACATGATACGGCAACTTTGAGAATAGCACGGAAAACTGCTGAGGGAAGGACTACCAGAGTGTGAGGAGGGAGTTCCCTGGAAAACCAGGGGGAGGGCTGAGCGCTAAACATGATGCTGCAACTTCAGATTCCAAAGTAGAGCCACACAGGGGAGGAGGAGCTGAGGCTAAGCATGACAGTGTGAGTTTGCGAAGCTGTGAGAGAGGAAGTGTTTAAACAGTGACTAATGCTGTGCATTTAATCAAAAACAAGAGCAGGTTTGTCATATGACACAAGTCTATCAACATTGAGTGACAAAGCGCAGGAGTATTTTTGACAAACAAGAGTAGATACTGTTGATTTTGTCCATGTAAACAATAGTAAAAAGCTACTGATATCATCTTTACACACAAAAGTTAAGCCCAAAGCTTATTTTTGACTAGCTTAAAATAAAACAAAACTTTTAAAATTATTTCTTCCACAATATGTCATCCATGAGTGACTGTGACATGCAGAAACTTTAGTAAACTAACCGCAACCAAAGATATGTAATATCTGAGCATTATACACAGATGTGACCAATTCATACTGATTCAGAGGCTACTAATATGCTCCTGTAAACAGCCTCTACCCTTCTGGGAAGTCTTCACCCTTGATTACCCAATAGTGCAAGTATCTAAAAGAGATTATAATCTGCAGAAATCTTTCATCATCCACTAAAAGAGCATCATTGCTTTCATATTTTATCAAACACTCATAACACAGTCATGTTTTTTCCCCACTCCATAGCAATGGTTTGTTTTTATGGCAATTCATGATTCAAATTACAACTGAGAGCATTTAAAACTAAATTTTTGGGTGGAGTGCATCCTACCTCACCCCCCTTGGAACTGTTACTTAGAAATCTTTGCATGGGGATTTGCAGTCTGGCAGAGCTCTACTGCAGTGCAACATTAAAAGAAGTCAGCAAAGTGTTCCTAATTTTAATTTTCCTCAGAAGCTGCTTGAAGGAGTAAAGGTCAGAGATCTTGAACTACAGGAACAAAACTGGAACCGCACTACTGTCCAATCTAGTTTAATTCGAGTTTATTTATAGAGCCATCTTGAGGCAAGGGAAACAGAAAACCGCTTCACTCTGAGTAGCTCTTCCAGCGAAACAATTCCCAGCCTCTACGTGGTTGGCAGTATACTTAAACTTTTGGTCTTTTCTAAAGAACGATTATTATCATACATTCACTTTAAGTGAAAATAAGGTATCTTTGTCATATGGGTGTCTACATAGCTTTGGCTAAAAACTGCTAAAACCTATTATGTAAAGGCCTAAATAAAAATGGCATTTTAAAATACGTGACTACTTGAGACAAAGCGATGAAAAAATACCGCTACATCTGTTTTTTATCAAAACATTTCAATGCGTAATTATAACCTACATGGACAAAAAAAATAACATAAAAAAAGCATAACTCTATGTTATATATGATTTGAAAAATGTGTCACTAAACTACAGACTGCCGTGCATCTGCTCAGCCATCTGCAGGTATAAAATCACAAAGCTTCACTCGGGCTTAACGTGACTCAGCACAACGTAGTGGCCGACAGAGAGGGAGTGAGGGCGCTAAACGTGAGTCAGCAGGCTTTGCTTCACACGTATACGGCGTGTCAGAAAGGAAAGACTGTGAGTTTACCACAGGAAGTATGTGACAGAGCTGTTGTGTGTTTCATGTTACCGGACCAAAATCAGACATTTTCCTGAATTAACGATAGTTTGGGGTCAAACGTGGAAATAAAACCAAAGGAAGACAGACATCGATGTGAGACATGTTTGTGCTTGTTTTCTGCTCAGTCTTATCAGTTTGTATTTATTTTAGATAAAAAACCCCACAAGCTTCGAAAACCCCCTCTTTGGGCATAGTAGAAAGCCCACTGCTTAACTGCTACTATCAAAAACATTACATTAATGTTGAACTAGAGGACTTCAAAACAACTTGTTTTCCTCACTAGCTAGCAAACATGACTAGCGTCTAGCTAGCACTAGCCTTAGATCATTTATTTGCCTTGCACAGTCAGCAGTCTGCTGAAGGTGAGCTATTCATTTACTCGCCCAGGTGAGAATGTTTTATCTTCAGCAATTTAGACCCATAAACCTTAGACAGACGGCGAGTCCCTGCTGAAACCTTTTATTAGCTGCTGCAACCTTTTATTAGCTTTATCCAGCCTTCATGTTTGGTCAGACTAAACTTCAGAGCATATTCCATCTAAAATCCTCGCAGTAAACAGAAAGTATATGAAGTGGTCATTGAGTAAGCAGACTGTACAAGCTCAACTTTATCTCACATTACTGTGTTATCATGCAACTTCACTGTACTTAGAGTTCCTGCTGTCTGAATCATTGATCTCTCTTCTGTTGGTCTAGATGGATGGTGAAGCAGAAATAGTGAGTGGATGCACCCATAGAGAAAACAAAAGGTCATACAAAGACTTTTTGATGGATGTTGAGGACCTGGAGGAAGCAGGATCAGATGCAGAGGAACATAGCACCAAGATGCTTCACCAGGTGCACTATTCTGGGGATTTTTGAATCGTGTTTCTGCACTGAGTTGCAGTGCAGTGTATATTCCATTGCAGGGATGGTGTCTTTTTAACATCTTTGAATTTTAACTGTGCTACATTTTGTGCTACATTTTGTGTACTTTTAGATTTTTAGACTAATTACAGTTTGGTAATTGTTGTTTCAGTTAGTGCCTGGGCCCAAGCCTAGATAAATGGTATGTTAGATAAATCAAACATACAGATCATCAATAATACTGACATAACAGATCGGGTTAACAACAACCGCCTTCGGTGCTGTTGGCCAGCAGGGTTGCGGTGGAGACTGTGCTACTGTTGGCTGAAGGCAAGGGAAGAGGAAGGGCGAAGGAGTCTAAAGAGTCATCAAGAGAAAAGGAAAGGCCTGAATGTGGAGGTGAGAGTAGGGTCTTTAAATGTAGGGAGCTTGACTGGTAAAAGGAGAGAATGCAAAGTAAGAGAGGCAAGGATGATATGGTTTGGATGTGCAGAAGAGGGATAGCAGATATACTGGACAAAGGATATTGAGTATAGAGCTGCCAGGCAGGAAGAACAGAGAAAGACCACAGGGAAGATCCATGAATGCAGTGAAGGAGGATGCTAGAGACGGGGTGAGATGGTGCCAGATCATATATACTGTGGTGACCCCTAAAAGAAGTGGTCGAAAAAAGTGTTTCGCCTCAGCTGTCTATAAAACCATAAAACACAAAGATTGTTGCAATCAATTTTATGATTCGGATCTTGCTTTGTGATAACACTGGAGGAACGAAATGATATTTACATCAATGTCAGCATCAGTTAGGTGCTGGCTAAATGTTAAGATAATGTGAAGAAGAAAAACAGGGACGTTTATTTGAAGTAAGAAAGATTTCTTTGTGGTCCTGGCATAAAAGAGGGAATAAACAAATACAAATGTAGAATAAACAAAGAAAAAAAACTTTGGCTATGGACAAAATTGTCATTTTAATCATTTGTGTTGTTGCAGAATTTCACAATCATTGCACCCCAGTAACTTTAAACCACCGCTATGTTTGTTTTATAGTGTAACTCATGCGTTATACTGATATTTCTAACGAGTTAAAAGTCATGTAAGTGCTTGTAATTTCCCAGGAACAAAGTGGCTGCCTGAACAAGAACATACCACCTATTGGTAAGGCCTAAGCTTTTAAGATTAGCAGCTGTGTACATTACACTGTGATATTTTTGTTTCTGATGCAACTTTATTTGACATCTCTGTGTCTACAATGTCTAAGGTTGCAAAAGTAGGATGTTTTATTTAACAAACTTTATTATTTATCAGAAATGAATTTATAGCATGTTAATGCACATAAAATCCTGATTATCACAGTATTTCATAATATGTTAAAAGTATAAAAATAACAAGGTGGAAATGTACACTTTTGGCTTAACCTGGGAGTTATATGTTAATGCATTTGTTTATGATTCTTCTGTCCCCTAATTGCAGGTAGTAGTGGTATAGACCACGAACCTCATGGAGCAGACGTCTCAGGCTTCCTCCATGAATATCCAGTCTGTGTGTCACAGGACAGATGGACAGTGAGAGGAGAAGAGGTGATAGAACAGACACATCCAAATATTTTTCTTTTTACCCACTATGGTTACATTTTTTTCAAATCTTTATCTATCAAAACAAAAAACAGGACTTTATCCTTTTACTTCTAACCTTGTGGCTACTTCTCTCTTTCTAGCGTATCCAAGAAAACTTGTTGCATCCATGTTTTAATGCAGAGGGAAACATTAGTCTGGTAATGTTTTGTAATTTATGATTTATAGCCAAGTACTGTATATCTCCCAATCTCACATTTAATCATTACATTTTGTATTCCTTTCTTTTTCTTTCAGAGGAGTCCAGGTCCCATGATGGAGTACTTGGTGTATCTTAATAGCCAGCATTATGGGGCAGATTGTCCCAGTAACGGACCTGCCAGCCCCTCTGTCTCTCCAGTAGGCAACTGGCCTCATCACTCTACACCCATTCCTAGTTCACTGACAGCCATTTCTACTACTGTTAGCTCCACGATGACTAGCTTCATGACTGATTCATGTAGTCCCATTGGTTTTATATGTGGTGTCACCACTTCAGCCAAAGACCCTCTAATGTCCACCCCCAAGAGTCTCTGCTGCTCTGACCAGGATCCTGCCAGTGCTGCAGCTTACCTTCACCTCCTGGGAGAATCGTTATCCCTGATTGGACACCATCTCCAGGAGACAGATGTGAGTAGATTCAATTAAAAAAAAATCTTTTTATAAGACACTTAATGTCTTTTGTTCATCTCTCACATGTATTCTTCATCTTGCTTGTATAAATTCAGAAATGAGGGGCTAATAGTGGTCCCAGAACCAGAACTACTTTATATCTATGCTAATCAGAAGTAAACATAGAAGAGATTTTGATCTTAAACAGATACTGTGAAGGCCTCGATAGTTGGAGTGTATCCCAAGATAGTTGGCGGGAGTTAAAACATTATACAGTCCTACAACGTGGTGCTTTCTTTATCTTTTTCTGTCTATATTCCAAACTGATTCACAGAGGCCTGTTTTCACAAAGCGAGTTTAACATACCCAAGCTATCTTTCCCTTATCTAGATTAACTTGTTTTAACACTGGCAATCAGGATAAACGGTCACATGAGGCTGGTTATCAACTTGTTACGCTAACCTAGGGTGAAAAATGTTGGCAGTCTCTAACCAGTCACTATTATAGATAAGTGTACTGTCAGCAGAGTGACTCATTTTACAAAGGAAGATGAAACAATAGTGTGCGAAAAAATATCAAGAGGTTAAACTGACTGAAAAGCAATAAAGCTGCTGCAGACGAAGCAGTGCTCTAAGTGTGTGTGTGTGTGTGTGTGTGTGTGTGTGTGTGTGTGTGTGTGTGTGTTTGGGGGGTGGACTCTGTACAGATGTAGTATTAAAAGTTTGCTCATTACACGGTTTTGTCAAGACTACTGGAAAGCGTGCAACTTATTCATTGCACTATAGGGTGATACAGGGCTCTCTGTGCATCTCTGCAGAAAAAGGTGTGTATGTCGAGTAGTTTGTCTCTACTCTTGGACTCTCTATTGTGTGCTATGGCTCCACTTACCGGCCTCACTATGCACATACCAGAGCTGAGGAGCTGCACACAACACACACTGGTAAGCACTGCTGCCAATTTATGGTGCATACACATCATATCCTTTACATGTTGTTATGTGTACATGCTTTCACCTTGGTGAAATTATTGTAGTGAACTTCCAGTATATTGTTTGTTAAAGGAAAAATGCCTGCAGATTTATGCTTTACTTTGTTGACACAATGCCGCTGTTATGAATGAAACTTGTGGTATTAACAAAGTCCAATAACTCTAGCGGTACTTATCCTGTCAGTGTTTATTGTTCAGCATTGATTTATTTGTTGTTCCACTAATCAAGTCTGCTGTCAAAATGTACTGTTTGTACTATAATACCTATTCTAAACATCTCGAATTTGCACCTAACAAATGCCATTTAAGCCAAAGAGAAATATTTATCCAGGAGAGATTTAATCAAAAAAGGGAAAAACTCATTTCAAAAGGTTAAAAATAATACCAAGGAATAAAACTTAAATGTTTACAAACAACTGAAGCTACAGTGTAAACAACCATCCCATTCCATAGACTCAACGAAACTAAACAATGATGTCATGTCAGATGTCTGTTTTATTTGGACATGTGCTCCTAAATGCACTTTATTAGTATATCGTTGCAATCAGCATTTTTGCTTCCTCTTTCCTTGATTTTCTTTCCTTTGTGAATGCTTTTCTTGTTTGTTTAAAGGCCTCCACCTTGGATAACATTGCGTATGTGATGCCTGGCCTGTGAGTAAAAGGAGACCCCTACTGGCTCTCAACAGCAATGATAACCTGAAAAACATTTTTCTGTTAGTTGATACTTGAAAAGTAAGAGTTTTTCTGTTATGAGAATTTGCCTGCACTTTGAACTTTGAAGTGAACTTTTTTCAGAAGGACAATTTATTTGTTAATTACATATGTTAATTATGTTTAAAATGCAAATTAAATGCCTTGCATTAACTATTTGATTAGATAAGATTTTTGAACACTCCGCTTTTTAAATTAATTGAATAGTGATAGAGATGTCTTGTGTCCTTGGGAAACATTAGAAGTAGTGGGTAATTCACAGTAGAGATCAGGCATCACATATTTACATGCCTGGTAACTCAATAATAAATGTACATGAATACCATCTCATGTTTTGTTTATACAGTATGGGTATGTATAGTCAACTTAAATATTCTTACAAAATGCATATTGGTCTGACTTCTTGATGAGCACCCCCCCCCCCCCCCCCCCCAAAAAAAAACAACAATTAAAAAAAACAAAAAACAAGAGTAGCTTCTTGAAGAGCCCCAGTCTTAATTTTTTCATGAGCCTGTGGTCCTTAAAGTGTGGGTCATGGATCCACTGCAGTTGGGAGAGTATGTTGTTAGTGATTAAACAAAGTAGACACACTGTGTAGTATTGCTAAAGTTAAAAAAGAGCATCAGAATGGGGAAGAAATGTAATTTAAGTGACTTTGAATGTGGCATGGTTGTTGTCTGATAGCTTGGTCTGAATACTTCAAAAACTGCCAATCTACTGGCATTTTCATTCTCAACCGTCTGTAGGGTTTAAAGAGGTTGGTGAGAAAAAGAGAAACTATCCCGTGAGTGGTAGTAAACTGGGTAAAAATGCTTTGTTGATGCCAGAGAAAAAACTGGGTTCTTGAACATGACAATGAATTCATTGTACTTGGATGTCCTCTACAGTCACCAGGTCACAATTCAGTAGTCACAGCCTGGATGTGCAGCCAACAAATCTGCAGCAGCTGTACAATGCGATCATATCAATATCGACCAGAAACTATGAGGAATATTTCCAGCAACTTGTTGACTCTTTGCCATGCAGAACCAAGGCAAGGGGGTCCAGCCAAGTACTAGCAAGTGGGAATACAAGAAAATATTTGAGGATGAAGCTGTGGGGATGTGTGAAAATCTGTAAATATTACCCAGCTACTTTAATCACAGCCATGAATATATGCTGAAAGAGCAATTTACGTGTTTTGCAAATTACTGACAACAGGTTAACATTTAAATCCTTAATGACAAAGTGTTAGTGACATTAATCAAGAGGTCTTTTTGTAATTGCTTTGATGTTGAAATGAAACGTAACAGCTCTTACTCATATGGAAGGCCGTGAAGACTTGAAGTTTTATGCTTCATGATTCCGTAGGAAGAAAACGTTATATTTTTAATTTTCCATTCGTGTAACACACAAAAGAAGCAGAATAATGTTCCTCTTGCATTTATTCTGTCTTTACATTGTAACTCTGTTTGTCTGTGACAAGCCTTCATGCTTTCATTTCTTTCTGGTTATGACAGCAACATATTTACAGACCTGGTTGACCAGGTAATATCCTTAGCAACCACAAACCATGAAGGACAGCTCCTTTGACAAATCTCCATGAGTTTTGACATATCATAGGTGTGGTAGTTAAAACTATCTTGGAACGATTCCCAGTGGCAGCTGGTTATACTGCCTCCACCCCAGGTTGAAATGCTTAGCAACCTACAAACTGAGAAACCTGTTGTGTCAAAAAATATATTTACGAGTGCGCTCATGTATGAATGTGTTTAAATTTGGGAGTGGCTCAGGCGAGACACCTCATCTGAGCAGACAGCTTTTGCCAGTCGACTGGGAACTAACATGTACTGAAGTTGTCTGCGTGAGAAATATAACCCAGTGCCAACCAAAAAAACTCAGTATTGACAGAAGACAACACATGAACGCAACTTCGTAGACCTTAAACACTTGAGTAAGTATCCATGTTGTTGCTTAAATTGTTGTTGTAAGATTGTCTTGGTGTAAGAGACTTACTTGTTAAATTAGTTAATGTTATGCACTTGTTGATTAATTGCAGTCATATTAAATTTCATAGTTGTATTACTTTATCACTGAAATGACTACATTGTTGATATATAATGTGTCATATTTGAGGAAATAGGAAATAGGTCAGCTCAAACTACATCCAGAAACTCAAGCTATTTATTAACAGTTTCACGCCTAATTTTGAATTTTTCTTACATGCCAAAGCAAGTATACTTATGAAGTTAGGACTATTTGTAATGCTTCATCAACTCTCGTTGCTGTTTTTTCAGTATGTAGTTCAGTATGGATTTGGTTTGTACCTTTTTGCATATCACTGCTTATATGAGTGCAAGCAGAATGTTGTTTGACAGGAATGGCAAGGTGTGGTATCAAACACTGAGATAAAATTGATGTGACCCACAACCATTACCAGTGAAACTACCAGTGAATTACTTTAGTTTTTGTTCATTCATGCACAACAGTTTAAAGGTACAAGGAACTGTAGGTCTTCTGTATGCAGAGAGACTCGTGTGGGAACAGAGGAGAAAGATTTCAATTTAAGTTTAAGATGGCATTTTATCAGTTTCTGTTAAGATTGTATGATTACTTAATGCTTAAAATAGTAACTTAACTGATAAAATCTACCTAGCTGAACCTGCTCAGCTGTTCCAGTTGTCTGTTTTCCAGGTTTATTTGCATGTAAAGTTATGTGTGAGTTTGTCTAGGAAAAACCTAACAATAAAACCTAGTATTAAAAGACAGCTTTTATTCCTACCAAATAACACAGGTGATATATTGTCCTCAATTTCTCTCTTTTGTTTTTTTGGACTCCTTCATGTTTCCTTTATTCATGTCAGGGATGAGTGAACACTACAGAGAAAGCTACTATGGATCCTCGTCCTCAGACCTGAGATTGCTTCTTTTGGGGAATATCGGATGTGGAAAGACGGCATTAGCAGACACTATCCTGGCCCAGCTTTCCCCCATTTCTCCCGGTGCCTCCAGGAGCTGCCAGCTACGACAGGGCTTCATTGAAGGCAGGAATGTGACCCTGGTGGAGGCACCGAGATGGTACTGGAGTGGTGGCAAGATGGAGGACGGTGTCAAAAAGGAGACACAGCGAGCAATGACTCTGGTACCACCAGGCCCACATGCTATTTTGCTGCTGGTGCCTGTTAACCAATTCACAGAGGTTAGTCTTGGCTTGCCCATTAGTGATGTCATCTGTTGCTCAACTTTGTTGAAGTTGCAGTCTGTAATGTGTACTCAATAAAAAAATGTCTATCTATCAAACTACAGTGGAAAAAAATGTGTTCCAAATATACAAGTTAAAGATGTTCTGAAACATCTCCATAACAAGCAGTAACCAGTTTACCAGTTTAGATCCATTTTTCCTCTTTGCCTTTTCCCCACACAGGTGGAGACACGTGTGCCTGCAGAGTTGGAGGAATTGTTTGGACAGGGGGTGCTGGACCACACCATGGTCATACTGACCTGTGGGGACTACTTGATGGGAAAAACAGTGGAGGTATGAGAGATGTTCACCTACCCTCTCTTTAAGCTGATCTTTATAAAGCAGGAAAGTCACTTAGTACCACTGTAAAAGGGCTTAGTTTCACCTATTAACTTACGACTTGGCCCCTTATTTATAAATAAATGTTGTCTCAAGATGTATCGTGTTGGGTTTTGTAAATATGCTGTCAGTAATATTTTAGTTGGTTATCTTGTTCTTGGAGTATAACATATAGGAGTGATGCAAATCATTGCAGGTATAAATTCACACAAGCTGCATTGTTTTCTCACAGGAGTACCTGCAGAAAGAGCACCCAGGCCTGAGGCAGGTAATTGAGTGTTGCGGAGGATGGTATCATGTCATCAACAATCGTCAGCGACAGGACAAGGACCAGGTCCGTGAGCTGCTGGAAAAGGTATGGAGTAGGAGTAAAAACAGTTATCAAAAAGCAACATGCCTCAAAGGGTTTTTCTGATTCAGTAAAAGTGTGAGCATTCGTGCCCTCGCACATTTTATCATTTGGATGAGACTTCCTCATTACTTAAGTGCATTGAATTATTTAAATACTCTATAGGTTGGAGCTTTTTGTTTTAATGGTTTCTTTAAGATGATTACTGAGCAAGTACGCATGCATGCATGCTGTTTTTCCAGGAACGCCTAGTTTCACATTCGTAAACTCACACCCTGTTGTAGTCTGGATTGGTTTGAATATTAGCGATGATCGTAATTATTTTCGAACTGTGACTCACAAAACAGAGTTAAAGTTCCTGCAATAAGTTACTACTGTTTGTTTATTTATCTACAGGTGGACAATATGGCGCGGAAAAACGGGTTATACTACATGAAAACAGTCCAGGATAGAGAGCTGGAAAAACGGGTGAAGGAAAAAAAGGAGCAACTTATGGAAAGTTTCTGGGCTCAAAAGGAAGAGAAGAAAAAGACCCACACATCATCTTATACCCCAAACGCAGAAAGTCAAGAGGAAGAGTACTTCAATGCCATATCAAGAGAGAGAAGGAGGAGACAAGAAGTAAAGGAGGAAATGGTGGAAGGAGTTAAGGTGAGCCAGGTGTCCAATGAGTATGTCAGTGCCATATCAACAGATTCAAGGAGGACAAGAGAAGAAATGGAGGAAATGGTGGATGGAGTTAAGGTGAGCCAGGTCTCCAGTAGCCTTTATTCAACTCCAGCTCTAGAGCGACAGCCATCCTCCGAGCTCTGTGATAACAGGGAGTTAAAAAGGACACCCAGTTTCAAACTGAATCGAGGTAAATGCTACTAACCGTATGCTGTCCTCCATTATTGTACCCTGATTCATTCTTTTAGAAGAGTTAAAAAAAGACAAAAGTGAGCACAACTTGCTTTTTTCCCCACTAGATGGAGCTATACTCTCACAAATGTCAGAGGGTAAATCAACTCAAAAAGTGATCTCTACTTGTAAGTCACATTACTTCACTCGCTCATATGTCACTATCAGCACTTCACTTCTTAATACGTCACTGAGTCTGATTTTTACCTGATGGTTTCAGTTCACTACAGAATTAACAGCTTTGAAGAGCGATCACCCGAGGCATTGCCTACCACTACTCCTCATTCGCCAGTCTTCTCCTCTTTCCCCCCCTCTTCACCAACTTTTGCTGCCTCTCCTTCCTTGATCTCCTCATCCAGCTCAACCCCTTCTTCCCCCTCATTGTCCTCATCCTCATCTTCTCCGGAGCTTCGTCTGGTGTTGCTTGGAAGATCTGGATCAGGGAAGAGTGCAGCTGGCAATGAAATACTGGGGCAGGAAGCCTTTGAGTCATGTCCAGACAGCCTCATAGCAATCACACAATGGTGTGAGAAAAAGAAGGCATTGGTTAAAGGAAGAAGGGTTAGTGTTTTTTTTGGGTTTTTTTTTAAGTTACTAAGATGTCTTTTTTTCTATTTATCTCAACATACACCCATTACAGTATCTCAAAGAATAAAGTGTTTCATACTCTCTTCTTGCTTTGTTGCTTTTGATAATAGCTCGTTACATTTTTGCATGCATTTTCTCTGTCACCTGCAGGTGGCAGTGGTGGATACTCCAGACTGGTTCAATTCAGAGCGCACTCCAGATGAGGTGCGAGCTCAGATCTCCTCCTGTGTGGCTCTGTCCAGTCCCGGCCCACATGTCTTCCTCTTTTGTGTTCCCTTAGACCAGCCTGCAAAGACCGAGCTGCAGGCTCTTGCGGCACTAGAGGCTGTTTTTGGACCTGAAGCAGTCTGGAGACACACTTTGGTCCTCTTTACTTATGCTGATCGTCTCAGGGCAAGTGGGAAGGCCAAAAATAAGAACATTGAGGCATACATTGCTGGTCAGCGAGGAGATTTGTTAAAGATTGTGGAGAAATGTGGGGACAGATTTCATGTTTTGGAGACAGAAAGAGGTGGGGGAGAGAGGAGCAATGTTGCCGACCTGCTAGAAAAGGTGGAGCAGACAGTGAAGGAGGCCGGGGGGCAGTGTTATTCTTGTCCTGCTTTTCAGGAGGCCGAGAACAGAGTGAGGCAGAAACAGCAAGAGATGGCAAGAGAGAAACGAGGTGAAAACCTAGCAAGAGTAGAGGATGTTGGCCCACTCAGCTCTGAAAGGCGAAAGCTTTATCCTTACATGCAGTCTGTTTCGGAGGTAGACGAGGAAGTGACGGAGGATGAGATTGAGAAAACAAGGGATGAGGCCGAGATGAGTGTAAGTACTACAAATATTGAGAGTCTTCCTCCAATTACACGTTCGACCATATCCCCTTCACTACTTAGTTCCATAATGGAGAAGATGAGCACGGGTGCAAAGAATTTACCCAAGCTGTTGGCAGATAGCTCTGTGTGGGTTGGAGAGGGAGCACAGAGGATGAAAAATAGTGAAATGTGGGAAAAAGTTGGCACTAGTGCACAAAGCATTCAAAAGATGGTGGTTGATAGTTCTGTGTGGGAGAAGGTAGGAGTTACTGCAGGAAATCTCTCCAAAGCAGTAGGAAATAAAGTTCCCAAGGTAGTGGTAGATGGTTCTGCATGGGTGGGATCTGGAGCAAAAGCAGCGGCTGCAAGTCCAATGTGGGAAAAAGTGGGTTCAGGGGCCAAAGTCATGGCAGAGAGTTCCATGCGTGTCGGAGCTGGAATTGGAGCTGGGGCAAAGAATTTGGCACAGAGTCCCGTGTGGGGAAAAGTGGGCTCTGGAGCCAAGGCAGGGGCCAAAATGGTGGCTGAGAGTTCAGTGTGGGAGAAAATTGGGAATACAGCTAAACAGGTGCCCAAAGTAGTCATTGGCGGGGCACTGCTGGGTCTGGTGCTCGGTGTGTTTTTGGGTGGTGTGATTGGCGGAGCTGTTGGGGCAGCTGCTGGATCTGCAGTAACGGAGGTGGGCAGGCGAAAACTCAGCAAGAGAAGCACAAGAGAAAAGACAGAAGACGCTGCAAGAAATGTTGACAGAACAGTAAACAAGAACATTGATGCAGTGAGAAAACAGGGAGAGAAATTTTTGAAAACTGAATGAAGGACTGACAGATGTTTGTATATAAAATGTATAGCAAATGTAAAAGTGCTTTTTTTTCTTGTGAAATAATATTTTCAGCAAATGAAAAAATGTTTTTTGACTGCTGTGTAATTTTTGAGGCATAAAATACACTTTAAGATGAATTTGATTTGAGACGATTATAACTTCAATTTATCGCTACATGTTTTATTGAGACACTCGATAAGTACAGATGAGTGTGACATTTATTAATAGATGAATTACACATATTGATATTGAATATATAAATGAAAATACTTTTCTGAATGTTGATACATGTTTGCAAGACATCAAAATATGCAAAGGAATGATAAAAAGTATGACTATTTTTGATAATGTCAAAGGTAGTGATTTAACAAAACGAGTGACTAAAAAGAATATTAAAATCTGTATTTTGAAGGAAATTCTGTAAATTATACCCTGAATTGGTCACAGTGTTTTTTGATTATAAGTTTTCATCAAAAATTCATTGCATTTTTGTGTGTTTTTGGAAAAATTCTTTAAGAACATTTTTGATTTAACAACAATAGACAATTTTTGCACTTTTTAACCTTTATATACTGAATTTGGTTTTACGTTTATGAAATCTTTGATGGTATTTTCAGCAAGTGAAACCTGCTTCATGACTACAAACATTATGACATTACTTCTCACATTCAGGTTTAGGCCGTAATTAATGTATCAAATTCAGTTCAGTAAGAGATTTTGCATTTGTAATTATTTATTGTAGCATCAGAGTATAGTTACTTTGCATCTAGCTTGAGTTCATCTTGTTGCTTTTATAAATTAAGAAGTGATATTTTTCTCCCTGTAGCCTACAGGTGGATGCTGGGGTGGTGGAGAGTTTGAAAAAACAGTCAGCTCTGCAGAAGAGCAGAGGTATTGACCGTAAAATGATACGAGGCATTTTACCTGTGTAAGACAGCACAGATCAAATTGTATGCTTGAACTATGAACCCTATTGCAAAAAAGGGACAGAGTTTAAGATTTAAATAAAAAGAACAATGCAAAAGTTTGGAAATGTTAAACTAAATTTATTCACAATAGAATGCAGAGAACAAATGGTTAAACTGCAATGTCCAATTCTTATCTTGTATATAATTTTAGCTTCTCAGCAGTCATGTGTCTTCTTTGTCATATTTTTTGTTTCATTATGTGCCAAATGTTTTCAGTCTGTGAAAGCACCCAGCCTCTCCTAGTAAACCATGCTGTTGTAACAGATGCTGTATGCATCTATTGCAGCTTGTTGAAATATGCGATGCCTTCCCTGGAAAAAAGATGTCATATGCATGGAAGCATATATTGTTCTAAAAGCCATGTATACCTTTTAGAATTCAGCCATATCCGTGCACACTAATGCAACCCCATACCGTCAGAGATCCAGGCTGTTGAACTGAGGTCTGATAACAAGCCAGATGGTTCCTCTCCTCTTTGGTCTTGAGGATGTAGCATCCATGTTCTCCAAAAAGAATTTAAAAATAAGATTTGTGTAACCACAGATCAGTTTTCCACTTTGCCTCAGTTTATTTTCAATAAGCTTTGGCCCAGAGAAGATGGCAGTGTTTCTAGATCATGTTCGCATATGTCTCCTCCTTTGCATGATTTAGCTCTAACCTGCATTGTGGATGGCAAACTGCGCTCAAAGACAATGGTGTCTCTTCTTGAGCCCATGACAGAGTCATGCCTGTATTTAATGTCATGGACATCTAATATTAATTATTGGCCTTGACAGAGATTTCTCCAGATTCTTAGAATCTTTTGACGCCATGTAGCGTAGATGATCCAAAGTCAAGTTTATGTTGATGAACATTTTTCTGAAATTGTTGTTTGTAGATGCAGTTTTTTGCTGATTAGTAAACATGTGCCCATCTTTGCTTCTGAGAAACTCTGAGAAAAAGATGGTCTTTTTATACACATTCATGTAACTGTCCTATTTTCAGTTAACCTAATTAGTTCCAAAGTGTTCCTCCAGCAGTGTCTTTTTAGAAATTCTTAACTTTCCAGCCTTTTGTTGCCCCATCCCAGCTTTTTCAGATGTGTTGCTGAGATTAAAATACGATAATATTTTTCTCAAAATAGTAAAATCTCAGTTTTTTTAACGTTTGATCTGTTTTCTGTTCTCTTGTGAATATGTGTTTATGACATTTGCAAATCACTATTTTTTTTGTTTACATTTTATGCCACATCCCCAAATGTTTTGGAATTGTGTTTATAGTTTGCAGAATTCACTCCATTTATTAGATTTATTTACGTAAGTGGGTGTGCTTCTGGTCGTAAGAGGGACACAACTGAGGGTGGGAGGAGGAGGTAGGGTGGAGGCAGTGGCATTATCTCTAAGTCCCAGGCTGGCTAGCATCACCCTGCATGGCCTCCTGTATCAGAAGTCGAGAAGGTTGACACCCCAGCAGTTTGAATTACAATTTTGAGGGTTTATTTCCTGAACTGTACTCTGCAGCCATAAAAATATTTTTGAATAAATAACAGTAGTAACAATAGTAATAATACATTTCAACAGTTTGCTTTTTTATCGGGACAAGCTTACAAGATAAAATGGGTTAATGTCTAACCCATAAATCATATATTGTTAAACAACTCAAATAAATATAGTGTGTTATCCAAAAAATCTTTGAATAATTCAATTTGTACAACTGCAAAGTGACACACTATCTTTAATTTGCATGACCCCTGCTTCAATCTGTAATCCTCTATGAGGTTTCAGAGTGAAGCAGGGAGGAGAAGGCCCAGCTTAGCACAGCAGAGTGGGCAGATGCAGTCACAGCAATATTGTGAAAGCAGTTCTTCCTGTTGTATGATCCTGAAACCAAGTGTACAGGGCTTCCCAGGGCACCCTGGTGGCTGTTTTCTCTTTCTTTCCCCCCTCCTATCTTCCCTTCTTCTATGCAGCGGTTGCTACCCCACACATCCAAACACCCATCAAACATGGTACAGTCACACCGCCACCACCCAACCTCCAGGAAACTCGTTGGCCGTAAATGAGACAGCACTAACTGTAAGCGTTTCCTGGCCAATTGATAGACAGACACCCGCACCACGGCAACAGCTGCAAGCCCCCTCCCTCCCAACCACTTTTCACTTTCCTCCACCATTCTGAACCCCATCTTCAACCGCATCCCACATCCACCCTGACCTTCCGCAAACACAACCACACACGAAAAAATTGGTTTTTTTCCCCCTTGTTCTTCAACATATAACGCACATACATGCACACACTGTCTTCATTTTAATTCTCCACAAAGTTTGCTTCTTGTGTGCTTGTGATCACAAACTGTACCTATGATGTTGTACTGTATTTTTGTCAGACTGGGCATTCATCTGTAAATCCTCCACCAGTATAAAAAAGGCTTTAAAGTCTACTTCTTGGGAAAACCTCATCGCCTTGTGGAATACATTTCTGTGAAATTTGTTTTTTGGTGTGCTGGACTTGCTACAGGAATGGCAGGGCAACTTTCGATCCAGGTTCTCGGTGTCACGTCACTCACTAGTTTTATTTTTTGACTGGGGTTGTTTATGGCTTCCCTGCTGAAAACACTATTGTCAATCATCTGCCATTCTGGAGAACAGCACACGCAAACAGCATGGAGTTGTGCTTTGGCTACTCGCCCCATAAAATGTGCACTGACAGCTTTGTTATGGACAAACAGAAGGACACATGACTTACGTGCAGATTTTTCAAAATAAAGTTAAAAGAAGTGAACTTCCAATCACCATAAACCATTTTAATCTCATAATTTAACAGTTTGGTCATTGTGTTTAACTTATGCTACTTACTGGTCACTTTGAGCATACACAAGTGTGCTAAACCGAGAGCGGCAAAACATTTGAATGTGTTGAGAAATCGTGCTGACATAGAGCAGTCTTTGGAGCGCAGTAAGAGGATGTCAAATAAGGAACAGCAAACTAAAACACACTTTATTTCTGTCTCTTACAAGTGTGTCACAATGTCAGGGCGGAACCATCAGCCCTGCTTTTCAGACAATTAGAGCAGCGAGAACATTAAGAAACGGCAACGTCAAATCACCACTGCATGCAATGCATTTCTCTGCAGGCACTCTAAGTTACCATAACTGCACTGAGGCAAGGCTGATTATTTCGCATGTAAACGTCAGAGACTGACAAAATATTTGATTTTCATGCTTTTTCTGACAGATCTTCCATTTTTATCCATTTGCTAAGAAGATTTTAAATTCCTCGGATTACTTTTATAAGCACATGTAATCAGGACCCTGTTTCGTGTCTTTCTTCTTCTACTGTTTTAGTTGTATAATGTTTATTAAAGGAGCATTGTTACCATATTTGGATATGAAGCTGGTTTGAGTGTTGTGTTAATTTTCATGTCTCAGCCTGCCTCAAAGCACAGTTTGGTGTTTCACTAAATGACAGCTTCACAATCAACATTGCCAGAAAAGACAAAGAAGCTCTCAAACCTGCAAAATTCATTTAAAAAAATCCCTCTTTTTTAAAAACGTATTCACACCTTTCTGCAATTGATCAAACACTTTTGATATCTCCGTCTCTTTGCCTGGCATTTAAACTCCCAGTGTTTGCTGCCTTTTGGTGTCACCGCTCATCATTCGATGCTGCCACCATCCCTATCTGACTCTTGACCTTTCCCAGAATGCCTTGGGTCACCAAAGAGGTCTTAGCACCAAAGCTCTCTTCACTGTCCGTGTCTCCATAGCAACTGGACGTTGCTGGGGAATTAGCCAGGGCACTGATTGAGTCAGTTGAGTCTCTGTCTCTGTGGGCTAACGCCAAAGCGGGACGGGCTGACGCAGGCAGGGCAGAGTGGGATGGCGGCGGAGTGTCGCACTGAAAACGAGGGTTCAGTTTTTTGCCTGCCAAACCAGGAGCCATGCTCTCATCCTCCACATCATCCTCAGCCGAGTCCCTGCTCTTGTCTTGATCCTGGTCATTGAGCAGTGTGACCAGGAAGTTGATGTACTTCACGGCCAGGCGGAGGATTTCGTTCTTGCTGAGTTTCTTGTCGGGTGGGTGCGTGGGAATGAGTTTCCTCAGCTCCGAGAAAGCCCCATTGACGTTCTGCTGTCGCCAGCGTTCACGGCTGTTGGTGAAGACGCGGCGGGCGAGCTTTTGGGGAGGGCCTGTTAAACAGACATAAACACAGATTTAGTCCAAAAGGGTTTTTTTTTTTCAACAAATGCTTCAAATCATCACTAACTTTTTTATAACTTTGCTAACAAAAGGGGGTTGAGGATTAATTAGACTTTGGAAGAATATTAAATATTTGTGATCCATTTTTAACAATTAGCTTCCTCTGCAGGAGGTTTTGGGCCATGAGCTGGTTTTCAATTCCAAAAAAAGTGGCATGTGGTGCCAGGGGTATATTCCTATACCCATGGCAGGATATAGACAAGCACTGAGAGATGGACTAGCAAATTGTGGAAGTAGGTTTTTCTCGCAGGATGTGATGGCAGTGAAAAAAAAGTACACAACATTGCCACATACTCTTTAAATAGTTTAAATATATGCCTTCATCTCCAAAATGTGGACATCAATTTCCCCAAATTACAGTTCAAAACATACAAACAGTAATTATCTCCATAATAGTGTCGCATGCATACACAGAAACTCACATTCATTCATCTCCATCTCAAAGTGCGAGGAGGGTCTCCTCTTGATGCGGTTGTTGCTGATGACACCATAGCTTCCTCCTGAAGAACCCAGGTAAGAACTAGAAACACAAACACTATGTGAATCATTTGTGTGATCGTATTCACAGTCAAACAAGTAAAAATAAGCTACATATAAATAAAAACAAGACACACATAAGGTTGTTTTGGCATTTTGTTCTCCTTCCTTTAGCAACTGTATAGGGAGAAATCATAAAGAGTGGCTAAAGAAAGCAGGAACATGGTGGAAGCCATTAGTGGAGGTGTGAATGTGAGTGGTGGCGTTGATTGAGTGTGCATGCAGAGTTTTAACCCAATCTCATTAAGCTCGGTTACTAGCTGATTCTACTTCAGGGGGGATGAAATAGATCAATGCTTCCTGCTACAAACAAACCAGAGAGGAAAGGGGAGAGAAGCTTATTCCCAGACCTCCATGACAGATGGGGAAGCCACAGATATATCCACTGTGCAAAAAAAGTCCCACTTTTTACACTCTTCTGTGAGAAAACTGTGTAGAAAATGCCGTTTGGAGTAGAGAATAGAGGAACAGTAGGAGGGCTTTGATAAAGACTGCAAATTAATGCCTTTCTTCACAGGAGTAAAAGAAGAGCTGCCAATTGCTCGGGCCCAAAAAGAGCTTTAAGAGTTCTGGTTTGCTTCCTTTTGTCAGTTTAAGGATTAAAATTAGCTGTAATTAAAACTGGATGTATAGTTTAGAAAAGTGGTATATTCAAGTAAAGTTTTTTACTTGGCTGCTAAATGCACACACACACACACACACACACACAAACACACGCACACACACACACACACACACAAACACACACAAAGAAAAAAAAAACATTCACTGATTCAATTTGTGTTCAGTAACCAAAAGGTCTGCTGGGTAAATTTAGCGTGAGAAATGTGAGGTCCCTTCAAAACAGCACACATCCTGCTGTCATTTTCACATAACAGCGCAGCGCAGCGGCTATTAATCATGATGGGAAGTCGAGAAATCCGAGCAGTTGAGGTTTTATCTGAAACTTGGCGTTGCAGCCAGAAAAGTGGCATCATCCTCGATAGCAGCATGTCAGGAAGCTGTACTGTAGTGAGTTTTATAGTTTAGTCGTCCGCATCTGTTTGCAGGCTTTTTCGAAAGGAAGTGAATGAGTGTGTGATACTTTATTTTACATAATGTTCCAATTTATGTGATCATTATTTTATATAATTTATAACTTTTTCATTTTACCTCTAGAATTATTTGCTTCCAATGAAACAAATTCATTCAATAAACATATTAATGCACTGCACTGATCATTTTAACCGTACTGTCAGCAAATGTTGCAGTTTTTAATCAACCAGATAAAAGGTAGCATTACAAATATGCATTTATCTTTTTTTTTTTTTTTTTTACCTTGCATCAATCTTTTTTTTTGTTGTGGATACTTTAGCTTTACTTGCTTTAGCCTTCAAATATATTAATTTGAAGTCAAAAGTAGGGCCTTGTCTAATGAGTTTGTCTTTGGTTTCATTTGTCTTTTTCTGTTGAATGTTTGGATTACTCCAAAAGTCATTTAAAGGATTTCTTTTTCTTCTTCTTCTTTTTTTTTAAAAAAAACCCCCAAACAAACAACCAACATAATCCTGCTTAACGTTTGGAGTAGATACAGGAATTTTTGAATTGAAAGGTTTCTTTGATTGCATAATTGCAGTCTATCTTCAGAAATTAGTGGCAAATTGAAAAAGGAAAATTGGGAGACATGATCCAGATGTTCCCCCAAAAATATCATATTCTAATCTGCATAAAGATCCAGACTCACTTTATTCATGGTGTAGCAGTACTCAGACTGCTCTTGTTTCAAGAAGTTATAAGTGACTCACACTGTGTATGAATGAATTCAAATTTGTATAATCTCACCTAGTGAAGAAGGGGTGACCAGGCAGGTACTGATGAGGCAACAGGGGCCCTGGAGAAGCAGCTGTGGGACCTACGGGACCTCCAGTAGATCCAGAAGCTCCTGGGCTGACCACAGGTAAACAGTTTAAATGGCCGCGGCGAATGTCTCCATGTGACCCATGTAGGAGATTGGGAATTGGGTGGAGGGCAGTCAAAGGGGTATTTGGGAGTGGCAGTGGGGGCTTGCTGTGGCCAAGGCTGATAACTGGAATGTGAGGAGGAAGAGGAGAGGATGATGAGGATGAAGGGAAGGCAGCCGTTGAGGTTGGAGGGGGAAGAGGGCACGGGGAAGTCTTTGCTGGTGCCGGGAGGAGCGGAGGTGGCGAGGAAAGAGTTGGGGACCCGTTGGCTGAAGCAGCAGGAGCAGTGGTGCTCTTTGGCCCCCCTAGTTTTTCCTCGTCCTCTTCTTCCTCCGTTTCCATGGCAATGGGCTCAGGTGCAGCAGTTGTATCTGCTTGGTGATTGGTTAACACTGTGTTTGGGGTGATGAGGGCTTGTGTCGAGCCAGGAGTAGGGACATCCGTGTGTCCCTTGTGCCCTGTCTTGTTAGTGGGTTGTGGGCTGCCGATAGCATCCAAGGATGCTGACTGCTGGCTGTAGAGAGGGCTGCTATGCTCCATGGATGCACACGATGGTGAGGAGGCAGAGGATGAAGAAGAGGAGGAGGGGCGAGGTAAGTCGTGGGGTGAGGCAGGTGGGCCAGTGGAGTTCAGCTTCTCCATCATGGTGGTGAAGTCTCTGAAGGAAACGCCGTCACTGTCAAGGTTTCGCTCTTCTTAGATGCCCAGCGTGCGTGCTGCAAGTCTGTGTCTCGTCCCTGTGGTGTTTTACACGAGAGTCACTAATGTGTTTATATTCCGGCACACGCAGCTAGTCCTACAGGGCCCTAAAAATTTCTCCTGGCCAATTGTATGAGTCTTTTAACCCTTTATTTACTTTTCCTTTGTTCTACTTTTCTACAGATTTTTCAATATTTTAGCATTTCTACGTATATGCATGAATTGTCCTTATTTCTCAGCATACAAGTCTTTTAACATCAGTTCAGTTTTATTTAGATTTTACAATATTATTAATTATTTCATGAATCTTCACAGTGACACAGCATATGACACCTTCTGCTGTTACACGCTTAGGAGGTTTTTGTACAGCCTTATTACTCATGGCTGCTGCCTCTGATGGCTGTTGCACAACTGTAATATAATGTATCAGAATATTGCATAATGTTCCAATAAAGCAAATTAATTAATTTCCATGTTCAATTTAAATTAAATATAATTGGATAGAATTTGCAAGCTTAAATAAGGGGCTACTGCTGTGATTAAGTCTCTGGCTCCAGCATATAAAGGAGGTGGCTCTTGCAGTTTGATGTGATGGGGAAGTCTTTTTTTTCTTGTGTTGTTTTTTTTTTATACTGTACATCCCGAGTAGCAAATTCTTTTTTGGTTTTGAACGAGTCTCTAGTGGCTTCTCTTAATAAGTCTATCCGTCTATCTGTCTGTCCACATGTATTTTGAGGATATGAGTCAAAATCCTTTTACGGACCCCAAAAGTCCCAGAACGCTGACGATTGGATTGATATCAAAGAGTCTGTTGAACAAAACAAAGGGAAAAATGGACTCAGGATATATATTTGATGTATGTTTAGCAAAGACTATAAGATATGAAAATGTGCTTAAAGGTCAGTTTGCACACGTGCAGTGCAACAGTTTCTGATAAGATGAAATAAGTTGTTGTTTAAGGGAGCTGATGCATGGCTTAAAATCTGGATTCAGTTCATCAGAAATTTATTTCAATTGTAAATTTAGAGGTTTGATGCAATTTTAAAATGTTGACATATGGAGTAAATTCATTCTTGTACTTTACAAATTACCGCTCGTCAGTCTGTCTTGCAAAGCTTACAGCTCATGATTTTTCAGGTTTTGCAATCGCAATTGTTCCTGTTTTCTTTTCTGGTGGTCATGACTTTATTTTGGACAGTTCCGTTTTTCGCAGTGATGTGTAGGAATGACATTTGCAGCTAATTCTTTATAAATATATATATTTTTTGCAGCATATCCCTAGCAGTTTGTTAACCATTGTATTGATTTTTAAATGAGTAAGGCCCAGCATGTTTACTTTTGAAGCACACATTTTAAAGAGGATTCATTTTGTAGTGAAAGACACAAAGCAATGCTTTCAGAAGTCCCCTCGTTTTTTTTGGTTTAATTTACTATTGTGACAAAAATGTTATTAACTCTTAAAGTTTTTTTTAAATTTTTGTTCAATATCTTTCTTTCTGGTAAGGCCACTTGTTATTTTCTTATATTGCTCGAGTAGCCAAACAGAGTGTATTATATTTTTACTTTAAATAGATAACTGGGGGTAAAATGTTATAATTTAAACTAGGACAGAAATCAGAAATCCTATGTTTTCAAACAATTAAATAGAATATATTGTTAATAATAGAAATATAATACATTATTAATATATTTTAATGAATGCGCCAAGATACATGATGTATTGGACATCATGTATGTGTATTGTGTTATTATTACTAGTATTTAAATAAGTATTACTTCCTGCAAACTATTTGCGTACAATTTGAACAATAAGTAAGACAATAGGTAACCTTTAATACTTACATATACATTATGACATCCACTGTGGCTCGTGAGTATGGCGTACAAAATCCCTCAGAGTTCGAGTGATCGGAGAACGCACATGTATCTGCTCAGCGTTTAGCGTCCTCTCCCTCCTCCTGTAAGTCGCTCACACTCCACTGCAGCCTGTCAGCGTCTGTCTGTCAACTTATGAGGTCAGAATTGGAGCCACGCTGTCTGATACCACTGCTCATATTCTTAAACATTTATAAATAATTATAAATATTCAAAGAAAAAAACATTTACAAAGAGAAGAAGTCAGAGCGAGGCCAAGCGACTGGGAAACGTAGATGTATGGGTTTTTTTTGATTGGAAGTTGCTCCTTTGAACGAAGACACACTCAAAACGTGGAGATGGAAGGTGCGGGTCTCCGCCATCACCCCCTGTCCATATGTCAATCTCGTCTCTCTCCCTCTCTCTGTCTGTCTTTCTCTATCTTTCACAGTCCTGCCTATCCTTTCCCTCGCTCAATCTCTTCGCCAAGAAGACACAATGCTGTCGCTGGTTGCCAGAGTTCTGGTACTGGCAAATGTGAGGTGGGAGAGAGAGTGAGAGAAGGGGGGGGGGGGGGGGGGGGGGGGGGAGAGAGGAGGGGAGAGAGCGAGAGAGAGAGAGCGAGAGGGAACCGTGTTGCAAGGAGAGTTTTCCGCTCCCTGCTGGACAAGAGGATGTGCTAGTACAATATGGTGGCTGCTGATAAGAGCCTCAAAAGCTGCCTGTGGCCTGTAGATAAGGAACCTTCACCACCCCTCTTCCTCCACCACCAATACCAGCACACACACACACACACACACACACACGAATAAGCAGGTTCACGCCTACATGCATGTACGCACACATACACACGGCACTGGACTGGTCAGTCCCAAACTTTGAAGGGATCTGGATCATTTCCAAGAAAATATTTGCAGCTGCACTTATATAACAATATATTAAAGAGACAATGTGGCTGCTGCTCATTCATGCACGTGCTTTCACAAATATGCCTGTGTGTTTTAACATACACATACATCGCATGTATGCACAGCATGGCCACTTGGGATATCTTTGTTTAAAATATCAGCCCTTAAAGCTTGTTGTCACATTCTGATTAGCACAAAATCCCTCAAATGATGGTCATTTAGAGCAGACAAACGGGATGGCAAGTTCTGTTTGCTGGATTGAGACCACATTTGAATGACTGAATGAGGAAATTAAACAAACAGGTATCTGAAATTAACAATTTATTTCAGTTGAAAAAGATAAATGTCTCACAACGATCAAAGGTCAAGCAGTGATCATTAGAAAGGTCATCTCTTCAAAGTTGGTTGTATATACTTTGAATGTGTCATGTTTGAATAAGGCTTTCACGATTATCTTGGCTCGACAACAGAGTAAATGGCAAAATAATTGACAGGTTGCGCTGACGGTGCTGAAAAAAATTGTTAATCACCTTAATCTTCACTGGTGTAGATGTTACCTACACAAATGCTCTGTATTGGACTTTAGAGATTTTTGGTCTGTGTTTTTTTTACTATGACATCAGAGCACACCTGTGCCGCCGATGACCGATAGATAAGTCGTCATCACGGCAATTTTCCTCTCCAAGAGCTCCCAAACTTCCTTCCTCAATTTGTCTCTCACCCTTTCTCCTCTTCGCTTGTCCGTTCCTGTCAAATTCTGCCCAAACTCCCTCTCTCTCTTTCAACCTCAGGGTCAGCACTTCTTTTACATTGCCTCAGTCATTTCCTTCTTAGACAGACTGAAACACAAACATTATAAAGGCTTTACAGTTACCTGACCTTCAAGGTCCTGGGAAGGAAAAGTGTTTGCTGAACAATTGCTCAGCAAATCTGTCACCACCTTCATCATCATTTTATTAGTTGTATTTTTTTTCCCTTTTCACCGTAATCATCTTAAACATCATCGTCATCATCACTATAAGCAACTGCTGCATGTGAAATATGTCAAACGAACAATAGTCCTTGTAGAATCAGAGTACAGACAGTGTCGTCTACTGGTCCTGGTCGTCACACTTTTTTGCTTCCACAGCTGTGGTTCCAGTTGATCACTCTCTGTGTGCTAGAATAACGCGGTGGCACCGTTGCGCCTGCAGATGCTGCATAAATTTGCGTGTAACATATAAAAAGCTACACGGGGGACAGACAGAAATCCTTTGGGATTAGCTTTTTCCTGTGCTTTACAGTATGTGTTCCTGTCACACAGTTGTATTATTAATAGCGTTTTGGTTCATTAAAGATGTTCACTTTGCTTCCGCTTCATTTAGAGATTATTTTAAAATAAGATACAAACAAATGATAATGCGCATAGTTTCGCTTTTTGACTGATTGTCGTGTTTAGACATTTTAAAAGTCGGGACGGGTAAAAGGGTAAAAGAAGTTGGGACGAGAGGGTGTGGGGCGGGTTTAGAAATTAGAAAAAAATTATAAATTAAAAAGTTAAAAATGGATAGATAAACATGAAAGTTTTATATCTCCACGTTTATTTTGTGTTACCGTGTCTTTACATTAATTTACTCATTTATTTACTGCAGTGAAAGTATGCTTCAATGCTATGCTCGATAAAAAGCACTTTACATAAAAGTAAGAGAAATTTGTATATGATACAACA
This sequence comes from Pelmatolapia mariae, assembly GCF_036321145.2. Lineage (NCBI taxonomy): Eukaryota > Metazoa > Chordata > Actinopteri > Cichliformes > Cichlidae > Pelmatolapia > Pelmatolapia mariae. The sequence goes on along the minus strand of NC_086232.1, from coordinate 27,331,286 downwards.
CTGTGACACAGTGAGTAACGAATCATTTTACAGTTCGGATTTCCCCTTCTTCAGGTAAAACCCTTTTCAGACAGTCACAGTTTTCTCGGGACCAGACTGTCTTATTTAAGGCCCCATGTGAACACTCAAACTGTAAATGGGGAATAATAATAGAAACAAACGATAACAGGCAGCTTCCGCTTTTCCCTTGAGTGAGGAAGAAATCAAGAGATGATTGTTTTAATCTCAGCGCGGTGCCTGTCACACCCTCCTCCTGGCTACCTTAAAATACCCCGCTCAATAAAAAGAGCATCAATAGGGGAACCTTTGTACGTGTGTGTGTGTGTGTGTGTGTGTGTGTGTGTGTGTGTGTGTGTGTGTGTGTGTGTGAATGCACCTGCAGAAACATTGATCTCATCTGGGCAAAGAGTTGAAAATGAAAATGTTTTAAATGAAAAGCTTTGGATCCAGCAGAAAATAGGCCCCATCAGCAGCATTCAAAACTCTAAATAGAAATCTAGATACATCTGTTATTATTTTTTAAATTTTATTTAATGTATTTATTTATTTACTTATTTATTTATTAATTTTAGTTATTTAGTTTTCTATGCTGGTCATTTGTAAGAAATGTTTTTCTAAATTGGTACGGGCAGTTGAACACAACAAGCCATTTAAACAAAGCCGACCTTTAAGGAGAAATGAGGCCACTGTGATCATCATAATGAACACAAAAGAGTTTTCAGATAGGAGTTGTGCATTGCTACACTGGTATAAAGTACATATACAGTATACATATACTTTATTAGGTATACCTTGCTAGTACTGGGTTGGACCCCCCTTTGGCTTCAGAACATTAGTCATTAAGGGTGTGGCATGTGGTGTTTAAAAAAAGCTCAGTTGGCACATGAAGATATCCTACACGCCATTACACCACTACTAACACCTTGAACTGTTGCTACAAGGAAGGAGGAATCCGTGCTTTCATGGTGTTTGTGCCAAATTATGACCAGGCCATGTTTTTCCAGTCTTCTTTTGACCAAGTTTGGTGGTACCGCATGAAGCCTCAGTATGCTCAGTTTCCTGTACTTAGCCAACAGGAGTGGCCAGTCTCTGTAAACTCTAGAGATGGATGTTTGGGAAAATCCCAATAAATCAGAGGTTTCTCAAATACTCAGATCAGATCTGAGCGACAAACATGCCACATTCAGAGTCACTTAAATCACCTTTCTTCCCAAACTGATGTTCAGTTTGAACCTTATCAGGTCATCTACATACCCAAATGCATTGAGTTGCTGCCATGTGGTTGGCTGATTAGATATTTGTGTTTACATGGCGATAAACAGGTGTACCCCATAAAGTGGCCAGTGGATGTATGTACATGTTTGGAATAAACTGCAGTACAGTCTGTTCTTCTGAACCCAACAAACAAGCAAGATCACTTTTTTAACCCCTTTTTATTAGGCCTTCGTGGATCTTGAGAATAATATGCCAGAAAACAGAAACAGGCTCAAAGCTATTGTGACTCATTAGTGCAGTTAAAGAAGCTCATATCCTAGCTTGCCTGGTAGAGTGCTTCACCACCTAGCCCTGCGGGGAGTCTCTCCAGAATTGATTTTTCTCAGAGATGAATTTTACTGTGCCTTTGCCTGGTGTAACATGCCTTTAGAAGTGTGTGTGTGTGTGCGGCCTTGTAACTATGAAGTTACTTCTAGCAGCACAGTAAATATTATTATTTTCCTTGTTTTCTGCCTTGAAATATGTCATTACTATTTTTAATTTGACAGACATCTATCTATCAATCTATGATAATGTTCATGTATTTCCCATTATCAGATTAAAATAAACTTGGAGAACTTACAGTGAGCACATGCACATAAATGAGAAAACACATACACACTCCCCAAAGTGGGCTCCATGGCCACATTTCCTCCGCGTCATGTAAACACTATTGTGTGCCCGGTGATAGGGATCACTGGAACCTAATTGTTTGAGGCAATATTCGCAGTGCATTTCATGGAGAAAGTGACAAACAATGCTGTGAGCGCTGGCCGGGACAGACGCCTCTCTTCTCCTCCTGCTCCGCGACAGATGTCGACTGTGTTTATTTTTCCTGATTGTCCTGGAGACAGGCCATCCAGCCACAGGACACACCAAGGAGGGTTTTTAGTTTAGTTAGATATTCAGCACAAAGGAGGAGGATGGGGTTGCATTGCCAGCCTTGAATCTGATCTCTTCCCCCCACATAGCACGGTGTACACCTGATCATCTCCATCAGGACTCAACCTTAAGTACTGGAGGGATCAAGCTACATGAAAAATAGGAAAGGATTTCAATTCTGTAAACATGAGCAAACATTAGAAGATAACACCATTGTAGATGAAAAAGATCAAAAACAAAGGATAATTTTCTTCTGAAGAATAATGAAAAGGATATTTTTTTGTGAGTCAAGAGGAAAAAACGGGAGTGAGTGCATCATTTCACATAATTACTGAGTAATCTCATAATTTCTTGTGATTTGCTTCCTGAAAGTTTGTTCTCTATTACCAGCTTTTCTTTTTGCAGAGATCCACCAGTATATTTTAATTCTTACTCCCAAATCCTACACAGAACCTCTGTCTGCTATCTCCTTGTACAGGATTGGAAATTCAGCAACACATGGGTACCTCTTAGGACCCTGAAGGTTCTTATCTTTATCACTGATTATGTCATCATTATTTTGCTTAGCAACAACCTACAAACAGGCTAAAATGACCTGTTGTGCTCCCATAGCACCTTGTAAATTGTATCATTTTAATTTCAGGACAGTAACATAATATCTTTTTTAAAGCCACAAAACTTGAATTATGCATGATATATTCTGATGTCATCATGTTGCCGAGCAACAGGCTAAAATCAAGGACCAAACAAAACAGCATGGACTTGTACTATTTGACAAAATAAGCAGGCAGATACATTATAACTAAATTAAATATAATGGCTTTTTAAAATGAATTGCAAACATTTATTTTATGGCAATTTGAAGCCTAGTTAAAAATATTTTATTTTATTCGGCAGTACCTTTACAGCCCACAAGAGGGCTCCGAGTTTTGGAAAAACAGCCATTATTAAATTATAGCAGTAGTTTTATTTTCATTTCATTTTAATTCATTTTATAATGAATGACAGAATTCGACATAGATTTAGAAATCATTGCAGAGGTAGTTAAACCACAGCATGTATGATCCATTTTAATGATGGGTGGTCTACAGAGATTTGATAAGCTCAGGACTTTGACCCAGAATTATTTTCATTTTCGGTCTACTTGTAAAATAACTGACTCAAGTCACACCTTTTATCAGACAAGTTATCAGATTTCACGCCTGTCCATGTGAAGCGACTGAAGGCTTGAAATGCACCTTTAAACAGACGGTAAAATCAGTGGAGTTCCCCTTTAATTTTTGGGAAAGCAGTCATTCGTGAGATTAGTTTCCCTTGTGCGTCTAATCTAATACAGATCAAAAAATCCGATCAAAACTCATCCTAAATCGGTTGCAGTGGTGCTCTGTGAAACTGTTGCTCGTTCAAAAACACAAGATAACTTTAGAAATTAGATCAGTGAGGAGTCTTGTTTTTATCTTCTATCTGTATAAAGTTCATGGTGATTCTGATTACAGTAACGGCACCTTGTACAGTGTCAGCCACATGTCGACGGTCACACATCGCTCCGTTCCCAGGATGCACCTGGCCACAAGCAAGCAGGCGGACGTGAGGGACAGCTGTTTCCTGTGCACACTTCCTGGTTTGGCAGAGAAAAAGGGGTGGGGGGCTTTAGTGGTGGGAGGGAGTTGGGGTACAGAGTTGGGCAATGGGGTAGATTAGTGTTTTTGGTGAGGCATTTTTCAAACAAGAAATATCTGCCACAGCCACAGGTGTGAGGGTAAAGAAGGGTGTCACACATATAGAGTATATGCTACAACAACACAATCTCATAAAAGAAAAATAAGAAGTCAGAGCTCTATAGGGTGAAACCCAGAGTTTGACTGGATCAATAATTAAAGAGAAAAAATTCAAAGTACTGCTTGTACCACAGGGACAAATAACAGACAAAGACACAGGGATCGTGGGAGAAATGTTCCTTTATTGTCTCCAGTCTTTGACTCCCCCACCCCAGGGGGAGAGCGTGGTTGGTCACCTAATCAGAGCATAATGGTCTCAATCAATAGTTTCCTTGATTGCACACGTACTGTACATTCCACATCAACAGCGCACAAACAGGGCTGTGTTTTCATGCGAGGTGCTTAAATCAAGGAAGCCTGCGACAGTGTTTCATTGCATGATTATGCTGCTGTTCAAATCAATGCCATGTTTTTCAATATTTCCAGAAATAAATAACTTCAGTGAATAAGTTCAGTCAATAGGTTATTCTGAGCATAACAAGGCAAATATCTGACCAATCAGTGCAGTTAATTGGACAAAATCTGTTAATAACACTCTTCTATTTGTCTCCTGTAAAGTCTGGATGGACGTTTTATATTTCTGAACTAAAGGAATAAAGACTAATCATTATGATGCTTTTGCAAACATGGCTAGAAAAATAAAAATCCAGTAGATGTTGCAGCATGAAACCTGTAACTAAGTATAGTTGTATGAAGTGTCCGTGAGCACGCATCGTTGAGCCTATTTAGACGTTTTTTTCCAGACTTTAAAAGCGGTTTTGTGACATTCAGGAAAGACAAGCGTGAGATGAGGTGACACAGTGGAAAGACGGTCCAGCGACACTCACTGTGTGGACCTGTCTGACTCATTTGACCCTGAGGCCGCCCGCTGACCTTTGACTCTAAGGCGTCATTACGTGCGGAACTTTACGAGAGCACTGCGGCTTTTCAAACAGCCAGCTCACATCCACTTCCACTTTTGGCAACAGAATTACAAATATTTCTACACGAGATGAGCTCTGACAATAGCCTTTGTAAGTGTGTGTATATATGAATGGATGAGTTTCTGTTTGATTCTCTGGGCCTCGGTGCCAAAACTGTATGTGTCTAAATGAGCATATGTGGACGGTTGAGGTTGCGATTGCCACTAGGCACACGTACGGTGCGTGTGTCTGTGTCTGAGTGCGTGTGTGGAACAACAGTGTATTGTGTCTTCCTCTCTCATATTTCTCATCATCAGCACTGCCGGTGTCTAAATTCCACTGGTGTGTTCACAGCGTGACGGAGGGACTCAGCCCTGTTGTCAACCCCCATCCTGCAAAAATAGGAAACACAGCATCACTTTTCCACTTTCTCCCTCAGTTTTCACCACTAATTCAAAATATATGTCTTCCTGTTTGGAGCTCTCACACTCTGGACTTGGTTGTTTGTATTGGAGAAAGGGTGCAGTTTTGCACACACTCTATGCTGTTTTTTAAGCACAGAGTGTGAGCAGCCATTGGGCAAACACCTCCATTACTCTGACACATTAACTGTAGATGTTTATGCCTCTCGCCCCGGTATTTGTCAATATGATTTACTCATTATGTGAAATAATTGCATCAGACACCTGTGATAATGACCTATAGTACTGGTCAGAACTGAATCAGTCTTACACACAGATTTTCCATTTTCACAAGGCTTATTTCTCCTTCTTGCTAAGCATTGTAAGATTTTGGGTGCTGAACTGGCCTGCCAGCAGTCCAGACCTTTCACCAACTGAAGACATTTGCAGCACCATAAAACATGACAGAGAAGACCTGGGACTATGTGAAAGGGTGAAGTGCTGCAGTAAAGTTGCAATGGTCCTATCTAGGGCTGGGTATCGTCACTGATTTCTAGAATCGATTCGATTCCAATTCAATTCAATGTGATTCGATTTTGCCTCAGACAGTCAGAAATATTATAATTCAAATCATGCATTAGTACATTTCCATATTTTTATATCTATAAAAAGAAAGCTGACACTTGCCAGACTTTATCAAAGGTGTAAGCATCACAGCAGATTCCTTTGTGTCAAAGTAGCTGAGGATAAAACACAGAAAAACATGAAGGTGATTTTCCTGGCCTGGGATTTTATAAAAATATTCTGCAGTAGATCAAAAACGAAATAAAACCATTGCTGCTGCTGAAGTGAAGCAGAGCAAAGTTACAGCATTGAACAGCAGAAATTAGACTTTGTTTTCGGAAGTAAGTAAAAGGAAAAAAACAGCGTCCGACAGCGCTGTAAACAACGGCAGACTTGTGTGTAACAAGCATAATAATGTAGAAAACAGATTTTTAGAAGGGAAACTGTTCTTGAAGTATACTGAGAGAGAGAGCTGTGCATGAAGTGTGATTTTTATCGTGGTGGAAGCAAAACAGCAAAAGTCAGAGGGAATTCATGACGATGTGAAGCGTAGTTTACATCTTCTTTTGCTGCTGGTTCAGTCAATATTGTTTGCAGAGAGATAAAACCTGCAGCTTCAGAATCTAACGCAAAAAGGGCGGAAACACAAAGCGCAGACCCGCCGAAACATCAGAATCAGCGAGCTGTCGGCTTTCAGCCCCGACTGTGTCCGTGCTGTCGGGTGAGAAAGGCGACATCTCGCTGATTCTGATCTGTCGGCGGCTCCGCACTCTGTGTTTATGTCTTTGTGCAGAATCTTTTACTGTCTTACTGTAAAATTTACTGTTTTAGCTGTTTGGTGGTTGTTGAAAATTTGTGAGGTTTCACCTGAGATTCTGGCTTTTCGGGCAAAATACATTTATATTAAAAAATCGATTCAGGATTTTAATGAATCGATATCACCTTATCCAAGCTAGAATCGATTTTAATCGATAACTCGATAATCAAAACCCACCCCTAGTCCTAACTTTTATACAGTCTATGGTTCACTCTATTAAGATGTGATTATTTCCAAGGTTCATTTAGTTTCAGTTAGCTGAAGCTAAACCAGAAGTTAAAAGAGATGGTGAAAAACATTTTTAGTTAATGTTACAACTGTTGTTGTAATTTCAATTTTTTCAATTCAATTCAATTTTATTTATATAGGGCCAAATCACAACAAAAGTCGCCTCAAGGCGCTTCATAGATACAGAGAAAAACCCAACAATCATATGACCCCCTATGAGCAAGCACTTTGGCGACAGTGGGAAGGAAAAACTCCCTTTTAACAGGAAGAAACCTCCGGCAGAACCAGGCTCAGGGAGGGGCGGCCATCTGCTGCGACCGGTTGGGGTGAGAGAAGGAAAACAGGATGAAAGACATGCTGTGGAAGAGAGACAGAGGTTAACAACAGATATGATTCAATGCAGAGAGGTCTATTAACACATACTGAGTGAGAAAGGTGACTGGAAAGGAAAAACTCAATGCATCATGGGAATCCCCGGCAGCCTACGTCTATTGCAGCATAACTAAGGGAGGATTCAGGGTCACCTGGTCCAGCCCTAACTATATGCTTTAGCAAAAAGGAAAGTTTTAAGCCTAATCTTGAAAGTAGAGATAGTGTCTGTCTCCCGAATCCAAACTGGAAGCTGGTTCCACAGAAGAGGGGCCTGAAAACTGAAGGCTCTCCCTCCCATTCTACTTTTAAATACTCTAGGAACAACAAGTAAGCCTGCAGTGCGAGAGCGAAGTGCTTTAATAGGGTGATGTGGTACTACAAGGTTGTTAAGATAAGATAAGGGCTGATTATTTAAGACCTTGTATGTGAGGAGCAGGATTTTGAATTCAATTCTGGATTTAACAGGAAGCCAATGAAGGGAAGCCAAAACAGGAGAAATATGCTCTCTCTTTCTAGTCCCTGTCAGGACTCTTGCTGCAGCATTTTGGATTAGCTGAAGACTTTTCAGAGAGTTTTTAGGACATCCTGATAATAATGAATTACAGTAGTCCAGCCTGGAAGTAATAAATGCATGAACTAGTTTTTCAGCGTCACTCTGAGACAGGATATTTCTAATTTTAGAAATGGAAGAAAGCAGTCTTACATATTTGTTTAATATATGCGTTGAAGGACATGTCCTGGTCAAAAATGACTCCAAGGTTCCTCACAGTGTTACTGGAGGCCAAAGCCATCCAGAGTAAGAATCTGGTCAGATACCATATTTCTAAGATTTTCAGGGCCGAGTACAATAACCTCAGTTTTATCTGAATTAAGGAGCAGAAAGTTAGCGGCCATCCAGGTCTTTATGTCTTTAAGACATTCCTGCAGTTTAACTAATTGGTGTGTGTTACCTGGCTTCATGGATAGATAGAGCTGCGTGTCATCTGCATAGCAGTGAAAATTTATGCTATGTCTTCTAATGATACTGCCTAAGGGAAGCATGTATAATGTAAACAGAATTGGTCCTAGCACTGAACCCTGTGGAACTCCATAATTGACCTTAGTGTGTGAAGAGGACTCTCCATTTACATGTACAAATTGGAGTCTATTAGATAGATATGATACAAACCACTGCAGCGCAGTACCTGTAATACCTACAGCATGTTCTAATCGCTCTAATAGGATATTATGGTCAACAGTATCAAACGCTGCACTAAGGTCTAGCACAGGGGTGGGCAATTCCAGGCCCCGAGGGCCGGTGTCCCTGCAGGTTTTAGATCTCACCTTGGGTCAACACACCTGAATCACATGATTAGTTCATTACCAGGCCTCTGGAGAACATCAGGACATGTTGAGGAGCTAATTTAGCCATTTAAATCAGCTGTGTTGGTTCAAGGACACATGTAAAACCTGCAGGGACACTGGCCCTCGGGGCCTGGAATTGCCCACCCCTGGTCTAGCAGGACAAGCACAGAGATGAGTCCACTGTCAGAGGCCATAAGAAGATCATTTGTAACCTTCACTAAAGCTGTTTCTGTGCTGTGATGAGCTCTGAAACCTGACTGAAACTCTTCAAATAAGCCATTCCTCTGCAGATGATCTGTTAGCTGTTTGACAACTACTCTTTCAAGGATTTTTGATATGAAAGGAAGGTTGGAGATTGGCCTATAATTAGCTAAGACTGCTGGGTCTAGAGATGGCTTTTTAAGTAAAGGTTTAACTACAGCCACCTTGAAGGCCTGTGGTACATAGCCGATTATTAGAGATAGGTTGATCATATTTAAGATCGAAGAATTAATTAATGGCAGGACTTCTTTGAGCAGTTTTGTAGGAATGGGGTCTAAAAGACACGTTGATGGTTTGGAGGAAGTAATTATTGAAGTTAACTCAGAAAGATCGATTGGAGAAAAAGAGTCTAACTTAACATCAATGGTAGTAAGAGTAGCTGTAGACGATATTACATCTGTGGGATGATTATTGGTAATTTTTTCTCTAATGATAAGAATTTTATTTGTAAAGAAGTTCATGAAGTCATTACTAGTTAGCGTTAAAGGGATGGTTGGCTCAAAAGAGCTCTGACTTTTTGTCAGCCTGGCTACAGTGCTGAAGAAAAACCTGGGGTTGTTCTTATTTTCTTCAATCAGTGACGAACAGTAAGATGTTCTGGCTTTGCGGAGGACTTTCTTATAAATCAGCAAACTATTTCTCCAGGCTAAATGATGATCCTCTAAATTTGTGACACGTCATTTCCTCTCCAGCTTACGAGTCATCTGCTTTAGGCTACGCGTTTGAGAATTATACCATGGAGTCAGGTACTTCTGATTTGAGACCTTAGTTTTCACAGGAGCTACAATATCCAGAGTCATACGTAGTGAGGAGGTAAAATTATTAACAAGATAATCGACCTCTGTTGGAGTAGCGTTCAGATAGCTGCTCTGCTCTATGTTGGTACAGGGCATTGAAGATGATAACAGTGGGTGGATTATATTCTTAAACTTAGTTACAGCACTTTCAGAAAGACATCTACTTTGATAAAGTCTACTCTCCACTGCTGTGTAATCAATTATTGTAAATGTAAATGTTATCAGGAAATGATCAGACAGCAGAGGGTTTTCAGGAAACACTGTTAAATGTTCAGTTTCTATGCCATATGTTAAAACAAGATCTAGAGTGTGATTAAAGCGGTGGGTGGGTTCTTTTACATTTTGAGAAAAGCCAATTGAGTCTAATAACAGATTAAATGCCATGTTGAGGCTGTCATTCTTAGCATCTACATGGATGTTAAAATCAACCACAATAATTATTTTATCTGAGCTGAGCACTAAATCAGATAAAAAGTCTGAGAAATCAGACAGAAACTCTGTGTAAGGCCCAGGTGGACGATATATGATAACAAGTAAGACTGGTTTCTGAGTTTTACAGCTGGGGTGGACAAGGTTAAGCATCAGGCTTTCAAATGAATTAAAAGTCTGTCTTGGTCTTTCGTTAATTAATAGGCTGGTGTGAAAAATTGCTCTGTGACTGCAGCTGCCAGTCAAAGCTGTTATGATGACGTTTCACCCCAATTTAACATCACCGCGGTAGGAATTAGAATCAAACTTATGGGAAAGGAGACCCCTTGGACATCAATCAGCATGATGAGAACTATTGATATAAAAAGAAAAAATCTTTGGAAAAAAATTATCTAAGGAGAATTAATTTATTTTAACATGGAGGAGGCGGGGTTTATGACCTATACTGCAGCCAGACACCAGGGGGCGATAGAGACGTTTTGGCTTCATTTTTGGGGAGCTGTCGCGTCGTCCATGTTTCCTACAGTCGATGGTGTGGATAATTTTGCCGCAGAGACCCTGAATTGGGATACAGCCATGGACTGTGGATATTCAACAAAAGCTCAGCTAAAGAAACAACCTGTCTTTGAATCTAAAGAAGCTGCTCGATGTGTTTACAGGATCCCTGCTCTTCTGTATGAGAGAGAAAGTAAAACTTTACTTGCCTTTGCAGAGCAGAGGAAGACTTCAGATGATGCCAGTGGAGAAAAGCTGGTTATGAAAACAGGAAAGATCAAGGAGGGATCCTCTGAGAAGACGGTTGAGGTAATAGTGGTCATATAAGACATGTATCATCCCGATAATGATATAAATCACAAAAATGTAACATTTTCTGTAAATTCTGTGAATCTCGGGCAGCTCGACTTGCGTGAAGTGTTTCCAGCTGGGTGTCGTGTACCTAACCGATGCATGATATTATACTTTTTTAGACATAAGTTGTAACGGCCGCCGTTTTCTTTGTGAGTATTTAAGATAAGAGAAGGAGAGAACTTTAAGAAATTAATATAGCCACTACAGTGACCTTTGAAACGATGAAAAAATATTGCCGTAAAGTTTATTTTGCGACACCACGAAACAAACGATACCGTAAAATGAAACGATAGATGTTTTCAGTGTTGCCAACTTATCGGCTTTGTCGCTTTATTTAGCGAGTTTTCAGACCCCCTTAGCAACTTTTTTTTCTAAAAAGCGACTAGCGACAAATCTGGCGACTTTTTCTGGTGTTATTGGAGACCTATTTATGACGACTTTTTTGACGTGAAAGCGCGTATCGCTCTTACTCTCAACAAGCAGCGAGTGCTGCCGTGGGCACCTCGCCCGTTCCAAAGCGCTCACGGGCGGAGGATAGTCCTCCCCCTGCTGCTATCAGGGCAGGAGACGTTCACACCGCAAATGCGTCCAAACTGCAAATGAATCGCGCATGAGCGAAGCCGCTGCTCCCGCACTGATTGTAACGCAGTCAGTTCTTCTTTTACTTTTATGCTGTTTTGTGGATCACAAGGTTTAAAACTACTTATAAACACACACACACACACACACACACACACACACACACACACACACACACACACACAAAGTAACTCCAGCAGAGTGCCTATTTCTATGGGCTCGTACAAATCTTTTTTACACACACACAAATTCTTTTTACACACACAAATCTTTTTTACGCACACACAAATTCTTTTTACACATACAAATCCTGATTTACAAGTACAAAACTGATTTACAAGTACAAAATATTTATGACCACATTTTGAGCCCATATATTTCGGGTCACTTTTGCCAGTCCGGGTAAAGGAGCAGGGTTGGAATTGTGATATTAAAAAAAACAATAATTGCTAAAAGAAATTTAATTTGTAGTTCTAAATAAACTCTAAATGCATTTAGTTTTTTATTAACTTTATGTCTCTTCCACGATGTTATTTCTCTCTCCAACGTAGGTTACAATTAAATTAGCATGACCAATTATGCAAATTAGGCGATGACGTCATTTAGCGACTTTTAGGACAGCCAATAGCGATTTTCAATACTGAGGAGTTGGCAACACTGGATGTTTTTATATAGTCATCCGATATATATCGTTATATCGAACAGCCCTATAATCAGCCATTTCAGTTCTAAATTACTTGTTAATTACAGTCCTGTTTTGTTTTATTTACTTCTGAACAATCTCTCTTTTAGTGGTCAGAGCTCAAAGAGGTGGAAAAGGCACTTATTAAAGGACACCGTCCAATGAACCCCTGCCCGGTGTATGACAAGGCCAAAAAAAAACTTTTCCTGTTTTTCATCTGTGTTGAAGACGGTATCACTGAGAGGTACCAGATAAACAGCTATGACAACAGGACCCGTCTCTGCTACATCACAAGTGATGATCTTGGAGAAACCTGGAACAATGTGATCGATTTGATGGACGAACTGAGTGAAATAAAAAACTGGGCCACATTTGCTGTTGGGCCAGGCCATGGGATTCAGACAGAGAGTGGTAAACTGATTATCCCAGTTTATGCTTATTGCAGAAGTACTGGCCCCTTGCGCTGTTGTAAATCATATGCACTCTCACTGTATTATGATCCTGATAAAAGTTGGAAATTTGGTCAAACGTTGCAATCAGAATCATGCGAATGTCAAATGGCAGAGGTTTTTGAAGACAACGGCTCCAGTTTCATTTATTGCAATGCTCGCAGTTCTGGCTCCTCTCGAGTGGAAGCTGTCAGTGAGAAAGGTTTTACCTTCACCAAATCCAGATGCACTAAGCTTACAGAAACAAAGTGCTTCTCAGGATGTCAGGGAAGTGTGGTCTCCTTTCCAGCTCAAGAACAAAGTGGAACTGCACAAAGTGATCCAAACCGAAACAAGTGGCTGCTGTTCACACACCCAACCAGTAAGTCGGACAGGATTGATCTCGGTGTGTATGTGAACAAATACCCACGTGATTCAAAGGCATGGAGCGAGCCCTGCATCATTAATGATGGCCGCAGTGGTTATTCAGACCTGGCTTACATTGACGATGGCTGGTTTGCATGTCTGTTTGAGTGTGGGCAGCACAAAATACATGAGCAGATAGCCTCTGTTGTGTTTAGCTATGGGGACATCACCAAGAAATAAACTGAAGAATAGAAAATAAATAAAAGGAATGATCTGTATTCAGGTGTGTAGACGAATAGATTCATATGTATATGTGCATAACTTCAAGTAGCAAGTGTTGCTTTGTATGTAAAAATCTTTAATTGCTTGTTGCATGAGAAATGAATAAGAAAATTGAGAAGCTTGTAGGATTACCACTTTTAAAAAATACCTTAATAAATTGAAGGAAACAGCAATTTCTCCTGTTAAACATGGATGCTGTTGTCGAAGTTTTCCATTAAATAAAGCCTGCAGACGAGCGGTGAGTGGTAGCTAACATTCTTTTATCAAAACACACAAAGAACAGACAACCAAGCTTGGTGGCGAGCCCACATGACCACGGGGCAGACGGTCAGCAGAGTCTCCCTGAGCCTAACATGGCTCTCGGTTAAATACCTTCTCCCGGAACAAAAGGCAGTACACAGCTGTTTCACACCTTAAGGTTCACACTCCCTTGCTACCTCCCAGAGTCCTCAAAGAGACAAAAGATTCTTCCTGTGGAGTTGTCTGCTTCCCCCAACTTCCTTACTAGACCCCCACCATTTGTCTTACTGTATGAGTGTGAGACATGTTAAAATCCAGTGGCACCAAGGCATCATACAATAACATAATGTGATTAATACATAAGTAAAAGAAATTCCTATACAATGCTCAATTTGAAAAAACGTTTTAATCCAATTTTTCACTGCTTGAAGAAAACATACCTAATGCTGCAAATATCATATTGTTGGTTGTGAATGTATCTGATTTTATTACAGAAAATAATAAAAACTAGTTAAGATATCCTGTTTACTCTTTAATTGTAAAATGATCTTTTCTTTTGCTCATTTACTAATCTGTGAAAAAGCCAGAGACACTCCTGTAGCCTTTGCAGAGCCGAGCAGTAAACCCGATCACGGAGTACAGACCTGCAGGTTATGAAAGAGGGATTATGAAGGAGTGTCCACCGGGAGAATCAGATATTCTCTTACTAAAGTACTTAGGAATGTAGCTCACAGTCTTGCCTTTAAAAATCAAGCTGTTACATAACATGATCATAAATGCAAAAGTCTTAAATTGCTTGACATATGAGAAATGAACACCGGAGAAGAATAGAACCAGCTCATGAAAGATACTGCCGTATTTGTAAAACAAAGTGGAGCCACTACATGGTATGATCATATATGACTGAGTAATAGTAGCATTGTTTAATAATGTAACTGCTAATAGAAGTAGCAGGGTAAATTCTCAAATTTACAGTGATATACCCTCTGCTTAGATTCAGTTAATGCTGGAAAACTGATTGGAAGGTGCTTCAGAGTGCTACTGTGCAGTTATATAGTTTTTCACATTATCTCTGAACCTCTGAAAATGGAGGACTGCATATAAAAGGGTCAGAAGATTACTGCTACGAAAGAGAAACTCGTACAATTTTCACAGAGCAAAGGAGTAATCCCGATCATACTAGTACAAAACGGTTATAAATAAGGAATGTTGAGGGAGGGACCCTCCACTGGGAAAATCAGCTATTTTGTTACTCAAGTACTTGGGAATGTAGTATACAATCTTAGTTTTAAACACTAAAGCTGTTTCATAACACGTGAGAAATTAAAAAAATGTAATTAAACATACATCTTAATCAACTGACTTTTATTGTTGACTTATGACAAATGATACATTTATGAGTGTGATCCATTGTGATCATTAAGTTGAATTAGTTACCCTTAAATGTATTTAAGGCTAGTATTTCAAGTCAATACTCAGTAGTACATAATTTTAGCTATAATATAACAACCAAACAAATCTAATCAATCCAATCAGACTCTGGAGTTCTGCAGACGTCTACATGTTGCCTTGACCGCTAAGTGAACCTTGTGCACAGTGTGCAAGTGTTCGTGTGTTTATCGTCTTTGTTTGACCTTTCACACTTGTTCAGTTTAATATGTCATTTCTTCAGAAAACAGCCGAGGCTGTTGTGAAATAAAGAGCCCCGACTTCAACATTACCATAAAACCCTCAGCAGATAAACCCAGCAGGACATTTTATTCACAGGGACACCAACAAGACCTGATGAACCTTTAAGAAATGCTCAGCCGCACAAAGAAACTTTCTCTGTGTGCGGTGCGCACAGATGCATCTGTGTGCACTGCCATCTTGCATTTTTTGCATGTTTGGATGTGCGCCGATGGTGTGCGTCCAGTGGTGTCAGCTGGTGAACCAGCTTGTCATTCAAAAAGCGCCTTTATGCCCCTCACCATTAATGGAGGTCCCATTTGAGCGCATTGGCATGGACCTCATTTTATCGATGAGAAAAAGAAAGTCTTTAGTTCAGCTGTTGTTAACGGATCTTGACTTTGTTAATTAAACGTTGCAAACCTGCTTTCAGTGTGTCCTGTACATGAGGTCATTTAGTACACCACAGCACGGTGAGTTTTTGAGCTGATGAAGTTCAGCCAAAACAGGAAACATGC
Source organism: Pelmatolapia mariae (assembly GCF_036321145.2). NCBI lineage: Eukaryota > Metazoa > Chordata > Actinopteri > Cichliformes > Cichlidae > Pelmatolapia > Pelmatolapia mariae. The sequence goes on along the minus strand of NC_086232.1, from coordinate 27,315,645 downwards.
AGCAGGAGACAGTAACTTGTTAAAATGTTATAAAAGGTACAATTAAAGATTTTCACCCTACAGGGTTGTCAATGATCCAAGGATAAATGTCTAATTTGGTCAAAATTTTATAAGCCATTTCTGGAGAGACTGCAGTGGAAATGTTGTCACTTTTGGACTTTGCTACTTGCAGCTAAACATTTTCAGCTAAATAATTTATTTAAAAGCAGAAGCTGCAACTGATCGAGGGAATGTTTGTCTGAAAACTTGAACTGAACTCAAAGGGTACCATTGCTCCAGCTTACCATCTTTACCTGAGTGAATCAGTTTGTTGAACAATCTAAATGATTCAGAAACTTCTGTGACATCAACTTAACTAAGGCTCATTACAAATTTCACAAAACACTGCTGAATACTGTTATTATTTTTTTTATTAGTTATTTTTGTTTTTGTTGTTATTTTGATTTTAATAAAACAAAATAAAATAAATGAAATAATTTCTTTATTTCATTTTATTTAGTGCTGTCAGCGTTAATGTCATTTTAACGAGATTAACGCTGACAGCACTAACTTTATTATTATTTTATTTGTTTAATTTTTTGTTGTTCCCAGAGAGCAAGCCAAACACTGGTCCAGAAAAGGACAATCTCTAGTAGTGGTGCACTGCTATTAGATTTTGTTTCAACCTCCTAGGACCTGGTGTCCACATATGTGGACATCACATTTTGGGTTGTCTAGACCAAAATACAAAATTTTGCTATACAAAAACCTGATATCCATTTATGAGGGAGGACATTACACTGCCACTGTTCAATCGAAATTTAAAATGAATGTCCTCATATGTGGATCTCATGTTTTTGAGAAACAAAAAAAAAAGATAGTCCGAATCTGATAATTCTTTGTTTCTACATTCATCAGGTCCCAATCAACCCAAATGGCACAGAGAAATTAAAAATGCATGCCATGAAAGAGTTCAGGTCTTAGGAGGTTAAAAATGTCTCTGCTGATGAGACCAGTGAATGTGGGGCGACGGTGGCAAGAAAAAACTCCCTCCTGGAGGAAGAAATCTTGGGAGGAACCAGGCTCTCTGGGAGGACCCTTCCTCCTAAGGGCAATACTTACTAATACTTGTCCTCCAGTCTGCGATGGTGGGCTGGGACGACTGTTGTTCCTTCTCAGCTTAATGATGACCTTAACTTCCTTCCATTTCCTGTTTCAGAACTGAGAATGAAGACAAAACTGGTTAACAAGGTAACAGGACATTTAAAAATTCTCTCACTTCAGGATGAGATGCTGTGGCTTCTTACGTTTCTCTTGTAAAACAGGATGTAGGCCGAGTCCTGCTGTTCCTCACAAGCTGCAGATCCAGTTGTGTGGAGCACCTGTGCGTCATTATAGGTGAGCCAATTATCTGATGTAGAGTGCTGACTCTCCTCAGGATGGACAGAACTACAGATGTAGTGTCCTGAAATCACATTAAGACAAATGAATCCAACTTCTGGAAGTCAACAGATTCAAGCAAACAGTGATTTTGACTTAGTGCTTCTTAGAACATCAAAAGCTTTTGTGTGTGAGTCCTTCACTGAAAAGTAGCAAGTTTTCATTTTCTGTTTGTAACAAGTCTGTTGTTTTACCTGATTCTGTGCCTCCATAATGACTAATAATGCTGACAAGACTGTAACAGCCACCACCCTGAGAAGGAACAAATCCAAAGAGAGTTAGTTTCATAAAGTCTCACATCAGTGCCATAATTAAGCTGATTCTCTGACATGTTCTGCAGTCTGTTTTTACCTGATTGGATGGCACCACCAAGTCCCTCTGCAGCCTGACAGGGGCATCCACCTTCTGAATCTTGTAGGTTTGTGTAAAGCCAAACCTCTTCAGGTGCAAGATGAGAACTCTGGCAGAAAAGAAAAAAAACCAAACAAGGTAGAAAATAAGAAGAATGAGTGTCAAACACAAACAGAAGATGGGAGAAAATGACTGCTCAAGTATTGTCTCGAAAAACTCTGACGTTTGATGCGCCACAGTTTGGAAACCTGGTCAGTCGATCAATTCTGATGTGACCTTACTCACCTTGGCAGTGTATCAAAAGACGACTTCAGTTCTGAGGTCGTCCCTCCACAATCACAGCGAAATTCTATTTCTTGTCCCTGAACAACAGCACAGAGAAAACAGGCTTTATGGTAGAAAGAAATCACAACATATGCACACACACATACACACAAACACTAACAAAAAAGGTGTGTTAAGATCGGTGATACTACAACTCTGTTGGAATTTGTGATCTTACCTTCAAGTATGTCTCTAACATGTTTATAACAGACCCCTCTGGAACCAGGTCGAGAGACAAGCTGGTGAATTCCTCTTGCTGTGATGATTGGTGACCGCAGCTACACATTTAAGGAGTAACAAAGTTAAAATAAAGATCAGGTAGGTGGAAAAGAGGTATATGAAAATATTGCAACCAGCTCTGCGTTTCTGAAAGACAGGCTTACCTCTTGCATGTCCTCGTGTTTTCCATTTTGGATACGTGATGGTCTTCTACTGGGCAGGTATAACTTTGGCCCAGGAGAGCTGCGTTCCTCCTCAGGTGAGGTGAGAGCCTTTTGACCTCATTGAGGAACAATGTTAGGAATTCATGAGCATCCTGAAAGAAAAGCAGAGAGGAGATTTAAAACAGTACATCAAAATCAGAAGGTAAAGCAAAAAACGAAAAGTCCAAATAGCTGACGCACTTTCTGTGCACTGCCGGTGTATTCAGGAGCTTGACTGCTGAATGCCTTCTTAAAAGATCTTAGGTGGTGATCTTTAAGGCCATAATCTGTTGACTCATGACAGTCCCTGACATCAATGAGCCTTCTGTAGAAAGGAAAGGGTAAACAGACATTTCTGCTGTTAGATCTCTTTGTTCTTCAGGTTTTTGAAGAAAGTAGAAGGTTGACGTAGCGCACCTTAAGAGCTGAGCTTCTGGGTCTGCGCTCCACAAAACCTCCTGACGGCTGATGTCTCTAATGAACTCCTCAATGTTGAGCAGGCTCTGCAGGCAGGAGTTCATGTAGCAGGTGTTTCCGATGTTTGGAAACCTGACACACACGCACAAAGTTTACAGTATGAGTGTAAAATAATTCATTTTCTCCACTTTGACAAAGTGAGCTTTGGTCTTTGTGCACCACGTGTACTCACCCGAAGCAGTCTGTAGTCTCAGTTTGAGGTTCTATTGTTTTTCCACCGCATGCTACACTGCTCCAAAAAGATAAAAACACAAACACAAAATTAGGAAAGATGTCAGGATGCTGAGCAGTGTATGTGCATGTATGCATGAGCTTTGAAGTTTAAACATTTTGGAGGACGTCTTTCTCTTACCTGTTAAACACATGCTCCCATCCACTCTCTTGGTCCAGAAGCTCCATAATCAAAGTGTCCCAACTCAGGTCTGCTGGGATCTTTTCAGTGGTGTTTTTTACCTGATGGGAACTTTCACCACATTCCTTACCTGTGCTGCTGGATGCAGAAAGAAGAAAAGATACATAGCAACACAACAAGACACCAAACAAACATTCTCTCTCTGGAGAACAGCATTAGACTATCTAATGCTTATTTATATGAAGAATTTTGCTTTAAAGTGAGAAGATTATTTTTCCCTCACCTGTCACTGATTTTATCAAGTTCCCCTGTCGTTTCAGGAGCAACCTGCCTTTGTCTCTGTAGAAAGAAACCAAAATATAGGACATAGCTGTGTGCCTCATTGCTCTTAATTGCTCTCATTTAACTGTGATGAGTAAATGCTTGATGACAGTGACTCTTTCCATAAAACATACCTTCCCGGATTTAAAAAGAGACCAGCGAGACGTTTTTTGTGTCTTTACAGTGTTGGTCTCTGCCTCTGTATCGCTGTCAGTTTGCTGCAGAGGACGAACAAACATAATGTTATTAAAAAAGTAAAGTCACTTAAAATTAACAAGTACAATTAAAGAGAATGTGCATTTCATATGTTTTGTATAAAAGCAAACCGAGGAACAGCAGAAGAAGTGTCTCCATTTTCTCTTCTTCTTCTTTTTAGCATTTTCAGGGTTAGGTTGTGTGGCAGCAACAGAAGCATCCAGGATGCTGATGAGGACAAAAGTGTAAATGTTGTGGAAATTTATAAGAAGGAGTACCTCCTGCAGATTGCTAATAAAAATTAATAACTGTAATGGAATACCAACATGAACAAAATCATGTATTTTATACATTTACACATTTACAAACACTAATCTCTGAATCAATATAAATAATAGACAAGACTAGAAGTAGTAAAAAAGATGTGAATACACAAGGTGGAAGAAAAACACCAATAAAAGGGAAATAAAACAGCTCCAACTGAACCACTGCTATAAATATCTCCAGCAGCATTAAAGAGTGGCACATTTCTTTACCTCTGATGAGACGTAGAAGGAATTTCCTTCTCTGCCACGTTTTGTTTGTGTAATTTCTGTTTAGAAACAAGAAAACCAACATCAGTAATGGCATAAAACAAACATACCAAGGGAGTCTCTCCATGAAAGTGTCCAGTTAGAAAATTTGGTATTATTTTATATTATTTATCACTTTAGTGAGCTATGAGCTCATGAAGCAGATATATAGGAATAAATTTAAATAAAATAAAAATCAATTCATTCATGCCTTAAATTGAGTTTTAAAGTTTGTCGTATGAAATACAAAATCCTTCATTTGGTTCTGATCAAAATTCAGTTTTTACAGAAATCATCCATGAAGCTCCATTAAAAGCTTCAAAAATGCTTATTTACCATAAAAAAATATTCAGAGAAATGTGCTGCAAGTCTCTTCAAACTTACCTTTCTGTGAAAAAAAAAAGTTTAAACATCTTTGAACTTAATTCGAAGACACAGCTGTGCGCTAAATTGCTCTTAATTCTTCTCATTTAACTATGATGAGTAAATGCTTGATGACAGTGACTCTTTCCATAAAACATACCTTCCAGAATTTAAAAAGAAACCAGCGAGACGTTTTTTGTGTCTTTACAGTGTTGGTCTCTGCCTCTGCATCGCTGTCAGTTTGCTGCAGAGGATGAACAAACATAAGTTTATTAAAAAAGTAAAGTCACTTTAAATTAACAAATACATTTTAAAGAGAATGTGCATTTCATATGTTTTGTGTAAAAGCAAACCGAGGAACAGCAGAAGTGTCTCCATTTTCTCTTCTTCTTCTTTTTAGCATTTTCAGGGTTAGGTGGTGTGGCAGCAACAGAAGCATCCGGGATGCTGATGAGGACAAAAGTGTAAATGTTATTTTTCAAAGTGAGAGTACATGCTGGAGATTGCAAATAAAGATTAATAAATGTAATGGAACAAAATCATGTATTTTATACATTTACACATTTTCAAACACTAATCTCTGAATCAATATAAATAATAGACAAGACTAGAAGTAGTAAAAAAGATGTAAATACACAAGGTGGAAGAAAAACACCAATAAAAGGGAAATAAAACAGCTCCAACTGAACCACTGCTATAAATATCTCCAGCAGCATTAAAGATTGGCGCATTTCTTTACCTCTGATGAGACGTAGAAGGAATTTCCTTCTCTGCCACGTTTTGTTTGTGTGATTTCTGTTTAGAAACAAGGAAACCAACATCAGTAATGGCATAAAACAAAGTATATGGTATGAAAACACAAAATCCTTCATTTGGTTCAAAATTCAGTTTTTACAGAAATCATCCATGAAGCTCCATTAAAAGTTTCCAAAATGCTTATTTACCACAAGAAAATATTTAGAGAAATGTGCTGCAAGTCTCTTCAAACTTACCTTTCTGTGAAAAAGAAGTTTAAACATCTTTGGACTTAATGTGATCGCAGCGAAAATCTTCTCAGCTTTGCAAAAGTTCAACTGAAAACAAGCAGTCAAAGGTTGTATATTTATAAACTTTCAGCATAGAATGTTCATACCCTGCTCAGCAAACATCATCATTATGATGTATGGGGCTAATTTGCATATTTTGGAATGTATGCTCATTTGAACTGTATGGTACTCGTCTCCAAGCAACCCCTACAAAATACAGGTCAAGTCAAGTCAAGTGGCTTTTATTGACATTTTAACCACGTGCAGTGGTACTGTACAGAGTGAAATGAGACAGCGTTCCTCCGAGACCCTGGTGCTACATATGACATATACGGACAAACCCAGGACTACATAAAGTGCAGTAAAAATATACAAGACAAAACAGTGCAACACTAGACAGAACAGGACGATACAGACATAAGACAATGTAAATGTGCAAAATGCTGAGTATTGTGCAAAAGTAACTTGGTGTGTGTGTGCGTGTGTGTGTGTGTGTGTGTGTGTGTGTGTGTGTGAGTGTGAGATACTGCAGATAAGTGCTTGGTAGTGACGTGTGTGAAGGTGTGCGTGTGCCAGTCCAGTCACTGAGTGTTCAGGAGTCTGACGGCTTGTGGGAAGAAACTTTTCTGTAGTCTGGTAGTGAGGGCCCGGATGCTCTGGGACCTCTTTCCAGAAGGCAGCAGGGTGAAGAGTGTTTGAAGGGTGTGTGGGGTCCTCCACCAAGCGGGTGCTATAAGGAGGGGAGAGGGGCTCCAATGATCTTCTCAGCTGCTCTCACTATCCGTTGTAGGGTATTGCGATCCAATACGCTGCAGTTACCATACCAGACAGTGATGCAGCTGCTTAGGATGCTCTCGATAGTCCCTCTGTAAAAGGTGGTGAGAATGGATGGTGGGAGATGGGCTTTCCTCAGCTTCTGCATGAAGTAGAGACGCTGCTGGGCCTTCTTGGTTATGGAGCTGGTGTTGAGGGAGCAGGAGTGGTTCTCCGCCAGGTGGACACCAAGGAATTTGGTGCTCTTGACGATCTCCACAGAGGATCCATTGATGTTAAGTGGGGAGTGATCTCTCTGTGCTCTCCTCAAGTCAACAATCTCTTTTGTTTTGTCAACATTCAGAGACAGGTTGTTAACTCTACACCTCTACAGATGGCCTGCAGTGCAACCCTTCAGCTTCCTAGTAGATGCACCTATATACAAATTTAAACAACCTAGGAGACTTACTTCTTGTCACCGAGTTGTAGCATTCACAAGATTTTCAGAAAACTTAACCTTTGAACTTGAGGTCAAGGTCACTGATATTCAAACTGACCCCAGAACTTTAGTAGATGCACCAATGGTATCAATTCAAAATCCTACGCCCCTCGTTCTCAAGTTATTGTCTCAAATATACAATTATGAAACAATCATTTTCCATTATATTTCACTATCTTTAACTAAGACAAATAAACAGTATTTGGGACACAAGTTACTAATAAAGTGGTTAGTGAGACTCCACATCTGATAACAGTATAACACACTGCTTATTTATGTAAAATTGTCATCAGTAAATGTGTTCAAAACAGAAGCTACACTGGCTTTAAAAGTTTTTGTTAACTCTGAGTACCTGTCCGCTCTTACATGTTTATTTTGCTCTCTCTGCTGTCTTCATCCTCCATCCAACTCTACAGCTGTTGTTAGGGATGATATGATGAAACTGAAGGGTGTCTGGGCACCGAAAAAAGAAAAAAAGAGATTGGATTAGGCTGCAGCTGGCGTGCCATTCTCTCACTTCAGGATGAGATGTTGTGTCTTCTTACGTTTCTCTTGTAAAACAGGATGTAGGCCGAGTGCTGCTGTTCCTCACAAGCTGCAGAGCCAGTTGTGTGGAGCACATGTGCGTCATTATAGGTGAGCCAAGGATCTGTTGTAGACTGTGGACTCTCCTCAGGATGGACAGAATTACAGATGCAGCAGCTGTTTCCGATGTATGGAAACCTGACACACAAACACAAAGTTTACAGTATCAGTGTAAAATAATTCATTTTGTCCAGGTTGAGAAGGTGAGCTTTGGTCCTTGTGCACCACGTGTACTCACCTGAAGTAGTCTGTAGTCTGAATTTTATTTTCCATTATTTTTCCACCGCTCAAATGTTTCACTACGTTATTGCAAAAAGGTAAAAACACAAACACACAATTAGATGCTTTGAACTGGATGTGCATGTATGCATGAGCTTTGAAGTTTAAACATTTTGGGGGACGTTTTTCTCTTGTTAAACACATGCTCACATTCATTCTCTTGGTTCACAAGCTCCATAATCCAAGTGTCCCAACTCAGGTCTGCTGGGATTTTTTCAGTGGTGTTTTTAACCTCTTGCGAACTTTCACTACATTCCTTACTTGATGTAGGAAGAAGAAAAGAGTCAGGGATGCATAGGAAGCACAACAAGACACCAAACAAATATTCTCTCTCTCGAGAACAGCATTCGACCACCAATGCTTATTTTGACCAGCAATTTGCCAAAGTATTAAAAGCACTTACCTGGGATTGTCTGTAATTACACCCTGGGGGCATTCTGGTTGTCCTGCTCGGGGGCAGATGACCTGCACTGGGTCCTCCGAACTTTCTTTTAGCTTAAAGTGCATTAGCTACAGGCATATTAGCTAATATTGACTGAAGCTCAAACAGGGTAAAAAGAACATAAATAACACCCTCGTTATAATTTGGTATAGCCGTTGAGGTGGTTAAGTTATCTGTGCCTTGATATTACTCCTAGGCTGAAAAACACGAAGGGTCCGACCCCCAATTCCTTTACTCATTGCAGTTAAAGTTAAGCTAACATAGCCTGTTTGGGATCTCCAAGTTAGAAAACATTACACCGATTAAAGTAAGACTCATGAGTTGAATTGTTGTTACGTTACAGCTTGATCCCCAGTTTTGGCACACAGTTGAGTATATTATTTAAAATCAGATTAAACAATATTAAAGCCAGTTTATTATTCGAGGAGAATCTTGGTGTTGATCTGAATGTTTTGTGGCATACGGTTCACTGTTGTTGACCTTGTTCAGGGCCTGTCTCCCCTTTGCACACTGCCTCAATAAAAAAAGGTAAATAATATTTTAAATTTTTCTTCAGTCAGCTTTGTTGTGTGAACACGGTCTGCAGAACATCTAGCCTATTTTGACAGCTCATTGACTTTAACAGCACTAATCTCATTTTTTTTCTTTTTTTCAGCATCAGGTCTTTTTTTTCTTATTGTAATGCAGTGTTAACTCTGTGTTGTGGTGTCTTTTCTGATGTCATGTGTACACGCAGGTGGATGACAATGGAAGAGTCTGAACAAAAGGAGGATGAAGCTCATTATCAGCTTAGTTATGAACCCTGTAAACTACTAAACATTTTCAAAACTGAAATATTAAACTGCAACAAGCAAACTGTCACTGCACTAACTAAAACTGAACTGGATTAAAAACAAAAAGTGAAATTAATTAGAATTAATTAGAAAATACTTAAGTACAATAACACTATTATGTTCTCTGCTTTGGTCTCTTGACCACTAGATGGCAGCAAATGCATAGATTTCAGCAACGTCCATGACACTGGCTTAAATAATTAAAAGGGCATTTTGCCCATTTCATATCCCTATTTTTATCATAACTGGGAATCCCTAATTACTTTAAAAGATTTCAAATTCATATTCTGTTTGAAAGACTCTCTAGTTTTACTATAGTGAAACCGATTTATTTCCCAGGCATAAAAGCTTAACTAACCGGGCTCAGATTGACTTCAGGTAATGCTTTCACTCAATTTTAGGGCTGTTTTTTCTTTCTTTTCCAATATTTACATTTACTAAAAGGGGGTGGGGGTTGAGATCGTCGATGTGAGATCTGAGTTTTGAAACTGATGAAATCTCCACACAAATAATTTAGATTTTGTTTATTTCCTGTTACTGTTGCTCCTGTGTAAGAAAGTTCAAGTGATGTTCTTATGTATGAATTTGTAATGCACACACACACACACACACACACACACACACACACACTGCTGGTGGGCTGAGCGTCACTGCTTAGTATGTGGGTGGTCTTGCCAGGTGGAGGAGAGAGCGATTAACACCAGGCCTGCCCAAAGGGAAAAGAAGGAGCGAGGGAGAGAAAATAAGAGACGTAAGAAGAGATAGACATCTGTCTGCCAGATGTGCTGGGAATAAAGAATTTAGTTTATGAAATAGACAGAAGGGAATGAAAAGGATTTTGGTCATGGCGCTCACTGACAACTGCGTTGGCTGTGACTGAAATAATACTTATTCTGTCTGTGATTCATGTTCAGTTGCTCTTTCTAAATTTCCTGTGTGTGTGTTTGGTCTTTCTTGTCTGTCATCCTGTTATATTCATAACACAAAGACAGCCACATACTCACTAACACTTGCTCTCTTTCCATCTCTTCTGCTGTTCCTGCAGACTGCAATTAGAGCCTACAGTATAAACCAGTGATGACCACCTGTCAAAACATGTCCAGTAAATGTGTGTCTGTTAGGAAGGTGTTGAGAGGAGGGAATGAAACAGGTTGTACATACAGAGGAACAAAATACTGGCTCTAAGTATAAAGTCATTTCTTTGCATTGTTTAATATCCACTAAAAATGTATATTGTTGAGAACTTACACTACGTGGATAAAAGTAATGGGCCACACCTCTCAATCTTTGAATTCAGGTGTTTTTAGTCTGCTTTTACAAACATTAATGAAAGACTAAAGAACTCACTGAATTGGACTGCGTTGCTGTTATAGGATGTCGCTACTGCTAGGAATTCCTCTGGCATTAATATCACTATAAGAAGGTGAGCGTGTGCCAGAAGCCTCTACTCGCTTTCCCCAAAATCTCCTGATAGTTGAAAAAACGGTAAATGTATTTGACACATTTGACAAAAAAAAAGGGAAACAGCTGTGGACTCTATAGGTGTTACATTTTTTTAATCTGTTGTTTTCAGGGTAATAAAAATGTACTCAAAAGAAAGTTTCATTAGGATAACATTTCAAAAATTTCATTTCATTTTTTCTTACTGTAACACCGTGTGTTTCTACTACTACTTTAACTACTTTATTGAAACTAATGAACTCGTTTCAAATCAAATACTCTTTTTTTCCCCTTGAATTTGGAGCCCATCTTTGAAACAAACATGGCATATTTTCCTTCCCTGATTTGCAGTGTTTGGTTTCTTTATTTGGTGATCTTATAATGCATTACATGATATTTGCAAATTCTTCCTTTGAGGTTCAGCTTTTGGTTGAGCATCTTTTCTTTTCTTTCTTTTTTCCCCCAGGTCCTGAGGAGTCAGTGTTTCTTTCCCGTGCAGCATGTGTGAGTATGTGTCTGTGTGTGGTTTACAGCTGTTTACATAGCTCACAGTGGGTGAGCTCTGTTCAACAAGACCAACCTCTGGGATTCAGGCATTTTGAAGGCCTATAAACTCTGGATGAAAGCTGAAGCCAAATTAATAAAGTTATAACAGGATAAAGATGTGGCTAGTTACACAACATGACATTAAAACTGCCCTCTTAAATGACCGAAAGCAATCCGTACTCCTGGTCATAAAACGCAGCATGAAGAAGAATACATTGTGTTTGTATACACCCTGTTCACATTAAATCTTGTGCATGCGGGGCCTTTTCTTGGTTTGTCTTCATCCCCGCTGGATCATTTGTCCCTCATAATGAGACAATAAGTGAGTGTGGAAAGGCAAAATCAAACAAAGCTTTTACTTCATGTTGACTCCATCTGAACAACAATGGCGAGGTGTGTTACCTGGAACCGTTAAAATGCATTTTCACTGATGCTCTAGTTATTGGGTGCTATGGGTTTTATCCCACCTGGCTCTGCAGTACTTGTTGTTCTTTCTGACTTGTTAAACTCAGCCTTCGCACACAAGTTGGAAACCAATAAATGCTGGGAAATAAAGTGAATGAATTCTTTTAAAGATCTAATCCTCTGTCATGCAAATACTTAAAATCTGAATATAGAGCATGATGAAGTATGTGTGTGGCCAATGTTAGTGCATGTGTGGCATATCGGTATGCATCACTCATATTTTGGGCGAGGAGGCAAACAGCTTCAATAGTATCCTCTCTGTCCAGCGGGGCAAACTCAGGAGAATATCTAGAGCAGAAAAACGTGAAGGCGAGGCTGCTCTATACAAAGAGCTGAAGGAAAAGTTTATAACTTATAAATGAGCATACTTCTCAGGATGACGTGGCAAACACAGCAGCTGCAGTATTTGCCCACTTGGGGGCGGCATATTGAAATGTTTTCACCTTTCATGAACACATTGTCACAAATAGTTACCCACTTGCACAACCTGCAGATACACCTAGCACATTTAAGGACACAATTTACTCTCTCTAAACTTTGATTTGCAGTTTTGCTCTCTCTTGAGCAGAACATTTGTGTGATGTGTGCTGAATGCTGATTCAAACCTCGTCTCACATGCAGTTTTTTTTTTTATCCCTGAAAATGAAACATCTCTGGTGGCTTAAAAAGAAATCACGAGAGCTGACGCAATGAATGAACACAGTATGGTGAGCAATTAAAACAATAAGCACTTTTGTTTGTCTGCCTTTAGCAGATGCTTGCTGTGCAATGCCGCAATTGCGTTTGTTCTGGAGCCTCATGTTTTTGCATGTTGCTTTGTTTTTCGAGCCAGAATTGGGATAAGAAAGCAGCAGAGCCGGGGAGCTTCTTGATTTAGTTTTACAACATGTCTTTTTAATTTACTGTGATATTACGTGAGATATGGTAAAAACAAAGCAAGAAACAGACTTAAAAAAAGATGTATTTGTTAGAAAAAAAAGAAAAAAACTCTGAGCAAAATGAAACCAACCCCTGGTCATTGTGCATCAAGCCTTAATGCAATTCAAAAGGTAATTTTTATAATAGAAATTATGCTATATAAACAAAAAAAACCCAAATAAAAATACATTTGCGCCTGTAAAGATTTTTATGACTTTATTTTTGTGGTTAAACTTTAGCTTGTTTGCTTTCGTATAAAGCCTCAAGTGGCCATGAAAGAAACTGCAGCTTTTCGCACATATGCCTTTCATAAAAGTTTCCATGAACACTTTGCTCAATAATAAAGTGAAACAAAATGTAAATGTGGCCAGAAATCTCTGCCAGTTTGCTCAAATTTGTGTCACATGCGTGTGAACATGAGATCAGTTTATCTGAGATTTATCTTGCTCAGTTTCCTGCTGTAAGTAAAGCAAACAACATTTTTGAGCACACACGAGGCCGCTCAAACATGTCTGCAGTTTTTCAGTGACAGCTGTTTGATGCTGCCACCATTCATAATCTGTGCGAGACCCACAAATCACTTCTTGCAAGCATGTTTATGACATCTTACCCACCACATCCCTGCTCTTTTACTGCTGCGCACACATGAAAAAGTATAACACCGCGTTTTTTCACTGTGTTTCTTGCTCGCAGCTTTAGCTCGTGTATTTTATTTATGCGTTAATTATTGTGTCCTGTGTTGTGCCATTTTGTTGTTTTTGCCTTCAGCTGACCTTCTGATTGCTTTTGAATCTTTCTCTATCATTCATTTTGCTTTCATGATTTCAGAAACATTTTATTGCAGCATAATGGATCAGAAAGGATGTTTCCTCTTTGCTACATTAACTGAGGTCCATACATCAGATTCAAAGCATATCTTTGTGAATGGTGCTGTCGCACAGCGCGCTCACACTCGTACACCGTCAGCGGTCCCCTGACATGAAACAAACTCCCTCACATCGTTATCCACCTCCCATTCATCCATCCTCACTCAAAAACCAGAAAAGGATTTATTTGTGCGATCAGAAGTCTGCTGCAAAATCTGGCAACCATATGCTCGGACATATAAGTCTTTTATGCCTTTCAACTTGGTCTTTTTATTCACACATGTGCATGATTCTGCCCTTGTTTCATATTCTCATTGTTTTGAAGTGAATCTCAGCATTGTGTGGTTGATGACTTTGTGCCACTCGGCGATCCTTTCTGCTCTGTGTCTAAATGTTCGAGGGGGATTATGGTTCAAAGGGGCTGAGCTGAGCTTGTACAGATGACTCTGGCCTGCAGTTTCCCTCATGTCTACAAGTTGTCAGTAACACAGGAATGTATTACAGATTAGTTTCACAGCTCTGTTCGTCGGCTCTTCTGGCATTAATCTTATGTCGGCCTTAAGTGGATCACTAATTGCTTTAAAGAGTTCAGAAAACAGACTCCACTGAAACATGGGTTTCAGACTCACAATAGGCACACATGCCTCAACTAATATTACTTTTTTTCTGGGTGTATTAGGCTATGCTACAAATGAATGAACTGGACATCTTTTAGAAAATATTAGACTTAATGTATGATTTTGACATCGCATTAAATATCAAGCATTCAGTTTTTTTCCTGTCTGTAAACACAAACTGCACAAACTGATTTTTCATGACATTAAACAGGAGCTGCAGTGTATCAATATTAGCAAATAAAACATCATAGATCACGATAGGGCTAAAAGCATCTGCTTTTAAAACAGCAGTGACCCTTCAGATTGTGGACACACCCAGATGTGTGAGACAGCCAGGTGAAATCTCAGAAGCAAGCCTTCCCAGCAGAACATTACGAGATGATTGCTGTTGTTTGCTTCACCTGCCAATGGGTTTAACTGTGTGGCTGATGGATGTAATGCTGAAGTTGTTCACAGACTGTATATAAAAGATTGATGTGAGTCTGAACTACCTTTCACCTGCATTTTTTTGGAAGTCCAGAAAATGTTCCTTGTCTGCTTTGATCAACAATGTAGGCACACACAGGTCCCCATTGGAGTCTAATAAGAGGATAACGCTTTAGCATATGCCTTAGGGTTGAAACTAGAGTATCTTGTGGTTGCAGTGTGCATGGTGCTCAATCACATACAGCCCTCACTCATTGCATCAAATTTTAAATCACCAGCTTATTGAGAAATAAAATGCTCAGGTTCACAACAGGACTTCACTAATTATGTCCTTGATTGATCAGTGTGTTTACTCTGGGTGACTCTTGCCATACTGCTCACCTTAACAGCGAGGCTATCTACTGCAGCTCCTGATGCTCTTTGTGCATCACCTCCATGCCATCACCCACACAGGCTCTGTACAGAGTGCATTCCTTGGAGGGGCTGCATTAAATCATTCTTCACTTCCTTCACTTCTTTTATGTTTGCTTGTGGACAAATCAGAGCCTACATGTTGTACATTCACAAAGAAATCTATTCCATATGAAATGACTGATTGAATAATACAAGTGGTGACTGTTTTTTGGGGGGGAGTAGTATGGTAATAAAGATTTAATTTGATGCTGGAGCCTTTGATCCATCATAAACAACTTGGAGCTCCAACATGATGCTCACAGACAAAATGAGCAAACAAGGCAGCCAATTCCAAAAGAAGAGGTTTAAAAGCTTACGTAGGAAAGAGGGAATAGCTGAAGAGAGCTGAGAGTCAACCAGGGTGGTCCTCTGCTGCATACTCAGATGGGAGGCTTGTCAACACAGCGTCAGACACCATTCACTCTAAACTCTCCCAAATGCTGCAGCAGTTTGTTGATTTACTTGAAATAATAAGTTAAAATAAGTGAACTGCTGGGATCTCACTCAAATCATTAAACTAAAGTTTAATAGAGTGAAATTCATTTAAAGCAGTCTTCCAAGAACGCGTTGCTTAACTGTTCAGAGATTTTTATAGTTGGAACAAACACAGGAAAGAGTAAACTTGGGGTGTGCCTTTAATAGATGGTACATAAAGTCATGTCGGAGTCACAAAAAGCAGTGATCAGCATCATTTGGAAATTATGTATCGGAATTTCAGGAGCAGGACAACGCCTCCAAACACGCTCATTCCAGTTCTCATTTATATAAGTTCCCCCAGTTACGCAAGCTGTTCATTCTCGTTTACGTGCCCCACCCTCCCTCCCTTCTTGTTTTCAATTCTTTAACTTCTTCATTCCTATTTAGTGCATGGTGATCTGCCAGGCCCGGGAGCCATCGCCAGTCTCCTTCGAGGCCTTCCCCAAACCGCAGCTCAATTCATGTCCAAGCATTCACCTTTACCTACTAAAACACTGTCAAACCTAAAATGAGGACGTGGAAATAAAGGTTATTGTATCTCATTTATAGTTTTAAAGTGTTACTGGGAGCATGGTAAGATGTCTTTGCAGAGAGTCTAGTAGAGAAGCAGCTGACACTTAAAGTTATATTTTTACATTAATTGAAGAACTGAAGTTTATTGTCAGTGTGAACAGATTTAGCTCTCACACTGAGAAAACTAACTAAGAAAATATTTACACAACTGGTTACATCAGTTATGCTGGATTTGAAGTTTACGTTCTACGAGCCACTAAAAAAATCCAGTAAATTCACATTTAAGTCAAAGAAAACTAAACAAAAGCCTGCAAGAGACTTTTTAATTGAATTCACATCATGCAAAAAACCAAAACAAACAAACTTAACTTGGGTGCTTTAAGGAGATGCAGTTGTGTTGCGTTGTATTTTTTTTTGACTTAACATAAATTTTGGCAGTGTGAAGCATGAGGGAGGACGGCAAAGTTCACATTCTTTCTTTATCCCTTCCTTGTTATTTCCCTTTTCAGAAAAGGGAAGCAAAACTTGGCCTGATGGCTGTGAGATAGACAAAGGCCAAACCAGATGCCAGGGAGTTCTTCAACTATAATATTTATATTCGTTTTTTCTGCAGTGTATAAAAATTGGTGTATCTCAAAAATAAAACTATGAAGACACTCAAAATAAATTTCCTGTTGTTGTCAACTACTTTTGGCAACTTTTTTGTATTTACAGTTTTGAGGGATAAAAAAACCAAAAACGATTTTCAATTTTTTTGTAGCTTATTGCACTTTTTTTGCAATTTATGTAGTTACTATGGACTTAATGCATACATATTATTAAAATTTGGGCTATAACAGTTGTATTGATGTATAGCAACTTGAAATGCTCCCAAAAATGGCACTACAGCATGTAAAAATATAAAGTAAGCTCTGACGGACTTGGTTCTATGGTAGGTCTTAAAGGGTTAAAAAAGGTTCAATAATAATAATTATTATTAATAACAATTAACAATTAATAATTGTTTATGAGCGCTGGAGGTAGGAGTGGAAATGGAGCAGCGTGGAGAAATGGAAAGTGCAGAGGAGAGAAAAGCTGTGAATGTGGACATTTTATGGGCTGCAGGGCAGCACAGAGTTGTGCAGCTGGTCCAGATTTGTCTTTCAGGTATTGCAAACTACCACAACTTCTTGTTAGTCTTTTTCATGTCACAATCTAGCTAGGATTGAGTTAATGACAGTTATTCATTGTCCTACATAAGTTTGTAGTCTGGACCACAAAACTCCAGCGTGAACAGCAGGAAGGATTTTCTCCTTCTTTAAACACTTAGGTGGCCGGTTATTCGATTTAATCGATTTAACCTTACTGGGGTAGTCAACTAATTTTTACAAGGGGTTACATTTGATGGTGGGACTGTTGTGGAAGGCTCTATTAATAAGTTTATAAAGATATACAACTGATATTGAGCAGAACTGAATTCCACTTCCACAAGAGTCCCACTTTCTCACATTATGCTCTGGCAAAAATTAATAGCCAACGCCTACTATCAGTTTTGAGCTGAACAAGGTATTTTTCAAGTTATAAAAAACAGAACAAAAAAATCTGCTTGCCTCAGCATATTGCACAATATTGCTATATATTATTGTGCAAGATGATAAGAGCCTTTTGTAAAGTGTGCAGTGTTCAGGGTATAATGTAAACAGCTTCCATAGGCAAGCTTAATTTTTAGCATTATTAAAAACATATTTATAAATTTAAATGTATTTAATTTTTTTAAGAAACCCCGGGCTGAATCCATCGCTGAGCCAGGCCATGGACTCCAAATAGAGGACACCAGATTGATAGCTTCACTTTATGCTTACGATGATGATAACGATTGTTAGCACGCACTGGTGGAAAGCTTGCAGAAACAGGTCCAGAGCAGGAGGTCAGAGAAGTGTGTTTTCTTTTCCAGCTCAAAATGAAACTGGAAATAAAAAGTGATCCACACATAAACAAGTGGCTGCATAAGTCAAAGTGAGTTCATCTAGTCATCTGTCTGAACAATCCAAAATCATGGACCAAACCCTGGACCCAGTGGTTAGACTAGGTTTATATTGATGATGGTTGGTTTGCATGTTCATTGTGTGGGAAGCAAACTGAAATTAAACAGTTAACCCGTGATAGTTTTAGCTGCAGTGAAGTCAGGAAGGCTACTGGAGAGTAAACATCCAGTGATTTGGAAACCATAACAGTGTAGGTCCGGCATTAATATTTTGATCACAGCTTTCAGTGTGTGTTTCTCCAGAACACAGCTGTAGAATACACAATAATTAAAGAGGAGTTTCATTGTTACTGCTTAGGAAGGTACAGCACAAAGTCAATAAAAGTGTGTATCTTCCCCGAGAAGGGAAGCTGGAGACTTTGGTGAAGGCTAATAAAAATATCAGTAACACACCTGACTTTCACTGTATATTTATTATTAATAAGGGACTTGTAAGTGTGAGCCTTTCTCCTCAGAAAGAAAAGGTTACCCTCAAAACTAATGATAAATTATTACTGTGTAATACACACTCTCCAAACTGTGCCCCTTTTTTCTCAGAAGAATCCTTGCTTGAACACATCAGTACTGAGTTTGGTTACAGTACAATCAACTGACATGACAAACATCATCATCCATCATCATCACACATCAATCAGTGAGTTTTCTCCAGTTCCATAGATGCATAGGAAATTATATTTACTTCTTTGTGCAGCTTTCAATAAACACCTAGATATCCATGCGTTCATAATAACATGCCTGAAATGCAAAGTTCACCTTTTGCACAAATTCAAACATGCAAAGCCTCGATCATTGGTGTTTTTTGCTTCAATATCAGTTTGAGTATTAACCACAAACAAGTAACTCTGTAGAACTCTGTACTGGAATACTAGTACAAAAATATTTATATTAAAAGGGGAATTGGGAATTAGGACTCATTTAAGGGGAGAATGATCAATAGATAATTCCAAAGCAACTATTATTTGTCCAACCAACAGCAATACCTGTGCAGCTATGCTCATAGTCCTGAAAAACAGTGCAGTTGTCAAAGGAGCCCAGAGGCCAGTACGTGAGTGTGGACCCAAGTGCAGACCAGACACAGAGGCAGCTGGTAGATTTAACACAAGCTTTATTTATAAGGCAAACGTGAACTTGAAAAATGCAAGGAAGGGATTCCTGGTGAGGTGTTTTGGCATACCATGACTGCAAACAGCTCATGAAGGCCTGTTACCAACTTGACTTAGCTGATAAACTGACAGAGAAGAGATTTACTATCTTAAATACTGTCTCGCTGATTGCCAGGGATCAGGTTCAGGTGAGCTGTGCAGGTGAGATGAGGAGGGCTTTGCCCCCGGGGTGGATGCAAATGAGAACATGGGAACACTGGAAACCTACGGGCAGCTCACCCAGACCATCACAGCAGTAGATTGATTGTTTCAGTGAGTGTGTCTTTCTGGAGCTTGTGCTGTGTTTAGTGTTTTCATATGAAAGGTCTCTGATCCATATGTAATCTCTCAGAGCAAAGGAAGACTCCAGATGATGTCAGCGGAAAAAAGCTGGTTATGAAAACAGGAAAGATGAAGGAGGAATCATCTAAGATGATGGTTGAGGTAATAGTGATAATCAACCATTTCAGTTCTAAATTACTTGTTAATTACAGTCCTGTTTTGAACTGTTGTGTTTTATTTACTTATGAACAATCTTTTTTAGTGGTCAGAGCTCAAACTAGTGGAAAAGGTACTTATTGAAAAACACTGTCCAATGAACCCCTGCCCAGGGTATGACAAGGACAACAAGAAACGTTTCCTGTGTTTCATCTGTGTTGAACACAATATCACTGAAATGTACCAAAGAAAATGCTATGACAACAGGACCCGTCTCTGCTACATCAAAAGTAAGGATCTTGGAGAAACCTGGAGCGATGTGACCGATTTGACGGACAAACTGAGTGAAATAAAACACTGGTCCACATTTGCTGTTGGGCCAGGCCATGGGATTCAAACAGAGAGTGGTCGACTGATTATCCCAGTTTATGCTTAAACTTGTCGCAGTAGTGCTTCCCTCTCGCGTTGCTGTTGTAAACTAATTACATGTTTAGTTCAGTTCCCATTGTAAATCGTATGCACTCTCACTGTATAGTGATAGTCATGGTGAAAACTGGAAATTTGGGGAACTGTTTAATACGGTATCAGTTGAGTGTGAAATGGCTGAACTTTCCAAAGACTACTTCTACTGCAAAGCCCATAATAATAATAATACATTGGATTTATATAGCGCTTTTCAAGGCACCCAAAGCGCTTTACAATGACATTATTCAGTCACGCTCACATGCACACACTGGTGGTGCACAGCTGCCCTGGGGCAGACTGACAGAAGCGAGGCTGCCATATCGCGCCATCGGCCCCTCTGGCCAACACCAGTAGGCGGTAGGGTAAAGCGTCTTGCCCAAGGACACAACGACCAGGACAGAGAGGCCGGGGATCGAACCGGCGACCTTCCGGTTACAGGTGCCCTTCCCAACCCTCTGAGCCACGGTCGCCCCAATAATGAAAATGGCTATCGAGTGGAAGCAGTCAGTGATGATGATGGACATATCTTTACCATTCCCCAACCAGGAAACAAGCTTGTGGAAACAGCTTCAGGCTGCCAGGGAAGCGTGATCTCCTTCCCAGCTCAACAAGAAAGTGAAAACACAGAATGTGACCCAAGCCAGAACCTTGAAAAGTGGCTGCTGTTCACGCACCCAACCAGTCCGAAAAAAAGGTTTGAGTTAGGAGTGTATCTGAACAAATGTCCACCTCACATAAAAGCATGGAGCGAACCCTGGATCATTAATAATGGACCCAGTGGTTACTCAGACCTGGCTTACATTGATGATGGCTGGTTTGCATGTCTGTTTGAGTGTGGGCAGCAGGAAATACATGAGCAGATAGCCTCTGTTGTCTTTCACTACAAGAACGTCCAGGAAGGCATTGAAAAGATGTCAACTAACTGAAAAATAAGGGGAAAAAAGTGTTTTATATGCCATTTATTGGTTTGTATGTTCAAATGAGAAATAAATAATTATAGTAGGATCCTTCATTTATTATTATTTGTTTATTTATTAGTGAATCTAATAAATTATCTTTGAATCTGACAAAAACGAAATTCATGATATTTGGCAATCGTGTAAAGGAGGAAGAAGTTATTATGTCCATTAATGGAGAATTGATTGAAGAGTTACTGAATTTCGCTTTTTGGGTGTAATAGTAGATGAAAATTTGACGTGGAAATCACATATTGAGTATATTAGAAAGAAGATGGTTAAAAACATTTATATTTTGGGAAATGTAAGAGATTTATTAGACCACAAGACAATGCAAATTTTATATTTTTCATTCTTTTTCTCATACTTTAGTTACTGTGTCGAAGTGTGGGGGAATACATATGAGAATACTATAAAACCTATAAACTTATTACAGAAGAAAGTGATACGAATGATTCATAACGTTAAATATAGAGAACATACAAATAAATTATTTATAAAATCGAAATTATTAAAATTAGGAGATTTAGTGAAACTACGGACACTATTAATTATGTTTAAGGCTAAAAATAATATTTTGCCTTTTAAGTTACAAAGAGTATTTTTAATGTGTTCGGGGGGAGAAGACAGCAGAAGGAAATTTTATTTTAAGCATCAACTAGCTAGGACTACACAAAGATTAATGAGTCCAACGGTTAGGGGTATACGACTGTGGAATTCTCTTCATTATAATTTAAAGAATTGTATAAATTTACATTGTTTTAAAAAGTGTTACATGTCTAAAACGATAACTCAATATGAAGAATGTGAATGAAATTGGAGTTAATTGAAAAAGGATCCATTATTTTTTGCCTCATTTATTTTATTTACTTATCTTTTCTCCTTGTTATTATGTGGAGTGGTATATTCTGATTGTTAATTTGTTGTTTGGTTTGCGTTAGGACTGGAGATGAATGTCAATGTTAGTTTGTTCCTTGATTTTTGGTGCCCACTTGCAATATAAGTTGGATTGTAGATAGGGGGCAGGGTTTAATAAGAATATATTCTTCTTCCTGCTCCTTTTCACACATGGTTGCACTGCTTTACTGATAGAAAGTGAAGTTGGTTTATCTGAAAGAACTAACTGTGGAAATTGTGTACCAAGTGTGAAATAAATAAATAAATGAAATGAATGAAATGAAATGAAATCTTAATATAAGAGTGTGATTAAATATTCAGTGATTATCTTCATAAACATTAAGTGCTCTGTTTCTCTCTTGATGTCATGTTAGTCTTGTAATAATGGTTGTGTATGAATGCAATGTTAATGTAGAAAATAAAAGAGATTTCTGTAGTATCCACTCTTCTTTTTTTCTATTCCCAGCAACAGAAATTAATAAAGATTTCTCAACAGCATGTTTAAAGTTTGATGGTTTCAGATGAATCACTTGTTGTTGTTTTTGTTGTTGTTGTAATAAGTCATTAATTAAAATGCTCAGTCACTGATAAAATGTTTAAATAAGTTTAATAAATCTGCCTTGTAATGATCAATAATAAACGTTTTTATTGGTTAAAGACCTCAGAGGAGTATCATGTTTGTCAGAACAACAACAGTCACCTCAGTGTTTTTTGTGAAATAAAGACTCTATAATAATAATAATGATAATAATGATAATAATGAGAAGAATTGCTATCAGCTTTCACCTTGTTGATTCTTGTGATTACATGGACACAGCAAGATTGTCCAATCAAATCTGCTCTGCCCTAGTTGGGCTCTCCCCTACCTAGATAAAGAAAAAGCTTTTGCCAGGGTGGATCGCTTATATTTGTTTAGGGCCCTTGAAGCTTTTAGGTTTGGGGAAAATTTTCTTTCACGGATCAAGCTACTGTATTGGAATGCTGCTGTTTTGTTGAAGATCAAAGGGGGACTCAGTAGACCAATCCTTTTGTGAAGAGGCATTAGGCAAGGTTATCAATTATCTGGGATGTTGTATGCTTTTGCTGTTTAGCATCTCTTGAGCCAACTTAGGCAGGGTCTCACAGGGTTAACCTTTGCTACAGATGCCAACATATCAGTGAGCCAGTCTCCCTATGCTGATGATCTAACTGTGTTTATTGCTAGTCAGAATGATGTGCACGTGTTACAGCAAAAGCTGTACGAATGTGCATCATCTGCAAGATCTAGAGTGGAGAAGCGAGGTTAGTTAACTGAGAAGGAAATCACTTCATCAGAGATGAGCAATGTTTGGCTGCTAATGAAACCTGAAGACCAGCCAAGAGTCACATTCTCTAACTCTCACTGTCATTAATCCCACCCAGTTACCCATTGTAATAATACAGGAACACATCCATGAAAAACAACTTTAAACACCTCTTTCTCCAGAACACATCTGCAGAATCCCTGATAAGGAAAGAGACTCCACCTTCAAGCTGCCTTAGCTGCAAAGTGTGCACAGCTCTAATTTATTTATTTATTCTATTGGTATTAGATTTTATAGGTGATTTATTTTGGGGGGGTAAATGACACCAAAGACTTACTGCTTTACTATTTAAATATTTACTACTTTGGTATCATAACTTAAGTAACTAAGGTCTTTTCTGAGTTAGTGCACTTAGTGGTCTCTTCTCGTTGGATTCCAGCCCAGTCTGAAGTCTGACCATCATTTTGACCTTCTATAAAATCTTCTATGCTTGATTTCTCTTTTGTATTCTCAAGACTTCAAAAACCATACAATATCAGGATTACTTTTAACTGTTTTGTGTTTGAGTCATGATGTTTTTTACTTCCTAAATCATGATCTTCATCCTCAAAAGCCAGACATGCTGCAGTCCAAGGAAATTCAGGAGCAAATGAGAAACAAACTAATTGAGATCTATCAGTCTGGAAAAGGTTATAAAGCCTTTTCTAAAGCTGCTGGGACTCCAGCAAACCAAAGTGAGAGCCATTAGCCACAAATGGCGAAGACATGGAACAGTCGTGAACCTTCCCAGGAGTGGCCGGCCAACCAAAATTACCCCAAGAGCTCAGAGACCACTCATCCAAGAGATCACAAAAGACCCCAGAGCAACAACCAAAGAACAGTAGGCCTCCATTACCTCAGTTAAGGTTCATGACTCTACCATAAGATAAACTGGGAAAAAGTGGCATAGCAAAAGCTGCAAAACAAAAACCACAGCTGAGCAAAATGAACATAAAGGCTCGTCTCAGTTTTGCCAGAAAACATCTTGATGATCCCCAAGATCTTAAATGGAAGCATGAATTCTGCTGTCCTGAAGGACAATATCCAGCCATCTGTTTGTTACCTCAAGCTGAAGCACACTTTTGTTGTGCAGCAGGACAATGATCCAAAACACATCAGTAATTCCACCTCATAATGGCTTAAGAATAAGAAAATGAGGACTGGAGCAGCCTCATCAATGTCCTGACCTGAAACTGATTAACATGCTCTGGCATGACCTTAAAAAGGTGGTTCATGCTTGAAAGCCCTCAGTGTGGCTGAATTGCAACAATTCTGCAAAGATGAGTGGGCCAAAAATCCTCCACAGCACTGTCAAAGACTCATTGCCAATTATCAATAAAGTTTGATTGCAGTTGTTGCTGCTAAGGGTGGCCCAACCAGTTATTAGGTTTAGAGGGCAATCACGTTTTCACACAGGGCCATGTAGTTTGGATTTTCTTTCCCCTTTATATTAAATACATTCATCCAGAGAATGCATTTTGCCTTTACTTGTGTCATATTTTATTAATATTTAAATTTGTTTGATCTGACACATTTAAGTGTGACAAATATGGAAATCAGGAAGGGGGCAAACATTGTTTTTTACACCGCTGTATGTACAAAATAATACAATTCAGACATAACAGCTATTAAAAGTTTTCATTCTGGTTGTTTTCCTGACATGCATGATGAAAGATGGGTTTTGCCTATTTAATTTGTTAAGGGAACGGGGGGTGGAGTTCAATGAAATGTGAATCATTTCCTCAGAAATGACCATCGATCTGTGATAAAAAGATCCCTCCCTCATCCACACTCTCTAACAACCAGCCTATAAAAGTCAAAGCAACACAAAATATGAGGACCGCAGAGATAAACCCAGCAAGGCTTCTTTATAATTTAATATACATTTTGTACACAAGGACAGCAAACATGGCCTCTGAACCTTCAACAACAGATCAGCTGCACAAGCAAACTCTTTTTAAATCTGTTGTTTACAGGATCCCTGCTCTTCTGTATGAGAGAGAAAGTAAAACTTTACTTGCCTTTGCAGAGCAAAGGAAGACTCCAAAGGATGAAAGTACAGAAAAGCTGGTTATGAGAACAGGAAAGATCAAGGAGGGATTCTCTGAGAAGACGGTTGAGGTAATAGTGATAATCAACCATTTCAGTTCTAAATTACTTGTTAATTACGCTCCTGTTCTGAACTGTTCTGTTTTATTTACTTATGAACAATTTCTCTTTTAGTGGTCAGAGCTCAGAGAGGTGGAAAACGCACTGATTAAAGGATACCGTCCAATGAACCCCTGCCCGGTGTATGACAAGGTCAACAATACACTTTTCCTGTTTTTCATCTGTGTTGAAGACGGCATCACTGAGAGTGACCAAAAAGAAAACTATGACAACAGGACCCGTCTCTGCTACATCACAAGTGAGGATCTTGGAGAAACCTGGAGCGATGTGACCGATTTGACTGACAAACTGAGTGAAATAAAAAAATGGTCCACATTTGCCGTTGGGCCAGGCCACGGGATTCAAACAGAGAGCGGTAGACTGATTATCCCAGTTTATGCTTATACTCACTGCAAACCAAGTAGTAAACCATATGCACTCTCATTGTATAGTAATGATCATGGTAATAACTGGAAATTTGGTGAACTGTTTAAAACATTATCAGTTGAGTGTGAAATGGCTGAACTTTCCAAAGACCACATCTACTGCAATGCCCGTAATGAAAATGGCTATCGAGTGGAAGCAGTCAGTGATGATAATGGAGATAACTTCAAGATTTTCCAACCTGGAGACAAGCTTGTGGAAACAGCTTCAGGCTGCCAGGGAAGTGTGATCTCCTTCCCAGCTCAACCAGAAACTGCAAACACAGAAAGTGACCCAAGCCAGAACCAAAACAAGTGGCTGCTGTTCACGCACCCAACCAATCTGAAAAAAAGGGTTAAGTTAGGAGTGTATCTGAACAAATCCCCACGTGATCCAAAGGCATGGAGCGAACCCTGGATCATTAATGATGGACCCAGTGGTTACTCAGACCTGGCTTACATTGATGATGGCTGGTTTGCATGTCTGTTTGAGTGTGGGCAGCAGAAAATATATGAGCAGATAGCCTCTGTTGTCTTTCACTACAAGAACGTCCAGGAAGGCATTGAAAAGATGTCAACTAACTGAAAAATAAGGGGAAAAAAGTGTTTTATATGCCATTTATTGGTTTGTATGTTCAAATGAGAAATGAACAATTATAGTAGGATCCGTCAAACATCAAATTTTTATTAGTGAATCTTAATATAAGAGTGTGATTAAATATACAGTGATTATCTTCATAAACGTCTTGATGCATATCTTCATAAACATTAAGTGCTCTGTTTCTCTCTTAACTTCATGTTAGTCTTGTAATAATGGTTGTGTATGAATGCAATGTTAATGTAGAAAATAAAAGATATTTCTGTAACATCCACTCTTCTTTTCTTTTCCTTCTTTTTTCTTTTCCCAGCAACAGAAATTAAGAATGATTTCTCAACAGCATGTTTAAAGTTTGCTGGTTTCAACAGAATCACTTGTTTTTTTTGTAAAATGTAAAATAAGTAAAATGTAAAATGTTTAAATACGTTTAATACATCTGCCTTGTAATGATCAATAATAAACGTTTTTATTGGTTAAAGACCTCAGAGGAGTATCATGTTTGTCAGAACAACAAAAGTCACCTCAGTGTTTTTTGTGAAATAAAGACTCTATAATAATAATAATGATAATAAGAAGAAGAATTGCTATCAGCTTTCACCTTACCTCAGTTAAGGTTCATGACTCTACCATAAGATAAACTGGGAAAAAGTGGCATAGCAAAAGCTGCAAAACAAAAACCACAGCTGAGCAAAATGAACATAAAGGCTCGTCTCAGTTTTGCCAGAAAACATCTTGATGATCCCCAAGATCTTAAATGGAAGCATGAATTCTGCTGTCCTGAAGGACAATATCCAGCCATCTGTTTGTTACCTCAAGCTGAAGTGCACTTTTGTTGTGCAGCAGGACAATGATCACATTGTATGTGTGGATACACATCAGTAATTCCACCTCATAATGGTTAAGCTTAACATGCTTAACACCCTCACTGTGGCTGAATTGCAACAATTCTGCAAAGATGAGTGGGCCAAAAATCCTCCACAGCGCTGTCAAAGACTCATTGCCAATTATCAATAAAGTTTGATTGCAGTTGTTGCTGCTAAGGGTGGCCCAACCAGTTATTAGGTTTAGAGGGCAATCACGTTTTCACACAGGGCCATGTAGTTTGGATTTTCTTTTCCCTTTATAATAAATACATTCATTCAGAGATTACATTTTATCTTTATTTGTGTTATTTTTTTTTTCAACTTTAAATTTGTTTGATCTGACACATTTAAGTGTGACAAATATGGAAATCAGGAAGGGGGCAAACATTGTTTTTTACACCGCTGTACGTACAAAATAATACAATTCAGACATAACAGCTATTAAAAGTTTTCATTCTGGTTGTTTTCCTGACATGCATGATGAAAGACGGGTTTTGCCTATTTAATTTGTTAAGGGAACGGGGGGTGGAGTTCAATGAAATGTGAATCATTTCCTCAGAAATGACCATCGATCTGTGATAAAAACAAAGATCCCTCCCTCATCCACACTCTCTAACAACCAGCCTATAAAAGTCAAAGCAACACAAAATATGAGGACCGCAGAGATAAACCCAGCAAGGCTTCTTTATAATTTAATATACATTTTGTACACAAGGACAGCAAACATGGCCTCTGAACCTTCAACAACAGATCAGCTGCACAAGCAAACTCTTTTTAAATCTGTTGTTTACAGGATCCCTGCTCTTCTGTATGAGAAAGTAAAACTTTACTTGCCTTTGCAGAGCAAAGGAAGACTCCAAAGGATGAAAGTACAGAAAAGCTGGTTATGAGAACAGGAAAGATCAAGGAGGGATTCTCTGAGAAGACGGTTGAGGTAATAGTGATAATCAACCATTTCAGTTCTAAATTACTTGTTAATTACGCTCCTGTTCTGAACTGTTCTGTTTTATTTACTCCTGAACAATCTCTCTTTCAGTGGTCAGAGCTCAAAGAGGTGAAAAACGCACTGATTAAAGGATACCGTCCAATGAACCCCTGCCCGGTGTATGACAAGGTCAACAATACACTTTTCCTGTTTTTCATCTGTGTTGAAGACGGCATCACTGAGAGTGACCAAAAAGAAAACTATGACAACAGGACCCGTCTCTGCTACATCACAAGTGAGGATCTTGGAGAAACCTGGAGCGATGTGACCGATTTGACTGACAAACTGAGTGAAATAAAAAAATGGTCCACATTTGCCGTTGGGCCAGGCCACGGGATTCAAACAGAGAGCGGTAGACTGATTATCCCAGTTTATGCTTATACTCACTGCAAACCAAGTAGTAAACCATATGCACTCTCATTGTATAGTAATGATCATGGTAATAACTGGAAATTTGGTGAACTGTTTAAAATTCAGACATAACAGGATTGTTTACAGGATCCCTGCTCTTCTGTATGAGAGAGAAAGTAAAACTTTATTTGCCTTTGCAGAGCAAAGGAAGACTCCAAAGGATGAAAGTACAGAAAAGCTGGTTATGAGAACAGGAAAGATCAAGGAGGATTCCTCTAAGAAGACGGTTGAGGTAATAGTGATAATCAACCATTTCAGTTCTAAATTACTTGTTAATTACACTCCTGTTTTGAACTGTTCTGTTTTATTTACTCCCGAACAATATCTCTTTCAGTGGTCAGAGCTCAAAGAGGTGAAAAACGCACTTATTGATGGACACCGTCCAATGAACCCCTGCCCGGTGTATGACAAGGTCAACAGGAAGCTTTTCCTGTTTTTCATCTGTGTTGAAGACGGTATCACTGAGAGGGAACAAAAAGAAAACTATGACAACAGGACCCGTCTCTGCTACATCACAAGTGAGGATCTTGGAGAAACCTGGAGTGATGTGACCGATTTGACGTACGAACTGTGTGAAATAAAAAAATGGTCCACATTTGCTGTTGGGCCAGGCCACGGGATTCAAACAGAAGGTGGTGGACTGATTATCCCAGTTTATGCTTATACTTGTTGCAGAAGAACTTGCCTCTTAAGTTGCTGTTGTAAACCAGTTGCATGTTTGTTCAGTTGCTGTTGTAAACCAGTTTTATTTTTTTTTTCAGTTGCTGTTGTAAACCAGTTGCACGATGGTTTAGTTCCCATTCTAAATCGTATGCACTCTCACTGTATAGTGATGATCATGGTAAAAACTGGAAATTTGGTCCAATGTTTCAGTCAAAATCAGGTGAATGTCAAATGGCAGAGGTCTATGAAAACAAAAGCTCCAGCTTCATTTATTGCAATGCTCGCAGTTCTCGCTCCTCTCGAGTGGAAGCAGTCAGTGATGATAATGGAGTTAACTTCAACATTCTCCAACCTGGAAACAAGCTTGTGGAAACAGATTCAGGCTGTCAGGGAAGTGTGATCTCCTTCCCAGCTCAACAAGAAACTGCAAACACAGAAAATCACCAAAGCCAGAACCAAAACAAGTGGCTGCTGTTCACGCACCCAACCAATCCGAAAAAAAGGTTTGAGTTAGGAGTGTATCTGAACAAATCCCCACGTGATCCAAAGGCATGGAGCGAACCCTGGATCATAAATGATGGACCCAGTGGTTACTCAGACCTGGCTTACATTGATGATGGCTGGTTTGCATGTCTGTTTGAGTGTGGGCAGCAGGAAATATATGAGCAGATAGCCTCTGTTGTCTTTCACTACAAGAACGTCCAGGAAGGCATTGAAAAGATGTCAACTAACTGAAAAATAAGGGGAAAAAAGTGTTTTATATGCCATTTATTGGTTTGTATGTTCAAATGAGAAATGAACAATTATAGTAGGATCCTTTAAACATCAACTTTTATTAGTGAATCTTAATATAAGAGTGTAATTAATATTCAGTGATTATCTTCATAAACATCTTGATGCGTGCTCAAGCATCCGGTTAAGTCAATTCCAAAAGGTTGAATCTGTTCATCTGGACGTAGCATTTTCAGTGGAAGAAACATTTTGTCACGCATCCAAGTGACTTCTTCAATGCTGAAGAATCAGCACGTTTCTCCCACTGAAAACGCTACGTCTAGATGAACAGATTCAACCTTTTGGAGTATCTTCATAAACATTAAGTGCTCTGTTTCTCTCTTAACATCATGTTAGTCTTTTAATAATAGTTGTGTGTATACATGCAATGCCAATGTAGAAAATAACAGATATTATACACTCTTCTTTTCTTTTCCCAGGAACAGAAATTAATAAAGATTTCTCAACGTCATGTTTAAAGTTTCCTGGTTCAACTGAATCACTTTGTTGTTGTTGTTGTAATAAGTCATTAATTAAACTGCTCAGTCACTGATAAAATGTTAAAATAAGTTTAATAAGTCTGCCTTGTAATGATCAATAATAAATGTTTTCATTGGTTAAAGACCTCAGAGGAGTATCATGTTTGTCAGAACAACAACAGTCACCTCAGTGTTTTCTTGTGAAATAGAGACTCTATAATAATAATAATGAAAGTAATAATAATAATAATTAGAAGAAGAAGAAGAATTGCTATCAGCTTTCACCTTATTGATTCTTGTGATCACATGGTCACAGCAAGATTGTCCAATCAAATCTCCTCTGCCCTAGACCGGCCTCTCCCCACCTAGATAAAGAAAAACCTTTTGCTAGGGTGGATCACTTATATTTTTTTAGGACACTTGAAGCTTTTAGGTTTGGGGAAAACATATTTTCATGGATCAAGCTACTGTATTGGAATGCTGCTATTTTGGGTTAACCTTTGCTACAGATGCCAACATATCAGTGAGCTAGTCTCCCTATGCTGATGATCTAACTGTGTTTATTGCTAGTCAGAATGATGTGCATATGTTACAGCAAAAGCTGTACGAGTGTGCATTATATGCAAGATCTAACTGGCAAAACAGTGAAGCGTTGCTTTTGGGGAGAGTGGAGAAGCAAACAGCAGCCAATACTTCCAGCTGGGCTGCAGTGGAGCAGAGAGGGAATGGATTTCCTTGTAGTTTTTCTTGGCAGTGATCTAAGGAGCATAGAAAGACAAGTTGCTTTTCTTAGATTAACATGACCTGGATGACTGAGAACCACACAGATACTTGGCAATTATGATTTCCAGTTAAAAAACTGGGAAGGTGTAGTGGAGAGAATTAGTGCCTGGTTGTCTATATGGACATGAATCCAGCCACAGCTCTGCTATAGAGGGATCTCCCTCCCATCCACTGGTGTAGGAAATACAGAAGAGACTGGTTAATTTTTTGAGGGGGAGGATACCATTGGCTATACCATTCAGTTTACTGAGAAGGAAATCACTTTATCAGAAATGAGCAATGACATTTGGCTTCTAATGAAACCCGAAGACCAGCCAAGAGTCACATTCTCTAACTCTCACTGTCATTAACCCAACCCACTTACCCATTGTAATAATACAGGATCACATCCATGAAAAACCACTTTAAACGCCTCTTTCTCCAGAATTTATTTATTTATTTTATTGGTATTATATTTTATAGGTGATTTATTTTTTTTTGGTAAATGACACCAAAGAGGTACTGCTTTAGTATTTAAATATTTACTACTTTGGTATCATAACTTAAGTAACTAAGGACTTTGCTGAGTTAGTGCTCTCAGTGGCCTTTTCTCGTTGGATTCCAGCCCAGTCTGAAGTCTGACCATCATTTTGACCTTCTATAAAATCTTCTATGCTTGATCTCCTTTTGTATTCAGCAAGACTTCAAAAACCATATAATATCAGACTCATATTTAAATGTTCTGTGTTATGATGTTTTTTACTTCCTAAATCATGATCTTCATTGTATTTTTCCTGCTGTGATATATGTTCTTCTAATATACAGTGATAGCACAATGATCCAAAAAACATCAGTAATTCCACCTCATAATGGCTTGAGAACAAGAAAATGAGGACTGAAGCAGCCTAATCAACGTCCTGACCTGAGTCCGATTACAGTTTTTCTCGATTGCTTAAACACTATAACCAATCTTGTGAACCCACATTTCAAAACCATAATGCCACTTTCCCAAAAGCACACCCATTTCCCTGAACTATAAACACTATGCCCCTGCTTTACCACATGAGTCAGATGTGGTGAACTGTTACTGCAAAAAACTCTACACACATATCCCTACATTTGTCAGTGCTGACACCATGTGGTCACTTAGAAAGCACTAGCAGTCAATAATGTTACAGTTTTTCTGAATTGCTAAAACCCTAAATCCCATTGTGAAAACTAAACTGTCAACTATGAAAACTATTTCATCAAATCAGTCCCACAGTTGCCAAAATCTTAAACACTATTTATATGGTTAGGACACCATTTGCAACTCTGAATCTCTCATTTACCAAAACTCTAAACACCAAGGGCGTAGATTTGGTTTTGGCGGACGGATGATTCAACCACCGAACCCCGCCCTGTTTCTTTCTTTTTTTTTTCTTTCCTTTTTGTCTTTGCTTCTTGATAAAAACAGAGAAATATACTTGCCTACATATACTATTCTACATGCTTTTAAACCATTTAAAATTACAATTCATAATTTTATATGTGAATTATATAATGTTAAATTACTATTAAACAAATGACTAAGTATTTTAGGCTTTAGTTTACTTCAGCTATTATATTCCATATAAATCAGGTATCATACACAAATAAAAATAGTTTCAAATAGATTCATGACAATAAAAGAATATGACTTTAAAGACTTAACAACATTACTTCAGTTATAGTACACCAACATCTCTTATATATTAGCACTAAGGGAACACTGAATGACCTGGTGGTTTTTGTCCATAAAACTACTCACCTAAGATGACCACAAAATTATTATTATTATTATTATTATGTGCTTGATGTGCCTCACCTTTGGCCCTGGCTCTTCCCCTCTGACTGCACTAGGACATACTGCCTGTCACGGTCTGTGTGGCAGACCGTGGGGAGATGGGGAAATAGGACCCAAACGCCGGACTCTTCAGTGCAACAGTGTTTATTTACAAAGGGTGGTGAAGCAAGCAACAATAAATTCCCCAGTGTCCCAGACT
Source organism: Pelmatolapia mariae (assembly GCF_036321145.2). Lineage (NCBI taxonomy): Eukaryota > Metazoa > Chordata > Actinopteri > Cichliformes > Cichlidae > Pelmatolapia > Pelmatolapia mariae. The sequence continues at coordinate 27,282,343 of NC_086232.1, read as the reverse complement.
CCCGTGTTGTGTCTTCTTTCCACAAGTCCCAGTGTAGTGCTCTCTGCACTCCCTGTGCTCACTGCTCTGTCCCGTCCCACATTCCTCCTGAGGGAAAACCATAGAGGCAGTCGTTATACACTTAATCCAAGCAGGCATACACTCACTCTCTATGACAATGATTGAAGACTGACGTGAAGTCAAATGCAATAATCCAGCGTCGGTGGAAGCTCCATCACTCCTCTAAATAGCTCCCCCGACGAGCCCAGATGAGGAGCAGGTGTGTGGCAAGGGCTTCGGGTGTGGCCAGCCCTCAAGCCAGGCCACGCCCCTCAGGCCTGAAGATGCCTGTAACTTTGCCACAGAAAACAGCAACACACAAACACACACAAACTTGCCTACATACAGATGAGGACAGAGCAGAGGCAGTGCAGACGACACACCAAATAATAATAATAAAGACAATCCTAATAATGATAATACTACTACTACTACTAATAATAATAATAGTCATAGTCCCCACTGCCCACGGACCCCGAGTCCCCAGAGCCGGATCCGTGACAGTACCCCCCCTCTAAGGGTCGGCTCCCGACGACCCAAAGCAAAACAAAAACCACAACACAACCACCCCAGGGCGGGCGGCGGGAGGTAACAGGACGGAGGGCTGGAACCAACCCCAAATGACCAAACTGTCACTCTCAAAAAGCCCCAGAGGCCCTACCGCGACTCCAGCGGAGGCACAAAACAGTTCAATAACCCCCCAAATTACCATTGCGGGAGCAAAACAGTTCAGGCGGCCGACCCAATGGCCAGCAATGCAGGTAAGTACAGTCAGGCATCCTGTTTCAGGTTCGACAGCAGCAGAAACACAGTTCAGGTGACCTGCAACTACTACCAAGGAGTTCAGGCGGCCTACCTCGAGTCTCGTGGTGGCAGCGCTGCAGTTCTGGCGGGCGGCCACGGGTCCGGCAGCAACGGCGAAACAGTTCCGGCGGCCTGCCCCGGGTCCGGTGGCGGAGACGCAGCTCCTCCGGCGGCCTGCCCCGGTTCCGGTGGCGGCGGCGCTGCTCCTCCGGCTCCAGCACCACCCACGATTCCCGATGTGCTGACTGTGCAGGACGCGGCGGCCGGGCTGCTGGACGTGGACGCGGCGGCCGGGCTGCTGGACGTGGACGCGGCGGCCGGGCTGCTGGACGTGGACGCGGCGGCCGGGCTGCTGGACGTGGACGCGGCGGCCGGGCTGCGGGACGTGGACGCGGCGGCCGGGCTGCGGGACGTGGACGCGGCGGCCGGGCTGCGGGACGTGGACGCGGCGGCCGGGCTGCGGGACGTGGACGCGGCGGCCGGGCTGCGGGACGTGGACGCGGCGGCCGGGCTGCTGGACGTAGACGCGGACGCCGGGCTGCTGGACGTAGACGCGGACGCCGGGCTGCTGGACGTCGCGGACGAGGCAGTCCCTCCTGCTCACCGAGATCGTCCTCCGATGGCGGTGTGGGCTCCTCCGGCTTGCCGCGCTCCTGCTCCGGCTCGTCGAGCTCCTGATCAGGCGACGCTTTCTCCTGCTGTGGCTCGCCGAGCTCCTGACCAGGCGGCGCTCTCTCCTGCTGCGGCTCGAAGAGCTCCGATGCTCTGTCCTGCTGTGGCTCGCTGAGCTCCTGATCAGGCGGCGCTCTCTCCTGCTGCGGCTCGCCAAGCTCCGATGCTCTCTCCTGCTCCGGCTCGTCGAGCTCCTGATCAGGCGACGCTTTCTCCTGCTGTGGCTCGCCGAGCTCCTGACCAGGCGGCGCTCTCTCCTGCTGCGGCTCGCCGAGCTCCGATGCTCTGTCCTGCTGTGGCTCGCTGAGCTCCTGATCAGGCGGCGCTCTCTCCTGCTGCGGCTCGCCAAGCTCCGATGCTCTCTCCTGCTGCGGCTCGCTGAGCTCCTGATCAGGCGACGCTTTCTCCTGCTGTGGCTCGCCGAGCTCCTGACCAGGCGGCGCTCTCTCCTGCTGCGGCTCGCCGAGCTCCGATGCTCTCTCCTGCTGTGGCTCGCTGAGCTCCACAGTTGGCGACGCGGGTTCCTCCCGCTTGCTGAGCTCCAGCTCGGGCTCGCTGAGCTCCTCAACAGGCAGTGGCGACACGGCAGCCACAGGCGGCGGATGCGGTGGCAGAGTAGGTGATGTGGATGGTGAAGGAGATGAAGCAGCGGGCAGTGAGGTAGATGCTGCAGGCGGTGATGTAGATGTCGCGGGGGACGATTCAGCAGGTGATGGCTGAACAGACCTCCCCGGACCGCCAGCAGACGGAAGGATGTGCTGTCTGGGTCCTCCCGGACCCTCAGCTAACGAAACTTCAGGCTGGACGGGCTCCTCAGGCCCTCCAGCCGACGATACTCGAGGCTGGCTGGGTTCTCCCGAACCCCCAGCAGACGAAACTTCAGGCTGGACGGGCTGCTCGAGCCCTCCAGCTGGAGCAGATGCAGGACCAGAGGCAATTGGGACCCCTGGCTGAGGGTGAAGATGAGTGGCTGACTGAGCTATGGATAATTGAGCTGAAGGTGGCTGCTGATCGGCTAGCTGAGCTGAAGGTGGCTGCTGATCGGCTAGCTGAGCTGAAGGTGGCTGCTGATCGGCTAGCTGAGCTGAAGGTGGCTGCTGATCGGCTAGCTGAGCTGAAGGTGGCTGCTGATCGGCTAGCTGAGCTGAAGGTGGCTGCTGATCGGCTAGCTGAGCTGAAGGTGGCTGCTGATCGGCTAGCTGAGCTGAAGGTGGCTGCTGATCGGCTAGCTGAGCTGAAGGTGGCTGCTGATCGGCTAACGGAGCTTCTGGCTGGGCAGCTAACGGAGCTTCTGGCTGGGCAGCTAACGGAGCTTCTGGCTGGGCAGCTAACGGAGCTTCTGGCTGGGCAGCTAACGGAGCTTCTGGCTGGGCAGCTAACGGAGCTTCTGGCTGGGCAGCTAACGGAGCTTCTGGCTGGGCAGCTAACGGAGCTTCTGGCTGGGCAGCTAACGGAGCTTCTGGCTGGGCAGCTAACGGAGCTGGTGGTGAAGTCAGTAGGGTGGCAGCAGCAAACAGTGAGGCGGAGGGTGGTGTGGAGACCTCGGGCAGAGGCGGTACTAATGGCAGCTGCACAGGGCGCATGGCCGGGCCGGGATGCTGTGGCTTGGGCTGTGTAGTGCCGGCAGTCAGTTTGGGTAAAGGCAGCGAGAAACAATCTTTAGCAACACTCTCTATCTCCTCAATCTCCTCTTCTTTCCTTCTTCCCCTTCTATTTCCACCGTCACAGGGAAAGGCTTTAACACACTGATGGAGTTCGTATTACTCCCAGCTGCATTCAGAGCTGCTGGAGCGGGTAGTGGGGTGGAGGCTGCTGTAGGTAGGGTAGATGATTGAACCGCAGACCGCTCAGCTATAGACTGGATGGCTGCCTGAGTAACAGGCTTAGCGGTCTCACAGTTCCTAAGTAAACAAACAGATGGAGTGGAAAGTGAAAAATTGTCCTTACAACCCACCACAGCCGGCTGTTGTGAAGTCCGTGAACCCGGCTGCGGTGATGAGCGCCGGCGGCGCGAGCGTCGTTTCTTTAACGATGCCGGGGCCGGCGTCTCAGGCTGCGGGTCCACCAGCTGGTCGGGCAGAGAAGCAGCCTGAGTAGGAGAGTGGAGGTGGAGCGTGTTAACTAGGAAGTCCGCGACGATCGGGTAGAGCGTATCCCATGCCCAAGGAAAGCAAGACAGCGTCTCTTTCAGCCGCTTCTCCACAGCGCGACGTAAACTTTCCTCGTGCGCTTCCAGCCACAGGTCACACAGACGATTAACTTTGTCTGTCACTTTGCTCCTAAAACTCTCCATTGAGTCCGCTGGGTCCATGGTGGCTGGATTATTCTGTCACGGTCTGGTCTGTGGCAGACCGTGGGGAGATGGGGAAATAGGACCCAAACGCCGGACTCTTCAGTGCAACAGTGTTTATTTACAAAGGGTGGTGAAGCAAGCAACAATAAATTCCCCAGTGTCCCAGACTCCCGTGTTGTGTCTTCTTTCCACAAGTCCCAGTGTAGTGCTCTCTGCACTCCCTGTGCTCACTGCTCTGTCCCGTCCCACGTTCCTCCTGAGGGAAAACCATAGAGGCAGTCGTTATACACTTAATCCAAGCAGGCATACACTCACTCTCTATGACAATGATTGAAGACTGACGTGAAGTCAAATGCAATAATCCAGCGTCGGTGGAAGCTCCATCACTCCTCTAAATAGCTCCCCCGACGAGCCCAGATGAGGAGCAGGTGTGTGGCAAGGGCTTCGGGTGTGGCCAGCCCTCAAGCCAGGCCACGCCCCTCAGGCCTGAAGATGCCTGTAACTTTGCCACAGAAAACAGCAACACACAAACACACACAAACTTGCCTACATACAGATGAGGACAGAGCAGAGGCAGTGCAGACGACACACCAAATAATAATAATAAAGACAATCCTAATAATGATAATACTACTACTACTAATAATAATAATAATAGTCATAGTCCCCACTGCCCACGGACCCCGAGTCCCCAGAGCCGGATCCGTGACACTGCCACCTGATAAAATAACACATTGATTCATGCCATATAAAAAGTGAGACTTGTCAATTCAGATTCTTTGTCAAATGTACACTAATGAATCAATTTACATCAGCAGCCAAATAATTGTTATGATAATAAATACCAGTTAATCTATAGCACCAAATCATCAGTCAGTCACCTGTGACCTTACCTCTTCACCTCTGTCTGAGCTACAACATGACAGAGCTGCCTCTGTCACCTGATAAATAACAGTGAGACATTCCAAATACATGCAGTCACACATGTGCTTCAAATACAGTAATGAACCACCAAGTCATCATCCAATTTCACCTGTGATCTTGCATCACTATTGCTCTCTGAACTTTGTGTTGGTTCTTCTGTCACCTGACAAATAGGACATACATGACAATAAGAATAAAATGTGTAGCTGCTTCAGTGTTTCTGTCAATTTGTGCAGATCTTGACTCATCAGTAATGTTTGTAGGGTGAGTGTATTTTTAAAACAATTTGTGCAAACTGCACTACAAGGTGGAATATTTGCAAAATCATGACTACCTCATGATATTTTGTCTCAAAAATTAACCCTATGAATATGTCAGTGCCATTAGGGTGAAATTATTGTGTCACCAACATTTTAACAATTACATGTCTATAGACATATAATTTTAACGGCCTCTGTAAACTAATATCCTGGCTTGCTCGAGGCTGCCGTTTTCTCTGACAGTTTCAATCAAAATTAGAAATGCTGCTCTGAGACTGAGATAACTAATAGTGCTGCCTGTTGTGCAGTTAGTTTCCAAAACACGTTATTCATGGTTACGTACAATTTTAGACTGATGTGGGCCAAAGCCTAGCATAGCCTGTAACGTTATTATGACGGACACATTTTATGAGTGAACTTGACTTTAAGTGACTTACAGATTTCTTTCTTATATCCAGGTTCTTCCTTTTTGCTGCCATCCTCCTCTCCTCCTTGCAGGTCCTCGCAGCGCAGGGTTGCCGCTGCTAAAACTAAACAGAGCTCCCTGAAAGGCACAGCCAATCACATTGGCCATATGTGTCACATGAGGTAGGACTCCGGTAGAGAACGTAATTTAACTCTTTCTGCACCGCTGGGTGAATGAGACGTTGACAGATCGTTTTTTTTTTTTTTTCTATCGGTTTTGTTTTTCTTTACTCGAAGAGATCAAATTATTGGTGGGGGCAATTCAATAATCGCTGGATATTGGTGGGGACATGTCCCTTCCGTCCATGCCAAATCTGCGCATTCCTTGCTGCACTGTACAGCATACACCACGTTGTTAAGTCTGTGTTTTGACCCAGGTGTTCATGACACCTGGGTCAAAATCAAGACACAAGAAGTGGAATCCTTCACTGCGCACATTAACGCTGTGGATAAAAACATCAAGTTCACCAGGGAAGACACAAAGGATAACTGTTTGCCCTTCCTGGACTGCGCCGTGCACATTGAAGAGAATGGCAACCTCAACATCGAAGTTTACCGGAAGCCCACACACACGGACCAGTACCTCCTCTTTGACTCCCATCACCCTCTGGAACACAAACTTGGAGTAATCAGGACCCTACACCACCAGGCAGAACATGTTCCCTCTAAGCCTGAGGGAAAAAAGAAGGAACACACACACGTAAAGGAAGCACTCAAAACATGCGGTTATCCTAACTGGGCGTTCATAAAGTCAGCAAAGAGGCACAGAAAAGAATATCAGACACCAGCGAGAGAGGATAAGAAAGACAGACGCAACAATGTTGTCATCCCCTATGTAGCCGGTGTATCAGAGAAACTCAGGAGAGTTTTCTCCAAGCACGACATCCCAGTGTACTTCAGACCCAGCAACACACTCAGACAGAAACTGGTTCACCCGAAAGACAAAACTCCAAAACACAGACTTAACAACGTGGTGTATGCTGTACAGTGCAGACCTCTACATTGGAGAAACCAAACAGTCACTTCACAAGCGCATGGCACAACATAGAAGAGCTACCTCCACAGGACAAGACTCAGCAGTCCATCTGCATCTTAAGGATAAAGGTCACTCTTTCAAGGATGCCAATGTTCACATTTTGGACAGAGAGGACAGATGGTTTGAAAGAGGAGTGAAAGAGGCCATCTATGTCCACTGTGAGCGACCATCTTTGAACAGAGGCGGTGGTTTACGACACCAACTGTCTGCCATCTATAATCCAGTTTTGAGTTCCCTCCCCAGACGCCTTAAAGCCCACTCACATCCTGGGCCATCTGACCTCAGGAATTCACATGACAAGGTGGGGCCAGGTTTCACAATGAGCTCACCCGAAACCCTGGCTGATTAGGTCCCACACCCGCTTTCACACCTTGGCTCATGTGATTAGAGGATCACCAGGGGGTCCTTTGTCCCTCTTTGGGGGGATACTCCCACTGGGTTTAAATCTGGGACTCTCGGCCATTTGACCTTAGAACTGAAGAAGCTTCTCGGATGAGAGGTGAAATCTTCAGGTTTTACACGCTTACATATACACATGCAGTTACTGTCCCTCTATTTAGAAAGTCAGAGGCGTCACATGTAATTATTTTACGTGTAGTTGTTTTTTTCCTGTGTAATAATATTCAACATTGCTATCAATACATTTTTCAAAAAATGCCTCTCTGTGCAAAATGGGTTCAAAAACATAACCAGCTGTGGGATACTGTTTGTCCGGGATTGAGACAGGGGGAACAAATCGTGGCAGGATCAGCCTGATATTATTTGTATCCTGCTGTAACTTTACTGTATAAAGAGCTAACATGTCCAAAATGTCAGGAGTAGTTAGTCATTACAACAAGTGTTTGTGAACTAAAAATCAAGAATGTGGGATCCTGTTTGTCTGTGATTTGAACGGCCCAGCGCATGCTCCCGACGAAGGGAAAACCAATTATGCAGGGGAGACCTACCTTGGCACTTGTGCAGGTGAAGCCAAAGAGCAGATATGCTTCACCATATTTTCTAGTCTTTGGCTTAGAATGAAGTTGGTTTGGAAACATATTCAGCGATGCTTCATCTCCTGCTTTGCGTTTCTGTGGGCACCCCGTGCTAGCAGTGTCCAAGCGTTTTGTTTCCCCCCCTTTTCATACCGCGCCCCCCCCCTGCAATGGCTCTGCGCCCCCCGTAGGGGGCGGGCCCCACACTTTGGGAAGGTCTGCTGTAAGGTGACCTTGAGGGTCTGAAAGGCACCTATAAATAAAATGTATTATTATTATTATTATTATTAAGCTTCTCAGTTTTCTTATTCATTTTTCATGCAACAAGCAATTAAAGATTTTTACATACAAAGTAACACTTACTACTCTAAGTCGTGCACATATACATATGAATCTATTCGTCTACACACCTGAACAAAAATGATTCCTTTTATTTTTTATTTTCTATTCTTCAGTTTATTTCTTGGTGATGTCCTTATAGCTAAACACAACAGAGGCTATCTGCTCATGTATTTCCTGCTGCCCACACTCGAACAGACATGCAAAGCAGCCATCATCAATGTAAGCCAGGTCTGAGTAACCACTGGGTCCATCATTAATGATGCAGGGCTCACTCCATGCCTTTGGATCACGTGGGGATTTGTTCAGATACACACCAAGATCAATCCTGCGCGATTTACTGGTTGGGTGTGTGAACAGCAGCCACTTGTTTTGGTTTGGATCACTTTGTGCAGTTCCACTTTGTTCTTGAGCTGGAAAGGAGACCACACTTCCCTGACATCCTGAAGAGCAGTTTGTTTCTGTAAGCTTAGTGCATCTGGATTTGCTAAAGGTAAAACCTTTATTCACACTGACAGCTTCCACTCGAGAGATGCAAAAACTGCGAGCATTGCAATAAATGAATCTGGAGCCATTGTCTTCATAAACTTTTGCCATTTGACATCGCATGATTCTGACTGAAAGGTTTGATCAAATTACCAGTTTTCACCATAATCATCACTATACAGTGAGAATGCATACGATTTACAACAGCAACTGAACGAACATGCAACTGGTTTACAACAGCAGTGCAAGAGGCAAGTACTTCTGCAATAAGCATAAACTGAGATAATCAGTCTACCACCCTCTGTTTGAATCCCATGGCCTGGCCCAACAGCAAATGTGGACCAGTTTTTTATTTCACTCAGTTTGTCAGTCAAATCGGTCACATCGCTCCAGGCTTTTCCAAGATTGTTACTTGTGATGTAGCAGAGACGGGTCCTGTTGTCATAGTTTTCTTTTTGTTCCCTCTCAGTGATCCCGTCTTCAACACAGATGAAAAACAGGAAAAGCTTCCTGTTGACCTTGTCATACACCGGGCAGGGGTTCATTGGACGGTGTCCTTTGATAAGAGCCTTTTCCACCTCTTTGAGCTCTGACCACTAAAAGAGAGATTGTTCAGGAGTAAATAAAACAGAACAGTTCAGAACAGGACTGTAATTAACAAGTAATTTAGAACTGAAATGGCTGATTATCACTATTACCTCAACCGTCTTCTCAGATGATTCCTCCTTGATCTTTCCTGTTCTCATAACCACCTTTTTTGCGCTGGCATCATCTGGAGTCTTCCTCTGCTCTGCAAAGGCAAGTAAAGTTTTACTTTCTCTCTCATACAGAAGAGCAGGGATCCTGTAAACGTATCCACCAGATTCAAAGACAGTTTTTTTTGTAGCTGAGCTGTTGTTGAATGTCCACAGCCCATGTTTTTTGTCCTTGTGTATAACATTGATATTATATTATAAAGAAGCCTTGCTGGGTTTATCTCTGTGGTCCTCAAATTTTATTTTGCTTTGATATTTATAGGCTGGGCGTTACAGAGTGTGGATGAGGTCATGTGGTCATTTGTTTTTATGACAGCTCGATGGTCATTTCTGAGGAAATGATTCACATTTCATTGAACTCCATAACCACATAGCAAAATTGGTATGACCCAGATCTGGCCCACACATGGCCCACATACCGCAAAGAATGGCGTCCCTTTGGTGGCCCATGTGTGGATTACCTCTGACAAACCTGATCTGGGCCACTGAAGGGCCATCATTCTTTGCAGTATGTGGGCCATGTGTAAGTTGTGTGCAGCCACGGGCCAGTTGTAGAGACACTGCTGGCCCTGTGCTGTGATGTAATGTGTACCTTAATCAAGCCATGTAACAACAACATTTACATAATAGTGCAGAAGTTACATGGCGAAACTCTGTTCAGACAGTGAATGGACTGACTCTTATATAGCACTTTTCTACTCTCCCAGATTACTCAAAGTACTCTATACAACATGCCACATTCACACACACACTTTCTCAAAACTGAGTGCTTCCTAACTACATTCATACTTGACATGCAGATTGGAGGAGCCAGGGATCAAACCACTAACCTGCTGATCAGTAGGTGACCTGTTCTACCTCCTGAGCTACAGCCACCCACTGGCAAAGTTGAGTAAACCGTCACTAGGTTTTCAATAAAGTGTACGCTCACAAACCTGTCAAACCTGCATTTGAAACGTTGGCTACCACAGCAGTATAGTATTGCAACATGGCATTTGGGTCTGCTAACTAAAATAGGAAAATAGGAACATAAACAGTGGCGTCATTGCCAGACCTGGCGCACATCTGGTTGACATACACTCACTGGTGCTGTGACACCAGTCAGTCAGAGGTTGATGCCAGATCCGGGCCAGACCTGTTTTCTATGGTCTTGGGCCACAATCACAACCACAATCGAGCCAGATATGGCATGCATCGCATAGACAGTGCCGTCTATGCCAGGCCTGCCCCATATCTGGATGACATACGTCTTATCATGCCAGAAGTCAGCCAGCTCCGGGCCAGACCTGCTTGCTATGTGGGATAACCTCCCTCCCGTTCCCTTAACAAAATAAATAGGCAAAAACCCAGCTTTCACCATGAATGTCAGGAAAACAACCAGAATGAAAACTTTTAATAGCTGTTATGTCTGAATTGTATTATTTTGTACATACAGCGGTGTAAAACAATGTTTGCCCCCTCACACTTCAATGTTTTAGATTAAACAAATTTAAAATTTTAAAAAAAGATAACACAACTGAAGACAAAATGCATTTTCTAAATGAAGGTATTTAATATTAAGGGAAAAGAATATCCAAACTACATGGCCCTGTGTGAAAAAGTGATTGCCCTCTAAACCTAATAACTGGTTGGGCCACCCTTAGGAGCAGCAACTCCAATCAAGCATTATTGATAATTGTCAATTAGTCTTTCACAGTGCTATGGAGGATTTTTGGCCCACTCATCTTTGCAGAATTGTTGTAATTCAGCCACATTGAGGGCTTTCAAGCATAAACCACCTTTTTAAGGTCATGCCACAGCATCTTATAGTTTTTCTCGATTGCTTAAACACATTTCTTGAAACTATGCCTCATATTTTCGAAATAGTAAACACAAATCCATAACGTCTCACCCAATTTCCCAAACATCGTATTGCCAGGTCAAAATGTAGCTCTAAACTTAAAACCATTCACTCTTGCAGCGGGGGTAAAATCCTCTTGCATGCCTGATCCTGAAGCCATGCATCTAATGATATGTCTAGACAGGCTTCTTCCATGGCCTGGAGGAGGTGCACACGGACATAAGTTTCTCTGTCATACACCTTCCACCGCCATGCCGAAAATAACTCCTCTATCAGGTTTAGAAAGGGAGAGTATGCAGGCAGTAAGATGTGAGAAAACCTTGGGTTATTGGTAAACCAGTCATTAACCAGAGCAGCGCAATGGAAACTGACGTTATCCCAAACAACAATGTAGTGAGGCTGCTCTGGCTGTGCTGGTTCCCTGTAGTTCAGCTGGAACATGTGTTGTCTCAGACCATCAAGAAAAGCAAGGAGAAGCATAGTGTTATAGTGTCCTAGAATGGCATGGCGGTGGAGTACCCCTTGCTGGCTGACAGCGGTGCACAGAGTGACATTTCCTCCATGCTGACCAGGGACATTTACAATAGCCTGATGGCCAATTATGTTCCTCCACCTCCTCCACCTCCTCCTCCTCAACCTCTTCCTTTGCATGTCTTTGGATCCATTGTTTCAAACCTGAATGAGCTGACTTTGGCCCTTTTATATATCTATTTAAGTTTCTGATTGGTGTGTGATACATTTTGACTCCTAGTGTTTCCACTGGGAAACAGCTGTGCTGATGTGAGTTACAGTTTTTCCTGAATTGCTAAAATACATTTCCTAAAATCTCATCTCTTTGTCTCAAAACACTAAACACAAACTGTAAAATTCAAGCTACACACACAAAACCTTCGACTTGTCTTGCAAAACCAAACATTTGACACAAAACTATTTTAACTTTACTCAAAATCAACCACTACTGTCAAAAGCCACACAAAACCAGCCAATGTGCAAACACAACTTAGCAACTATTACACACTACAGAAATAAATACAAAGCACTGTGGGATAGCGGGAAAATAATATTTATCTATTCATTAATTTATTCTTGTACTCACATTTTAACAAAAAAGAACTGCAATAAAAAAGTTACATATACATAAAAAAATTATATATTTTTACAGCATATTCAGATAATTTAATCTGCCTCAGCATCAAGCTTCTGTGCTGGGTCAGCCAACTTCATCCACATCATATGTTATGGTCTCCCTTGCAATACAACAAGGAAAGAATCCTTTAGCATGCCAAATCCAGCCCTGGCAAGATTCCAGTCCCATCTCACCATGCCCCATTCATTGGTTGAAGTAGATTTTCCTGTGTATAAGGGTGCCGGTCGTATACTTTCCATCTCCATGCTGAGAAAAACTCCTCGATAGGGTTCAAAAGAGAGAGTACGGTGGAAGAAACACATTGATAAAATGCTGCTCATTGTGAAACCAGTTGCATATTCTTGGATCATGGTGAAAGCTCACATTGTCCCAAATGATGTGGGATGCTCTGCCTGCTCGCGATCTCTCTACTCAAGCAAAGCATCCCGTAGACCATCCAGGAATGTTGCTAGAGGTTCGGTGTTGTATGGCTCAACAGTAACATGACTGTGGAGAACCCCATAGCTGCTGATGGCAGCACAGATAGGTACGTTTCCACCACGCTGACCAGGCAGTTCAATAATGGCACGTTGACCTATGACATTGCAACCTTTTCTTCTCCTTTTTGCTAGATTCAAAATGTATGTTGTCTTCTATATTCCCTTGCTGCATTTCATGCAGTCAAATTGCATTATTCTGACGGACCATATCCACAATAAGTGTCTCCTGGTGTTGTGAGCACATGCGTGTTCTTCCACCCTCATGTGGCCGTCTTTCAATTCTAAACAAAATACCATTTAGTTATAAGTATATTTGTATACATAGCACATGTATACATCATACTATTTCATTTAGTTTGTTGTGTACAGAGAAACTTTGAGTTTGACTCAGTGGTTAGGCCTCATGAATACATCTTTGTGGATGAAGCTGTATTCAATCTAGCAAAAAGCAGAAGAAGAGGTTGCAACATGTGTTTTCAATTTTGAGTGGTAGTGTGTAAATGATGGAAACAGTGTGTTAGTTGTGTTTAACATCTGTAGCCTGTGTGCACCATTCTGGGTACAAGTGCACCACATTGCTAAATGTGTTTTGTGTTTGAGAATGTGTTTAGCAAGGGCGCAGATTTGGCATGGACGGAAGGGACATGTCCCCACCAATATCCAGCGATTATTGAATTGCCCCCACCAATAATTTGATCTCTTCGAGTAAAGAAAAACAAACCCGATAGAAAGAAAAAAAAAACGATCTGTCAACGTCTCATTCACCCAGCGGTGCAGAAAGAGTTAAATTACGTTCTCTACCGGAGTCCTACCTCATGTGACACATATGGCCAATGTGATTGGCTGTGCCTTTCAGGGAGCTCTGTTTAGTTTTAGCAGCGGCAAGCCTGCGCTGCGAGGACCTGCAAGGAGGAGAGGAGGATGGCAGCAAAAAGGAAGAACCTGGATATAAGAAAGAAATCTGTAAGTCACTTAAAGTCAAGTTCACTCATAAAATGTGTCCGTCATAATAACGTTACAGGCTATGCTAGGCTTTGGCCCACATCAGTCTAAAATTGTATGTAACCATGAATAACGTGTTTTGGAAACTAACTGCACAACAGGCAGCACTATTAGTTATCTCAGTCTCAGAGCAGCATTTCTAATTTTGATTGAAACTGTCAGAGAAAACGGCAGCCTCGAGCAAGCCAGGATATTAGTTTGCAGAGGCTGTTAAAATTATATGTCTATAGACATATAATTGTTAAAATGTTGGTGACACAATAATTTCACCCTAATGGCACTGACATATTCATAGGGTTAATTTTTGAGACAAAATATCATGAGGTAGTCATGATTTTGCAAATATTCCACCTTGTAGTGCAGTTTGCACAAATTGTTTTAAAAATGCACTCACCCTACAAACATTACTGATGAGTCAAGATCTGCACAAATTGACAGAAACACTGAAGCAGCTACACATTTTATTCTTATTGTCATGTATGTCCTATTTGTCAGGTGACAGAAGAACCAACACAAAGTTCAGAGAGCAATAGTGATGCAAGATCACAGGTGAAATTGGATGATGACTTGGTGGTTCATTACTGTATTTGAAGCACATGTGTGACTGCATGTATTTGGAATGTCTCACTGTTATTTATCAGGTGACAGAGGCAGCTCTGCCATGTTGTAGCTCGGACAGAGGTGAAGAGGTAAGGTCACAGGTGACTGACTGATGATTTGGTGCTATAGATTAACTGGTATTTATTATCATAACAATTGTTAGGCTGCTGATGTAAATTGATTCATTAGTGTACATTTGACAAAGAATCTGAATTGACAAGTCTCACTTTTTATATGGCATGAATCAATGTGTTATTTTATCAGGTGGCAGTATGTCCTGGTGCAGTCAGAGGGGAAGAGCCAGGGCCAAAGGTGAGGCACATCAAGCACATAATAATAATAATTTTGTGGTCATCTTATAACATTTGTTTTCATTCATATGCCGATGATACTCAGATCTATCTTCAACTGAAGGGAAACAGTCCTGCCTCACTAGAACCCTTACTTCAGTGTCTCGGTGAAGTTAAATCCTGGATGGCCTCTAATTTCCTCAACTTCAATGAGAACAAAACCGAAGTGATCATTTTTGGACCAAGCGGCAATCCCAACACCTCTAATTTTAACTTGCACAGTCTTGAGCCTTTTGTCAAATCGCATGCCAAAAATTTGGGGGTTATATTTGACAGCAATTTCACCTTTGAAAAACAAATTAGCTCAGTCGTACAGCGGTCTTTCTTCAAACTGAGGCTTTTATCTAAGGTGAGATCATTTTTATCTTTTAAAAACTTTGAACGGGCGATTCATGCTTTCATTATATCCCAGCTGGACTACTGTAACTCCTTATATGCTGGAGTTAGCCAGACCTGCCTGGCAAGGCTGCAGTTGGTCCAGAATGCCGCAGCTCGTCTTCTGACACGTACTAAAAGATGTGAACACATTTCCCCGGTGCTTGCCTCCCTTCATTGGCTCCCTGTCCGCTTCAGAATTAATTTTAAAATTTTATTGTTGACTTACAAAGTCCTGAATGGACAGGCTCCTGGGTATTTGACCTCTTGCAGACTTATACCCCCCTTAGATCTCTTAGATCAAGTGATCTTTTGCTTTTAGCTGTACCAAGGTCGAGGCTGGTTCATAGAGGTGATCGAGCATTTGCAGTTGTAGCGCCTAAGCTGTGGAATAATTTACCCCTACACAGGCTCAGACAGGCTCCCACTGTCAATCTTTTTAAATCTTATCTTAAAACGCATTTTTATTTACTGGCTTTTAATACAGCATGAGAGTTATTTGTTAAATTCATATTTGGCATTTGCTTTTAATACTCTAAGTTATTTTATTAGGTATGTTGTATTCTTGTACAGTTATTTTATTATGTATGTTGTATTCTTGTACAACACTTTGGTCAACGCTCCTGTTGTAATTAAATGTGCTATATAAATAATTAAACTATAACTATAACTATCTTAGGTGAGTAGTTTAAGGACAAAAACCACCAGGTCATTCAGTGTTCCCTTAGTGCTAATATATAAGAGATGTTGGTGTACTATAACTGAAGTAATGTTGTTAAGTCTTTAAAGTCATATTCTTTTATTGTCATGAATCTATTTGAAACTATTTTTATTTGTGTATGACACCTGATTTATATGGAATATGGCTGACGTAAACTAAAGTCTAAACTTCTTAGTCAGTCATTTGTTTAATAGTAATTTAACATTATATAATTGACATATAAAACTATGAATTGTAATTTTAAATGGTTTAAAAGCATGTAGAATTGCATATGTAGGCAAGTATATTTCTCCGTTTTTATCAAGAAGCAAAGACAAAAAGGAAAGAAAAAAAAAAGAAAAAGAAACAGGGCAGGGTTCGGTGGTTGAATCATCCGTCCCCACCAATGCCAAAACCAAATCTACGCCCTTGCATCTCATGTAAACAATAACGTGGCGCACAGCGTGACGTGAAAAAAGGCACATACCTTTGACGTTGCGTGATGAACTCTGTATTCCTCGTCCACACGGAAACGCAAAAAAAGGAGTTTTAAAAAATCTCCGTTTTCGGTGATTCGAAACGCCGTTTAGGTGTGGACGAAACAGCTGCGTTTTCAAAAATACCCGTGTAGGTGCGGACGTAGCGTAAAAGAGTTAGTAGTTTATTTTATTACCACCTGTAATTTATTGCAGATTACTTGTATTTGCTTAATTGTTTACCAAATGTTTGAGGTGTGAAATAAACCGCAATGGAGCAAAATATGGGTGTGTGTGGTTGGAGGACGTCTGCGTGCGTGCGCGCGGGGGGGGGGGGGGGGCGAACATTTTTCTTGTAAAACAAAGGGGGGGCCCAGCAAAAAAAGTTTGGGAACCACTGCCTTACAGTAACACGTAAACAATACCATAAAAAACATAAGAAAAATGTATATATAGCAAACATGGTAGATAAAACTTAGACATAAACAGTCATAAAAGTATAAAAACAAATATAAAAAGTGAGCAAGGTAAAAATGGCCTAAGACAGATCAGGTGTATGCAATTCTAAATAGATGAGTTTTGAGTAGTGTGTGGTCCATAGAGTGGGTTTGGAGGATAGGTAGAGCTGGGTGTCATCTGCGTAGCAGTGAAGCTGGATGTTATGCTTCCTAAAAATATTACCTAGGGGTAGGAGATAGATGATAAAAAGTAAAGGACCCAGGACAGAGCCTTGGGGTACACCGGAATTAACTGGAGTAGATACTGATCTGTGAGGGAGTAATTGAACAAACTGTGAGCGGCCAGAGAGATAAGAAGTAAACCAGGCGAGTACTGTACCATCGATGCCAATAGATGCTAATCTGTGAAGGAGGATGCAGTGGGAGATAGTATCAAAAGCTGCTGTAAGGTCAAGGAGAATGAGGATGGATATAAGTCCAGAATCAGCTGCAAGCAAAAGATCATTGCTGATTTTTTACTAGGGCTGTTTCTATACTGTGACATAAACGGAAGCCGGACTGAAACTGTTCGTACAAGTTATTTCCAGTGAGATGATGATGAACCTGTGCAGCCACTATCTTTTCAAGAATTTTTGCTAGGAAAGGGAGATTTGAAATTGGCCTGAAATTATTTAGATTGGAGGGATCTGAACCATTCTTTTTCAGTATTGGGGTTATTATTGCAGTTTTAAGAGAAGAAGGAACAGAACCAGATATAAGAGAGGAGTGAACAATATTAGCAATCAGTGGGGCAAGAGACGGGAATGAGAGTTTAACAAGATTTGTCGGCAGTGGATCAAGTTTACACGATGATGACTTTAAGTTAGTAATTATGGAAGATAGCTGAGTTATTGTGGGTTATAGCTTGTAGGATTAACACTTTAAAAAAAATACTTTAATAAATTGAAGGAAACAGAAAACTATTTCTCCTGTTTTCAGTGAGTATTAAACATGGATGCTCAATTTAAACAAAAGCTTTAATCTAGTTATTCACTTCTTGAAGAAAACATACCTAATGTTGCAAATATCATGTTATTGGTTGTGAATGTATTTGATTTTATTGCAGAAAATAATAAAAACTAGTTAACATATCCTGTTTTATTGTAAAACTATCTTTTCTTTTGCTCATTTATTTCCCACCAACTCCAAACTGTGAGCTCAACATCCACAATGAATATTTTAATAGACAAATAACTCTAGTGAATTTAAGGTTAAAACAGTAAAAAGCAAGAAAAAGGTTTAACCCTCTCGAGGCAGGCATTGCCGATTTGCAACAGTTAAAAACTAACAACCTGATTACCCCACATACATATTTTATTTTTTAAACTCAGAAGTACCACTGCAGGACTTGGTTGTGCATTAGCAACAAAAACTTAATTTGAGCCTGAGAGGGTTAAACGTGCTTTGCATAACACATTAAAGTAGATCATAGAACATAATATTATTGATATTATTTATTGCTAGAGTAAATACATATAATACACTGCAACAACCTGGACAACCTGGAAAATAAAATTAAACCGTCAATTATGAAAAAAATATAAAGGAGTCAACAAAGAAATTTATAAAAGAAAATCAGGGTTCACAGGATTCCGGCTCTAATCTGTGACAAAGGAAGAGAGACTCCTGTAGCCTTTGCAGAGCCGAGCAGTAAACCCGATCATGGAGTACAGACCTGCAGGTTACGAAAGAGGGATTATGAAGGAGCGTCCACCGGGAGAATCAGATATTCTCTTATTGAAGTACTTAGGAATGTAGCTCTCAGTCTTGCTTTTAAAATTCAAAGCTGTTACATAACATGACCATAAATGCAAATTTTAAATGCAAAAGTCTGAAATTGCTTGACATATGAGAAATGAACAGCGGAGAAGAAGAGAACCGGCTCATGAAAGATACTGCCGTATCTGTAAAACAAAGTGGAGCCACTACATGGTATGATCATATATGACTGAGTAATAGTAGCATTGTTTAATAATGTAACTGCTTATAGAAGTAGCAGGGTAAATTCTCAAGTTTACAAAGATACACTCTCCATTCAGATTCAGTTAATGCTGGAAAACTGATTGGAAGGTGCTTCAGAGTGCTACTGTGCAGTTATATAGTTTTTCACATTATCTCTGAACCTCTGAAAATGGAGGACTGCTTATAAAAGGGTCAGAAGATTACTGCTACGAAAGAGAAACTCTTACAATTTTTGCAGCGCAAAGAAGTAATCCCGATCATACTAGTACAAAACGGTTATAAATAAGGAATGTTGAGGGAGGGAGCCTCCATTGGGAAAATCAGCTATTTTGTTACTCAAGTACTTGGGAATGTAGTATACAATCTTAGTTTTAAACACAAAAGCTGTTTCATAAAACATGAGAAATAAAAAATATGTAATTATACACACATCCTAATCAACTGACTTGTATTGTTGACTTATGACAAATGATAAATTTATGAGTGTGATCCACTGTGATCATATCTTAGATTAACACAGTGGTTCCCAAACTTTTTCTGCTGGGCCCCCCTTTGTTTTACAAGAAAAATGTTCGCGCCCCCCCCCCCCCCCCCCTCCCGTGCGCGCACACGCACGCACACATCCTCCAACCACACACACCCATATTTTGCTCCATTGCGGTTTATTTCACACCTCAAACATTTAGTAAACAATTAAGCAAATACAAGTAATCTGCAATAAATTACAGGTGTAATAAAATAAACTACTAACTCTTTTACACTACATCCACACCTACACGGGTATTTTTGAATACGCAGCTGTTTCGTCCACACGTAAACGGCGTTTCGAATCAGCGAAAACGGAGATTTTTTAAAACTCCTTTTTTGCGTTTACGTGTGGACGAGGAATACAGAGTTCGTCACCCAACGTCAAAGGTATGTGCCTTTTTTCACGTCACGCTGTGCGCATGTTATTGTTTACATGAGATGAATTGCAGAATAGCGGGTAGAGACAAAATACTGTTAATCTGACTATCTGCAGGTTTTACACGCTTACATATACACAGGCAGCTACTGTCCCTCTATTTAGAAAGGCAGAGGCATCACGGTGTAATTATTTTACATGTAGTTAGGTTTACATGTAGGTTTTTTTCCTGTGTAATAATATTCAACATTGCTATCAATACATTTTTCAAAAAATGCCTCTCTGTGCAAAATGGGTTCAAAAACATAACCAGCTGTGAATAGGGGGAACAAATTGTGGCAGGATCAGCCTGATATTATTTGTATCCTGCTGTAACTTTACTGTATAAAGAGCTAACATCTCCAAAATGTCAGGAGTAGTTAGTCATTATAACAAGTGTTTGTGAACTAAAAATCAAGAATGTGGGATCCTGTTTGTCCGTGATTTGAACGGCCCAGCGCTGCTCCCGACGAAGAGAAAACCAATTATGCAGGGGAGACCTACCTAGGCACTTGTGCAGGTGAAACCAAAGGGAAGCTATGCTTCACCATATTTTCTAGTCTTTGGCTTAGAATGAAGTTGGTTTGGAAACATATTCAGCAATGCTTCATCTCCTGATTTGCGTTTGTGGAGGCGTCCCGTGCTAGCAGTGTCCAAGCATTGTTTTTTTGTTTTGTTTTTTCCTTTTCATGCCGCGCCCCCCCTGCAATGGCTCTGGCCCCAGACTTTGGGAAGGTCTGGATTAACATGACCTGGATGACTGAGAACCACACAGATGCTTGGCAATGATGACTTCCAGTTGAAAACCTGGGTAGGTGTAGTGGAGAGAATCAGTGCCTGATTGTCTTGATGGACATGAATCCAGCCACAGCTCTGCTATAGGAGGAGATACCTGGTTGTGAATAATCTGGTTACCTCGATGCTCTGGCATCATTTTCTGGTTGTTGAGCCTCCACATCCACTGGTGCAGGAAATACAGAAGAGACTGGTTAATCTTTTGGGTGGAGGATACCATTGGCTCAAATCTTCAGTACTTATGACTGTTTAAAGGCAGACAGGGACTGACTGACCTATAGAGTCGCATTACAGCTTTTCATATTCAGACTGCTCAGCATTTCTTATACCGTATTTATAATAAATGTGTTTTTTATTTTTCTGTCTGACAGAAACTTCCAGTTCTGTTCTTGAAAACTATAAAAAATGTACAATATGGTGCTAATCTTATTTTTGTCTGTGTTTGTGTCAAAAACAAACAAAGCAATGACATGAAAACAAAAACCAAAACTTGGATTCAGAGATGTTTAGTCTGAACTTATTTTGGGGATATTTCTCCTGCATGGTGATTTAATTTCTATTTCTCAGGAACAGGAAATGGTAAATTGACCTTTTCTTATTTAGCACTTTTCTACTCTGTCTGAGCACGCTTTACACAACCTGCCTCATTCAACTATTCAATGAAATACATTTTGCTATGCTTTTTCTATGTAAGTGCACTACAAGTGCATTACTAGAGCCACCCCTATAACAGGAGGGAAGGTTAGTTTACTGAGAAGGAAATGACTTTATCAGAAATGAACAATGATGTTTGGCTTCCAGTGAAACCTGAAGACCAGCCAAGAGTCACATCCTCTAGCTCTCACTATCATTAATCCCACCCAGTTACCCATTGTGAGAATACAAGATCCCATCCATGAAAAACAACTTTAAACACCTCTTTCTCCAGAACACATCTGCAGAATCCCTGATAAGGAAAGAGACTCCATCTTCAAGCTCCCTTAACTGCAAAGTGTGCACAGCTCTAATTTATTTATTTATTCTATTGGTTTTATATTTTATAGGTGATTTATTTTTTGGGGTAAAAGACACCAAAGAGGTACTGCTTTAGTATTTAAATATTTACTACTTTGGTATCATAACTTAAGTAACTAAGGACTTTTCTGAGTTAGTGCACGTAGTGGTCTCTTCTCGTTGGATTCCAGCTCAGTCTGAAGTCTGACCATCATTTTGACCTTCTATAAAATCTTCTATGCTTGATTTCTCTTTTGTATTCATCAAGACTTCAAAAACCATATAATATCAGGATTACTTTTAAATGTTTTGTGTTTGTGTTATGATGTTTTTTACTTCCTAAATCATGATCTTTATTGTAAATTTCCTGTGATATATGGTCTTCTTCCCCCATGCATGATGAAAGCCAGGTTTTGCCTATTTATTTTGTTAAGGGAACAGGGGGTGGAGCTCAGGGAAATGTGAATCATTTCCTCAGAAATGACCATCGATCTGTGATAAAAAGACCCCTCCCTCATCCACACTCTGTAACAACCAGCCTATAACCAGCAAGGCTTCTTTATAATTTAATATCCATTTTATACACAAGGACAGCAAACATGGGCTGTGGACATTCAACAACAGATCAGCTACAGAAACAACCTGTCTTTGAATCTAAAGAAGCTGCTCGACGTGTTTACAGGATCCCTGCTCTTCTGTATGAGAGAGAAAGTAAAACTTTATTTGCCTTTGCAGAGCAGAGGAAGACTTCAGATGATGCCAGCGGAGAAAAGCTGGTTATGAGAACAGGAAAGATGAAGGAGGAATCCTCTGAGAAGACGGTTGAGGTAATAGTGATAATCAACCATTTCAGTTCTAAATTACTTGTTAGTTACACTCCTGTTTTGAACTGTTCTGTTTTATTTACTTATGAACAATCTCTCTTTTAGTGGTCAGAGCTCAAAGAGGTGAAAAACGCACTTATTAAAGGACACCGTCCAATGAACCCCTGCCCGGTGTATGACAAGGTCAACAGGAAGCTTTTCCTGTTTTTCATCTGTGTTGAAGACGGTATCACTGAGAGTGACCAAATAGAAAACTATGACAACAGGACCCGTCTCTGCTACATCACAAGTAACAATCTTGGAAAAGCCTGGAGTGATGTGACCGATTTGACTGACGAACTGAGTGAAATAAAAAACTGGTCCACATTTGCTGTTGGGCCAGGCCATGGGATTCAAACAGAGGGTGGTAGACTGATTATCCCAGTTTATGCTTATTGCAGAAGTACTTGCCTCTTGCATTGCTGTTGTAAACCAGTTGCATGTTCGTTCAGTTGCTGTTGTAAATCATATGCACTCTCACTGTATAGTGATGATCCTGATAAAAGTTGGAAATTTGGTCAAACGTTGCAATCAGAATCATGCGAATGTCAAATGGCAGAGGTCTATGAAGACAACGGCTCCAGTTTCATTTATTGCAATGCTCGCAGTTTTTGCTGCTCTCGAGTGGAAGCTGTCAGTATGAATAAAGGTTTTACCTTCAGCAAATTTAGATGCACTAAGCTTAAAGAAACAAAGTGCTGCTCAGGATGTCAGGGAAGTGTGGTCTCCTTTCCAGCTCAAGAACAAAGTGGAACTGCACAAAGTGATCCAAACCAAAACAAGTGGCTGCTGTTCACACACCCAACCAGTAAATCGCGCAGGATTGATCTCGGTGTGTATCTGAACAAATCCCCACGTGATCCAAAGGCATGGAGCGAGCCCTGCATCATTAATGATGGACCCAGTGGTTACTCAGACCTGGCTTACATTGATGATGGCTGCTTTGCATGTCTGTTTGAGTGTGGGAAGCACGAAATACATGAGCAGATAGCCTCTGCTGTGTTTAGCTATAAGGACGTCACCAAGAAATAAACTGAAGCAAAGAAAAGAAAAATATAAAAAGAATCATTTTTATTCAGGTGTGTAGACGAATAGATTCATATGTATATGTGCACGACTTAAAGTAGTAAGTGTTGCTTTGTATGTAAAAATCTTTATTTGCTTGTTGCATGAAAAATGAATAAGAAAATTGAGAAGTTTGTAGGATTACCACTTTTTAAAAATACTTTAATAAATTGAAGGAAACAGAAAACAGTTTCTCCTGTTTTCAGTGAGTATTAAACATGGATGCTCAATTTAAACACAAGTTTTAATCTAGTTATTCACTTCTTGAAAAAAACATACCTAATGTTGCAAATATCATATTACTGGTTGTGAATGTATTTGATTTTATTGCAGAAAATAATAAAAAATAGTTAACATATCCTGTTTTATTGTAAAACTATCTTTTCTTTTGCTCATTTATTTCCCACCAACTCCAAACTGTGAGTTCAACATCCACAATGAATATTTTAAAAAGCAAATAACTCTAGTGAATTTAAGGTTAAAACAGTAAAAAAGCAAGCAAAAGGTTTAAACGTGCTTTGCATAACACATTAAAGTAGATCATAGAATATAATATTATTGATATTATTTGTTGTTACAGTAACAAAAACAACCTGGACACTGTAAATAAAATAAAACTGTCAATAATGAAAAAAAATATAAAGGAGTCAATAAAGAAATTTATAAAAGAAAATCAGGGTTCACAGGATTCCGGCTCTAATCTGTGAAAAAGGAAGAGAGACTCCTGTAGCCTTTGCAGAGCCGAGCAGTAAACCCGATCACGGAGTACAGACCTGCAGGTTACGAAAGAGGGATTATGAAGGAGCGTCCACCGGGAGAATCAGATATCCTCTTATTGAAGTACTTAGGAATGTAGCTCACAGTCTTGCTTTTAAAAATCAAAGCTGTTACATAACATGACCATAAATGCAAATTTTAAATGCAAAAGTCTGAAATTGCTTGACATTTTCAGCTGGAAAGGATGCAGCGGTAGCTGCATCCTTTCCAGCTGCATCACTGTGTGGGGCGGTAGCTGCACTGACTATAACAGGAAAGCTCTACAGCGCATTGTGAGAACAGCTGAGAGGATAGTTGGTGTACCACTCCCCTCCCTGCAAGACATCTACACCACCCGCCTTACCCGAAAAGCCATCACAATTGTCAACGATGCAACCCACCCCGCTCACTGTCTGTTCAGCCTCCTGCCCTCTGGAAAAAGATACAGAAGTCTCCGCTCCCGCACTACCAGGCTCACCAACAGCTTCATCCACCAGGCTGTGAGACTGCTGAACTCTCTCCCCTCCCGGCTCCCAGCCAGCAGAAACACCAGACTGGCAGGAGTATAGGAAGACAGACGGGACCCTACCCCCCCCCCCCCCCCCCCCCCACACACACACACACACACACACACACACGACTACCTCTGCATTACAACTGCACACACCTGCTGCCTTATATTTTTTGTATCTTTAGTATTTTCTTTAGCACTATTTATATTATTTATATTACTATTACTGCTGCTACAGTCTTATGCTGCATTAAAACAAAAACACTTACCAATCACAACCTGGGACTACGTCAAGTGAACTAGTACACTACTTTCCAGGGCGCACTGTGGAACACTTTATTATATGTTATATGTTATGTGTAGGTCCTGTCTTGTTATATCCTGTATGTTACCTAAATGTTGTGCATCTGCACTTTATTGTTGTCTATGTCTACGCATGGGACAGTGTGAAACGTAATTTCAATTCCTTTGTATGGCAAGTACATCTGAAGAAATTGACAAATAAAACTGACTTTGACTTTGACTTTGATATGAGAAATGAACACTGGAGAAGAAGAGAACCGGCTCATGAAAGATACTGCCGTATCTGTAAAACAAAGTGGAGCCACTACATGGTATGATCATATATGACTGAGTAATAGTAGCATTGTTTAATAATGTAACTGCTTATAGAAGTACTTGGGAACTAAGGATTCTGTTCTTGTCTGTCAGCATTCTAAATTATATGTTTGACAGTGGTCAGATTTCAAAGAGGTGAAAAAACATAAATTAAAGAATACAAGTATACAGTTGGTATAAAGGTCATATTCAGTGAATGAATCTAAACCTAATCAGCTTCCAATCAAAGCATCAGGTCATTTTCTGCACTTGCTGTAACCTAACTCTGACCATGAACGCCACAGCCACTCTGCATCAGTCCAACTCAGTGTTTTACTGTAAATTCACCACAATATAACAAACTAAGCTGTTTATCCTGCACTAAACTGCAGATTGTTTTCATGCAAACTTTGAATTATACAAAGTAAGTACACCTAAGTGTGTTTAGCAGGATATTTCACAATGTGAAAAAAACACAAGTTCACGTCATATACAGAGCAAATATCTGGTGAAAAAATGAGGACTTACATAAAACCTTTAGATTTGAAGTTTATCAAATACCTTTGAGCAGTCTTTGCCTATGAAGATAACCTCTCTTCTTCCTGTCCCGTCTTTTCTCACATCTTTCTCCATCTCTGAGTGACTTGAAATGACCTGCCTTAAAAACCTTCCCTTCATGCTCGCTCTTCTTCTGTTGCACTAGCTAGACGCTTACAACTTCTAGCCCACTTTAACCCCTAAGAATAGCTCTATAAATGAAGATAAATTATATGTTTTTGCCTCTTTCATATCTTTGTATGCAATAAGCCCTGGTGATGGACAGTCTAAGAGAATAGTTTATTATGTGTCATTGTTTTCTCCATTTAGGCTCCAATCAGTTTGATATGAAATAAATTCACCTCAGATGTGCTAAACCTAAAGTAATGAGCCTGTTTTGAAAATGCAAGAAGTAGAAAGTGCAGGTGTATATATGAAAACGTAGGGAGTAAAAGTAAAACAAAATTCAGAAAAATAAGAACTCAAGTAAAATACAGACACCTGGAAATTCCGATTAATACAATACAGTTCAAGTCAAATCATTTTTGTGAGGAGGAAAAACTCCCTTTGAACAGGAAGAAATCTCTGGCAGAAATGGACTCAGGGAGGGGCAGCCATCTGAAGTGAGCATAATTACTTAACAAAGTATTTTTACTTAGTTACTTCCCACCTCTGCACATGAGCCACTAGTCTGTCAAGTTGTGTGAAACCTCAAGCTGAACAATGACAATTGTGTGTCGACGATTGTAGTTTTTTAAAACCAGATCTGACTTAAAAGAAAGTCACGATGAATAAATTCATCCCTTCATTTACTCAAAGAAACTTAAATTGCAAAATCAACACTTGGGTAAGACTGGAAACAGGAGACTGAGACCATAAACTGATCCCTTAAGACTTGGTTTTGCAACCAGAGGAGCCCCTGCTGGCCATTAGACAGAATGCACATGTCAGGAACTTTTGGAGTGTGTTTCTCTCCTGAGAGCAGGAGATGACATCCATGTTTTATAAATACAGTGAAAGGGCAAAAAAACAATGCTAAGGGAAATATGCATCAGATATTAAAAAAAGAAAAAGAAAAAGAAAGAAAATATAAATAAGCAATGAATTTAAATGAAATGTCCTTCCTCACAGAATCTGTAACAGTACAGATATTTGGTGTCATCCAAGGATCCTTTGTGCTGTTTATTGAGAAAGTGCAGCAGTTTGAAGGGAGACGTGCGAAACAAATAAAGCTATAAAAATCCTTCCTTGAACAGGATTTCCTGTTTCCAGTAATAAAAGACAAAACGAGATGAAAGGTTAATCATATTCAAGAATGAATAAATAGTAAATTGAAATAAGTAAAATGTTGACTCACTAAATTCCACTCCTTCGATAAACTCTTCCACTTGCTGCACAGATGTATGAATGAAATATGAGTTTGTGGCTCTGCTGCGGTATATCATCTGTCTATTGCAGGTTTTAATGGAAGGGGTCTCCTGCTTGAAATGCTGCAGCATATTTACTGTCACAGGACTCACATCTCAAAGGCTCCTCCTCAGACTTTACCAGCTGACTTTACCGGGCTGCCATGAAATATACACACACTTTTTTTTTCTTGTACATGCGCTGAGAGTGTGTGTGTGAGCTGTAGCCGAATAAAACTCAGTAGAACTGAGTATGAAAAGCAGACTGTACTCTGAGGGTCATTTCGGTTGAAGGCGAATGTTAAAACATGGTAAAAGACCATTTATGAGTTACATCAAACTTCCTGGTAGAGATTACCTGTCATGGATCAATATAGAAACATGGTTCCTAAGAGCAACTTGTGTATTACATCTTTTCATCTTAAAGATATGTAAACGTGTAAACGAAGCTTCAGTATTTGTATATTCTGATATACAAATACCATAAATAATTTGTGTAGCTTTAGAATGAAAGAGTTTAACACTGAGTGCAATTTTAGAATAGAAGAACAGACGATTGCTGAGATTTTGGTGCAAAGTTTGGGTTCATTTACTATTTATAGAGACTGTATGGATTGGGGCAAATTTGTTACAATGTCCCACTGATGCATGGTGCTGCTTCTTTTATAGACCATTTTACGAACTGATGCCATCTCTTTTAAACTGATACCCCTACCATAGCCTAATACACATGGGTGTACATGATGTGTGTGAGAAGACAAGCAAAAGCCTTTTGGTCTGTGTAGAGAGCACTGTAATCACTGGTATTTAAACAGATTGTGCTACTTTATTCTGATTACTTGATATTCGTTGTAGTTCCAGTGATGACGAGGGCAGTACATGTCAAATATGGCAGTATGATCATTGCAAGATCAGGTAAATGTGAAATGACAGAGGTTCATGGTGAAAAAGACCTCAGTTCAAACTACTGCAATGCTCACAGTGACAAAGGCTCTTGACTGGAAGCTGTCAGTAATTATAATTAATTTTAGCACACTTTAATCTGCTGGGAAGCTTGTGTAAACAAATTCAGACTGGCAGGGAAGTGTGGTGTCCTTTCCAACTCAAAATGAAAGTGCAAATACAAAAAATGACCCAAGCCAGAACTTGAACAAGTGGCTGCTTTTCACACATCCAACCAGTAATGCTTAATTTATGCTACCTGGGTTGTGTCTGTTTGCTGAGGTAGCTGCCTACAGAGACGGGTTATGTTAATTCTGATCTAAGCTTATTTTCCGGAACCACCTCCTTCCTTGGAATTGACTTTCTCAACAAGGGGAGACTTCAGTTCACTGAAATGTTAATAATTTCTTCAGAAAATGAAAAGTCACACTGTGTACAAACCAGCCTTATAAAATCCCCATCAGATAAACTTTGACAGTCATAGAGATATAACCAGCAAGACCTTTATTACATGGTCGTTTTGCATGCAAGGACACCAACCATGTTCACCGTACCTTTACCAAAAGCTCAGCTGCAGAAGCAAACTCTTTTTACATCTAATGAAACTGCTGGAAACGTTTACAGGATCCCTGCTCTTCTGTATGAGAGAGAAAGTAAAACTTTACTTGCCTTTGCAGAGCAGAGGAAGACTCCAGATGATGCCAGCGGAGAAAAGCTGGTTATGAGAACAGGAAAGATGAAGGAGGAATCCTCTGAGAAGACGGTTGAGGTAATAGTGATAATCAACCATTTCAGTTCTAAATTACTTGTTAGTTACAGTCCTGTTTTGAACTGTTCTGTTTTATTTACTTCTGAACAATCTCTCCTTTAGTGGTCAGAGCTCAAAGAGGTGGAAAAGGCACTTATTAAAGGATACCGTCCAATGAACCCCTGCCCGGTGTGTGACAAGGTCAACAAGAAACGTTTCCTGTTTTTCATCTGTGTTGAAGACGGCATCACTGAGAGGGAACAAAAAGAAAACTGTGACAACAGGACCCGTCTCTGCTACATCACAAGTGAGGATCTCGGAGAAATCTGGAGCAATGTGACCAATTTGACGTACGAACTGAGTGAAATAAAAAACTGGTCCACATTTGCAGTTGGGCCAGGCCACGGGATTCAAACAGAGTTGACGACTGATTATCCCAGTTTATGCTTATACTTCCTTTTGCTGCAAACCTTGTATCTTACCAAGTAGTAAATCGTATGCACTCTCTCTGTATAGTGATAGTCATGGCAAAAAATTTGGTGAACTGTTCAATACAGTATCAGTTATTTGTGAAACGGTTGAACTTTCCAAAGACCACATCTACTGCAATGCCCATAATGTGGGTGGCTATCGAGTGGAAGCAGTCAGTGATCATAATGGAGTTCTCCAACCAGGAAACAAGCTTGTGTAAACAGTTTCAGGCTGTCAGGGAAGTGTGATCTCCTTCCCAGCTCCACAAGAAAGCATAAACACAGAACGTGACCCAAGCCAGAACCTTGAAAAGTGGCTGCTGTTCACGCACCCAACCAGTCCGAAAGACAGGGTTTAGTTAGGAGTGTATCTGAACATGTATCCACCTCAGATAAAAGCATGGAGCAAACCCTGGATCATTAATGATGGACGCAGTGGTTACTCAGACCTGGCTTACACTGATGATGGCTGCTTTGCATGTCTGTTTGAGTGTGGGCAGCAGAAAATACATGAGCAGATAGCGTCTGTTGTCTTTAGCTATGAGGACGTCACCAAGAAAAAAACTGAAGAATAGAAAAGAAAAATATAAAAAGAATAATTTTTATTCAGGTGTGTAGATGAATAGATTCATATGTATATGTGCACGACTTAAAGTAGTAAGTGTTGCTTTGTATGTAAAAATCTTTATTTGCTTGTTGCATGAGAAATGAATAAGAAAACTGAGAAGCTTGTAGGATTAACACTTTTAAAAAAATACTTTAAGAAATTGAATTGAATTGTCTTTCACTACACTGACATCAAGGAAGGGACTGAACTGTAGATAAAGAGATAAAATATAATGGCAAACCGGCGGCCTGCTCAGGGTGTACCTTACCCTGAGATAGGCTTCAATTTCTTCTTTTGATGAAGTTTAGTAAAAGAAGAATATTATCAACATGAACTCACAGTCATTTCTTAAACATAAAGTAGTCTGTTTCTCTATTAATGTCATGTAAGTCTTGTAGTAATTGTTATGGATGGATGTAATCCATCTAATAATTTGGTAATACTGTATAATATAGAAAATACTATAAAATAAAACCATATTATTCCTCTTCTGTTTAGGCTCATTTTCTTTTGTTAAATTTAGAAGCTCACGTCACAACCAACCAACACAGTGTCTTCTTTATGCAGCATCCAATAAGAGTCCTGCTCTGAAGGCATCGACATGCTGCCTGTGAAGTTTCTCTCATGCACAATTTCAAAGATGCAAAGCCTTCATAATCGCTGCTTTCAGCTTTAATTTCTTGGTAATTGGCACAAAGAAGTACTGCCTCAGTACTGCGGTATGTACTACAGTACTTTGGTATCAACATATTTGTTATATGAAACATAATTAGTTGACTGGAGACATTATCTTATAGGTGATGCAGAAGTTTATGTTTTACATATAGAGTGTAGCTACAAAGTCCAAATATAGAGATAAGTGGAAGGGTTGCACCACGAAGGGCATCCAGAACAAAATCTGTGCCAAATCAAACATGTGGACAGGTGTCATCACTGTGGTGACACCTTTGGAAAAAAGTGCCTAACCTCCTCCTCATTTTCATTCTTATCCTCCTCCTCCTCCTCCTCCTTCTTCTTCTTCTTCTTCTTCTTCTTCTTCTTCTTCTTCTTCTTCTTCTTCTTCTTCTTCACATAGACTACATATACACTTATGCCAAAGGTGTGTGAAGTACTGTGTGAATCATCAAGCTGAACATTCATGTTGTGTCACCATTGTAGTGTTCTGAACCACATTTGACTAAAGAAAAACTCATGATAAATAAATTCATACCTTCATTTACTCAAAAGAACTTAAATTGCAAAATCAACACTTGGGTAAGACTGGAAACAGGAGACTGAGAGCATAAACTGATCGGGAATGTGCAGTAAGGTGATGGTCTCTTAAGACTTCTTTTTGCAACCAGAGGAGCCCCTGCTGGCCGTTAGACAGAATGCCAAGGAAAATATGCATCAGATTTTGTTTTTTAAAAAAAAGAAAGAAAGAAAGGAAAAATAAATAAAAAATGAACTGAAACGAAATTTCCACTTATTGAAAGATGCCACAGAAGCTTTAGCAGTGCAGATATTTGCTGTCATCCTTCTGAAAGTGCTGGAAATATCCTCTCTCTGCTGTTTATCGAGAAAGTGCAGCAGTTTGAAGGGAGACGTGAAACAAATGGAGCCATAACAATCCTTCCTTGAACAGGGTTAGGAGTGACTGAGGGAGAGCAGCCAAAAACAGGACAACAAGGACTATTTCTGTGGTGTTCTCTCATTGCGTGCTGTTGCTGTGATCACATTTCAAGTCCAAACCCACTTTGTCTCTTACTGCTAAAAAGAACTGAGGATTTATGGAGCATCACAAAGAGCCTAGATGATTATTTATTAATTTATTTTTACTGCAAATATTAACATCACTTTCTTTGTCCTCAGTAAAAGCCTGTTGCAAGAAACAAAAGAGGAAAGGAGATGAAAGGTTAATCATATTCAAGAATGAATAAATAGTACATTGAAATAAGTAAAATGTTGACTCATTAAATTCCACTCCTTCAATAAAGTCTTCCACTTGCTGCACAGCTGTAGCTGAATAAAACTCAGTAGAACTGAGTATGAAAAGCAGACTGTACCCTGAGGGTGATTTTAGTTAAAGACAGATGTTAAAACATGGTAAAAGACCATTTATGGGACACATCAAACTTCCTAGTAGAGATTACCTGTCATGGTTTCAGAAACATAGTTCCTAAGAGCAACTTGTCCAGTCCATGTTGATCACATTCTTTCATCTTGAAGAATTTAAAATTATGAGCAAAACTCCTGAAATTTGTAAAACTATTATTTTATTTCACAAATACTGTAAATTATCTGTGCACCTTTAGAATTAAAGTGTTCAACAACGAGTACAATTACAAAAATAGAACAATAGATGATTGTTATAGATCTGGGTGTAGAGGTTAGGTTTATGCACTCTTTATAGAGACTATATGCATTAATAATATTGGCAGGATATGGAGGAAATTTG
This sequence comes from Pelmatolapia mariae, assembly GCF_036321145.2. Classification (NCBI taxonomy): domain Eukaryota; kingdom Metazoa; phylum Chordata; class Actinopteri; order Cichliformes; family Cichlidae; genus Pelmatolapia; species Pelmatolapia mariae. The sequence goes on along the minus strand of NC_086232.1, from coordinate 27,250,198 downwards.
TTCTAATCTCTTACTGACGCATGGTGCTTTTTATATGTCAGTTTTATATGTCAGTTTAAGAACCAATGCCACCATTTTTCAAACACACGCATACATGTGATGAGTTTCACATTTGCAAAGTAAATGGTTAACTCCTCTCAGACCTACAATAATAAAACGGTTTATACATATTTCTGCATTTCTCTAGAAAGAAAGTGCCAAAGGGCCTTTGATCTTGATAATTCTGCACATTTTAATCATAATTGTTCCTATTTTGCTGTGTGTGTGTGTGTGTGTGTGTGTGTGTGTGTGTGTGTATGTGTGTACGGGTTCGTACTATCCTGGTGGGGACCAAAATCTGACTTTTACTATCCTGGTGGGGACTTTCTGCACCGTGGGGACCAAAATCCAGGTCCCCTCGGGGTTGAAAGCAATTTTCACACTCAAAATGCGGTTTTCCTGTCAGGGTTACAATTAGGTTATGGTTAGGTTTAGGGTAAGGGTTAGGGTTAGGCATTCATTTTTAATGGTTAGGGTTAGGGTAAGGGGCTAGGGAAAGCATTATGTCAATGGGATGTCCCCACGAGGATAGCAAACCAGACATGTGTGTGTGTGTGTGTGTGTGTGTGTGTGTGTGTGTGTGTGTGTGTGTGTGTGTGTGTGTGTGTGTGTGTTTGGATCCGAAGCTTTCTTCTGGGAAATCAGCCCTCCTCCACAACTCATCTCTGCATACCACAGCAAACACCACCGAGAACGTCTAAATAAAGACGAGGCATAACTTGTAATAATACCCAGCAGCCCGATGATTGAGTGAATCTAATATCCTTGCTGTGTACAGGCTGGAGTACACCACAAAGCAAAAACGTGACTATTAGCTCGCCTGACAGAAGTGTTTTGAAAAATGAAGACGTGGTTTTAATAAAGAAGGCCTGGTTTCCAGTAGGATGTGAGCGAATATGTATGCACTCAAACCGGCCAAAGCTAAACAGAAAAGGGAAGGATAACATGTGTACATACCCAGATGTCTTCTTTCATTCTAAAGGTAGCAAACCAGTCACCCACCACAAAATAATCTATACACGACACAACACCGGGAACTGATCAGCTCCTGTTTTTCAGATAGATCGACAAGTTGAACTGTGAACGCTGTAGGCGCAGACTGTAGGTGGTCAGAATAATCAGTGTATTTAAATTATTGAAACACACATATTCTTTTATTTTAAAATGATACAAAATCAAATGTCCCATTTGCCACATAATGATGGATATTGTCATTAATATCTGTATAAGCCTAAACAGTCTCTTTATGATTTGTCATCATCAAGTAAAATTAAGAATATTAAACTTTTCTTTTTAAATTTCTCGTTGTTTTCACAATTTTATTTAAAATCCTGCAAATTTGTCATTTAAGTCTAGACTTTAGTTGTATTCAGTCGTAAAAAATATTTAAAATTAAGCAGTAATAATTAAAAACATAGCTGAATGTATTTATATGAACCGGGTTCATTTGATATGGTCTTTTTAATCTTATACACATTCCGGTGTTTAATAAAAAGTGCACACACGAAATTAAAATGATCCATTTTATTCCAAACACACTAAAAGATTTTAAAAACATCCGTGTTGAAAGCATTTACTTCAGGGAATCAGATTCAATATTTGGTAGCCTTGTCGGTCTCAGTGAGTTCCAAGCAGGCGCACATCATTAGATTAAATTAAACTAGACGAAATCTTAAAGATCCCGTTGGGAAAAGCAGGCAGCTGCGAAAGACTGAAGTTGGGTATCATTCCGTGGAGTGAAACGGGATGCAGGAGGCAGGAGGTTGGAGGCAAAGATCGCACAGCGGCGCAGCATCCGGCGTCGAAATGTTCAAAGTTTTGACAAGAAGGGAAATTTTTGGAGAGGATCGAGGAAAGCGCAGGTGTGACACTGCTTACAGGTGGTCTGTTGGGGGTAACCCGGGACTCGAAACCACTTTCTAGATCCTGATTTCGGTACAAATCGGGACTCTGGAGACTAGAGACCACCCTGCGCACTCCGAGGAGAGGAAACACGGGCATCAAAGTGAGCTCCTGCGCCCTGGAGCCTTTCATCGGTGCCAAGTATAAACTTTGCCTCTTAAAGCGTTTCCTACGACGAAGAAAACTCCCATTTTCAAACATATCCGCCGACATGGGATCCAGAGTCCAGTAATTCCCCTTGCCTGGGTTCCCGGGTTCCCGGGGCATTTTGACAAAGCAGTCATTCAAAGACAAGTTGTGACGGATTGAGTTTTGCCACGAAGGGAACTTCTCCCGATAATAAACAAAGCGCTGGCTGATAAAATCGCATATCTCACTGAGGGTGAGCCTCTTTTTGGGGCTTTGGAGGATGGCCATGGTGATGAGAGCGATATAAGAGTACGGAGGCTTCACCGAGGTAATTCTCCTTCCGGGACCCTCCTGCAGTCGGACTTCAAAGTCGTCCTCTCCCTGCACGCCAGGAGAAAAGGATGAAGGCCGTCGCTCCAAGTCTACATTACTCTCCCCGAACACTGATACATCTGTCCTCCTCACAACTTCTCTGCAGTCCGCCTGGCCCCCCACTTCAATGTCCGCCTCATCCATGGGCTTGTTGTCCAGCGTCATGATCCGGACTGTCCGGTAGGCCCCAGCGGGCGAGATTCAGTGCCTGTCTAGGACAGAAAGTGGAGACCCCCTCGTTTCCTTTCATTCATAAAAAAAGTCGCGCATCTGACTACATCCTGACTTTTGAGCCTCCCACTCCGAACTTCCCCCTCCTCCTCACGCAGTCTGTTTTAACACAGCTGCAGGTATCCACAAACCTGAAGCTGTGGGGGAAAAACACTTTATTTAATCAAAGATAGAGAAATTAAATGATGATACTGAAGGCGTGGTTACACTAATTACACTAACTCATGCATATTTTCTCCAGTGTATACACGCTTTAACTATAGTTGTTTTTTTTTTTGTTTTTTTTAATAAAGGTCTTATTTTTATTCTTTTCTTCCTTCTTTATATATTTTTTACTGTTGTTATTTGCTTTCAAGTACATTTTTAACTGCACGTCCATGATGCATATTATTTATTTATTAAACTTTTTGGGGATCTACACAGTTTTCTGACTCAGTAATTGTTGCGTGTGTACCGATTAAGTTGTTCTTTTTCTTGGCTATTATGCCACTTCGTGTTCTTATTTATTGTACCCTTTTTGTGTACAGAACTTTGCGACTATAAAAAAAGACTTAATACATTTCATTTGCTAGATCTGATGAATGGTATACATTAAGCAGTAAAACAATGCCTTCTAATTTAAGTGAAACTGCAAAACAGAAAAAGTATTTCACCCTTGCACCCTTCACCATTGCACAATAGGGTTGGAGAGCCAGGCTTAGCCATTTTATCTACTATCTGCTAATTAAACAATTAGCCGTTTTTTATGTACCCATAATGTTTCAGCAACAATTAAAATGAATAAATCTCCACAGAGGTCTTTAAGCAAATGTAACTGAGTAAATGCATAAGGCTCGTCTTTGAACTGCACTCGAGTATCAGAAGTACAAAGCTGGACAGGCTGCCAAGTACCATAAAATTTGATTTGTGTACATTCATTCATTATTGATTATAGCTGATGTTTAAATGACCGCAGCAGGTGAGACGTTTTGGAGCATGTGTAATGTAAAATAAGAGCAGGCATATGAATTTCATTGAGCTTGAGCTCTCTTTTATGTCCTTGGCTTACATAGCGCTCATTTCCTTCAGTATTCCTCTTTGCTGGATGGTTTAGCACATGGCAAGAGAGCCAACTCAAGAAGACGTAATCCATTTTGAAATAATAGCTGCACTGTATCAATCCGTGCGAGGCCACCCACTTGGCCAGCAGGCCTGTAGTGCATGGTGGGCTGAAGGAACTGTGGGAAGCCTCATTACTGAACATTTCTTCCCTCTCACTGTACTTTAATTTGATATGTGCACCCATTTGAAACCACTTTATCATTTTACAGTCACTGCAATGCTAAGCTAAATTCTTAAATGAAGAACGGGGAGACACAGATTTGTTCATGAATTTAATACAAACAAAAACCCATGCAAACACACACAAAACCCCTTTTCCCCATCTCACAGAAAACAGCAATACTAAGGAAATCTACACACCGATTTAACAAGCCAAATAAAATAATGTTCAGAAACAATGGCCCAAATAAATACCAAAGAAAAGTGACCACTTATTACAACCACAATTAGAAACAACAACAACAAAGACAACAAAATAAATAGCTTGATTTAACTTGTTCAACTAAATGTACCTGATGAACTTAGTAACTGAACTGTCGCTGTCAGGATTAGGAGCAGTAGGAGTGTTTACAGTTAATAACAGTGAAAAACAGCACTGAGCTCAGGGCCTGTACAGAAATAACTTTCTATTACAGCTGTCGGGTACTACTGACCATTATATGTAAGCGACACTGAAGCTATTTCGATGAAAAATGTCACGACTAAACTTTCCACTGAATGCGTCACTTTCTGACAGTGGTCCTTCAGTATCCCATTTATTTGTATAAAGGATTCTCAGCTCTGCTACAAAGTCTGTCTGTGCGTCCTCAGTATATCCCTCTTGGTGAAAAAAACAAAAAACAAAAAGCAAACCTTCTAAGCTCCATCACACATGCTAAATACAAATTAAGGAGCAGAAATAGGATTAGTACAGAAAAGACTTTAGTACAGATTATCTTCAGGCATTTTTCTCCATACAAATTTCAATGTTTTACAAGTTGTTGTTTTTTTATTACTTTTTTTGATGCACACAGTCATAGAGGTAAATGTGTACTATTGTCTGAGGTACAGTGCTATAACAGCAAAACGAATTTAAATACCTTGAGTCAGGTAAGAGGTAGTCATATCTGTAGTGAACTGTAAAGATTTACGAGAGCAGCGAGTATTGTTTCAAACTGTTGTGTGCGTTTGTGCAAAGCTCTGTCACATGTGGGCATAAAAACCTGTGCTGTGTGCAAGTTCCCTAGGTGGTGTGTTTCCGCTGAGCTGAGGTCAGCCTCACAAAGTTTCCACACTTGAGGCAGCACGAGTTGGAGTTGCCCTCTTTCCGAGGGATATGCCAACAGTTGACACAGCGCACCCTGTACTTCTTATACCTTCAAAAGTAAGAGAAAAAAAATGCAGTGGTGGTTCAACTATTTGCCCTTTAATGCTCAGGTGCATAAATGCTATTTAGCCAAATTATCATTGGCAGATGACTGATTTATAATAATACTACAAGGCATTTTACAAGCATGGACATTTAATACTTTTCCAAAGTAGATAATCTGCACATTCTTTTGAGCCCAGCACTACTCCTTATTTCGAAAGCTAACCTGTGTTTATTTCTGAAAGAGAAATTAAAAGCCAGTGAGTACTAACATACCGTTTCATGCAATCATGAGATTAATGCATTAGTCTGGGAAGGCATGCATGAAGTAAAGTTTCTGTAAGATGCAGTCAGACTCTTGTGAGAATGGAAAAAAAATAAGTTGATCATTTCTGATGTTTGTGAGGCCTGAACTTGTTTAACTGCACAGTGTTGTGGCAACTGACTGCTCAAAACATGATGAAAAATAATGGCAAAATAAGTAAACATCAACACAAACTGATTTGGAACAGGTTTCCAGAAAATACAAGTTAGAATATATTAATTCCTTTAAGCTATAATTCAACATCATCAATGAGGACTCAAAGAAAATTTGAGACTCTGTTAAAAATCACAATAATCCAACTGATTATTGTGATCAGCCCTAATGCACAGCTTCAGTGTTTAAGACACTGAGTATTGAATATCGAGCTACCTTATCCCACAGGCATTGCACAGTGGAGTCCCGTCCTCGGCATCTCTCCACATGGGGGTCTTCCTGGTGCAGCATGATGCACAAACTTTACCCTCTAGTGAAACAGAAATGAAAGATTAAGTAAGTAGCAGTAAAACTGAACTGAGTGTGCTTAAATAACTTATTGCCAAGCATATTTTTTATCTGAATTAAGGAAGTGTTTTAATGCAACCACACATTGCGACTACATTTGCAATAATCATTTAACCTCCTAGGACCTGGTGTCCACATATGTGGACATCACATTTTGGGTTGTCTAGACCACAATACTAAATTTTGCTCTACAAGGTCCTGATATCCTTTTCTCAGAAACTACATCAGGTAAAAAGATAATTCTTTATTTTTACATTTATCAGCTCCCAATCAGACCAAATAGCAAAGAGAAATTAAAAATGCATGCCATGAAAGAGTTCAGGTCTTAGGAGGTTAAAGATACATTTGTAATTTTACGCCTCAAAAACTTTATCAAATTATTAACAGATAACCGACTCCTTACAATAACCTCAATTGAGCGAAAGATATTTTAATTTTTTAAAAATAAAACTAAAATCTACAACTTCACTGGAACATTTATACTGCATTTTCTGTTAACTGACCAATATACGAGAACAAGGCTGCATATCTGTCGAGAAGATTGGCTCTTTGGTCTTTAAATGCTGGAAATACAGCGCACTGACATTAGCACTTTACCAAAAATGAAACATACGCAAATGTCAAATATTTATAGATTTGTAAAGAAAATTTGTATAGGAGAAGAAAAGATTAGAAAAATTATGAATGAAATTGAATGAAATTAAAGATATAAATTATGAAAAATTATTTAGAGTATTTTGTAATAGTGTTAGCACTCAGATCTTCAGCTGATGATAAGTACATTTATTTAAAGTTGAGTTTATTTTTCTGTTGTCTTAGCTGACATTCATGTTCTGGTATTAAGTTATTTAAACCACAACTTTCCTAAACACTTGTTTGAAACAGTCACACCTGTCTGACCCTGTTGGGTTACACATTTCTAAGGTGGTGGTGTCCTCTAGTGGAGATTATGGGTATCACACACAAATGCACTTCTATAACACTGTAATGCTGCAGATACTTTCATTTATAACTCATAATTAATTAAACATTAAAATATTACAACTATTTAATATACTGTATTTTATACACTTTGTTCTTATAAAAAGTTATACATTTTTATTTCCAATATTAATATATTGGGATGTTTTGCTGAGTGTTTCACCATCTGGGGTTAGTTTAGTGTTGTGTTCTGGATAAAGTCTCCTAAGACAAAATTTTTCTAAGACACACTTTTGGGCTGCACAAAAAAAATCTGTTTTTTCCTCATATTAATTTAGTTAAAGTTGAAAAATGCAGTGTGTCTGTATTAGGTAACTAAATAAAACTTTTACAAATCCAATCTCAAACTGTGTTCAGACTGAGAGGCCAACATGACCTGTAACACTTGTTCAGAATGTCTTTAATTTAATGCACATTATTATATTAAAAAAACAAAATAACATTGAAATTGTACTTTGAGCTTAATTTTTAACATTGAAAAATCAAATTAAAACAAGCAAAATACTCTGTAAACTCTTCTCTGCATCTTCTCTTAGATGATCCAGGAAAAACAGTTAAATAAACGAGCAGCTTGCCTGAAGACATAGTTAGGGGGTACTCACTTAAAACACTGGTTGTGTGGCCGTTCTCCTCATCTGAGCTGCTAGTTTTAAATGATTTCTGTGATGACCGTGTCCTCAGCCTGGGTTTTCTCACACTCTTGCAGAGTTCCTTGCTGTTGTGGGTACACACGGATAAAACACCAATAACGTGAGAGGATTTCATGTAAGCTGCTACCACGTTTTGTAATACATGGCGTGTACTGAAGATGTGTTTGTTTACCTGTATTTTGAAGTTATGAGAAGCCGACACTGTTCCCTGCTTTCGTCTAGCTCCGTGTCCATCCTGAATGTCACTCCCTGGAAGTCTGGGTCTTGAATATCAACACTACGACTGGGACGAGGCTGTTTTCTAGGAGTCTTAGTTCTCCACTGGTGCAAAGATGAACCGTGATCCTCCTTTTGCATTGTCCAAAGTTCTGCTTTGGATGGTGCAGAAGATTTTATCGGGGCAGTTGGAGGGGTGTCTCCATCTATGGGGGCATCTGCACATTCATCTGATTTTGAACCTAAGAGAGAATTCTCTGGAGCGCTGAATGTAAGTGATGGTGATTGTGAACAAAGTTGGATGGGGCTCAGAGGAGGCAGCCTGCTGTCACATTGGGCTTCCACAGATAAAGTAAGATTTGCATTAATATCTAGTGACAGTACTGGCTTTGATAGAGTAGTACAAGTCTCATCATCTGAATTACAAGTTAGCTTAGTATTAAGACATGCATTGTGTGCCTGTGATAAAGCATAATCAAAAAAGGGTACATTTAAAATATCCTGTTTGCTAGAAGAACAATCCTTCTCACACTCCTGGCTGCACCCAATTTGCGTGTTGACAGTGAAGTTAACTTCGGTTTTGCTGTTGTGTTGAGGATGCAGAGATGCTGTTGTACTGTCTCCCGGCAAGTCTGCTCTGTCAGTGTCTGTTTTTTCAGCAGTTTCAAGCTGAACACCCATCTCGGAGTTTTTCACACAGCACTGTAGTTTAAATCCATCTCCTGTGGGTCTTCCTGTCACTTTTTCATCAGTACTGAGTGTGATTTCTTGTCTCTCAAAGAGACGAGGAGGTGGGCCTAACATGAATTCACCACGTTCAATTGCAGCTTCTGTAACATCTGGTGCTGCAGTGGATAATGTGACTGTTGAATAGCCTGATTTTGTGGCAGACGAGGCTGAACTTGGGTCTAACATATCAAGATTTTCCAAATGAAGCAGCTTTTCACACTGCAAGTTGATCAGGCTCAGCACTTTCCAGGGACTATTGCGTTCACACTGTGATGTAGTTGTGATATTGCTGCTTTGACACTCCTCATTTACCGTTTTCAGCTCATTACATGGAAGCGAACAAGACAAAGTACAGTGGCAGGAACCATTACAGATATGAAATGAATGTGCATCGCCTTCCTTTTTCATTTCTAGAGTGTCCTGGTCAGAACTAGCAGAGGCTTCAAATGAATGTGGACTCTCTTCTTTTTTAATAACCAAACGATCCTGGCTATATGTCTTAATCTGTGATTCACTGGGTAGATTTGAGTCTGGGAAACTGTTGTGGATAGGGGATACAAGCTTGGAAACTTCTTGGAAAAGGTAGAAGAGTGCAGACTGGGGAGAATCTTGTTCCACTTTGCTCTGGTTTCCCTGGATAAAGTCAGCTTGCATCCTTGATTTTGTACTCATACTGAGGCAGAGTCTGCAACATGAATATGAACAAATAGCTTTAGGACTAGCTGAGGTAAATCTGTGCATGTTTTCCCTATTCTTTCCCTCTAGTCTTCGTCTTTTCTCTATTACAAAATATTGTACCTTCAGCCCTTTACACCTCTGACATGACAAATATGCTTCCTACCACAGGTCATTGAAAGATATTAGTTTCTATCAACAGTCCACAAGCAACAAGTTGACTGCAAGCAGCTAAATATTTTATATAACGAAAAATAATAGCATAGTGTCATTTGGCCTACATATCTGGGACATATAACTGGAAGACAATTTAGGGTTCAAAGATGGTTAAATTGGACGCTATGTAATTTTCCCGTTACGTATTTAAGGAAAAACAAATTATTTTTAATAAATTATTGACCATTAATAAATACTCTATAAATTTCAGATAAACAGCTGTTAAGATCTACCTTGCCCAGCTTTTAAATAGTCACACTTTTTTTGTAGAAATTTCACTATTTAATTTCAAAGTTTTATTTATTTTGACAGTATGTTTGCACTAAGTACCGCAGCAATTTCCTAATGTTGTAAACCTGCTCAACATTTGGCAATAAAACCCTTTCTGATTCTGATTCTGATTTTTTATTTTTTTAAATACACAATTCATATAATAATTACGTCTATTACAAGGGAAACAGATTAAACAGATTAAAAAGATTTCTTGCCAGCTAAGAAAGTAATTTATAAACATGTTATTAAAAATTATACAGTAACCGTATGGTATTACACAAGATTAATTATCAAGATAATTAATTTATTAATTTTATTTATACATTATGACATACAAATGACATAAATACTCAGGATCACAGAAATGCTGTTTTTTTATATACACATTCTGCTCAGAAAAAGATACTAGGAGTCGATTGTAAGACTCAAAGTCAAGGAGGTTCTTTTGGTAATACTGGGTAACAGAGTTTTATTAGAGCGACACATTAAATCTGGTCAGAAAAGAATGGAATGTACAAATTATATTAAGAGGACTGACATTTGTCTACCTTTGGTGTTAGCACAGGAGTCAATCATTCATCACTTCCTCTTTATTGTCACTAACAATGTTTTTCTCTTCCTTTTCCAGACAAGATAGGCGCAACACTATTTTAACTGTTATATTTGGATCAATTTTTTTTTTAATAAATTACATTTTGTCGCAGAAAAAACGTGTAATTTACACAGCAAACGTATGTTTTGGTATTTTGTGCATGGATTAATGCACATAGGTGAAACAGAAAATGTCATGCCATTGCAGAATGGTCCATGCATGCTACCTGAGGCTATCCTAAAACTGAGCTAATGCGGCCAATTATATGCATGCAGTTACAGCAGATAAGCTAATGCTATGTTTGTTTTTGTATCAAAAAACAACTTTTAAAAAAATGTAACTAGTTCAACTCACCGGAAAGACTGTAACAAAACTTTTCTGTGGCGTTTAAATGTGTTTGGGAACGTCAAATATCGCACTTCCTGCCTTCTAGAACGTCGAGTACCCTAAATTTTTCGCGGTCGTCGAGCCGTCGCGAGCGCAGCAGCAAATCCCACTAATATTACGTTAATGCGTTAACATGAATGCTTTTGAAATCATTGATTTTTTTTTTCTCTTACAGGCCATGAATGAACTAAGGCCTAAAAGTTTCATCTAAAATAGATAATTCTATAGCGCATGCAAGCATGTGATTATATTTAAATAAACTCTGTAGGCACTGACTCACTTCATGTAAACTCAGTATCAGATCTCAGTAAGCACCCGTTAAGTTAAATGATTGCATATTCCGAACCATTATCTGTAATCGTGCATCACCTTCACCTCCTGCCATAATCGATCTTTGTCTTCTATGTTTTTGACCTGCGATGGCCTCTAGCTAACAGTGTCTTTATCATGAGGCATGAGATGAACACGTTTAAAACTCGTGGTCTAACTCTAACTACAAGCGTTCAGCCCACTCTACCCTGACATTCATGTGGAGTACCAATCTCGACGCTCACCCGTGATCTTCAATCCGTCGTCAAATAAAAGATTAAGCGTGTCGATTTACTGGGGAACTCGAACCACTGAAGCTGGTTGCTATGACTGGATCAGATTCTGGGGCCAGAAGAAGGTACGCGGGTGTTTTCCGTTTGCTAGATTACAGCCTGTCTGGGTATAAAAGCTTTGCCACTCCTAACTCCTGTTCATTTTGTAGCTGCTGCTTGCCTGGATACGCGAGTAGACAAAACCTTTTTCTTTTCCCCGGCAATGACTGTTAGCTAGTCATGCAGCCAGTAATGGTTATTTAACTGTTGGTGAGTCAGTGATAAGGTCGGTATCGTGGCCTTTGAGTTGTTATTGTAAGGTTGCTGGCTAAAGAGTTAAGGCCATCACCAGGTAACCACTTTGACAGGGGGCTATCTGGTTGAAGTTGCCATTTCACTTTTAACAACCTTTCACTGATGTACATTTGCACTAGCAGTCACACACATGAGGTTATAAAATAAAATGTGTACAAAAGCAAGAGCCACGTTTAAATTCACCACATGCTTAACGGTTGCGAGTTGAGTTTTTTTGCACTTTGGTTCTTTTTAGCTCCAAATTCATAGGGATGCTTCCTGAAACCCGACTTGCATTAGGCTCAACCACTCCAACCTCACTATCCTTCACAGTTATGCCATTTTCTGCAACTGCTGCAGAAGCACTGAGCTTTGGTTAACCAATTAACTTCAGCTTGGGCAGCAATAACCTGGGTGACTGAAGTGTTTCAAGTTGTTCATCAGTAGAATTCATCTGAGGGGGCACAATGACCTTTTTGGGAAGGCCCAGGCCCCCAGGTAATGAGTGCACTATTCAAAATGGCTTTTAAAACAGATTTTATTGCACAACTTAAAATATTTGTATTTCATTAGACATAAAATACACAATTCACTTGTGTGCAAGTTGGACAAGTACAGTAGACTTGAGTAAAAGGTAGATGTGGTAAACTTAAACAATGGTAACATGAAGATCACCAGCTTCCAAGCAGACATACTTCCACTGCCACCATCCTGCTGTGGATCCAGCTGGACCAGATCCTCTAATCAAGCCTTAATCACTGACAGTTACAAAGAAATGCTTTAAAACACCTTTTTATCTGAAATGCAATTCACATGAATGTTTCTGAAATGTTTGGAGCAAATACAAAATAAGTTTCAACAGTATAAATTCTGCTTTGATTTCTTAGGAGCCCGTGTTTAAGAATCAGGCAAACATGACTGTTTATGGCTTTTTTTCTGTCTTGCAGAATAGGATGATTGTGGCAGTGAGCATGTACTTCTACATCATAGACACAAAAATGTATAAATGAGCATGGTGCATACAAAAGTAAATGCTATGCATATAATACCTGACAAGAGTGATAATAATGGACTAGCCAAAACGATAACAATCTTGTGATACTTGTGCGCATTTGAGCTGTAACAAGGAATGTTCCATTAATCAGCACACAGATTTAACTCTGTTAAATAAAGTCTCCCCCTGCAGTTCTCTTTTTTTCCAAAAAAAAAGAACAGTTTGATTGAATTGTGTCTTAAAGCTGGCCTGAGAACACACCACAAACCCCCCCAAAACAAAACAAAAAAAATACAGGATTTGTTAAACATCTTTTCGTTTTTTAAAGTTTTTTTTTCCCCCCCGAAGTAACATCACCTACTGTGAGATGTAGTGTCTGACTCTGCCTGATCTGCAGGGACTGTCCTGTCAGTGGTTAACTGTAGAATTAGTCAGTTGTTAAGACATCTTGGGAGTTGCTACGGACTTTTCTATCCTTGTCATGCCTTTCTTCATGGTTGCACCCCCCTCCCAAACTCAAACCAGTACATATGGTGCCTAGCGCAAAGCTAAAAGCTCCAATTTTTCTTCACACCCCATCTTCACCCTCTATTTTACTTCTCAGTGAGGTTTGGGGACATGGCCATCCACGTAGAAGTTCCTGGTGACTTTGGGCAAGGTGAGTTCAATCCCATCAAGCTCCGAAGTGAGAATGATCTGACATCCCAGCCTGGAGTTCTCCTGCAGCATCGGCGCCATGTCAAGCATGTCATCCTCCCTATGAATGGATATATGTGTCAATAATAATGATTTTCTTTCGAACTGCATCACATAGATTTGTCAAACTTAATGTGACATGGTTAAACGAGATGGCACTGGTAGCAGTCCTACCTCTCTTCAGGTTCTGGCAGTTTGTCAAAATGAGCAGCACTCACATAAACGTGACATGTTGAGCAAGCAAGAGACGCCTCACAGGCTCCTAAATATTACAAGACACAAATATCTCAATGACAGTGGTGCAAGGATAATGGTGTTCATCTACAGTTCATCTGTAACGACCCTCACCTTCCAGGTCAATGCCATGCTTGTGAGCCAGGTAGAGGACATTGTCTCCGACTTTAGCTTTCACAGGGATCCTCTGGCCTGACCGATCTATATACACCACGTTGACACTGAATAGAAGACAAACTATTAAAAGCAACAAACAAACAGGTGATACAACATCTCATGTCTGTGACTCTGATCTGTCAAGATTAGATGAGCTTTTAAAGTAAATTTGTTTTTTGTTTTTCAAAGAAACAGACATTTATGTGCGTTTGGCCATAATTCAAGTGTTTATTTCACCATTCTCAACTTATAATATCCAAAATATATATAAATAATGAAGTCTGAAAATCTATAAATGATTTTATCTATTAAGTATCAGAGGTCTATTTTTTAATCTTATCTGGCATTTTATTTATTTTTAAATAAGAATAACTTTAAATGCAACAAGAGGTCCACTTATTTTTAAGTATGTGCTCTCAAATTAATAACTCACATGAGCACTCTGTAGTGGTTTAGGGTGCTTTTAAACTGGATCCAGCCGCTGCCTTGGTTGTGAGTTTTAATTTTTCCATTTACACTAACGTGTAACTTCGGCTTTAGTTTTTGACAGAAGTAGCTGTGATAACAATTCTTCTTAAAAGTATTACGATGTATCCATTTATGTGCAGTTCACCATGCCCTGTTATTTCACAATAAAAGCCTCAGCTGACTTACACATCCTCAGGGTCCTCTGCATTGGAGCTCCCCTCCTCACTGTGGTAAAGACCTGGGGAAAGAGCAACACAGCCATCATTACTGTGAGAGTATTCAAAGGTGACATCAGCTCCTTCACTTTGATAATGGGACTGATTTACTTGTTGCACCCAAGTTTCACATCCCTAACTGGGAATGCTGAAACGAAGTTACACAAGTGTTATTGAACCGGCTTTCCAGGCAGATTACTGCTAATTTTACTGACCTCCTGCAAGCCAAACTTGGCTGGCATCGCCGATGACTGAAACTTCACCAAGAAGAAAACTTATGAGCACTTATTCAGACTCATCGTAAAAAAACAGTCCTGACAGGAAAACCGGCTTTAAGCTAAATGTTAGCAGGCTGCACCACTCACCTATACTCGTCTGTAAGTGTCGGTTTATCGTCCGGAGACTATCAAAGGACCCCCTCCTTTGTAAATTAGCCACATTTTTCGCATTACACTTTAACCTGAACAGTGGACACGTGCTACAGTCCGGGATAACTCGAGAAAGCCTCAAAGTCAGTCCCATGCTCGACCGGACTGCAGCAGAGGCCGCCATGACTCTATTTTGGTCACATGACTGCACGCAGCCAATAGGAAACAAGCAAAGGAGCGGCGACATTTCTGCTGTGTAGAGCTGCTCTGACAGCAGAGGGTGCCCCCGCGTCACCAGCTGCACGTGAGAGAAGGCCGATTACGTCTGTGTTACAAACGTTTACACGTGGACCTAAATGAACTTATACGATAAAATTTAGTAAAAGTGCTAAAAGTGACAGAGCTCATTATGCTGAAAGGAGCCTGTGAGAGGGACTGTCTATGATAGTCATTAGTGTTGCTGTATTAATATGTAAATGCTGCATTTTTGAACTTTCTTTTCACTGCTTATCTGTTTAACAGGTTGCACATATGAATAATTTTATGATACAGCTTACTATAAAAAGTCAGCACACAACGCTCTCATATATTTTAGAAATTGAAGTACGTAAGTAATTCAGTACCACAGGAATTTGTACTGAAGTACAGCACCACAAAAAAGTCTCGAGCCATCCCTCATTTATTTATACTTATACACTTTCACACAGGCAGATTTCCATGTAATTCCTTACAATGAGGAAACTGCACAAGTGAATGACAAAAAAAGTGGCAGGCATAAAAGAAAACTACCCACAGCGGATGAACAGTATCTGAAAGTCATGCACTTAAGAAAGAGCAGAAGATCCAGCACAGACCTGACACAGGACCTGAGAGATGCATCTTGCCCCTCTGCATTTGCTGTTTGATTCAGCCTCAACAGAAATGGTCTCAGTGAAAGGGTGGACGTGAAGAAGGAACTGCTAAGGAAGGGAAACAGGGAGAAAAGGCTGAGACGGCAACAGGTCTTATGGAATGATGAATCTGAATTTGACATTTCTGGTTCAAATCGTCATCAGTATGTATATAGGATATAAAGTATCTACAGCCATCTGTAAACCACGGTGGAGACTGTCAGTTTGAGTCTAAATGTCAAAGCTGATAGAATTCAGAATGCAAAAAAAATAATAATAATAATTTGATCCACCATGCAAAACCATCTGGGAAGGATCTGAGAGCCAATATAATATTTTTTTTATATGAAAATGATTCCAAACATTCTGTCAGTCCAGTAAAAGCAAACTGGGACAGAAAGCAAAACACACACGCTCACACAATGGAACATGGGAGCACAGTGGTGTGGTGGTTAGCACTGAGTCATCATAGCAAGAAGGTCCTGGGTTTAAATCCACCGACCTTCAGCATGTTCTCCACATGTGTGCGTGGATTCTCTTTGGGTACTCTGGCTTTTTCCCACAGTCTCAAGACATGCAGTCAGTGGGATTAGTTTAATTAGTGAATGTGAGTGTGAATGGTTTTCGAACAACAGACAAACAACAGACTGGAGACCCATCCAAGGTGTATCCTGCTTCTTACCCTGCCTCTCCCCAGAGCCCGGACCTCAACATTATTAAAGCAGCGTGGGATCATTTTAACAGAGAACAGAACAAAAGGCAGCCAACATCCAAAGAAGAGCTCTGAATTTACTACAAGAAGCCTGGAGAACTATTCCTGAAGACTACTTAAAGACAGTATAAGAAAGCTTGCCTATGAGAGTACAGGTCATGTTCAGAAATAAAGGTGATCATACCTAATACTGACTTTCAAGCTCCCTAGACTTTTACTATCTATGTTTTTGCATATATACTCTATTTCCATTTATGTTTTCAAATGTTTCAATAGATATTCAACAAGTATTGGCTTTCAACTGAGTCATTGCTAAAGACTTTTATACAGTTGTATAAACTAGCATAGAAAGACAATACTGAAGAACTAATACCTTAAAAAGATCATTGATGAAGTGTTCGAGATTACATTTAACCACAGGAGACTCAGTATAAACTGAAATCTAAATAACAGTTTAAAAAAAAGAACAGACTGAACTCAGTACAAACAGCAAGATTAGTTTGCCTCCATTAGGCACCAGCACATCTAAGTTATTATAGACTATAAAGGTTTTTTTATTTTACCTTCTATTTAAACAAAATGTCTGGTAGAAATACATTTTCCATACACTTAGGAGCTATAAGCACATACAAGTGCAAAACATGCTTCAGTGTTATAATATAAATAATGTCTTAATGTAAAAAAAATATGGCAGTACATTTCAAACTGTTTAAAAGAAGAAATTTTATATAACATACTTACGCAACACAGCTGCAGCTTTGACTAGTCTAAGCCTGTTAAAATTATATGGTTCTGATTAAGGAAGCAGGTTCTATTTCAGAAGTATTAGACAGTTTTGCCCCAGTGCTTCCCTCTGTGAATGGCCTACAGTACACAACAATAAATTCATGTTTTGCCCTGTTCTGCATGTGCTGAAGGCAATCTTAGATAAGAAATGATGCAGGCTGGCAGCAGGACCCTGTATGACTGAGACCACTGTGTGTAAAGACAAAGACGTGATGTTATGACTACAGGCAGGTTAAAGGCTCAGCCGCTCTGTTTCTCTCTTGCTCTGTCTCTTGTGCTCAACTTCCACTCGAGCAAAAAGTCAGCTGCTATTAAACATGTAACCCTTTTGCAGAAAAGCGCTGCGTTGATACTTGAGGTGTAATTTATTGGCCTCAGGGACCATATAATAAAAAACGATGAGCTCATTCTGCGTGATATCACTAGAAGTCTTGTTTCACTTCTTATCTTTCCTTCACTGTGTCATAATGAACTATGTTTTGGGGAAAAGCAGACACTTACAGTGGGTTTAAGATGCACACTAAACCCCCCATCTGGTTCTGGCCGTGGAGGTTCCTCCCATGTGGATGGCAATAAAAAGTAAATGGGGACCTCTGTCTGCTTTTTTCCCTTTATTTTATAGTAAGCCCTTGCACTCAACTCGCTGGCATATAGATTATAACTCTTAATGTACTCTAAATCCACATAATGAAACACTGTTACACTTTTATGTGTGTACTCACGCACACATGCACCACACACACACACACACACACACACACACACACACACACACACACACACACACACACACACACACACACCTGCACAGTACTATCTGAGTGTCTGAGAAGTCTGTGAATTTAGATCCCCTACTACATCTTTTGTCCTGAGGTCCTGCAGGATCGCTGTGGTGTGTGTGTGTGTGTGTGTGTGTGCGTGCGTGCGTGTGTGCATGCGTGTTTTTGAGTGTGTATTGACATGTATTGGGTGGAGTTTCTTAACGCTTGACTTGGTTAGCTAGGTGGCCTGTAGCTGTTCCGTAAGATTACATTTTCTTTGCTTCTTGATGACTACGCTGTGCAAAAACTCAAACACCCCCACATTCATACTTTTTTAATCTACTCACAACTGTAATATTTAAACAAGGCACTTCTTAGAAACACACAGCACACACCCTTGGATTAAAAAAAAAACCCAAAACCCTCTCCTAACAAATGTTGCTAACCCAGAGTTAAGCAGAGATATTATGAATAGTGCAGAGACATTTTGCAGTTATGCAGTGACCTGGTGAATCTCCAGGAACTACAGCATGCATATATGTGTGCTGCTTATGTTTCCAGGGACATGGAAAAACAAATTTTTTGTCTGCAGTACTTTGGGTGCTTTCAATTACTCCTATCAGCACTCCCCCTGTTCTTTTTCCTTGTTAATGACACCCCACCCTCCCACCTCTCTCCAATGCACCACAATGCAGCTTTTCCCGCCCTCTTTTTAACTTTAAACAACTGCTATTATATAACATACACTCACTGGACACTTTGTTAAGTACACATGAACAGCCTACTTATTTGTTGAATGCAAATTTCAAATCATCCAATCACCTGCAACTCAGTGCCTTTAGGCATGTAGACATGATGAAGGCCACTCACTGAAGTTCAAACTGAGCATCAGTTAAGCGATTCTGGATGTGGCATGGTTGTTGTTGGTGCCAGACAGGCTGGTCTGAATGTTAAAAAAAAAAACTGGGATTTTCCCGCATAACCGTCTCTGGGGTTTACAGAAAATGGTCAGAAAAAAAGGCAAATATCCAGTGAGCGACAGTTCTCTGGAAATGGCTTGTTGATGACTTGCCAGAGGTCGGAGCAAAATGGCTAGACTCTTTCGAGCTGACAGGAAGGTGACTCAAACAACCGCTTATTACAACCAATGTATGCAGAAGGGCATCTCTGAATGCACAATGCAGCAAACCCTCAAGAAGATCGATTACAGCAGCAGAAGACTACACAGGAGCAATGAAACTGGACAACAGAAAATTGGAAAAGCATTGCCTGGTCCGAGGAGTCTCTTCTGCTACATTCAGGTGTCAAGGTTATAGTTTGGCATAAACATGAAAGCATGGGCCCCTCCTACCTTGCAACAGTCATTCAAGCTGGTGGTAGTGTAATGGTGTTTTTTTGGCACACTTGCTGAACATGTCCTTCCCTGCGTGATCACAGCATAACTGACTTCTGATAGCTGCTTTTAGCAGGATAATCACAAAGCTCAAATCATGCCAAGAGAAGAAGAGAAGAGTCCCATCATGGATGTGCAGGTGACAAATCTGCAGTAACTGTTTGATGCTGTCAAAATCTGGGGAATATTTCCAGCGCCTTGTTGAATCTATGCCATGAAGAATTAAAGATGTTTCAAAACCAAAAGGGGGTGCAACCCAGTACTAACAAGCTGTACCTAATAAAGTGACCAGTGAATGTATATTTATGTATATTTATTCAGCCACTGCCAGAAAAATACCATAAAAGATTCACCCTTAACACAAACATTTGCCATGCAGGTAAATCCATACGGTATATCTTGCTTTGTACGTTGATCTCCAAGCTATTCAAAAGTGATCAATAACAGCCAAAGAGCTGGATGACGTCCCTTGTTGTTTTTTTTTCTTTTCATAAGGGTCATGTATAAGTTACCCAATGAGTATTTAACCACAGGGGAAAATAGTCCCCCAAATTTCACCACGTAGGCTACTCATTTCTGAATAGCATTTGTAAAACTTAGTTTAGCCTTAATAAAAAATAAAAAATGGAGCTATACATGTGGGTGTTGTTATGGAAGCAGTAACAAATGGAGTCGAGGATGAGCGCCACCGACTGTGTTAGTCAAAAAGAATTTAGATCACTGACAATAGGAAGATTATAGAATAACAAATTGGGTTGTTTGTTTCCATTAAGAATAAAAGAAAGTGTAAGTTCTTGAATGTGTGCGAGTGTTGGAGGATTTCGCTTAAAAATGTCTGCTTTCTGTTCACATTTCATTTCCTGCATTTAATGTCGTTTCTGGCTTTATTGTCAGTATCATCAGTTGTGGTGTTGTTTATTGGGCCACTAAGTTGAATGACAGCAGCACTTTTGTTTGATTTCAGATGTTTTACTGCATTCCTTTGGGACCAATCTGCCTAGAGTTAGATGGATGTCAGATGTGCGATTTTAAGGAAGTGAACAGTTTTAATGCTTTATGGAACAGCACTGGCTTTGAAGCAGCTTTGAATGATGCAGCCAAAGAATGCATTTATTTCCTTCAGCTTTTAGTGCCCGGCTAAATGAGACCTTTATGTTAAAATGAAATGTTGAGATTAGTTTCATCATCACTGCTGAATCGCTGCTGACTATGTTTTGTAATTGAGTTGCATTTAATCTTATCTTCATCTTAAAGCTTGAAACCAGTGTGTGTTTGCATATTTCATTTCAAGTGCATGCCTGCATATGAGCAGCACGGTTATTGTCCCATCCTCTCCGATGAGTCACACACACTAATTAGAAGCAGGTTAAAAAAAAAGAAAGTGCCCTTATGCCCTTTCATGCTTCACGAGTGTGGGAAAGCTTGTTTCTCAGCCAGGCAAAAAGGAAACTTACCATAATCTGAGTAAACACGGCAACAGCCTGGGACCTGGCATCACGGCATGATGAATGCTTTCTTACTCAGTGTCTGGGAGAGCTTAATGCTTCCGGGACTCTTTCTTTATGTACTGTATGTCAAACATTTAAATGTGAGAAAACTTCAAGAGTCTCCCTGGGGCCTGACACTGTGTTGCATTGTTTTTAATTAATGACCTTTTACACGCAACACACAAAAGTTGTGCAGAGGCCAGCAAATGAAACGTTTGCTTTAGTTTGATGTCTAGACGCAGTTTTGTGTTTTCGAACTCTGTTTGACTTCTGTCTGGCCCCTGATAGACAGCATTGACCGCTGACTGTTGACCTTTGACATCAGATAAAGAAAGGCTGCAGAATTAGGTCAGAAGCTTGAGGTGATGGAGGTGTAACAAATTGTGTCAACAAATCTGAGTACACAAAGAAAACTCTGGATCTGCTCTAATTTGGCTTGAATGTTATGAACATAAAATGGAGATTTAAAGAGAAAACAGCAGTGTCAACAGCATGATCACATCATTCCATGCTTATCCTTCATCATTGTCAACAAATCCAATAAAAAGAGCGTCACCAGAAATCCTTTAGTCCACACAGAAAAGTTTCTGACTTGCTTTCCTTGCATGTGACGCCTGTCTCCTGGCCCAAGAAATCTGTATTTTGTTTCCTACTTTATCTGCTGTTACTGTCTAACATATTAACAATCAGAGTAAACGATGGAGCTGCTGGGGATAGTTTGTTGTGGCTAATGAACACACATTTCATTTGGTACTCTTGCAACAGAAGAGTGGGAGGAGGTACTTCTGACGTTCTTCTTTTGAGAAATAAAAGCCCAGTTAATTTATACTGACAATGCAACTGGCAATACAACATGCAGATTACAAAAATTTTAGATTCCAGCTTTGGATAATGCAATTATATGATTTTTCCAACATATTTTTTTCTCTGTCTGCTCCACTGCAAGGATGGCCGAGGCTCATGCCAACGTATTTTGCCAAAAATAAATTCTAAATAATCAAGGCTGTCATGATTCAAACTTTAGGCTTGTAGAGACATATTTCTGTGTAAAGTATCTCGGAGAATATTGTTTAAAGAGAACTTTATGCCACACAGAACTGTGGAAAACAAAACAACCAGCACTCTGTTCCTCTTTTTCGGTCTATTTACAGAAGCAGGACCGTGCAAGAGCGCGTTGCACTGATGTGCTTCTTGTCACTGATTTTGCTGATTAAAAGAAAAACACCTCACAGGACCGAGTGTACCATCTTCTTCAGCTTCTCCTTCTGTCAGAGCTGCTAAAGCAAATTGAGCTGTCAATCACATAGTGGTCACCATGGAATTGTCATCAATCTCCAACTTGGAACATCAGACTGTGAACAACAGACTGCTTCCTGTTGTCAAGGCAGCAAAATGATTGATAAATTAAGTAAGGACAGACGTGCTTCTAGAAGCAAGTCACTCCACTTAGAAGCCATTTTGATAAAGCCTCCAGCCACATATTTGGGCAGTTAATATGAAGCATTATCTAAATGAGCTTAAATTTCAGTGGTTAGTGGGATATAAAACTGCATGTTTGACAGTTATGCTGCCCCATTTCAGGACATTTGAATGTCACATCTGTTTAAAGTCTCTAGTAGGGAGTGTTCATCGGCATGCTTATAGGACTGCCGCTTAACAAACAGCGCTAAAAAATGCCAACTTGTATACCACTGCATCGCACTCTGATCTGGAAATTGTTATCCATGCCTTCATGTCATCACATCTGGATTGTTGTAATTCACTGTTCATTGGTTTTAACAAAGCATCCTTGGAACGTCTGAGGTTATTCGGGATGCCATTGCGAGGAGTACTCACATGTCACATCCTTGCTAATTCAGTTGCACTCTCTCCCCGTTGACTTGAGAGTCCACTTTAAGATTCTGGTTTTGACTTTTTCACATACATCAGTGAACCTTTGCATCCATACGTTCCCATCCCATCATACAAGGTTGAGAACTAAAGGCGACAGAGATTTTGTAAAAGTGGCGCCCAGACTCTCTCCCTCTGAGCCTGAGATCTGTGGACTCCTTAGTCTCGTTTAAAAGGCAGCTAAAAATTCATCTTTTAAAATTTGCTTTGTGGCAATTTTTTGATTTTATGTTCCAGCATTTTTGTTGTGAAGCACTTTTGGATATTTATCTTGAAAGACTCTATATAACTGAAATTTAACTTTACTAGGTGCATATGAAACGAATCAGATCAACAGTGACCATAATTGACCCACCTGGAGTTTCAGACCTGGCCTCTGTTAAACATTTAGTCAGAGAACGACGTCTCCTCGGGGACTGAGAGGTGCTAACTCTGTGACAAACTGGACTCTGTTTCACTCCACATGTTCCAAGAATCCATTTTTACTGCAGCTGTAAATGTTTCCTCATTTCAACAGTATATTTCAAAATGAAGGATCAGCCTGTATCAAATATCATTCTTACATGTCACATTATAAATTTAGCTTCAGTTTTTTATTTAATAATAATAAAGAAAAGAAGGATAAAGGGGTGCTTGCCAGCGCGTGCTCACTCTGTCCAACCTAATGAACGATCTATATGTGGTTAGTGTTTGACTTTGTTGAACATTAACATTTCTCAAACTGTCATGTCACACTGAATTCAAGACAGATGTTTTTTTTATTGACTCAACCAGCATGAACAGGCCCTTGTTTGCCTGTTTTGCCCAGGCAAACATCAATGCATTACTAAGCCTCTTATTTGCATTCATCTGTTTTTGTGCGTCCCTTTAGTTCACACTCTTTAATAGTTAAACTGCATGCGTCAGCTTCTGCCTTAGGCTCAAAGCACAGACAGGTAAACAAATGATTTGGTTGAAGTAACTAAGGCTCAAATTGTACTTTTGAGATGTCTCCAAAAGTTGAATCTGTTCATCTGGACGTAGCGTTTTGTGGGAGAAACGTTTCGTCACTCATCCAAGTGACTTCTTCAGTCTCAGCTGACTGCAGGTTTCCCCAAACCTTATAAACAGAACATTTGCATAATGACTGAAACCAGCCCACTGAAGGAACAATGGGCTGTGAGGTCAGTTCCTTAATCATAATTATGCAAATTCCCATGACCATTGATCAACAACCACTGATCAAAACCCACTGATCAAAGAACACTGATCAATGGCCATGAGTACCATTCACAGAGAGTTGGGGAATGGCTGCAATCACAGTGTTGTAAGATGGCCATTTACGTGAAGAGGGAAAGACCATCTCTGAATCGAGGAGGGGGCCTAAGGGTACATCTTTCGCCATCTTACAATGCTGTGATTGCAGCCATTCCCCAACTCTCTGTGAATGGTACTCATGGCCATTGATCAGTGTTCTTTGATCAGTGGGTTTTGGTCAGTGATTGTTGATCAATGGTCATGGGAATTTGCATAATTATGATTAAGGAACTGACCTCACAGCCCATTGTTCCTTCAGTGGGCTGGTTTCAGTCATTATGCAAATGTTCTGTTTATAAAGGTTGGGGAAACCTGCAGTCAGCTGAGACTGAAGAAGTCACTTGGATGAGTGACGAAACGTTTCTCCCACAAAACGCTACGTCCAGATGAACAGATTCAACTTTTGGAGATTTACTTTCCTGGATGATTGAGAATGCATCAAGACGATACTTTTGAGATGATTAAACCAGGCAGTTGACTAGAACATTTTCCCAGTATATCACTAAGGTAAACATTGTTCTGACTGTCTAAATGTTATTTATATTCCATAGATTAATTGAACACTTTCTCTTTTTAATCTCAGTAAATTTTTACAAAATGTGTCAGTGAACTATGGGCACAAACTCTAGACATTATTTCTGCATGACCCAGCATACCTGACTTATATGTCATTCGCTTTCAAACTCTACATATCTCCTTTCCCCCTTTCTCAAATAAACCCCCATCTCTCACCGGCTCACCAGCAATGACCAAAAACAAACACGAGCACAACTTTTCTTCACGTCAGACACACATATCTGCAGAATAACCAGTCTAAACAGAGTTATCAGTGCAGCTGGCAGACTGGAACGACTCAGAGAATCATGAGACAGGAAACCTATTTTGTGTGTGGCTCTGCTATTGTTTTATAGTTGCGTGACTTGATATCAGACTATTTATACAAACAATGTATTTCTTAATTTTTAAGATTATGAAACGGCCGCTTTGGGAGACTTGAATGTATTAATACTTTATTTCCTTTAAAGGCCACAAAGTCTGGAGGAAAACATTTAAAACCCCCATCGTGTCAGGCTGTTAATGATATCTAGATTTGGTCAAAGTCAACAATGGCTTGTTAAAAATTATTTATAATAAAGGATATTAAATGATTGTTCTGATATGAAATAATAAGTTAAATCTTTTATGTCTGGAGTTTATCGTTGCACGTGTGAGGGTACGTGCCATTTGTGTGTGCAGTATACATCCTAACGTCAGCGTCTCCTGTCTGTGTGGTGTTGGTGTCTGGAGCTGGACGTGTTATCACTGCAGAGCAGGGATGATAAGAGATACACTGTGTAGGCCAAGCATGGATATGTCGCTGTCCTTACTATGACTGTTCATAGTGGCACTTGCTATCCCCAAGTAGCTGGTTTAAAGTAGGACCACATTTACAGATAAAAAGTTTTATATGATTTGTTAATGTTATTCAGTTTTTCAAAACTGTAATGAGTCTGGGAAGTGAATTAAATTTTACATTTTGACTTTAGGGCCACAAATTAAACTGCTGTATTGGGGTTAAGCCAGAAAAAAATAAATAAATAAAAGTGTTGGTGAGTTAAGTAAATGGGCGAATTCCAACAGAGTCTAAAGAAGTTGTGTTAAATCAAGTTAAATTCTTTCTGACACCCTTTTTTTAATAGTCGAATGCTTGTTTTCTGTATGCAGGGCATCACTGTCTAGTCTAGAAAACTTGAAAAACTACTAAAAGAGAATAAAAGCACCTCCTGCAAAGAGATCTGTTTTGCAATGGTTTCAAGGATCTCAACATGTGTGAAATCAGTTAAAGTTCTGCCATACGAACAGCTCCTCAGTAAATTTGTTTTGCAGTCATGAAATGAGATCTGCAACCACTGAGGGTGAGCGAGATGCAGACAAGTTTTTTTTCCCTTCTTCTTCTTCTAGTGCACTTCAGATTTAATCTAGGTCTTTCTCTTATGTTGGCGTTAGGGCCCAAAGCTCAACAGTGGTTGAAGACATGTGAGAAGATTAGTCTCTCTGAGCTCTAAGAGAGCTGTGATGATTTAAGATTTAAGCTACGCTTAAGCAAACTTAAACAAAGCCTTCATTCTTTTTACATCTACATTGTTTGTGCAGCAGGCCGAAGGAAGATTATGAGGGGACAGATTTATGAGGAGATGGATCAAGGAGTGTGCAAGAGAAACAACCCAGCTGCATCTAATCAAAATCAGGAAAAGTCATCTTGTTCAAATTGGCACCGAATTTTTATTATAATATGAATTCAGAAAAGACACATCCAGTTACATGAAGTGTATTCCAAAGAAGAGTTGAGGGTTTATATTACATATTTTGTTAAGTAAATGAACTTCAAGTCACTTTTCATATTCTAAAAATTTGTCTACTGTGTGGAGATGTTATTATTTGCATGGCTTTCGTTATGGAAATTAACACATATGCATCTGAGCATTACCGCCAAAACTTTCTACAGTGTGGTTTTTTTCTCACCACTTGCAATGTTGATGGTTTGATCTCCAGCCCACTCGTACACATTTAGTAGAACCTGTAGTTACAGTGAAGAGATGCTATGTTAGTCATGTCTTCACTTTCCCTTTTCCAGTTGATACATTTCAGCACCCCTTACCCGGCATATCCATCACATTCTCTCTGTCCCACACACAAAATATTACATGTAGGCCAGTGAGGCGATGATAAAGGCCTGGCAGGTGGCAGTTGAACCGTCTGGTCGGATTGTTTCTGGAAATGACGCAGCTGTTAGCGGCACCCTCTCAGCCGAGATCGTGTATCTGCACTGGGCATTGCAGAGCTTCTGTCACCCACTGTGTGAATTATTAGTCTGTGGTTTCCTGTTGTCACGGTCAAAAGCACATACATCAAAGCATGTACACAGCCATGCTGCCACATGCATGATGTATGTATACACTGCATTGTAAGTGCACAGGAAAGGAGGGTTTTTTTTTTTTAGTCACCTCTTTTAACACTTTATAGTGTAGAATACATGCAGACTTAGATAATAGCCGTCTTGTGCCCTGATAAGAGACCAGACCAAAAAATCAGACACTTCGTGAGGTGATGTGGTGTGAACAGGTGTGTCTGATGCTACTGTGTGTGTGTGTCACCGCGGCATCAAGTGATCGCACAATGCAGGTTTAGTCATACGCATTCCAGGACATGAACACTCATAGCTGACACTGTACACATCCAAATAAGCCATAAGAAGCAGACAGACAGAGAAATGATCATGCAAACTCACACAAAGGGTGCTATAATTATCCTCATACACTTACCTCATCCGTTTTCTCAAGTCTGTACTGAAGGCAGCGAGTCGTCATATCACTTCATAAAGACAAGAAGTAAATCTGCAAACACATTCAAACAACCAGTCAGACTCTTTGCCAGTGCAAGTTATGTCACTTTATTCATAAAAAATGAAAAGCAAATTCCTGAGAACTTTGAAATATGATAACTACACTGGGAAAATTAGAAGATAAATACATAACTTCGATGCGTAAAGTTTGCAGTGCAAACAAACCTACAGACGTCAACAAGTGAAAAAAAATGTGTCGATAACAGTCTGGTGACGGCATCTTTACTGGAAGCCACAATGCCACAGAGAGCATCTGCCAAGTGTATGGTCACATAGTCATTTGCCCCTAATCCATTAGCATGTGATTTTTAATTACCATTGCTGCATAGCTGTGGATTTGTCATCGTCAAGGCTGTAAGGAAGGGCAATTCAGATGGGTGGTGGTGTGAGTGTGTGTGTGGGGGGGGGGGGGGGGGGGCTACTGACACAGAAGATATACAATTTAGACAAGTCTAATAGTAACCTACATGCATGTGGAAATTCCCTCCATGGAAAGAATTCATTACATATTGCTCATTCACTTTCCTCCAGGCATTTCCTCTCCTACTTTGGTAGAAGTTTCTTCTCTTAATCTTCTCCTGTGTCACTTACCAATTTCTTTGCCATTTGATCGTTATCTGTTTGTGTTATGATTGCACGTAACCTTCTCTGCAGTTTTTATTTTTTTACTGCAATGTTTTTTGTGCAGCAGCAGGGACAAGATTATAATTACTCAGATAGAAACACCAGTGCAAGGTTTTTCTTCAGCATATTTAAACTTTTGGGCAGAGCAAAGCCAATTTTAACCTATACCCCAACTGTCATAGCACTGTGCCAACACTGACATTTTGCTGAAGAAGTTTAGCAAACAGGATGAGACCCACAAAGTTAGTTGTTTTGTTGGTCTCAGGATTCCATAATAACATTGTCTTTATACATCTCAGACCACAGCTGGCCTGTTAAATAACATAATTATCAGCTGATGTGTTTGGTTCAACTTTTAAAATGGATTTAATACATTTTTGAGTGTCTCTGAGTGCAAATTTGATTTTGTTTCACACAAACGGTTTGCAGACTGTCACGATTGTTGGCACAGTGTCCGAAGGAGCCTGCTGCATGGCATCTGTTGGTGGTGGGCTCTCAATCAAAAGCCATCGAGCTTAGCATGAAGTGAAATAAACAGATGTTTCTTTAATGCTGCGTTCACCGAATAAAACAAACAACTTTGTGCTTGTTGGCTTGACTTGCCTCTATGCAAGAGGTCAGCTTTGCCATATGTGCAAAATATGGAGCTATGGTTGATGAGAAGCCACAGTGCCAGGAATTAAAAGACGAGGAGGAGACAGGAGGAAAAGCACAATGTGCCGTTTTTGCAGGTTCACTCTTTGTGACTGTACAGCAGCTACAATAAAAAAAAAACTTGTTCTGCAAACGCTTCCTAATGATTCACATTAAACCGCAGAATGGGAGGATATGTATGCCATTTACACAGAGTGTACTCCCTGCTGACTCCTTCACTGTGACTCCTTCGTGTTAATGATTACTCTTGTTCTCTTCCCAACTCCCATTTCCACAGTTTGTTTCATGTTGCTATGTTGAAAGGCCTTTGGTGGAAAGCCCCATGTAAGGATCAGAACACACAGTAAATAGTTATGTTCAAACAGTGGTATATCTCCCTTGCCTCCATGCTTCTTTCTTCTGTTCCTCACTTTGATAAATGGAGTGTGGCCAGCTCCCCCCACACTCATTTTTAGATCTCTATAAACAGATACCATCAACAACTAAATGAGCTAAAGAGGATCATTCTCAAGTGGTATCAACAAAGGCTCAATTGACCCTCCTTTGTAGATGTCTGGATGAGTTAATCCACCCTCACACACACCCCCACAAACACTGATTATAAAATGCATGTCTACTTCCCATACTTGTTTCTTTTCTGAATTTTTCTGCGGGGTATCCTGATCTGCCTGACGCTGAAGTTAAAGACCTTTGGAAAAAAACAGGAATTTTCTGGACCATTTATGATGAGCTGCTTTCTTGAAGTTCAGTTGGAAAATAAAAGGAAGTAGAGGATTTGGAATGCCAGTATGTGTGTATTATTGTTCTGGCAAGTGTCTGGGTGAACTTTACTGTGTGTGTTCAGTTCAGTGGGTTCTCCCTGTGTGAGGTAAATCACCCGCTGGGTCGTACCAACAAACCGCACTCTGGCTGGCTCACCCTCTTACCGGGGCACAGGCCTGCTGGAGTCCATACATCTTGACTTCCTGTGTTTTCTCTCAAACCAACTCTCATTGTTTCAGTGTGACATGAGCTTTGGCAAAGTCTCCGTTTCAAAAAATGTGAACGCCCAGTCCCGAGAAAGGGAAAGAGGGGAGGAAGTAAGGAGAGAAGATGGAGAAGAAGCAGAGGGAGTACTAAGAAAAGGAAAATTTGAGAGATGGAGGAGAAAGAGCTGGCTTCCATCTCTGTGACGCCAACCCCAAACCCACAAAGAATGAGGTTGGAGGGAGAAGGGAGGAAGGGACGGAGAGGAAGGGGTAGAGGGGCTTATGAAGCTGACTGTGGATTAAGGCAGTCTTTAATAAGCAGAGAGCCCTGGGTTTTTGCGGTGGCTGGTAACGGCTCCAGTTGTCTAGGAGCAGGACTGAACAACACAGTTTGTTTACACAAAGTAGTAGGAAATGCTCACTTTGCAGCTTGCTTCACAAGAATCTCTGATGACAGCATGGATTGGCTCACTGGTCATTTAACTTCTGGTTTTTGATTGGATCCAAAATTACCAGCAAGACAAGCTGGCAGAAAGAAAAAAAAAATCCAAGAATGTTGCTCGGTGAAGTTCTGGTGCTTTGAGCTTGAACTAAACAGAAGGAATTTGTATGTCCGATTTCATCATAATTGCAAAAGCAGTGGGCAGAGTTTAAAAAAAAAAAATCCTGAGGTCGAAGCCATAAGTGGCACAAACAACTTGTTGCTTAATAATAAACTAAATATTAATTTTCTGAATTTATGAGAATTAATTAAGGAAACTTGGAAATGCTTCAAGTTTGAATGCAGTAAATCTGTTTCCCTCTTCTTCTTCTTTTTTTAACAAAATAAAAGCATATGGCTTGAGGACTTTTGAACCACAGTACTGTACAGTTGTATTCTCCTCATATTAGTTTCATAGATAAAAACATAAAATGTGATTGTCTGTGATCAGAGTTATGTTATGCTCCTACCTTATAGGTAAGGATGCAGCCTAGGATTCACAGGGATTTAAGCATTCTGGATCTAATGGTCCAATAATAAAGTGCAGTGAGATATGCAAATTAACCCTCAAAACAAGATCAAAGATCAGAAGCTACTTCAGTAGCAAAGCTTGGAAAGCTCACCTCAGCCTGACAGCTTAAGCTTAACTTCACTAGTGAGAAGTTTTGTTTGGCTAACTAAGAAATTACAATAAAAATGCAAAAACTATGAAAGGTGTGCATGCAAGCAAAAAAAAAGTGCTGCTCAGCTGAAGGTCTGCTTATCATGGACAAACCAAAACAATGAAACACAAGTGGAGTACAGGTTGGCCAGGTAATTTTGAAAGAGCATGAGACAAGCGTGTGGCTGCTTCCTGGCTATGCACAGCAAGATAAAATACAAGTGGTTCCTCTTCTGGCCCAGAATTGTAAATAATTCAGTGGGTAACTCTACACACAAAAACAACAAAAAGTAACTTGATTACTTTGAAATGTGAACATACTCACAGCTGCTGCAGAATGTAAACAAGATGTATAATTACTCTACTCCCCTTCACTGACGAGAATGCAAGGAATGCCTGTGCTGTGTCTCTAAAGGGCACATTAGCAGCAGGATGTGACATCACCTAAAGACCATGTAGTCCTTGTCTGTCGTCTAACATGTTACATTCCTGACATTAATTCCATGTTGTTAAAACAGCATCACACAGATCTGGGTCACTTGGAGGGCTGTTAATCTAAACAGTGGACTCTTTGATGCCATCACAACCAGCGTCATTCCCTTGTTTAGTGTCAGTCACGGTCAAAGGTCTTCAGTGGCCAACTTTCACTCCCAGCACACACTCTGTCTTGAAAATGTCTAAACTGGTGCAGAGAGTAAGAAACGGGGATTTGACGCAGTGATAGAGGCTTCTCGTCAGTCTCGCTCAGTTTCTGTCTGCACTTCTCTGGGCAACAAAGTCTCTGCCACCTAGTCTACTAATATTCAGTTTTAGCGTCTTTAAAGAAGTGTGTAATAGATGTTTCTAAGCAGATGAAAATGTGTTAAAGCAATTTTAGAAGTGGAAGGATGATTATCTTAGAAAGCTGCGCTGTTTTCCTGTTTCACTTCTTGTTTAACGCAGCGCAGTCAGTTCCGTTTAACGCAGTGCTACGCTCTATGCAAACAGACGTCAACCACATTAGTATCATTAGGAGCATAAGCAACCTTAATGACTGTCTCATTAAAACTCCCCAGACACCAATTACTCTTTGCTCAAGCCGTGATGTGGCAAAATTCTCCTCTAGACTCAAGATCCACTTAAAATTTGAGATTTATAGTTGAGTTGGCTGCTCAAGGAGCATTTAGCTGAAGAGATCAGAGCCACATAAACCAATACCACAGAAGAACACAACCAGCATTAACTAAGCACAGATGAAGAGATGAGCTTGTAAAACCCACATTGTTTGACGCAGAAGAAACCGCCGCACCAGCGCTCAGTAAAAAAAAGGCTCACTGGCCTACTTTAGGTTTAGATTTTAAATTTGTGTTAGGGCCCTCAGTATTTAAAGTTTAAGGGTTTAAATCTCAATTTTAAGCTGTTCTCACTCGTTCTTTGTTCTAAGCCTGACAAAATAATTATTTTGTGTTGAAATGCTATTTTCTACACATTTTCTTTTTATCTGACATCAACAGGAAACTACTGACAATTAATCACACCAGTTTTCAAAATTCATACTACAATAAAGTCCTGCTTAAATATTGATAAACCATGTTCTGTTTTATTTGATCCCAGCATGAAATAGTGCAGATAACCTTACTTCCTTTTTCCTTAGAAAAAGTATGAATACATGAGTTTTGCTTCCAATGAAGTTTCTCTGTAGGCAGGTACAAAAATAAGGGACTAAAGTTTTCATTCCCAAACATGACTTCCAAACAGGTTCTTTTTTATGGGAATTTCCTCCTCCGTGTATCGATTGTATAATCAATATCAATAGATTACAGATGTAAAACGGAACTTTAGCTAAGAAAAATGAACTCCCCCTTGTATATCTAACAATGGGTTGGTCCACTCTCTTTACTTCTTTACTTTGCAAAGGTGAACTTAAAACAAAACGACGTGTAGAGCATTGTGACTGCTCATTTACACAAACAAACTCGGCATCAGACTACATTTTGTCCTGAGCATTGGGTCAGGAGCTCTGGCCACAATTTAAATAACTGCAGAGGTTCCAACCCATTTTTAAGCGGTTTAGTATTTAGATCAAATTTTCAGATTTCCCATGCCTCTTGGAGACCTACCGGAAAGCAGTTACTGATGTAAGCAATTTACTGAAAATGCAGACCACTAAAAGCAATGACAAGAGTTTAAACGAGATGAATTCAAATGGATATGGCTTTAAAATCGCAATGTTTCCAAGAACCTGTGTTTCAAAAATCATAATCTCAGCTGCAGTGATAAAGTGAGTAAAATAAGAGTTTCATTAATTGATCATATTTAATATGCATAAATTATCTTGGCTGGAGGTTTAGATTTAATGAGCTCGAATATGAAATGCTTGACAGACGAAAAGGGGAAATCCTGAATGATGACAGAAAAGTTAAAAAAAAAAAAAAAGCCCCAAAACTTCTGTGTAAACTGACAGAGGGGAGCAACAACAAGAATAACTTTCCCTTGAGAACGCAGCTGTCTGGTCTTGGGAAGGTTTCCTGGCAGCAAACCTTGAAACAGTAGTTTATATAGATGGTGCTAATAAGATGCCAATTTCTCTGCACGAACAATAGAAATCTTTCTCACTGGCAGAAACAAACACCGTCATAAACACCTCAGGACACATCTGTGAAACAAGTACAAACAAAGATCCGCTTAACAATGAAGCAAAAGAGAAACATAAGCAGAATTTTCCCAAATCTGCTCTGTTCTCGATATGTGACTCAATCGTTGCCTTTTTCCAAGCCAAAAATATGATAACAGAATCTCTGTGTCCTTATCATTTGGCCAGCTAATGGGACCACGATCTATTTTATGCCAAAGAAAGGCTACATGATTAAATGAAGCCCTATAAGCTCAGAGCTGGTAAAAATAGATATCCTTTTAGGGTATTTAAAAATCAACAGGGAAGATTCTCATTTTTCTATTGCGACAGAAAACACATCTCCTCATCTCCTCTGTTGTGTCCTGTGAGGCTTTTTTCAGCACTCTGAGGAACATCTGGAGCCAGTCACTCTGCCGCTGGCTCGCAAGTGCAGCTCCTAATGGAACATGTGAATGTGTTATAAGATCCGGTTTGAACAGCTGCTATTAGCTCAATTACATATTTGGCTTGAGAGCAGCAACGTGCTAAGTCTTCACGCATTCTGGTTTAATTGGGTAAATTGATGTTATTGCCGCCCTTAAAGAGCCAAATCAGC
The DNA here is from genome assembly GCF_036321145.2 of Pelmatolapia mariae. Lineage (NCBI taxonomy): Eukaryota > Metazoa > Chordata > Actinopteri > Cichliformes > Cichlidae > Pelmatolapia > Pelmatolapia mariae. The sequence continues at coordinate 27,216,331 of NC_086232.1, read as the reverse complement.
CAGACACAGAAAACAAAAAAAGTAGACCTGTGGGTCACATGGCGGGTGGAACAGGAATGGGTGGTAATGCGATTAATGTACAAAGTGGGAACACATTGTCACAGAATGCTGTTGAAAGGTGTAAGGTGAAAGCTGACAGATACTGTTGCTAAATTATGTTTCCAGAGAACTTGCTAAGGTTTTTTGAGCCATTAACTCTACCTGTCTCTCTAGCTCCGGGCAGTATTATAGCTACTCTCACTCAGAGAAAAACATGCCTTAACATATTCAAACACACATGCCCATAAGTGTGCCAAAGGTTTCAGTAAACCCCTAACTTCCCCCAGCTCTACAATGACTTGTAAGGTCAGCAGTGGTAAAGTATAGAACTTTAAAAACTAGTTAAGAGCCATCGGAAAATCACATCTGTACTTAGGGAGTACTTGAACCAGAACCAAAGCAAACAAGTAGTCCCAATTGGAAAAATATACAAACACTGCCTGGAGATGTAATCTGCTTTAATCGCTTAATTGCCCTTCTATGTTCTTCTGGTATGATATTTATGTGCAGAATAAAAGTAAGTAGTAATGCCTCATTAATGCATGCTGAGTCTATGTTTTTAACACAGTATATTGCGTCTCTCAAAGTCAACGGCTGCATAATCCAGCGTTTGAAGTGAGAAAGAAGAATAAACAGAGAGGCCGAAAGAGAAGTCCAGAAATGGGCATGAAATTTCCAGCTGCCCTGAAAGAACTGAAGTTTTGGGCAAAAGCCTGGAAGGAGATTTGGCCTTCGTCTGCTCTCTGTTTCCATTCACCCAATGGCATTTTCAGCTGAACTGGACAGAGAAGTATTAATCATGGAAAACTGGAATCCCTTCCTTTGAAAATTAATGAAACAGATAGCTCATAATGTTACTGAATTTCCTTTTTATGCGTCATCATAAGGCTTCGGTTCTTTAGAAAATGTCCAGTCTAGCTTTATCCGTAAATCTATTTATTTTATTGCTGCATCCAATTCATTATGAAAGCCAGCTAATCTAAACTCCTGCGTTATCTCTGTCTGCAAAATAAAACACTGACATAAGAAAAACAGAAAGAAGTGGATACAGTGATAAGGTGAAGTGAAGATGGGGAGCAAAGGTTAAAGCTTAAAATCAACTAGTCTGTCTTATCATGTGTGACTGTATCTGTAAGCAAAGGTGATATTGATATTATAAAGAGCCATGCAGACAGGGTGAAAATTTCCTTGTCATAAAGATAGGAAAGACAAAATAAACAGTCACCCTCCAATTAGAAGCACTGAAAGCATCATCCTTGTCGGTACACAACAAAATAAAAACAGTTAAAATCATGCACCCATCAATTCAGTAACTTCTAGAACCACCATGAGCAGAAGTAAAGCGACCCAATAGTTTTGTGTATCTCTCTCTTTTTGTTGTGGAGTAATTTTTCCCCACTCTTCTTTAGGATGTTGCTTCGGTTGGAGGCATTTGTTTATGCACAGATCTAAATGTCCCATCACAACACTTCAATCAAGTTGTGGTCTGTTCTTTGACTGGGCCATTGCAACATCTCAATTCTTTTTTCTTTTTTTCCAGTCATTCTTTTGTAGATTTGCTGGTGTGCTTGATTCAGTTTCAATCAAGCTTTAGCTGTTGGCCACATGGTCTCATATTTGATTCTAGAATTATTTGATGTACAGAGGAATTCACGATCAAGTCAATGATTGCAAGGTGCCCTTGTCCTGTGCCTTCAAAACAAGGCTAGATCATCTGCCCTCCACCACCATGCTTGATGGTTGGTATGAAGTGTTTGTGCTGATATGCTGTGTTTGGTTTTCCCCAGATTTGTGCCGTGATGCAACTTTGCAAAACAAAGCCATGCAGCCATGTTATTGTTAGAGAGATGAGGCTTTTGACAGGCAAACCCTCCAAAAAAGCAATTTAATATGCTGACTGGGGCCTGTAGATTCTTGGATGTGGCTCTGGGGTTTTTTGCAATTTCTCTGACCTTGGAATAAATTTTCTGGGAACTCTTTTCATATCCTCCATCCATGCTGCAGACCAGTAAACTTGTGCTTTTATTCTGCTTTTATAGAGGTGCTCACACTTGCTGACGATCAGTTAATCAAGTGCCTTTGATTAAAAGCATGTGGCTGCTAGTTACCCTCTAAACTCCAATGGAAAAGTAAAGTGTTCTGCACACAATCCTGTAAAAAAGGTATTTTTCACATGATCGCACCTGGTTAAACACTGCATGAGATGAGCATGTAGTCCCCACACTCCTTTTTTTTCTTTTACAATGTACAATGTACAAAGTGTTGATGCTGGCATGAGAACTCGTGACTAAACTGATGAGAAAGAATTTGTGAAGGGAAAAGATGAGCCTGATCTGAAATCTGAAAGGAAAGGGGAAGCTTCAGGAAAGAGTGGGCTGAGGGGAAGGAGAGAAGGGGGCGAATTGGGTAAAGTGAGAGAGAAAGTGGGAGGAAAGGTTTAGTGAGAACGGAAGCACAAAATAGTGGACTCAACAGTAAATAAACATCCCCCACTCCTGGTGGGGAAATAGCCCTCCAGCATGTCCAACTGAGGGGACGCACACAGTTTGTATTTCATACTGCATCTCCATCTTGTATGCTCCTCTTCCTCAACTATAATGTCCCTCTGAACTAGCAGCAAAACAAACTGCTGCAGAACAAGTAAATACAGACTAAATCTCCTGATTTAAATCAAACAAAAAGCTCTTGTAAGAGCCTGTTCTGCATACAGTCTTTGTCGCCTCAGTGTTGCAGGGGATTTTGTGTTTTCCAGATTAAACAGGCGCACATGTGAAAAAACACACAATTCACTACTAAACTCTATAGAGAGCAGCAGTCAAGGAAGAGGATGATCAGAAAGGTTCAGGTTGTAGAGGGAGACACCAGATGACAGCATGAGAAATTATGGAAGATCTTTTTGCACTCCAGTCTAAACAAGCTTTAAAGAAGAGTGCCATTTCTCTTCAGGCACTGGCATATTCCTGGCTTTTCACCGAGAGACACGATCACAGCTCTTTCCCATGTTTTCATTAAAGCAGCTTTACGAGTGACTCGGGGAAAAAAAGTAATGTGCTTCTGGCTTATGTTTAAATTTTTATGCCTTCATCTCTGTATGTGTTTACCTTTTTTTTCTTTTTCCAGATTTGTCTCCCTCTCTTCTTCAAAGTGACTTTCTTTGTATTTATTCCCCCCCCCCCCCCCCCCCCTTCCTTTGCCCTCGCAACCCCCTAAATGCCTCCTGACATCCTACTTTTAGAAGGGGGAAAAGGAGAAAGGTCCCTGATGACAAATCCCAGTGGGAATGTCAGAGGCCCATCAGGAAACTTGTGAAACCCATCTCAACTGGCAGGTTTTGCAGCTAAAATGCTAAAATACCTCTGGCTCTATGAATCCTTTTCGATGCACACATTAAACACGGAGGACTTTGCAATGGCAGACTTAGCACTAAACAGTAAAATGGTTTATAGCAGCTAGCAACTTCCTTTTCACCAAGCCTCGAGCAGTTATATGGGGACCATAGGGACCTATTTGGGAACAGTATGTTGGGCAGTGACTCGAATAATTATGCTTCTGTAAACAGCAAGGCCTATCACTCACTGGGAAAACTAAAATACCCTCCCTCCTGTAAAGCACCCAAACAAAACACCAAAATAAGACATGGGTCTGAAACTCACAGTGACCCTCTGATCTCTGCAGTCCCACAGAGCTGACTGGTACTGAAGCCCAACTATGTGCAGACAAAATAATAAATACGGGATTTCAACGGTATTGTTCCCAACATATCTCTCAAAATCTCCCTTGAACTGGTTGTAAGTGAGATAGAACAGATTTTTATTTTTTTTTGCATTTTCTGGATCATGTTCTACACATTCCTCTGTAATTCACCATGGCTTATTTCATAGGTTTGGAAACTTTAGTATCCTGACAGGAATTTATACGTTCTGTGGATTTGAGCAAAACTTTTGACAGTCTTGCCAAAGTGTTAGAGTCATCTTTTCAAGGCCAGCAATGTTTAGTTCAGGCATGTGAACCCCAGGACTGATGCTTGATTTGAAACCCCTTCTCTGACCCAGCTTGATAACTTTGATTGCAGCTGCGCGCAGCTCACAGACGAACTGCAAGAAACTGATTTGTCCGGAGACAAAGCAGCAAGTAACTTGATAGGGTTCAGAAATAAATGAAAACAGTTTAATAAGAAGTCAGAATAAGAAGTATTTATGGGTGAAAAGCAGTTGAATCCACAATGAATTCTCAGCAGAAGGAAGTTGGACAGGGAACTTTTTTCTCTAGAGATTTCTGTCCCCTCTGAATGTCAGCGGAGTCTATTTCTGATCTACTAAAACATAAGCAAAGGAGATGGGTCGCCTAAAAGATGCAAAGTCAAACATGGTTATAGAAGAAGAAATTATGTATGTGCATGGCTATATATGTGAATGTGTTGGCCAGTGTAACAGTTCTGTTGTTGCAACCACTCAAAGTGAAAAAGGAAAAACTGCAGTTCACATTTAGAGCTTTTCTAATAAATTCAAATTCCCTCACTTTACTTTTCACCGTAGAGCAATTTAGCTGCAGAGGCCAGCTGGTTTGTATTCATGTGCAATCTGGGGTTGTACTCATGGCACCGCATTTACTGAAACCTGTACTGAACTTGCACTGCACTGAAACAGGACCCAGCTGCTAGTGTGCTTGTGACCTGACATCTAATTGGTTGCAATGGAACAAGCAGCTTGGAAATGTGGTTTCTGGGGGGGGGGGGTGAGAGTGGTTTAAAGGGGCTAAGGACACGAATGACTGGCACATAGACGCGGAGGCTCAGAAACCGAACAAGTTTTGGTATTTGAATTTATCTAAACCGCAGGTAATTGTTTGCAGAAGCTGAATGACATCAGAACATCGAATTTTACTAATGGGCTTGCTGAAAGAGCCATGATGTCTTTTAAAAGAAGCCAGGCAATAAGAGAGCTCACATGAAGCTTTACGTACGATGCAAGTGTAAGATGTGACAGATATATCAGAGAGGGGGAAATATGTGCTGCTCCTCTGATAACACCTCCCACTATGTATTTGAACAAGCCAAACTGTTGTGTGTGTGCAAAACAACACAATCAGAGGGCAAAATGCCAAATACATTAACAGCATCAGGCCTGGGACAAGCCTTAGGCTTGCTACTGCTTTTTGATCTTTTGCTTCCAGCAAATATGTCATACAACAATGCTTTGAATTAACATTTTGGCACAAGCACTTCAAGATGCGGACGCGTTGTTTTAAACAGAAACATGACCGTGTGAATAACCGGGAATCAAACTCTTACACAAATCCCATCAGCAACTTGCATTTGTTAGTATAAAAACAACTGGGCCAATGGACATGTTGTAAGTTGCCCTCTTAAGGAGAGTCCACAGATATAATGAAAGAGAATGACATTTAGCAGTTCAGAAGAGGGTCAAACTTTTCTGAACTTTGAGGGGGATGATTCATAGAACTACCAACAAAAATAAAGAGTACTGACTGATATTTGACAGGGTGGCAGGGAAAAGGGGGTTACGTATAGGGGCCTGAATGATCTGTTAACAATAATGCGTCAGCTACAATGCACTGCACAGTTATTTTTCTTAAAGTAGGGATATGATTTGAAAGAACTGAACACAACTGATCACAGTAAAGAATTTGAGCAGTCATTTTCTGGCAGTTAGACACAAATGAAGTTACAGAGCAAAGTGAAGTATAACAATAGTAGGAAATAAGACAGGACTAGCCTTAGAGGGCTTAGGCTAAGGCTAGACACTGATGGTGGTGGAGATGAAGCAGCAGGAGATTTGGATAAAGTGAAGATATGAAGGAGGTGAGTGTAGAAAGCAAAATGACAGATAAGCACTAAAATTTAAACACACAGAACAGAGGCGGATTGTTTAGCAGAAGTTGAAAATGGATTAGCCAGAGAGATGACATAAAAAGTGAGCTTGGGACGTGGGACGTGATAGACTAGCAGAAATGTAAGCTGATATTTAAACAAAGATCCTCTTGAACTTAAAAGCATAACCGTCATCATTAGTTTCACTATTAGCTAATATTTTTCAATCATTAAAAGATGCAGGGTGAATTAAAATGATGCATTTTTTCCACTTCTTTGTGCGTTTCATCATGTCCATTCCAAGAAATGTATTAATAATCATAACTTCCTTGTATTGAAGTTATGATTATTCATCTTTATATTTAGGTGGTTATTGTTATTCTCTCACTGATAAATTCAAAACCTGTGCCAAACAATTAACCAGAAATACAGAGGAGGAATGGATACTACATTGTAGGGTTTCAGAGAAGTTTGCAGTTATTCCGTACCGACAGCATAGAATTCTTGTTGAAGCATAAATTAAATAAATTAATAATAATGAATTATATACTGACGCTTCATATTAGGTATCCAGAACAGAACAGAGAACGCAAACTTCACAAAGTGCAAAGTTATGAAAATGCAGATGCAAAAGTTCTCAAAGTTGCTTCATGGCACATAAATGTGGCTAGACTATGATTAGCTTAGCATAGCTAATGCTAAACAGGAGAAATCTATTAGTGTGGCTCAATCCCTGTTAAAAGTTTAAAATCACATTGATCTTTTTGTTTATTACATATTGTATGTTTACTATGTAAATGAAAATATGTTATTTTTAAAAACTATTTCTTGGTGCCTAGTAAAAGCAGGCCTTCCGGCCTTATTGCTAAGCTAAGCTAAGCTAATGACCACCTGGTTCTAGCTTAGTTTTAGTGCACGGATTGTCATCACATTTATATGAAAGCTTCTTTCTGATGATGAAAAAAATATCCAGCAGAGGTGAGTCGAAATTTTTAGTTCCCCAAATTTTAAATTACTTCTGAGTAAGGAGAAATTTTGAGAATCTAACACAGATTTTTAAGTTATTTTATTGAAACTGCCTGCTGCTAAAACCATAAAACTTTTCTTATTAGTGAATTTCATTTGTTTGAAGCCTGGTTGAAAGTTACTGTCATTGCCTGCACTGAACATAATCAAAAACAAATATTAAAGACGATTAATGCTGTCACCATAACTTTAGTTTGGTTTAGAGTTAGGGTTTAGTTTGGTTTTATGAACATATGAGGAGCTAGTTCTTTAGGTGAGCTGAATGGTATGTACTTTAGGAATAAACACAGGAGGGGGAAAAAAGAAGAGGAAGGGAAATTTAATTTTAAATCACTTCCAGTCACACTAACTTTACATCTGGTTGACTTAGTTGGTACTGTGCCCATTTTGCCCCAGTCCTTCTCTTTGTAAAAAAAAAAGAGCAGAAAGAGAACTGGTGTGAAAAGAATGTGTGTTGGAGTCAAGATCACTAAATAAAAAAGCAGATTAAAAGAGGAAGAAAGAAATAAAAAGGAAAAGCTTTCAGGTCCAAGCTTGTCTCTGAGCCCTTCTGTTCTCACCTTATCTGCGCCTTGGCTCGGCATTCTTACAAATGATTTCAGGATACAGAGAGAGGCCAAAGCTTGGATATCTGGGATTCATTTACATTCTTACTGGTTTGTGCTTTCCCTGCTTTCTTTCTTTCTTTTTTCAAGAAGATGGAATTTCAAGGGGCCTAAAAGAAACAGAGCAGGAATCATTCAAGCAAAAAAAACCAAGCGTGAGCGTCCCACAGGGATCCGTATGGCTGCCGTGCGGTTGTAATGTCTTTGTCCGCCCATCTCCTCTGATTACCATCAAGTCTCTGGAGATATCCATGAGGGCAGAATTCGTGTGCATTCATGTGTGTTTGGAAAGATGAGTTTGAGCGTGTTTCTAAAATATGTTTGGAAGATAATTCCGCTGCAGTTTTAATATGTCAGGATACATTTTGCAAATTCAGTATGACCTTTAAAAACTTTCTGTGAAATACAAGGTGTTAAATGATGACCAGAAAAGCTGATATAGTTAGCACACAGCAGTACTTTATTTGCACATTTTTCAAGAAACTGAACATTTGTAGTATTCAAATTTTTTATCACATAGTGTATGTAAATCCAAAATTCAATATCCTTCCAACTTTGCTTTAGTCTCTACCAACTCTGAAGGGAAATGTCAGTTTTTTATCAGCTAAATGCTCTACTATGACTATGCCTTCATGCATCTTGAGCAGGTCCAGCAGCTCTTCAGTTTCATAAGTGTCCAGTGAATCCAAGAAGCTCTCAAAGCTGATACAGTCCTCCTCTAGCCTCCGTATTTACTGAATTGTCTGTATGGAAATCAAATCAATAAGAGAAACAGCATGAGTCACTTGAACTATACAGTAAATAAGCATTAAGGTCATAGTTGCATTTAATGGGAACTACACACATAGCTGTATTGTAACTACCACTTAGGCAGTGTAAAAAAATTTTTTTACAACTGGAAAATGTTGGCTATTTATCTTCATTTAAAAAAAATCATATTGTACAATGATCTTAGGTGTTAACTTGTTTGTTACACTTTTTTCCTGATCTTCCTCTTTTTGGTCTCTGTCACTTATCATAATCTGAGCTTGTTAAAAGATTTCACACAAATGTATCTCGGTAGTTTCCGCTTGGGTTGAATACCCATAATACCAGAAAGCTACCCAAACAAATAGAACACAGGCTCTTTAGTATGTCTGCTTTGATGCAGGGCAGATGGTCCAAAGGGATTTCTAAACTATTCCACTGAGAACAGCTGCTTAAGGGAAATAGAGCTGATCTGAGGGGTGAGAGTGAACCAAAACAAAAGCTGAAAGATGATAACACACTCCCAGTGCTTAGTCAAACTGCAGAGGTGGATGACTTGACTGGTTTTGTCTTGGTGAGCACCATTTTTTACACTACGTGTTGTAATCATAATTTATGATTATTGCCACCTGAAGTTTAAGGTATATATATATATATATATATATATATATATATATATATACATATATATACATATATATATATATATATATATATATATATATATATATACATATATATATATATGAGTAAAAACTGCAAATAAGCCAAGTTTATAATTTAATTGAGGGTTTGATAGTTACCTTAAAATCTTTTATTTTATTTTCGTCAAATAAGACATGTGCGAATGAATGCGTGAAAGTGTGAGCATGCAAAGTCTAACTGACAAAAGGCTGAAACATTTCCATGTCAGGAAACAAACCACAGTTTGAACATTAACTCTGACATCGCAGGAATGAACAAAGCATCTTGATGGTTGAGTGGTATGGTTACAACCCTTTGGAGCCAAAAGGGTGTCAGTATCTCACTCTAAACCCAGAAAGCTCTCAAATCTGGATCTCATTAGGCCTGTAGTCGGCTGGTGCTGGACTGAATACAACCAGAAAGCAGCCACACTCACCCAACAAAACTTCAGCACTGAAACACAGCCAAGCCGAGAGAAAAATAATGGATCACCAAAAGAGCACACAGTGACCTGAACCACCCCTGTAGTCGAGGATGGAAACTGCTGTATAAAACCTGCAGATTGGTTTGGATGTCTGTTTCTGAAAACAGAAGTTTACTTGCATGCATTCACAAACACGTGCAGGGATCTGCACTGGTTTCTTTTTGTCTTTGAGATGTTATCTGGTGTTATCACTGTAATTGGAGCACTAGGTGGTCATTTCCTGCAAGACAGGATCGTAATTGTGATGACTCATTGTTCCTCACTGCTGCTGTCAGAAGATGACCAGATCGCTTGCACTGTCTTTCCCACAGCCTCCCCCATTCCTCAACAAATCCCTCCTTCTTAAGCCACTGGGCCCTGCTGCCACTTCAAAAGAGCAGAGATCTTCCTCACCCTTCACTGGCCCCTTAACCACAGCAAGTTGGCTGGAAAAACCAAATAAACAATGCACTGATGAGAAGGCTGAACTGTCTTATGTCATGCAATGAGGGCATCTTTTGACTGGGTATGGAAGTGTATTGGAAAATATATTGAAATGGAAATGTGGAAAGAAGAGAGACAGTGTGCTGCTGTGTACATCAGTATTGCAGGGACATAAAAGACAAAGGGGCACAATAACAACTAATGAGGAATGTTTTCCTAGCATTACAGACCTGATCTGGTTTGCCTGATTTGAAAAACTTATCAGTCGATTAGGACTGAGGCCTGAGTGGTGATAGATTGCAGGAGGGTCAGTTGTGCGATAGCCTCAGAGATACCCTAGCTTCTTGGCAGGCAAAGACCATTTAGATAGTCCTCTAAAGCCCAGTATGCCATGCTCATATCTTTTCCTCTTAGGTAATCAAAACCCCAGCCGTTCTGAATGCCTGACAAGCAAAAGCTGAAGCAGTGAAATAACGTCTGGGATATTTTAAAGTTTTATTGCACTGCAAAGAAGTATGGCTTAGGTTCATGTGTAGGGCAAAATTCACCTTTACAAAGTGAAATATGTACTATGGTGCCATAAGAGTTATAGCATTTTCCTAGCTCTCAGACTGTAGGTGGTCCTTGTTTCCTCGATTTTCCAAGTGTTCATTAACTTTTGACAGAGATGTCTGTCCACACAGGCTGCAAAACATCAGGGATTTTAGAATATTAACACTACAGCTGAAACATCATGCAGACAGCTTAGAGAAGCCATTACTCCTTCGATAGAATCAAATCAGCAAGTTGGCTGGGGCCCAGTGAAATAAACCTCCTTTACAGATCCTTTTGGTCACATAAGTCAACATTAAATCCACACCCAAGTAGACCTGCTTTAGCTGAAAGAGAGAGCGAGAGAGAGAGAGAGAGAGAGAGAGAGTCTGTGTGTGTGTGTGTGTGGCCAGACATATTTGTCAAAAATACATGTCAAGAGGAAGAGCCATACAGTGTATGTTTCAGTTGTTCAAAATACACAGCATATAAAAAGTAAAAGATCTCAAAAAATATATACATCAGCATCCAAAACAAAATGAGTATAATTGTCCTATACCCACACCTTCTCTCTTTGATGTGTTTTCACCCACATAGGATATGAGATCATTACTCTTAATGATCTCCTGATAGGAATCCCCCCTACACGCAGCTGTGCAGACAGCGGAAGTGTGAGTAAAGCATGTAACTTATACACCAACGCATAAAAAACATCAGCACCAGATAAGAAAGTTTTGTGTGTTACTTGCCCTACAAATAGACAAAAGGTGCAAACACACTGGAAATAATATCAACATTAACTGGATGGAACAGAGGAATGGAAACATGCTGACTTTGCAGTAACTCAGATAGCTCACAGTCATCTTTGTGAAGAAGAAAGTTTGTGCTATACCTGGAATAAAGTCATGTTTCTACTGCTGAGTATACTGCCCCCTTTTTTAACGGCTGCTTTGGAGTGACCACTGGTTCATTATTGCATGTCAGCATGTGAGCAGTCACATTTAACGGCCTTTATCAGGTGAGGCAACCCTTAATGCTATCAGTACACAAACACATATTGTTGTGTTATGCACTGCCCACATGCTGACACAGATATACACAAAGAAGCTTGCAAATCCTTTAGCTAAACCAGTTATATTTGCCACACCAAACAGGTTCGGTAGAAGGTAGCCTCTGTTTGAATACCGTGGTGTAACGAATCAGAGGAACAGCCGGATAAAGAGCAGGAATCTGAACTGTCAGAACCTGTGGGCAGAGAAAGTTGTTTGAGTTAGACAGCTTTTTCACATGCATTCAGTCACTTTGAGTGTTTCTCCTTCTACAGAGCAGTGTGTGCATTTGCACAACTCCAAGTGTCAGCTTTGAAACCCACAACAAACCAACAAAAGTTTTGTTTAACTTACATTGCTTCACACTTACCTCTCCCCTGCTTTGTTTAGCTCTGATAAACGGTCTGCAGGCCCTGCAGGGGAGGTTTCACAGGTAACCTGCTGAAGCGTGTCAAAGCATGCTACAATCAGGTTCTGAGAACTGGGATGTCACTGTGGGCTTGAACCATGTGAATTAGATTCCTTTCACTTCCCTCACTGTAAAAGTAGAGTTTTTAGAACAGATAACCATGAGAGAGCTAAATCGAATTTCTGTGGAACTTGACAGAAAAAAAAAGCTTGATGTCCTTATTTCACTTGGCCCAGAGTGGGACTGTTGCTGCAGTGTTCAAAACTGGTTCTTCCAGTGTTTTTCCAAGTAGTTGCAAAGTTTCAGTGTATCAAATGTATCTGAAAAGTTTTAACATAGCAGTTATTCATGGGAACACATAAATACTTAAAAATGATTCAAATTATGATTATGTATGTGTTAAGTCAGTGTTCTCCCTAGTGCTGGCAGTCATTTTGGATTTTTTCCCCCTTATTTAACAGCACCTGTAATAATAGCGCTAACACTTAAAGGGAAATGAGGGCAGTTTAGATTTTAATCGGGGACCCAGAAACATTTCCTATGTTGTCATTATGTTTTCTATATTTAATGAGAGGGCAAGGCTTTGTGATGAAATAAGAAAAATTCAGTTGATATCACCCATTTATATTTGTTGGTTCATCACTAACACAACATGAACCTTGAACTATAATCACGACTACCGATGTCGTATATTGAGATCCACAGAATACAATGAAATGTGATAAAGATCTCTGCATCAGCTCATCTGAAGCGGCATACATCTGTATGTATTCTGTATGTGTTCACGCGCACACACTATCTGTGCAAATGTGCAAGAGTGAGCAAGAGAGAGGAAGAGAGAGGGAATGTAAGGGGGAGAGACAGTTCAGGCTAAGACCAACCCCCAAAGCTGATGCATGTTTCAGCTAAGGTCGCACTTCACTCCCTCTGCCTCGTCAGTTTGACTGTGACTTACTTGGTGTGCTTGTCTGGATTCTGATGACTGAACAGCAAATGAAGTGCAGGATAAAAGTAATACTACAACATTTCCCAGGTAATTTCTTTCGTTCTTTCTTTGTGTTTCCCATGTCTGATTCAAAATTTGACAATATTGTTACCATTTTTTCTTTAGACACTTTGTTTTAGTTGAAGTTGAAGTTAAGGCTTGTTTATACAGTTTAGAACACAGGTTTTATATTTTTCCTGATTTGCGTAAAAATGTATTTGTAACATCTTAACAGACCTGTTGCTTTTTTATTTTTATTTTGTATTTTTTTTATCACTGTCATACCAGGGATAAGTAAGGATGCCGAAATATCTTAACTAACATTTATAGATATTTCTCTCTAAGTGATATACAGGGAAAAAAAACAAAAACATTTTTCCAGGAAATTTGAAATCTTTGAAAGAAAAAAGTGCTTTAGTTATTGCATACAAATGCTCATAGTGACATCATTTGACACAGAAATCCTGGTAAGCTTTTATAATCTTCATTCATACTTTTCTACATGATGTAAATCATGACTGTACAATGGAGAGAGCCGAAACACAGACACTATGCTCATGTTGCATTCATTTCCCAAATTGTTGCCAATGAGCTAAATGAGTTCAAGCCTCCAGAACATTTGTTAAATGTTAACACATGACTCAAGAAAAAGGGGGGAAAAAATCCTTCACACAAAAAGAGACTGAAAGGAATGTAAACTTAATCACCCCTGACTGTATACAGCCTAACAGCTAAATCCATCAGTGTATTTATATTGGAATTGACCAATGGCGTAAACTTCAGACGTGCTGTTTCTGTATTAAACTTTGAGGGTTTAAAGTAGATTTGGATATGTGAAGTTGGCTTCAAACACACGTCATGTACACAATGAAAATGAGCTGCATGTGTGTCAAATCAAACGCACACAGTGTGATGGTTCTTGTCTAACAACCTTAGAGTAACTGGCATTTAGTTTATACACAGCTGCAAAACCTAAATGTCCATCTGACATTAAATTTACCCCTCTGCTCTCTGCATCTTATTCAGCCCAGCACACACAAATAGCAATAGTTACTTTCTCTCATCTGTTTTAGTGAATAACAAGAGGTCAGGCCTTAGTTAAATGAAAATGAATATGCATTCATACTTGCCTGTACATGTATCTGTCAGACGATGCAGCAATAGATTTCATATATTCAGCCTACACTTTGGTTTCTTTGGATTCATCAGATTTGACACGTTCAATCTTTTTGGGCTAAATGTCAGATTATGGGACCAGTAAATATCCACTTTAATATGTATATTTAAAACGGTGACAATTTTAAGCAGTTATTTTCAATTTCACTGATTCTGCATTTCATCTTGCCATCATTTTTATGCTCTATTCTCATGTCTTTTTGCAGTGCATGTCTAAGCTCTTTAACCAGGCAGAGCTCAAAACCACCCTCTGCTGGCAAAAAGAGGGAAAGAAACATCTGAGGATCCTGGAGGATTACACTGTATATGCTGCATGTAATCCCTCTATGTATTGAAGGGGCTCTGGCATTTTTTGTGTGAGTGGGTATCCATTTGGTAAATTCTTCACCGCTCCTACTGCTGAAAGCACATCATCAAAGATGACTTTGTAGCTACTGAGTGCACACAGAATAGAAGAAAAGCAACATCAGGCATGGAGGCTTTAAATTCTTCCAGTAGAGTGACTTCAGCTTCACCCCCCACCTCCACTACTCCCTCATGTTCATGCTACCTGCAGTTCTTCTGTGAATACCAGGACAAATCTGTCATTGAAAAGCATTACAACTACACTGAGAAGCTGAGCAACCGTGATAGGCTCAAACCTGAAAGCATTGCCTTACTGGCGGTGTGTGTCCTCATCATCCTGGAGAACACTGTGGTTCTGCTTGCCATTTGGAGGAATAAAAAGTTCCACCTGCCCATGTATTACCTGCTGGGAAACCTGACTCTGTCAGACTTGCTGGCTGGTATTGCCTACATGGTCAATATCCTCCTATCGGGAAAAAATACTTTAAAACTGACACCATTGATGTGGTTCCTCCGGGAGGGAGGGGTCTTTATCACTCTGGCTGCCTCTATAATTAGTCTACTAGCCATTGCGATTGAACGCCATGTCACTATGGTGACTATGAGGCCGTATCATGGGGCAAAGCGGGGACGCATGTTGGCACTAATTGGTGTGAGCTGGGCTGTGGCAGGGTTTTTGGGAATCCTCCCAATATTGGGATGGAACTGCATCCACAGACTGGACCAGTGTTCAACTGTGCTCCCGCTTTATGCTAAAAGCTACATTCTGTGCTGTGTGTCTGTGTTCAGTGCTGTTCTCTTGGCCATCGTGGTGCTTTATGTGCGTGTTTTCCGCATCGTCCGCACCAACACACAGCGCCAGCGGCTCGGCTTGTCAGGCAGCATAAGGAAGGGCTTAGCCAGGAAGTCAGAGAAGTACATTGCTCTCCTCAAGACAGTCACCATTGTATTGGGAGTCTTCATCGCCTGTTGGCTGCCCCTTTTCGTTCTCCTCCTGATAGATTTTTCCTGCCCCACCCGTGGATGCTCCGTGCTCTACAAGGCTGAGTACTTCCTGGGAGTAGCCATTATCAACTCGCTCCTCAACCCCATCATCTACACACTGACCAGTAAGGACATGAGGAGGGCCATTCTGAGGCTCCTCTGTCGGCCGTGTCTAATGACCTCGGATGGGCAGGTGAAGAAGATTGGGATGCCGTTCCTGGAGTGCAGTTTCAGTAAAACTGAGGTGCCCTCCCAGAAGTTAGAACCGGGTCTGGAGACCACCATTTCGTCTGGAAATGTCATCACCACTCCATCTCCAATTAAAGCCCTATACCCCAAACTTTTCAAGTCATAAAGACTTTGACTGACTGTGTCCAAAATGTGTAAATTGGTTTCCCGCTGAATAGAGGATATGTAGCACATCCACTATTGAGAGACAGTTCTGTGTTTTGTTTTTTTTCAAAGAGCCAAAGAAAGGGGGGCGTATGAAAGACGATGACTCACCTTTGACAGTGTGGCGCAGTTATGGCAATATAACTGAATCACCAAATTTCATTTTGATGAAGCATACCAAACCAGAGAGCAAAGGATGCAATTCAAATGTGAACAAGCAATGGTTTTTATGTATATGATGCTAGCAATATGTCTCCTTTATTAATTTGCACTGACATATGCAACCTTGGACTCACTTTTTTCCTGGGCTTCTGTATTTTGTGTGAAGCTTAGAAGGATGCTTCTGTAAACTCAAAGAGTGAAAGACTGAAAACTATGTACTTGCTGGAATAATATGGAGGCTAACATTTCTCATCTTGCAGTTTCTTAAGTGCCTTAAAGTCAGAATAAAAACTCCTAACAGCAGTGTGTAATCTGCAGACACCTGGATTTCGCTGGTTCGAAGACTGATTGTGTGCTAGATTTGCACACGTAGATGTTTGGTTACACATATCTGTGTACATGATGCAAAGGAATTAAGTTGACAGGAAAGAGGTGGCACCCTTCTTGAAATTACTGAATGCTGAATGCAAATAAACTATGTGGGAGAGGAGGTGCAGAATTAAAACCCCCTGACAGTTTTGAAATGACAGATGGTTAACCTATCTGCGGTAGACGTGGAAAGTTGTTGGGGTCGTGTCCAGTTTTTTTGAAATGTCAGCCTGACATCTGCAGTAAAAACTGCTGCGTTTACAAAATGTCAGCATACTTAGCATGGGATTAACTGAAAGATAACGTTACAAGTAATGTTTACTTTCCACTGGCTGACAGCTTAACTCCAACTGAAACCAAATCAGCTGCAGTTGCATCATGTCAAGGCTTTACATTCCAGCTTGTGAAGAAGACAACCTTAGGAAGATGTTCATTCAGCTGCATCACAAGTTTTATGGATAAAAATATTTCTGCCTTTGTAAGTTACAGATCATGCTGAACTGGTATAAATTTACTGAGCAATTGTTTCAGTGCTTCCTTTCATTGTTCATCAAGTTAACAGAACATTTCAGTTAAAGGTACTGAATGATTTTTTTTTTCTTACGTCATTCAGGACTTTAATTGATTAAATGACGTTGTGGGGGTTTTTGTACTAAAATGTATGTAGTGAACTTGATGTATTTGTGAGCATATTTTTATATATCTCTGTTGTAAATTATATATATTTTGTAACAAGAAAACGTTAGCAAAATTTGTGTTTCTTTTCATAAAAGAAATAAAGTGTTTCTCTAAAACATTCCAGTGGGTTTTCAATTTATTTTCACTGTTAGTGCCCTGCAGCATTCTTAAGTGCATCAGTGTGTATTACTGTGTTAGTGTAGCTGTGGTTAAGCGAAGAAGTATCACAGGAAGTCAGCCTCCCTCATTTCACATCTGGTAATGGCATTGACCTATATACTTCAACTTTTGCCTGTCTCAGAATGGCTTAATCTCCACACAATGCCTCTTTTAGTAAATACTTCTTAACCAGTGGTTAAGAGTTACTATCACCTCACACTGATCTGGCCTCCACACTGCCAGTCATAGTTAAAAATGTAGAGAGATTACACGGCTGTTATGTATCCAGTTAAGCTACAATGGAAAAATATTGGTTGATTTGCAGAAAACTAAAAGAAGCTGCTAAATGGTTTTTCAGTTGTTGTTTTTGTTGTTGTTGTTGTTGTTGTTTTTGTCAGGCCACTGTTAAAAAAAATGTCAATAATGCAAAGCACGTCTAGTGTGACAGACAGCAGATTTTTTTCGTGTGATTTTAACTGTCTTTGCCCTAAAGGCATTCTGCAGTCAACCGTAAACCCTTCTTCCAGGCGTTTACTGTATCCATGAGCACTGTGCCTGCTGGCGGAGGTCATCAAGTCAGGGAATCTTTCCTGTCTTCCAGCTTGCTTTTGCTGCAGCAGACTCAACTGTTAGAAGTCATGACCACCAGAGACTTATAAATAAAAGAAGTTGGTATGCGGTTTTTCAGGGTTTTTTTTTTAATGTCACACCACTGTTAGAAATAAGCTGTAAATAATGCCCAGCACACCAAGTGTAATAGTGTACCCAATGTAACTTTTAATAAACACTGAACACTAAGGTTTTGTTTTGTTTGTTTGTTTTTTCCTGTCAACCAGTGATTAAGAATGACTATAGCCTCACTCTCACTGGCCCTCCACATCGACCATAGTTAAAATAAAGAAAAATTACACAGCTGTTATGTATCCAGCTAATTTAGCTCCTATAGCAAGAAAACTGTGTTTAGTGCCTGCATTTATGTCTACGTTTGTCTTATAATACTGCCAAAGTTACAGTTATGAAGACATGATTTTTAATGCTAACATGCAAATCTGGTAAAGACTGTTGGTTGATTTGCATGAAGCTAAAAGAAGCTGTTAAGTTCTTCACTTGTTTTTCAGTTGTTGTTTTTTTTGTCAGGCCACTGTTAAAAAATGTCAACAATGCAAAGCATGCCTAGTGTAATAGATAGCAGATATTTTCTTGTGATTTTTACTTTCTGTGGCCTATAGACATAAGCCCTGCCTCATGGTGCTAGAATAACTCTGATATGATTTGTACAGTGCAGGTGTTCCTCCAGATGTTTGCTCTATCCATGAGAACTGTGCCTCCTGGCAGAGGTCAACAAGTCAGAGAATCTTTCCTGTACTCTGGCTTCCGTTCTGCTACAACGAACTCAACTGTTATAAGTTATGACCCTTGATAGTCCCTTGTTATGTATTCCATTTTAAGAAAAAACCTCCTCTCACCTACACTCTGGTATTCATCTCCTTTTTTTTATGTTGCGGCCTTTGAGCCGGGTCGTAACATCCCTTGATGCCACAGGCACAAATGAAAAACCTGTACTTTCCCTTGCTCTAGTGGAATTTGGGAAATTACAGAGCTGGGGAACTGATAGTCCAAGTGTGGGTGCAGTCTTAACCTACACTTGTACTATCAGTGTATAGAAAGCATCCATCTAGAAGAGCAGTTTGGTGCCTCAAGGCTTACTTCAGCTTTTTCCTCTGATTGGATCTTTACGCAGACACACAGCAGAGTCTTGGGGGAACTCTAAGTGGTTATGAATCATGACTTGTCATTTCATATCTAGGATTTGCCAGTCCTTTCAACCTTAAGGTGTATAGATGAAATGTTATCATGGACTGCTTGATGTAATGAGCGGTGAACTGTGGTTGCAGAGCAACAGGGCTTAAATGTCTCGGTTATATTATGGCAGCTCATTCCACGGGATTAAACTCAAAAGTGAGTGTTTACGCTTGCAGTCTCACAGTTAGCTTTTGGTGCCACCTTTTGGCTTTTAAGCAGAACATCAAATTCTGTGACCTGAATTACGTGTTTTGGAAGAAGGAGGGGAAAAAATCTTAGTGGTGTGTCAGCACTGCAAACAGATTCCTCCCAAGCTCCTGTGCTATGTAGGAGTCATTCATGTTTTAAAGCAGAACTGCAGGAACATTATAACCATGTCTCTAGAGCACACACCATTATGTCTGAGCAACATAGTGATCGTTAAACAATGCCAGTTTAGTAATTTCCTGCTGGGGTTTCAACAATTACTCATACAGTTTTATAGCAGTGTTACTGCATTATTCTAGTTATTTTCTCATAATGAGATCCCTTTTAAGTTGCTAAAAGAAGTACCTGTTTTGCAGTTTTATCCTTTATATGGTATTTGTGTCAGATTTTGATTGACGTTAAAGCTGCAGTTTTTGGCTCCCTGCCAAAAATTGGCCCAGCTTTTCCTTCGTTTTAAGAATTCCTTCTCAATAAAAGCCCCCTCCCACGGGGCGCGTTTGTCTGCCATTAGTAATAAACAGAGGCGGGCCAAGGCTTTGGTGGCGAGCTCTTATTGTGAAGGCGAGATGAGGCCGGTACAATGCTTAGTCACGCTGAGTTACAGCTTTCCCCTCCTTTCTGTGTGGTTCGCAGCTCGGCAGACCGCGATGGAGGAATTGTTCTAGACTACGGTAATTCTCTGTTATTCCAAATTTAAGGAGCCATTAGTGATTAATGTCAGTTGTTTGGGCATATCTGGATTTTGTGCGGGCGTGTTAGCAAGAATATATTTTGATACCGCTTTGTTAGCACGTTTGTTGCGAGCTCGGCTCACAGCCGTTACTCTACTGTCTATTATTAGGAGCCTATTTTGCTGTCAGCTCTGTTTCCGAAACGTTTGACTTGTTGTTTTGAGGGGGATTACGGCTCTTTCATCGTGAGACCTTCTGAGTTCACCGTCGTTGCAAACCCACCAGAAACCTTCAGCCGATTTTGCTTGCTCTGCTCTACCTTTGCATGCCAGGTCTGTGGATTATTTTTGTTTTACAAACGCAAGCTCAGAAATGATCCTCGTAGAGGACACGCGATGGCTTTTTGTGTGCTCTTCATGTCAGGTAAATGGCGCGGAAATCCAAGTCCATCAGGGTTTATGTAAGGGACTGGCTTCACTTCTGGGTCATGTTTTGGTACATCCAGTTCCACTGTTTGCTCGGTGAAGAGTTCACGATGAGTCACCGAGGAGAGCTGGTTGCCAAAATGCCCGAGAAACTCGCTGGACTCTGTACTTGTGTTTGTTTCACTTCTGGCTCGATTGCGTTTGCTGGCTTTGTAACACAAAACAAAATAAAAATCGCTGACACAGCTGTAGGTGTAGCTCAGATGAAACTGTTAAACTTGTAGAGTCCCTCCAGTTGTTGTAAGACACCCAAGACCTGTAGGCCTGAAGGGTGGCACGCAAACCGACGTGCAGGGTCTCTGTCAGGGGTGAGTGTGCATCTTTATTACTGTGCTATTGATGAGCCAACTTTCTTGTCAAGATTAGGGTTGCAGTGGAAGATTTTTAGCAGCATCAGCATAAATCGCTGGTTTGTCGTTCACGTTCATCTTTTAAAGATGCATACTGGATATTTTCAGTTTCTGTTTGAGTTCGTCCTTTTTTAAGGATTTGCTGCTGCCAACTCCTTGAAACTTCCTTGTTTAGTGTCACCGTCGAGTGACAGTTTAATTGCACTTCTAGAACCTGTAATGAACAAGTTTTCTCATGCTAGGGGAGGAAAACCCTCCAGATGTTTGCTAGGAGTCATTTGACTTATGGCATGTGAAATTTCAGGATCTCCCACATGCGTAGGTTATAAAATGTCTTAATAATAAATGTTATCATAATACATGCAGTGTTTGTCAGCTGATTCATCAATTGATTGATTCAACAACAGATACTATCTTTAGAGTGGCTTGGACCCAGTTATACCTGTCGCATTCATCATACCCCAAAACGTGTTTTTATTATTGGTGAAATGTCAGAGAAATGCAGCAGGTATAGCGTGGGTCTTGGAGAGCTTGTTTGTCAGTGAGTCGTTTCTGTCTGCTGTGGAAAGTGGGCGAGTTGAGCAATATGTTCTCCTGTGAAACTATTTCACCCAGAATCCTGGAAGGGGGGTGGCACAGCAGTAAATGTGAATCGCAGTGTGTTTCATATTACAGCGAGCTTAACTGGCTGACTTCCTCATGACGAGTTCCATCATGGTCACTGACGTGTCCCCATTTGTTTGTAAAATGAATAACTCTCCAACTTAGTTTGGTTTCCCCCCTTAATCTTTAATGATTGCAAAGAACACGGTAACCTATTTGCAGATTGGAAAGCTACAAGGTCATATAACCTGGCCTTTTGTTTTGCGTCCTTTTATCAATGCTTCACGTAACGATCAGTGTGCGTGTGTGTTTGTGTTGGTGTGTATACACAACTTACGGGTGCTTTGTTATATAACTGAACCCTCACAGCAGCATTGTTGCTGAGTAATTCAGACTCTTCCTGATCAGAGCGCTCCAAACGGACATTAACCACATGTTTCTTGTATTGTACGTCAATGTTGCAGGCAGTTCATATTCTGAAAAGAAGAAGTGGGATTGGAATAAAAAGGAAGGCATTAAATTTTCAACTTAATGGGTTCAATGTAGTGGATCTGATCTCACATATTCCCTGTAGAAGTATTTGTTTGTAAGCCAGCCAGCAGAGCCAGAGCCCTCTCCTCCTCCTCCTGGACTACTCCGATAAAAGTACCTCTTGACTCTGATTAAAAGATTGTTTTGTTTTCTTAGCCTAATTTGGTTTAAACATGTCTGGAAGATGCTGCAATGGATGTACTTGGATTCTGCTGTTGGTTGAACAAACTGTTCCCTCTGTTCAAACTCCCAGTGGATTGGCAACAGGGCAGAGCAAGAGCACACTTACTCATGCTGGCCTGTTAAATTAAAGCCTAATTTAAGTCACAGCGTTGTCCTTCAAAATGAGCAGCACTCCCTAGCTGCTGCTTACACACTCACTTACTTACTTGCTGTTTTGGTTATATTGTTAGGCTCTCTAGGTGGACATTTTTTACTTTTAAAAGTAGTGAAAGTAATAGGTAGGATTCCAGGCACTTGAGTTCCTCATCAACAGTTTTTCTTTTGCGTGTTTGGAGTTTTAACGCTAACTCGATCAATATTCACTTCACCCTGTCTTTTATCAGCTGGGCACACTACCTGTGTGTGAAGAGATGCCAGATAAGGAGAAACCATCATGACTATCACGACAAACGAACACACATTAGGCTACGTCCACACTAACCCGGATAGATTTGAAAACGGCGTTTTCGTCTGAAAACTGCGTTTTCGTCTGAAAACGCTCTGCGTCCACACTAGCGTTTTCAGTCGTTTTCACGCAAAAGTGAGTGAGAACTAAAGAATTTGAAGAAAAGCTATCTGGAGCATGTACAAACTGATTTTAATCTTTTTTAGGGCTGTCAAAATTGAGAGCAATCAAAACAACTGCTGTATAATGCACTCCGCTATCTTTGTTTAATTGGTCACAGGACTGCATCACATGACTAAAATGCGTCATCGTTTTAGAAAGTCTGCGTTTTCGAGTGTCCACACTGCGACGGGACAGCTCGGTTTTGAAATGTATGCGTTTTCGAGACCATTTTCAAAACGCTGCATTTTTCCTTGAGGAAAACGCCGTCTCAGTGTGGACGGGAGGCCAAAGCGGAGAAAAAACGATGCATTAGTGTGGACGTAGCCTGACTTTGCATCTGCCCTACTGAAGAGCACCTGTTAGATAAGCCCTTACAGCCATGTAGTACTTCCTTGTTTTTTAAATTGTCTTGGATTGCTTTACTAATTCTGTGTGCAATGTTTAAGTCAAGCCTGATAAATGAATGATTTCCAGGCTATTTCTCGTTGCTCAAATACAGCATATTAAATAAACACTGTTTCTGGATTGGTACCCAGTACCAACACATACCTTATTGTATGTTGAGTTGAGGTTATTGTGTCGTATCAGAACTGGGGTAAAAAACAAAACAAAACTGGATCCGTGCATCAGTAGTAGCGACTGATAGAGAGAACTAGAGTTTGAGACTCACAAAAGCAGAAGATGGTATTTGTTTTTAATGAGCTGCATAGTCATCGTTACAAAGACAAAGCCTTGACTGTAAGTGGAGTGCATGAGGAAGAATGACAGAGAATCATGTGTCACTGCATTGATAAAGTTTTGTTGTATGAGTTCATAGATAAAGAATAGTGCTGAATCACTCGCTATGCAAGGCAGTGCATTTTCAGCACTGATGTACATATGTAGACCGAGCGGAAAGGCAGAGTTTATCAGTATGAAACAAACACATGCTCTCTCTCTCTTTCTCTCCCCAGCTGTCAGCTGAACCAACTGCTTCTTAGTAAATAAACAAACAACAAACAAATAGGTGGGCATCCTCAAGGAAGGCTTCTCAAGAGAAAACAACGAAACACCGCTACCACTTCATTCCTAAAGGCTCAACTGCCTCACCTAGAGTCTCGGACTCTGAATAGCTCTTTTGAAGACAGCTTTGATTATTACTTTTTGTAACAAAGCGATAGATTTGACTTTCTTTTTTTAATTTTTTTTTATCACTGTGCAAGATTGATCTGCGCAGTTTGTGAATCTGGCACAGCTCTTGAGTTGTTTGATTGAAGACTTTTTGAGCAGTCAAAATATATTTGATTAGAAGACTCAGAAGAAGACAAGATAACAGAGACGTACTGCAAATTGACTGTTTATATTGCCGGGTATGATTAATACGTTTCTGCTGAAATAATAGAGAAGTGGAAAGGAAAGCAACCGTGTTGCCAACACAAACAACTGATCCGAGTCTGGAGCAGTTCTTACTTTGCCTGCTATTCTCTAACTCTTTCTCTGAAAAGTTAACCTTCAAACAAAACCAGAGGGACCCTTAATTCAAAGCATTTTAATTATGTTGGAACTGCAGCATATATTAGTTCATGCAGCCATGAGTGGCAGCTCGCATTCAACGCTCTAGTAATGCCATAACGGGCCGAATGGCTGGACTGAAGTACTGAACATAGCAAGGAAATCCCCATGTTTTTATAAACCAGACATAACTCTTTTACTCATAGAAAAGTCAGGAGAGCCTGGAGCCTTCTGTGTGGCTGTCTACCAAATTCCTCAAATTAAATTCTTCTTTTATTTCGACCCATGCCTCCATGTGGTGCAAGGATGCCCCATAACGCTGTCCACTGTTCTTGAGAAAGCGACCAAAGAGGAGGAGAAAGGGTAGGAAATGACGGAGTGTTTGACAGAATACAAAGCGCTGGTGACTCCGTCCACGCGCAATGGTCACCGCGTCTTCAGCTACACGCTCGAGAGCCACACGTCGGCCGCCTTCGCCATCATGAACGAGCTGCGGCTGGAGCGGCAGCTGTGCGACGTCACGCTGCGTGTGCGCTACAAGGACCTGGAGGCGGTGGACTTTGTGGCTCACAAGGTGGTGTTGGCCTCCTCGTCCCCGGTCTTCAGGGCCATGTTCACCAACGGCCTGAAGGAGTGCGGTATGGAGTTGGTGCCCATCGAAGGAATTCACCCCAAGGTTAGTCTGTTTTATCCTTGCCTGAATGTTTTGTTTGATTTGTACTCATTTAAATGTAGGCTGTAGTATTGTGTTTATTTGTTGACTTCAGAATAACTAAATGGGAATCGAGTTACTCCTCTTGTCATTATTACAAGGAAAACCCAGTATGTATGGGAACTGTAACTTTAAAACCAAGCTGTATACCACAATGGGCTTTTCCAGCATTGTTAGAAAAATAAATGGCTCCACTCCCACTTTGAGGCAGTAAAAATTCTGCACTGCTTTAAAGTGAAACAGAAAGTCAGAATTGCTTTAAAACCATACTCAGATGATCATACCTTTATAGATAATACCATCCACTGTTTTTGTTTATCATTTATCTTTGTACAAGTACAATTAAAATTCAAAACTAAATGAATATAAGCCTTACATCACACTGATTATTAACCAAATGGGTTATTCCAAGCATCTTGGAGGGTTTGCTACAATGGCTGCCCTTTTTAGTTGCTCTGTAGGACTCCTCCTTGTTGCTATATGACTGCATATTTGGATTCTACATTTTCTACATCACACTTTATGATTGTTAATCTCTTTATCTGAAGTGCCTAAAACATTTTTACAATACATTTAATTTATATTTGGAAAATCTGTGTAATGGATTGAGTGCATTTCTCTTTTTTTATCTTTTTTTTCCCATGAGCAAATAATATGTTCAAAGTAATTATGAGTCATATGTAAAAGTGCATAAATATTTTTCTATGGTACTCGGGACTGAAGTTCCACCTTTTTAAAAAGTAAGCTCTCTCTCTGTAAAACAGGTATGCACAGTGGCTGAACAGTTTTATCTTGACTTCCTTTACTTGCGTTGGATGTTTACTGAGCTCACATAGAGTGTGATCGACACAATATTTATGACGTGATAGCTTGTGAGATGCTAATCTGGGTTCCTTCCTTCCAGAAGTTAGCATAGCATTAAATAATTTTTCTCTCCAGCTTCTCTTGCTCTAATTTTCTCATCTGTGCACTGACCTCCCACAGTCCAACCCCTTACGTTGTGTCTTTTCACCATTTCAGGTTATGGACAGACTGATAGAGTTTGCCTACACAGCCAGCATCTCTGTGGGTGAGAAGTGTGTCATCCATGTGATGAATGGTGCTGTCATGTACCAGATAGACAGCGTGGTCAAGGCCTGCTGTGATTTCCTCGTCCAGCAGCTTGACCCCAGCAACGCTATTGGCATTGCCAGCTTTGCAGAGCAGATCGGTTGCACAGAGCTCCACCAGAAGGCCAGAGAATACATCTACATGAACTTCAGCCAGGTATGGCTTAAATAGCATCTCGATTGAAAGCATTTTCGTCAGAATCACTGAACTGCATTGTTGGGCTGCACATGAAGTTGGAGCCACTCCTTGTAATTGGTTTTACCTAATTTGTGGAGCTTAAGTAATGATTTTGTAACTTAGAAATCAAGAATTAAACATGGGATATTCTACAAATCTGTTCAAGGTTTTTGGGGCAGGAAATCTGTGTGTAAAGTGTTTTGAGGTCTGAGTAAACAATGTTTCACTTGCTGCATTGTGGTTTCTTCTGGTGACTTCAAGCTATGAGTCCACTGGCAGACTCATAGCATGCATTCTCTTCACAAGAAGGCCAAGAGAATTCAAGCTATGAGTCACGATGACTTGCGAGTATCTATGTGGGTTTACTTGCCGCTGAAGCATACCTGACTGCAAAAGATGATGGTACAATGCAGTACAAGAAATGAAAGGACAGTTAATATTTCTCCCTCATAAGGAGATAAGATCAAGGGCAGGCCCAGCGTATGACAAAGACGTGTCACATGTCTGTCTGTGAGGTTAAACCTATAAATGGTGTAATATTCAATACATGCCTGCTCACCAGAGATTTGACTTCTTAAATATATTGTGGCTGTCAGGCAGGAAATCAGTTTTCCTTTGTTAGAAAGAGATTATTTGTTGCAAGAGTTGGTTTTGTCCTCACTGTTATGTTATAATTGATCAAAATAAGCAAAAACAAACAAACTGATACAGATTACATGATTGATCCGTAATTTAAAATAAATCTGTTTGTATTTGGAACAGAGACTGTGCACAGTTTAATTGATCCAGCAGTTACTTTAGGTAAGAAAATTAGATGAGAATTTGCTGCTGGTCTAGATTCCATTCAGTCATATATGTCTGGATTTTGGACTTTGGCAGCTATCATTAGCTGTCTGGAAACTTTTAGCTCAGAAATATTAATCAGTTGTCTGGAAAATCTTTCCAGTTGTTGTAATTACTCACACCAGATACTTTATTCTTTAACACCACTTGTATCATAAAAAGTTACTTTAAATCTGTACTCCTGCTTTCCAGGTAGCAACCCAAGAGGAATTCTTCAACTTGTCCCACTGCCAGCTGGTCAACCTGATCAGCCGCGACGAGCTCAACGTGCGCTGTGAGTCCGAAGTCTTCCAGGCATGCGTGGCCTGGGTGCGATATGACCGGGAGAACAGGCGACCGTACGTCCAAGCCTTACTCCAGGCTGTCCGCTGCCATTCCCTCACCCCCAACTTCCTGCAGACCCAGCTTCAGTCTCTGGACTGGGACCCACAGTGTAAAGACTACCTGGCTCAGATCTTCCAGGACCTCACCCTCCACAAACCCACCAAAGTGATTTCTTGCAGAACTCCCAAGGTGCCGCAGCTCATCTACACAGCAGGGGGTTATTTCCGTCAGTCGCTCAGCTACCTGGAGGCTTACAACCCTTGCACGGGAACCTGGCTGAGGCTTGCCGACCTGCAGGTACCCCGAAGTGGCCTGGCCGCCTGTGTGATCAGTGGGCTTTTCTATGCAGTTGGTGGAAGAAACAACGCGCCTGATGGTAACATGGACTCAAACGCTTTAGACTGTTACAATCCTATGAACAACTGCTGGCTGCCGTGTGCACCCATGAGCGTGCCCAGGAACCGAATCGGAGTCGGAGTCATCGATGGCATGGTATATGCAGTTGGTGGATCACATGGGTGCATTCATCATAATAGTGTGGAAAGGTAAGTGAAGTTGGCTAATAATGGAAGATGGTATTTCTTTTATCACACAGACCAATTCTGCCTATTCTGAATTTATTCTTTTATCAATTATGTGTGTTTGAATGTAGAAAGAAAACCAGCAGTCTTTTACTGGTTGAACAGTTAAGTAACAATTACAGTATGTGGTCAGCACAGGTCATTTTAATGAAAGGCTTATGGTTGTGTCTGTCAAGAGAAGTAATCGGGTAACTTCCTGGAAACATTTTACTTCCTGCAATTTATTTTTAGATCACACAAAGCTGCTGTGAGGGTGTTTGAGTCTATAGGGAAATATTTTTGTAATATTAAACTTAGTGACAATTGAAAAGAGAAACAAGACACCTTTTGTTTTCTCTCTTAATCTAAGCTTGACACAAAATGCTTGCGCTAACATTGTTATATGACCAGATCAAGAAGAACTAATGCTCATTCTTTCTCAGATTGCTTAACATCTTGAGATAATCCTGCCGGATGCGGCTTTTAATCCACACCTGTGAAACGGCAGCTTTGTTTAGGTGCTTTCTGGTGTTGGGTATGAACAGTGACTGAACAACATACATTTTAATAAATAAAAAAAAAAAGGGAAGCGGAGAGCCCATCAACAAGTCCCATGAGAAATATCCGAGGTGCCGTATTGGCCTTGCTCTGACTAACCTCGACATAAACCTGCCCCAGATTTTTCACTGCTAGCCATTTAAAACGGGAATTACTTAAATTTTAATTCAAGGCAAAAACTTTACCCAAAAGTTGGCTTTGTTCCTAAAATGGAAGATCTTACACAGGTAGCCCGCAGTCTCGGTGAAAGAGGAACATGTCCAGCCGGTCTGAACAATCATGTAACATCCGAAAGCACATATGACGCACTGTAGCACAATGGCTAACCACAGATACTGAGGAATGAAACTAATGAATCTGTGGTGCACACTCCTGGCAGTGGTTCATTCATTGGGATGATTAGTTACAAGAGTTGGTTACATTTGCGATTTAGAAACCCGATAAGTAAACTGACTAATGTTACTAGTTGGCAAAAAGAAAACGGGGAGATAAAGCTCAGAAATAAAGCGATAATTACTTTCTTTTCAAACTATGTAGCCTTCTCAGTTTGTGTTGGTTTTCCACAGGTATGATCCAGAACAGGATCAGTGGCAGCTGGTAGCCCCGATGTTAACACGACGTATCGGTGTGGGTGTGGCGGTCATCAACCGGCTGCTCTACGCTGTGGGGGGGTTCGACGGGGCCAACCGGCTCAGCTCCTGTGAGTGCTACAACCCTGAGAAGGATGAGTGGAAGACCATGGCTCCGATGAACACGGTCCGCTCCGGAGCTGGTAAGAAGGAATTGTAAAGCTGCCTCCTAATGATTAAAAACGTTTCTGAAAAACAATCAATTTACACAACTGCCCGTGCAGTTTTCCACCTGTGATTTGTAAAGATATATGCAAGACTTCCTGCCCCTGCAGACCTTCCTGTTTTTGCTAGGTAGATCCAAGCAGTACTTAAACCAGACAGCAAGGGCAGCTTAATAGTGAGGCAAAGCAAATAAACAAAGATTTCAGGTAAAAAGCAACATTTCTCAAAAAAATGAAAAAAAATTGCGAAATTAGACAGAAAAACCTATAATGATCTTGCAGTACAGATCACAGAGTGTATATGGAAAAAGTGAAGCCAAAATATCTAGGCATTTTATTGCTATCTTTTGGCAAGCTTTGAGATGTGAAATCCAACCGGACTCTGGGAAGAAACTAGTTACCTCAGCAGTTATTACATATCTAGAGAAAAAACCCAAGACTTTGGCAGGAAGTCTTTATGTATGGATGTTTATTAGTACTCTTATTGATACTACTTTCCATATTTTGGTGTAAAATAAACAGAAGCGTGACTATGGCCCCTTTTGTCAAATTGGTGAGCTTAGTTTTGTGATGCTTTTTTAACTTCTGCGATAAGTTATGAAAGCAAGAAGGTGTGTTTTGTAACGTGCATCTGGGGTTAACGACTGATAACAGGTTTGACCACGTCAACACTGGCTATCGCTCTGTCCACAGTTTTGAACAGTCTGTCCTGTCAACCGTGACCAAAAAACACTGGATTCAAACAAACAGCAATGTTAAAGGTTATCGCTTCAGCAGCAGCTTCCTCATGATGGGGAGGTTAAAAATGTGTAAACTTTAACTTTGCAGAGTACCAATAGCAGTGCCATTTGTCAAGGTGCTTATCAGTACTTTGATATACACCAGTCTCAAATTTTAACAATCAAATGCTGTTACTTGAAACCTGTGTAAAATTCAGTGATTGTGTGGGTCAGTCAAACTTATCATGTAAATGTATCATGTAAATCATGTATCTGTTTGTAAAAAGACTTCCATTTGAATAGAAATCTAAGTGAAAATGGCCCTAAGCGACCTTTCTCTGTGATCTCAGTGAACTTTCCTCATGACTTATTAGGGCTCAGTCGCTCGTTTCAGCTCAGACTAAGTCAAACATACACAGATCCACAGATCACTCCTCACTTCTGGTTTCAAAACATACCGATGGAGATGGTGAAAATGCTCAGGTTGAGGTTTCATAACTGGACTTCCCAAACCAATGAGTGTCATTGCTCTGGCAGCATCCATCTTCTAAACTGTGTGTGATAGGATAAAGGTGTCCATGAGATATTTTGGCTTTGCTACAGTGGGCACAATCTGCTATGTTGTCAGTCTCTGCACAGAGTCGATAAACAAGAAGCACTCAGAGCGCAAACCCCCACCCAAGCACCTCACCTTTTGGGCACTATTTACTTTTTAAGGGATTAGTATTGTGTTTTGTATACATTCATTTTGTTTTCTGGATTTCATTAGTTTTTAATTTGCTTAAAAAATAAAGTTTGTAGTGCAGTAGAAATTAAATGTTGACAATAAAAACATAGGGAGCAATACTAACCACAGAATAAAAATATACATTTTTATTTAAGTTTCACCTTATTTGACTCCGAAGAAGAGGTCAGAAGTCCAAAGAAAATTTTATCTTTAAAATCTCCATTGATCATACCTTATATGATTATAAGGTGGATGTAAGCCAAATTTGAATGGATTGGTAACATTCTACAACCCTCACACAAGTGTTATAATAAACACAACCTCCTTGGCAGAGGTAATGATTTTTCTTAATCGAGAAACGCATTTAAAAAAACCAAAACACTTATGTGGGGAGTGTGTATGTCTTTCTTTGTGTGTCCTTAAATACATGTTTGGCCTGGAGTTTTAATTGTATTATTTTCTTTCTTTTTTTTATGATGGTAGTTAAAACAAAGCTACCTGTGACCGTAGCGTAGACGTTACTCTTTTATTCAGTAAGAGTATCATGTTGGGAGATTTGCCGGTTCTGGCGTGTGCTTACATGTGTCTGCCCACATTTAGTTTGAATAAATGAAACAGTTGACCTTTTCTTTTAGGTGTGTGTGCACTTGGCAATCAGATCTTTGTGATGGGCGGATACGACGGCACCAACCAGCTGAACACGGTGGAGCGCTATGATGTAGAAACCGATACGTGGAGCTTTGCTGCCTCCATGAGGCACAGACGCAGTGCTCTGGGAGTCACTGCGCTGCATGGACGCATCTATGTGTTGGGTGAGTAATGTAGCTTGTAGAAGCCCGCTGAGAGAAAAGCAACGATTTGATTTGCAAAATATGTTTTAATTATTGTACCGATATCAATGCAATTATTTTGTTCCCCTCCCACATTTACAGTCATTGGGTATGAGCCAGTACTCATTTAGGTCACAAGCACCACACCACAGCATTTCATTCAGGTTGAGGTTTGGACTTTGGGATATTGCAACACCTTCATTCTTTACTTTTTCAGCCATTCTTTTGTAGCTTTGCTACTGTTCTTGCGATCATTGGCCTGTTGCATGACCTAGTTTTGGCCAAACTTCAGCTGTCGGGCAGATGGCCTCACACTTGACTCCAGAATACTTTGGTAAACAGTACTTTGGTCTTGTGGCTGTAAAACATGCCCATATCATCACCCCTTCACCACCATGGACGGTTGTCTTGTGGTTTGTTCAATTGCGTCTTTGCAGGTTTGTGGGGTTTGTTTGTTTGTTTTTATTTTGTTTTTTTGATCTGCAAAATGCCAAAACATCTGCTTTTATAGAAGTCCTCACACTTGCTGATGATCAGTTAATCAAGTGCAATTAATTATCAGTACTTAGCTGCTACCGACACTTTTATTTCTTATGCAAGCAGGGAAGGTGTACTTTGGTTTTCACACACTGCCTCTGCATTTCAGTTTGTGTTAAATAAATAATGACACAGTGTGTAATATGTCATGTGATGTTGTTTACCTAGGAAGTAAAAATTAGAAACAGGGTGTGCTTTCTTTTTCATGTGGCTGCGTATTAAAACTTTTTGTAGTGTAACTTTTAAGTGTTTAGATGCATTTTGCAAGGCATGATTAACCTTGGGTAACTTGTTCAGTTTTTGTGACTATAAAATGTAAATATTTAAGTTTTTATGAGTGACAGTAGCAATAACTAACTCCTATTTACTCACTCCACTTAGTGTTTGTTATCCATAGCTCAGATCTGTGCTGTGCTTACAGGAGGTTACGATGGCAGCACTTTCCTCGACAGTGTGGAGTGTTACGACCCAGAGCAGGACACTTGGTCAGAGGTGACCCACATGACTTCAGGGCGCAGCGGCGTGGGAGTGGCCGTCACCATGGAGCCCTGCCAAAAGGATTTATCGCAGTGTCAGGCGTGTGACGGTGGAAGAACCAGTGGCAAGGCGGACCCTTCGGCAAATGCACGCGAAGATCTGAGCAGGACCCGATCCACACACTGACACGCATGCACAGACAAGCATCTCAAAACTGACCTGTGAAAACTGGTCCTTAAAATTGAGTATCGTTATAAGATCCAGACAGTCCAGCTTTGTGCTCCAACGCGGCATTTAAAGCCCTCAGCTAGATCATCATTTGTAAAGTTCAAGAAAAGGGCTCCATAGTAAAAAGGTCACTTTACTGGCCCGATGAGTCATCAGGGGCTCTTTATTGCATTTAAAGAGCAAACTAAATCTGATAGGTGAAGGAAATACTTCAAGCGATCAGATTATGTAAACAAAACGTAGCATTTGTGTGTGTGTGTGTGTGTGTGTGTGTGTGTGTGTGTGTGTGTGTGTGTGTGTGTGTGTGTGTGTGTGTGTGTGTGTGTGTGTGTGTGTGTGTGTGTGTGTGTGTGTGTGTGTGTGTGTGTGTGTGTGTGTGTGTGTGGGCAGCAATCAAAGTGCCATTACAATGCCTGTGGGCATTATCACTATGTCAGTATATTCTCCTGAGGTGCTTGTGTGGGAAGGCACAGGCTGAGTCACTGTGTGGAAATTAGTGTTAACCCAGAGAGCCGCAAGATGAAGATCATACGGTGGGCCTCATGCAAGAGCTTGTTTGACGTGCTTATACAGGCCATCTTAATTCAGTCCAATAGTTCTTTACAAAATCACAATCTGCACATTAAAAAAAAAACATAAATAAATAAAGAAGAAGAAGAATTTAAGCTCCTGATGTTGGATATATCCAGTACTAGCAGTCCAAAAAACTGTAGTAACAGGAGGTTTTTGATATAGCACAGAAACCATTATTTCCCTCCTGTTTATTGTATATGTAGACAGTTATTTGCTGTTATTTTTAGTAGTAATGCACATGTTTAAACTCAACCTCTGTTTTTTTGCATAAAAAATGAGTTCTAATCTATTTTTATTTAAAGTGGACATCCTGTATGACGCCTGTGAAGGCACGCGGAAGATATTTAAATCGGTTGTTGTTGATCTAAACTGAAGACAGATTCTGCAGCTCCAGAGCTCTTATCCCACCTTAAATATTTTCAAGAACATTTTGGATTACTGGATCACACACAAGAATATACCTGTGTTATAAAAGAGGGTTTTCAAGCAAGCTGGCAAGGTGGTTCCAGTTTTAAATCCAAGAACAAACGGCCTGTGCGAGGCATTTGGTGTTGGTGTGATCCCTTGACTGCAACACCACCCATGACGTGTGCTGTTAGATTCCAAGAAGAAATACTTTGGCCCTTCTTACATGACTACCTGATGCTCGGTTGCAGGTTTATTTTGGTAGGCACGGCTAAAACTAGCAGTCCTGCAGTAAATCCAGCTTTCACAGTGGGTTTCCACTGTTTTGTCGCCTTTTAGTGATCTTACTGGGGCAAAATAATAAACGCCTGTCACTTTGGTGCATAACACTTCCACAGAATCACCACCTTTTTATGGAACCACTTAATCAGAAATTACAACCTTCATGAAGGTAGGATTTATTGCAGGATGTCATATTATAGAGCATTAGATCTAGTTAAGTGTGTATAATCATAAACTGGCAGCTGAGTTTCTGTTCCTTCAACTGCAGTCATTATGCAGCTGTATGGGTGTGGGGGAAAATGTGCATGCACCTGCCAAATTGTATAAATTGTCATCTCAGATTATGGTAGAAAAGATCTGCTTTAAGCAAGTGGTTCTTGCATGAGGCCCACTGTCACAAATTCAAGTGTTGATACAAGAGTCTGCATAGTAACAAATGTGTTCTTTAACTGATTGCATAAAATGTGAAACTTTAGTAAAATACTGAGCGATGCTTCTTCTCGGGCTCCACGATTGTCGTCCAGTGGGATCGGTGTGCAAAGCGCCAACAGAATGAAGAAATTAGTTTAGGCTGTGTTTAGAGGAATCAATACTGTAGCATTTAACGGCCTGAATTCAAACATCTCACTGAATGTGGTTTGTTTTTTTTGTTTTTTTATTTAAATATTAAAAAAAACCACTATTTACAGGCAGAAATGAGACCCTCCCACCCGCAGTAAACAATTTTTTGGGTTTTCACATCCTTGAGACCTCAGATACAGAAATGACCATGTTTGTGCATTAGTGTTCAAATATTGTATACTAATGATTTAAAAAAGAAAAAAAAAACTTGCTTAAAAAATTGTATTTGTAACAGCGGTTTAAGCTACAAATGTTTTTAAGTGATGTTTTGTACATTGATATTCTACAAAGTCTTGTACAGGAATTCAGAGCTCACTTTTTTATTTATTTGTTCAGGTCCTTTGTGATTTTTCTTCTTCCTCTAAACTGACATCAGCTTTGTATTAAATTGGACTCTGGTGTAGTGTTTTAATAACTAGCATGCATTGTAACAAACTAGGAATGCCTGTTAATGCAGATTTTGGATGTTTGTTTAAAAAAAACAAAAAAAATAAATAAAACAAAAAAAAGAGAAACCGACGCTTCACCTTGAAAGGGACCTTTTTTTCCCCCCTGTCCAGTGGTTGGATTACAGATGAAAATATTTAACATCTGCTTTGTACATTTCTCCCCCCAAGCAAGAACTACCCTGTACAGTAATGCACTGTTAATTAAAATATGTTTATTGCACTGCTGTAGTCATGTAATAATTTTAGTTCTGATAGTTGCTGGTGTGTGTGTGTGTGTGTTTTTTGTTTTTGTTTTTTTTTCTTGTTTTTTCTTCTTGATGTTACGTTCATTTGTGCTGTTTTCAAATCAGTAGTGGCCACTAGAGGGAGCTAAAGCACCTTCATATCTTCTTGTATTTTATTTCTACATTTACCCTAAAATAAAGTTACCACTTTACGCTTTTTGCTAAAGATGGATGCTCCCTGGCCACTTTGATAGGTACATCTGATTAACTACTCATTAATGCAACTATCTAATCACATGCCAGCGACCCACTACATTCGGGCATGAACACATGGTCTACGTGGCCTATTGAAGTTCAAAGTGAATGTCAGGAAGATGAATCTAAGTGACTCTGAATCTGGTGTGGTTGTTGGGGCCAGGCGAGTTTTTTTAGAAACTGCAGATGTGCTGGGATTTTCCCCACACACAACCACCTTTAGCGTTTACACAGAATACAGCAAAAAAGAGGAAATATCAAATTAGCAGGAAAAAAAACTCTTGTTGATGCAGTAACTCATTTAGCACTTATTACAACCAAGATATGCAGAAGAGTATCTTTAGTAGAGGCGAAATGTTGAAGCAGATGGGCAACAAGAGCAGAAGCCCACATCATTTCCCCCTCTCTCTCTCTCTGATGATTCTTAATTTCTGCTGCAAAATTTGGGTGGTGGGTACAGAATCTCATGTAAGCAAGAAATCCTGCTTTCTATTTATGTTCAGGCTGCTCGTGATGGTGAAGTGTATACTTTGAGCCCCAACTGAGCACCATTTAAATTCCACATTCTACCCGTGCATTCTTCTGACCATGTCCATCTCTTAATGACCAAAGTGTACCCATTTTCGACATTATCCTTATATAATCCTTATATAATAACCTGTAGGATGTTGAGCTTAAATCGTCTCAAACCAGTTTCCTGAAAATGACAATGCGTTTGCAATTCTCTGATGGCCTCAGCAGTTACCAGACCTCAATCTAATAAGGCATGTTTGGAATGTGGTGGAACTGGAGATTCATATCATGGATGTGCAGCTGACAGTGAAGGTGTGATCAATAAGGACCCAAATGTCTGAGTAATGTTTTTGAATCTATGCCATGAAGGATTAGGACATGGCAAAAAGAGCTTCAGCCCAGTATGAGCAAGATGCACCTAATAAAGTATGTGTGAGTGTAGATACTAGTGTGCAAAGTCTCATTTTTAAGATCTTTCTAGTGTGTTTTTCAGTGAGTCAAAAGCAGGTATGTCATTTACCGACCACCCATGATACCTCCCAACACATCTAATTTCCTGGCTAAACCCAGCAGGTGGATAAGGTAGACCATTGTTTACACTACCGAGAAGTATTGTGTGGGCTTACAAGAGTATTAAGACTTGGCAAACACAGGCCTAAAAAACACAGACTTAAAAAAGAATCTGTGAAGATATAGAGCTGTGTCATCAGTTTCTTGTTGGAAGAAAACAATATCTTTCAAATATTGCAGATGGAAATTTAAGCAATTAATAGGCCTCTAAACTTTTTTGCTTAACACCCGACGTTAGATTGTAACCAGAAATGCACGTCAAACACAGGAGGATGATAACTTTGTGATTCAGTTTGGTCGGAAAGAAAGTCACTGCGGTAACTTCCTCTCTTCCCTTCTTCTCCCGAATATTACCACAGCATGACTTTACAAAAATGTCAAGGTTACGCAACATTAATCGAGGTGTGGCTGAAAAATAAGGAGGCTGTTCCTGCTTTGTCTTGCGTGAGACCAGGAGCGTTATTTGATAACCATGCCTTCTTATCATTTGAAAGTCATACGATAACAGACCACGTGCTTGTATTCTGATGGGTTTATGGGTTGTTGATTGTTAGGACCGGAACACCGGGCAGGGATCTTCTATTGTGATAGGTGAAGAAATGTCCGCGTATACACTTTGATCTATTAACTCATGAGCCCCTCTACACATTGAAGAAAGCTCCTGTTAAAGTTTTAGCATTTACTCTCTCATAGTTTTCCAGAAAGTAAAAATGGGTCTGGAGTCTTATGGGTTAATTTAATACAAAGCCTCATTTTAAATTATTGCTAGGGGCGCAAATATACACTAACTGCAGTACATTAGCTACGTATAGATTACTTGAAGTGTGCCTCTGTAAAGTCAGCGCTCACATGCGTTGAACATGCTCGCTGACAGTGGTTTTATTTTGAAAGCCTCGCTTGGATGTGCCGCGTGATTTCTCGCGAGCTTCACACCGGTGAGCGCCTCTGAAAGTGATGAAAAAAACTCTGGCCACTGCCACCGGACACCAGAGGATCCTGTGTGCGCGCAGGTATGTAAAATTCACCTTGCTGAGGCTTGCTTCTGTTTTACTCTGTCGGCCGAAACTTCTGAGATAATTTCAAACTTCAGTGGAAACTTGAAACTTAATGGGAGATAAGTTCTCGAGGTTATACTCGTTTGATTTAGGAAGTAGCTTTGGAAGTTCACTCATTAACTGCGTTGTTAAATGAAGACAACGCCACAAGAAACGCCGCTTTTACCTCAAATTTAACACAAGCAGTGATGCTCAGAAGAAATTAGCCAGACAGAAGTCTGCTGCAATGATTTGTATTTGGTTACCTGTGCACATTTGCGCACAGCTCACATCACAAATTAACAGGCTATTTATCGCGTCTTGATGCAGTAGTATTGTTATAAAACAGTGGAGCTTCTGTACTTCTTTCTCTGTTTGTAACTATTAAGGTGGGCTTCATGACACAAAATTGTTTCCATTCTTTCCAGAGAGAGAGAGAGACTCTTTGTTGTCAGACTAGTTCATCCTGTTTGAATCCCCCTTTGAGCGCAGGAGGAGCGTCCATTCATTAAAGGGCAATAAACAGCCAAAGCTCATGTGTGTTCTTTGTGTCATGTAACTTTAAAACCTTTGACAGTATTTTCTCTGGAGACTTCTCTGCATTGAAAGCCTGTTCCAGCTTCATTGCTCAAATCCACTCGTTCCTTTCCTTTTGTCTCCTTTCATCAGTGTGGAGCAGCAGCCAGGATGATCCCAGTGGGTGAATTCAGATCCCTCGGCACAGAGCCCAGCTCGAAGTATAGGGTCCTGAAACCATGGTGGGATGTTTTCACAGAGTATCTGTGCATTGCTATGCTCATGATTGGAGTCTTTGGATGCACTTTGCAGGTAAGGTGTCTACACTTTGTGTCCATAAGTTTTCAAAAAGTGAAACTAAGTCATCGCTGACCTTGTCTGTCTCATTGTAGATGCCATGATAATTCCTGCATTATCTGGCCACCCAGTCATGCAAAAATGCATGCACTACAGCTGAACGAACTTGTTTCTCCTGACCCACTTTGTGCACATTCAGATCACAAACTGGCTGCTTAATGTGTGTCTCTCATCACATGAATATCATTTCTGTGTCACATTAAAATAGCACCAAAGTAAAGCAAAGGGACTACAGTGTAGTCAGCGCTAATCAGATATAATAACATACAAATTTCACAACTTGTTTACTGTAGATTTCCTAACTGTTGCATTTTTCAGAGCAGAAGCATCAGTTTATTCCTCTAATTGTACTAAATTGTTGTTTAAGCGTAGACACCAACAACAAAGGGGCATTACGGGGGACGCATTCATGAAAAGAATTGGTCACAAACCTGTCTGAGTTGCTGCACCATCTACACAGTCTGTTTGGCGAAACTGAATGTGTGGAAATAATTCAGGGACCAAAGGGGTTCTCTATAGTCTGACACTCATTAGAATATTTATTATTTATTCCTTCTGTCAGTGTAACATTTATAAAGTAATTATGGATTGCAACCAAGCAATTAAACATATAACCACCAGCTTTACAAGAATGGTATAACACACACATTTAATTTTAAATTAAAACTATTAAATCATCTGCTATTTTTGACCAAAGATTTCACAACTCAAAGTTTATCCAGTCTGGTTTATTTCATTTACGAAATATCTCAAAAATCTACCAGTAATGAAGAAATTTTTGTACATACTTTAATTTTCTGCCATCTCGATTATAACTAACTCACTTTTCACATGCATTTCTGAGTCTGCTTTAACCCGTCTTCCATTGGCCTAGAATACAGCAGCTAGGCTGCTAACAATAAACTAGCCAATACTCATAACAAAAGGCCATAACTAAAGCCATTAATTATCTTTGGCCTTTTGTTCTTCTCATATGTGTATACATAAGTGTGTATGTAGGAATGAATGAAAGACTGTGTGTTTGTAAGTATAAATATGTACTTTTATTCTTTAATCTCTTTTTATCCAAACTGCGAAGCACTTTCTAATTGTGGATTTTAGTGTTGTGATTTCTTCTTCAGACATAGGTGATCCAATTAAATGTAGAAGTAGAAATGGCAGAATTAAATCTCCCTTTCACTTAGTGCTGTTAGACACGCTGTGCTCATTAACCTCTGCAGCAGCACAAAATCTAGTTGATTAAAAACAATAAAGAAAATATTCCACTACAGTGGAATCCATCACCAAAGCAGAAACAATCTGCTTTGGTGATGGATTTTTCTTGCTTTCCTACAGCAGCGTGTTAATCGTGATTTTTACTCTGAAACACTGGTGCTTAGTGTCTTACTGAAGAGGTGGAATGGATCATTCCTCCAAGTAGTGTCATGTCTGATGTCATGGCTTGGAAAGTATAAGCCTCTTTCTGATTGTTGTTAGTCTGTTTGATGACGCATCAAAGGGTGGAGGATTTCGTATATTTTTAAACCCCTATCTGATTTTATCATCTGCAGTTTTTAGCTTGTGTATTTAGGCTTTACCCGCAAGGTGCCACCTGTTAGTTCATCACTCCCAAAGCGTAACATTTTACGCTAGGTGATAAATTGTCAGTATATTACACTTCCGGGATCAGAAAAATGAGGAAACGAGAACCGTTTGGAATGAATCTACACGTGTACGTTCGTTTTACTTAAATCGCTTTGGAAAACACTATCTAACATGCTGGTTGAGGTTAGGGATAGAGTTAGGGTTAGGGCTGGAATACATGGCTGGAACGTTTATTACCGCGGGAGCATCATTCTACTAGATTTCATCCATAACCCAGCACGTAGCATAAGAACGCGGAAGGTCACCTTTCGCATTCCTCAGGAACGCCTCGGGATTTGACAAATCGTGACTATATTACGCCTGAGAGTGAGAACGAGCTGATTTGTTTACAGTAAAAAGGAGAGGCCTTGCTGTTCTCCAGTCAGAAATACTTGAGTACCAACAAGTGAACTGGGCTTTGTTTTTATCACAATATTATTGTGTTCTTTTTTTTTTTTTTATAGCTCACCCAAGACAAGATTGCATGCCTGCCAAGCCACTTCACCAGTCCAACACCAAAAGCAATTGACTGCAGCAACATCAGCAGTTATGGGGACAATGAGAAGTTGCAGCACACACTGGTGACCC
This sequence comes from Pelmatolapia mariae, assembly GCF_036321145.2. Classification (NCBI taxonomy): domain Eukaryota; kingdom Metazoa; phylum Chordata; class Actinopteri; order Cichliformes; family Cichlidae; genus Pelmatolapia; species Pelmatolapia mariae. The sequence goes on along the minus strand of NC_086232.1, from coordinate 27,175,717 downwards.
CGGCGAGCCCCATCATAGTGGAGGTGTTTGGGCGGAAGAACAATCTGGACATTCATCAATACGTGTTTGTCAACAACTATTGCTATGAGAGGTCTGTTCACTGGTATGCAAAGTACTTTCCGTACCTCGTGGTTATCCACACCATAATCTTCATGGTAACAAGCAGCTTCTGGTTCAAGTTTCCTGGGACATCTTCTAAAATTGATCTCTTTGTCAACATTCTTGACAAGTGCTTTGACTCACCCTGGACCACAAGAGCCCTGAGTGAAGTTTCTGAGGAAAGAGGCGAGGAGAAGCTAGTCAACTGGAGGAGGAACACTATGACTAAAGGCTCCACAGAAGGACAAATCGATGAGGAGGAGACTGTGGGCCTCCTTCGCTCCTGCTCTGTTAAGTCTAATCAAGAAAAGAGAAGTGCAGAACCGAAGTCTACCCCCTCTTTGTTGGATAAGAAGGAAGGAGAGCAAGCCAAAGCTCTATTTGAAAAGGTGAAGAAGCTCCGAACTCATGTGGAGGAAAAAGACATTTTGTACCACATGTACGTGCTGCAAACTTCAGTAAAGGTCATCCATTTTCTTTTGATTATTATTTACACCGCATTGCTGGTACCTAACATTGAGATAGTTGTGCAGTGTTTGGTTCCACCTGAGCTGACTGGTTTTGATATCTATTGCTGTAACCACAACAAAGCACATCTTTTCTCCAAGCTTGCTTACTGCTATATCTCCTTTGTGGCCGTATTTGGACTTCTGCGTATCTATACCCTCTACTGGCTTTTCCATCGACCTCTAAAGGAGTACTACTTTGAGCAGGTCAGACTGGAGACCGGAATTAATGACATACCTGATGTGAAGAATGATTTTGCCTTCCTCCTGCATCTTGTGGACCAATATGATGCTCTTTATTCTAAAAGGTTTGCTGTCTTTCTTTCTGAAGTCAGTGAAAGCCGCCTCCATCAGCTTAATCTAAACTACGAGTGGACTGACAAAAAGTTGCGCACGCGTCTAGCCAGGAACACCAGAAACCGTCTGGAGCTACACCTGTTAATGTTACCGGGGCTTCCAGAAACCGTTTTTGAGATTCCCGAACTGGAATCACTCAAACTCGAGCAGATGAAGAATGTCACCATACCGGCTAGTATAGCAAAGCTAGAGTCTCTCCAGGAGTTATCAATGGTCTACTGCCCCGCAAAGCTCCAAGTTGCTGCCCTTAACCACCTGAGAGAACATTTAAAGATTCTATATCTAACCTTTGAGCATTTCGAAGAGGTTCCTGTGTGGATGTACACCTTACACTGCCTGGAAGAGCTCCACCTGGAAGGTCCTTTAACCAACGAGGTGTCCAAAAGTCCCATTCTGGATTCCTTTAAAGAGCTTAGAGCTTTGAGGGTCCTCACTTTTCGCTCCAAACTTACAAAGATCCCCTCCAGCATAGCAGATGTTGCGTTCCAGTTGCAGCGCTTGCGTATCTACAATGAAAGTGTCAGGGTCCAGGCTTTAAGCATCCTGAAGAAGTTAACCAACTTAGTTTCACTGGAATTAGTGGGCTGTGAGTTGGAGCGGATCCCAAGTGCTGTCTTCAGCCTGAGCAATCTGCAGGAGCTGGACCTGAAGGAAAACAAACTCACTACTGTGGAGGAGATCCTGAGCTTACAGCACTGCAGGCATTTAGTGACACTTCGGCTATGGCACAATAAAATCTCATACATCCCTGAACATATAGCTAAGCTGCATACCTTGGAGACACTGGACATTAGCTGGAACAAGCTAGGAAAGCTTCCCTCTCGGCTCTTCTACTGCACCAAACTCCGGCACCTCGACATCTCTCACAATCAACTCACCTCTCTCCCTTCTGAAGTGAACATCCTGCAGAGCCTGCAGTTCTTTTCCGCAGCTTTCAACTCCTTAGAGACAGTGCCAGAAGAGCTGTTCTCCTGTAAAAGGCTAAAAACACTGATTCTTGGTAACAACCGCCTTTCACACCTCAGCTCAAAAGTAGCCAACCTTGCCCAGCTGGTCCGGCTGGATGTTAAAGGAAACCGTCTGGAGTACTTACCTCAGGAGATAGGGGACTGTCGCCTGCTGAGTGGGCTGATAGTAGAAGATAACCTGCTGGATCAACTGCCATCAGATGTAAGAAGCAAGTTAAATAAAAGCTGAGTGTGTGGAGCTGAGGTTCGTCACATACTTGTGTTTTCTAATTGAAGAGTGGTGGGTAAGCTTGAAAAAACATTATTGACCCGAATATTTTTGAGAGAGAAGGAAAAGGAAAACCCAAACCACAGCTGACCACTAAAAGAGAACCAGTAACTCTAAAGCTGTAGACTTTCATAGGGCTGACCTAAAGAGGTGCTTGTGAGAACACAAAGGTCTAACACAGCTGGATCAGACGGTCTTTAATCTACCAGGTGCCTAGCACAAAGTCCATGTGATGTCAAATTGTGCCATATGCAAACTGCATGCATTAAGTGGACATCGTGAAGGCTGCCTCCCGCACGCTTTCTCCAGGCAGCTTAAACCACACAGTGTATTTCTAGTAGGGAAAACACATCTGTGGACAAGTGTGGAAATCCTAATTGTCCCGGTTTTGCATATCCATTAAAAAAAGATTTAAAGACTCTATTTAAAAGCAGTCATAACAAAATGATTCATATTTTTTGATTTTCACATTTGAAAATGTTTTTATGTGTTGTCCTGAAAATAGCATCTTTTTTTGGTAAAATTATATTTTATTAAGTTAAAATGTGTAAAAACACATCTACATTAAATTTTTACAAAACTTGATTTTTACTTCAGTAGATGACACAGAAATGTAAAGCAGAGCAAAAAAAGTGTTGTAATTCAAGATCAGATTACTAATACTGTATGTGGGGATGAAATAAGAGCTATAAGTACTTTACAGAAATAAAACAGCGAACAAGCCGTAACCTTCAAATGTTTTGGGACTGCACCTCCGTTTGTTTAGTAAAGACTTTTGAACTGTATCCTGCTTGACGGGTTTACACAGCGTGAATATGCATTTCTTACTGTGTGGTGGTTCATGTCGCTCCGTTTCAGTTTCAGAACACGTGGAGGGAGAAAAAGCCTTTCAGTAGCTGGATAAAAGGTGTTCATATCTCTGTTTACACATTCAGTCAAATGGAGAAGTGAATGAATTCATACTGGGGTGGTATGAATAAGGTAAAGGTTCACTCTCTGCAACATTGACTGTGCATGATGTGAGTGCCAGCGGTAATGGCTGCTGTTTCCACTAATGTTTCAGCATAGTGCAGGTGATAATTGGAGGTGATGTCCAGGCAGCAGAATTTTAAAAAGCTGTGGCACGTAATATGCAACTACGGAAACTTGCTAACTTGGATGACTAGGCTGATCTGTTTAAATGCTTTAAGCTGGATATATTTTTACTTGAAATCTTGTTTTTCTTTCTTTTTAAAAAATTTCAAACATCCTTTATACAAATCTTTAGATGCATGGATTCTGCACTTTTCCTTCACCATTGTTTCCTCCATTCACATCTCATGTTCAGACGCACATAAAACCGGTGCTTCTTGGCAACAGCTTCCACTGTCCATATGAACTGCAGTCGGTCATGTTCTGGCTTGTGTGACTTCTTAATATGTTCATGTCGATCAGCACACTCACTTGCCCTTGATTCAAGGATTACTGTGTGTGCTATTTTCTGTCACATTAAGGAATTGAGATGTTTTAGGGAGAATTTAGCACTTGTTATGAAGGGAAATAAGTTGCACAGTAGGAAGTAAGGGATTTGTTAATCATTTCTCTATTTCTTTAACCCTTTCACGCATAGTGGTCACTACAGTGGACAGCTATTCAAAGGCTGTTTTCTTGTATTTGTGTCAGTGTTGATGGTATGCACATAAATCACTACATTGGACAATGATGTGTCAGTCCATACACATCAGTTGTCCACCTAAGTGGACATGTAAAAAACTCTTTGAAAAGTACATGTTTAAAAAAACGAAGTCCAAAAATCTTTTTTTTCATGCCTAAAAATGAATAAAAATACTTAAGAAAAAAATCCTGAATGAGGATTTTCATAATTCATGCATGAAAGGGTTAAGTCTCAGTTAAAGTAGCAGTCAAGTTTGTCACCAGCTTCAACTAAATGTGACTAATAATTGACTGGAAAAAATAGCAATGTAATGTCTCCAAGACGGTTGTTGCTTTGGGTTGTGAGGAGTGTGCAGAGAGCCGCCGGTTGGGCTTGGTGTTTACTTTTGTAAAATTGGATTATTGGGTGTCTCAGCTATGTGTGTTTCTGGTAAAGGTTCACATTCAGTTCCTGCAGGCTGTGATTTCGTGCTGCTTGATGAAGTGAGAAGCACAGCAGAGCGTGTAACAGCTTCCAGTGACTCATCGTTTGGAATCTCACCAAATGCCAAAGGCCAAACAATCCAGAGGGAATAACAGTTTCAAATGAAAAAAAAATGAAGGAAGCACTTGATTTACAGCCCTCCACATCTTACAGTCTAGTAAAAATTGCACACATGGGTAGCTCCTCCTTTCATGAGCACGAGAGCATTTTTTTTAAGATGAAATTAATCCCTAAATGATTTTAAGCTCTATTACATTTCGTAAATGAAAGAGATTAGAGATCTGCAACCAACTAATATTATTCTAATAAACAGTTTGGTCTAGATCTGAATAAAGCGGTGTTACAAAACCAAAGTGCTCCAGTTCATTTCACCAAATATCTTGTTTTGTTGGACCAAAATTCTAAAATGCGAAGAGTAAATTCAGATGTTTGATAACCACATGTTTTAAACAAATGATCAAACTGCAAGTTAAATATGCAGATTTATTTTCTTGGCAACATAATCACCACAGCGGTAACAGAGGTCAGGGGCAGTCGTTTGGTATCGATTCAATACCAAGTAAATACAGGGCTGGTATTGCCGATATCAATACTGATATCAACACTTTTAACCTATGAAGGCAGTTTATATAGAGGAGAGCAGTGTTTCATGATTTATGAGATGAATCACCATCAGTTTGCAAATTCTGAACACATTTTAACAACCACAAAATCACCCTTTGTTTTAAAACTGTGTTTTTTGGAAGCCTGAACTGTAAATGTTTCTGTCTCTAAAGCACTTTGGGTAAACCTCTGTAAACCTCTGTTCCACCCCTCACTGCTCCTCTCCGCTCTTTAATCAAAATCAGAGAAACTTTATTAATCCCAGAGGAAAATTGAGTATATATACAACAGGACAACAAAGCAACTGTATGAAATGAAGTGTAGAAACAGAGACTGCTCCAGTCTGCATACCAAATATCCTTTGGCAAGATACTTACCCCGATGCTCTCCGAAGCATCCACTGTGCATGTATTTAGATATAAATAGATATGAACAGAGATATAAATATAATATAAAAAGACACAAGTATTAACAATAAATACACTTTAATCCAAGCAGAATAGAAAAACAAGAAGTGCGAAATCTTAGTTATTACGTTAGTTCGGTCAGACATTGGGATAGTTTTCTTTGTGTCATCTTAATTTACACACATCTGCGTGTGACTGCACCAGTACGCTGATTCAGGGTTTTCTTGTTTACTCCCACTATTGTTACTGCTGCTTGTAAACCTGCATATTTCTCCCAATCTGTGGATTAACCCAGCCACATTCAGGAAGTGCTTGAATGTAACAGCCACACACCCAGTCAGTGAAGTCGCTGAGCTCTACCTAGTGGCTGGGCTGTATATTTAACCATCCCGGTTTTGTGACTGATTTATCTGTTAGGGTGAGAAAATATACTTAAATATCTATTACACAATTTAAGGGCGTGGTGACGAAGCAGACCTCTGAGCGGAAAGTTGCTAAACTATCTGGGAAAATATGGGTGGGGAAAGACAGCATTTTGAGCAGAATTGCTCCAGTAGACTTTACTCAAACATCAGATTCTGAGTCTGGATTAGCGCTGCTGAATAAACATCACATTCATTTAATGTTAAAATATTCCTTGAAGATGAAAAGATCAGCATTTAAAAGTAGGCAGATATTATCAGCTGTTCTAAAGCACAGCACTTGGTTTGTTTTTTATTTCATTCAAATGGAAATTTGTGTGTTTTCTATTGAAAAAATTTTGATTTTTTTTCCATAAGTTGAATAACACCCGAATATATTTCTGTGATATGCTGTTAGTGCAAGAAATGTTCATTAAACACACAGTAAGATGTGTGTGATTGTTCTGTGACATCATAGATGTCTGCATAGTGAGCTGTGAGCACAGCAGTTGAACTGTATCTCCTTTCTTGGCAAGTAAAGTTGGCCAGCAGCACACAAGCAAACAAAATACCCATTGTACCACGAGAGCCCTGAGCACAAACATCAGCAAACTGTGCCACTGTTACCTACAAGCTCCAACAAAACAGGGCTCTCATTCATTTCTAGTTTCAGTTCAGCTATCTTTGTGACCTTTGTGAGACTTTTCACCGCGCTGTACATTCCAGCGTGGAGTTATTGCAAATGCCCTTGGTGGATCACCATAAGGACGTCTGGGCGGTTAAGACTGCATGAAAAGATGCAAAGAAAAGCACACAATGATTGATTAAATTCCTCTTTCAGTTGTGTTAATCTATTTTTTGGGGGGGGGTTTTGGAGGATTTTAAAAACATGAAAAGCATCGGGAGTCATGGACAGAGCTGGGAATTTTGAGATAGTGAAGAAAAGATTATCTGTGGACTCTTATGTTCCAGCGACAAGTAGGTGGTGTGTTGATGCAGCGGTTAGCAGTTTTGGCTCACAGGAGAAAAAAAAAAAAAAGCTTCTGGATGTGAACCTTCCTGAGGCCTGATGTGTAGTTTGCATGTTTTTTCTGTGCTTGTGTGGGTTTTCCCCGGGCGCTCCAGTTTCCTTCCACAGTCCGAAAACACACATATCTTGGCGATTATAACTGTTGATTTTAAGTTCATGTGGATGTGCAATAGATAGTGGGTAGAATAAACGTTTGATATGAATATGCTGATGAATGTGTCTTTATAGTGTAAAGCATTTGGCGTGGGGAATGCACTACGTAAATGCCAGTCCACTTCCAAGTGTTTTTTTATTCCTATTTTACTGAACAAAAGTAAAAATATTCATTTTAATCCTCTTGCAACCTTGATTATTTACTCCCCCCCCCCATCCCTTTCATTCTCTACATCAGGAGTGTCAAACTTATAGGTCACATGCAGTTCAATCTCATTTTAACACTAAAATCATTGCACCATAACCTATTAAAAAAAACAAACAAAGTGTAAGTAAGTACTTCCTTAAAACATTAAACCTGTAATAAATCTAGCCTAAGAACAAAAAATAAATTTACTTACACCAGAATTTCTCAGTTTTTCAACTTTCTATCATTAAAAAAATGTTTCAATCAAACTCAATGAACCAGGTCAGCATGGCTCTTTGGTGAAAACTCCTACTCTGTAATTTTTAACAATTTACCCAGCATCCAGTGGTCCAGATTGTACCCCACCAGGCCAGTTCTGACCAATGGCCACTAAAGCCCAGAAATTAAAATAAAAGTAAATCACTTCCTTTTTAGCCTTTTGTTATGACACCCTAAATTCACACACACACAAAAAAGCTGAGATGACCTGAGTGATCCCAGTGAGCAGAAACCCAAGAGCAGTAGCTCTTACTAGCCAATTACAGAATCCAAATCAAAATGACAAGACAGCAAAACTTCAAGTTCAACACTTTATTTTGTGCTTTCTTCTTCAAATAGTGAAGTGAATAATCTCACTTAGATTTTAAAAGTATTTATATAAATAACATTTCAACAAATCACAATAAGGGTTGCTATTTACAAAGAGGAATATTCAGTCCTATTTTAACAATAAATAGGAGTAAATCCAAACTCTAAGTACATCTAATTAATAGAAACACAACTATGCAAAGCAATCAGGGTGCACAATGTCAAGTTTTGTAAATTAAAAAAACAACAACATACAACTGTTACAATTCTTACACAAAGGAAATAATTAGAAAACACTGGGGGCGGGGGGACTATCTACAAATGTGCACTCCCAATTCATAGGGAAAACAGATATATATGTATATGTTCATATAAGGTGCCTAAATTGCACTGTGCAAAAGAGGTGTCTACAGTATATAGCCACCCATCCACTGAAAATAAGCTGCCAAGACAATATGTCCTGTCACATAATAATGCTGAGCCACTGTTAACAAAAGAAAAGAAAAATCCTTTACACAGCAACAAAAATCAAGTTACCAGGACTGAAGCGAAACAAAGTGTGAGGTTAGGGTTAGGCAAAATACACCCACTTTTCAGGCTAACTATGAATGTGCGAAAAAAGCAAGTCAATCATATCGGGCACGCATGAAGCTCGGGCCACGTCTACCGCTGTCTGTCCGCTGACATTGGCGTGTTTAAGGTTGGACCGTGGCGCCAAATACTTCACAACATCCCGGTGGCCTTCCCGGATGGCGATGTGGATAGGGAGTGCGCCATTCCTGTCCGGGATGTTTACTGAGGCGCCGTACTCCACCAGAACCTCCACGGTATCAAGGAAGCCTGTTCGAGCTGCGTCGTGGACAGGCGTTATCCCGTGCCTGTCCTGGACGTTGGGGTTGGCTCCTTTTTCTAACAACAGACTGGCAATCTTGGAGTTCCCCATCATCATCACCTGTTGAAGACATTAGAGGAGAGGTGAGGAGAGTGCACTCTCAAATTCAACACCAGTGTGTAACCCTGAGAGTTTTTTAACAGTCTTGCATCAAGCCGGATCCTTTTTCAATGTAATAAACACAAGCAAACAAAGTAGGAAGAGTTAGGCCTTTAGTACATCTATGCAGGAAAAACAAATCATGTCAATACAACAGCCCTACATTAAATTTTACACCAGTGTGTTGCATTCATCTAGTGTTTTCTTTTTTTTGTTGTTTTTTTTTTTGGGGGGGGGGATTTAAGAAGAAAATGAGTTAATGTTAACTATTGCACTTAAATAATACTTGAAGTCAGTTATAAAGCATAAATATCAAACAGCTTTTTAGTTCCACTTCTGAAATTTGGAGGGATTTTTAATATATTTTATTATATATGAAATATCTCAAACTCGGAGTTTCATCACCCTGAGTTTAGAGAAATTTTGAGGGACACTTTTTTTCACTAAATTTCAACAGTGAATTAAATAATAAACACAATAACTGCTGGCGACATCCCTGTTCGGGGTCACTCTATAAATGTTGAGGACATAGGTGGACTCCAGTGTGAGGCATCACTCTTATTCATTGCTGTTTATAACATGACTATAACGCTAAATACAGGCCATATAACTAAACGGGAGTGGGGACAGAAGCTTTCGCTTTAAGTTAAATAATTTATAATTTTACTGTCTTTACAGACACCGTGACTCGGACGCTTTATTCTAACATTAAAAACATGGCGCTACAAGCATATTCGAGAGAAACGGCTGGTTATTTTTCCGCAGGCCATCGTTACAAAAGAGAAGGAGATTATTCTGAGACCGTAGGATGAACTATGTTTGTCCACCGAATGAAATCTGGGCTGTTAATACTTCTGTATATGTTTATAGATCTCACGTGAACACTTGAATTGATCCTCACCTGTAGGGCAGTCCTGCTAAACTCATTTGGAGTATCAGGATGCACTCTGCATTCCTCCAGGATCCTCTGCACCTCGCTGGTGTTCCCTTTGGCTGCTGCCGCCGTCAGAGCTTTGCCGGCATCCATCTGACTAAGGACCATTATAGTCTGCCTTCCTGCCTGCTCGGAGAGAGACGTACCACAGTTACGAGGAAGCTCAACCACGAGCTCCCCGAGAACGCAAAACAAACACGATAAGAGGAAAAAAAACAAAGTGAGGCTGGCAGGTTATTGTCGCCTACAGCTAACGTTACTACAGCATCCGGCTAACGTAAGCCGTAGTTCCCCGCTGACGCCATGTTATTTGACTCCGTGCTTACTATTCGGAGTTCTGCCGGCCGCTTTAACAAAGCGTACTGCTGAACAACACAAATATAAGCTCTACCGCCAGAGGCAAGTCAACTGAAAGACACAAACAACTAGCCTCTCGGCTAACAGCTAACGTTAAAAAGAGAGCTAAAAAAAACAAAACGAAAGCGCTTTCAAGCTACCTGGTTTACTTCCACAATATCCAACGCGTCGCCAAGATTTTCGACCCCGCTGTCTCCACGAACCAGTAATTTTTAAAAGTAATTAAAACAACATACGTTTATCAACATTACAAAATACATTTGCGCGCTGAGCGCTATACAGCGGTGTCTCCAGACTACAATTTACAAACATTGGGGAGAACATACGCTGGCCAATCGCAGCTCGCCAAGAGGGTGTTGCGCTTCCATATATGGTAAATCGGGAGGAGTTACAACTCTGTTACTACGCTGTCACTGTGGTAACAGGAGCATTTGACCAATCGGCGAACACGGCGAAGAAAGCGGGCGATTCGTATACGTTGAGGTCTTCAAATGCAGTTCATTCAGATTTCTAACCTTCGGGTGTATTTCTCCAGAGGCAAGTGTGGAAAAAGGCGGGTGTAAGCATTTAATTTTGGGCGGAATTTCGCGACTGTGATTGCACAAAGCGATGGCAAAATCCACCTTGTGTGGTGTTGAAAAGTCAAGAGAAAGACAACGTTTTTCATTAACACAAAGGTTAATGATTACAAACTGTTCTAAGTGAATCATTTTATTAATTTAATAATTAAATAATTTGCAGTGCTCACACAATAGAACATCACAATCAAATTGCACACAGATTTTAAAAAACAAAACAACACACAAGATCAATGTTACACAGAGCAGGTGAAAATTTAAAGACATTCTTTCAGTCTAGTTAAAGTGATCATTTATGCTCCTTAGGAAGTCCTGCAAGTGAGGAAAATGTATTCAAGTTTCTCCACAGGTGTTACACATTGGTCCTCAGCTGGTAATCTAAAAACATAAAATAAATAAAGAGAGTTAGAAAGGTTAAAATTGGATTCAGTTGTTGCATCTGGGTAGGTCACTTCCTGCTTGGTACAACCAAAGTCCAACAGACTACTAATATACCTCCACTTTGTGTTATGTAGCGGACCCACGGTAAAGCCTGGTAACCACTTTTTTCTATGATCTTCATATACCGCACCTGGTGGAAAAAAGCAGCAAGACACATTTGCGTAGTTAAAGTCCAGCTTCCCACAATCATTACACCAATTGATACTGGACCAAAGGGGTGAACTACGAAGTGAGATTAATGGGTTAGTGAGCTATGCTGAGCTTAAAGAGCTTTCTGTGCCAGGAAAGTGGCTCACTTTATGCCTGGCTAAATCACGTGTTCAGAGGTTTTGGTTAAAACCGGATGAAAGTGCGATCTTTTATCTACAGCATGTTTTAAGTGCGTCATAGAATCTCTGCTGGGGAACCACATTTACATTTAATATTTAATACTTTAGAGTCTAAATGTATCCAGTTTAATGTCCAGTCATCACCTTAGAAATGAAGAGGATCGCAAAAGAAACTTACGGATAAATCAATTAAATTCTTATTTTAACCTTCTCTGTAATTGCTAGATTAACAATTGCTTGCAATATTGCATTTTATTATTATATTTAGATTTGTAATTGCCATGTAATTATCGTATGATTGTGATAACGTCTCTGATTGGAGTAGGATAGTAGTCATTTTGTGTGGAAGAAAAGTCACACGACCCATGAAACACACCTTTTTGTGTGAGCGTGCACAGACGTTGAGGCAGAAAGCCCGGCTTAATGGAGAAAGCTGATAACTGCCAACATGATACCCATTATCTCCAACTGAGGTTTTAGGTTTTGTTAAGTCAAGTAAAACAAAGAAAGCCTGGCTGTGTTGAACTTCATTCATAGTATAATAAGCAGAATAGGAAGCTTCCCGGGTACCATTTAGAACTTTATAATGCATAAATAATATAAACAGTATACAAGACTTTCCATAAAGATGCTTTGATTGTAGTTTAGTCATACTACTTAGGTTTTTTGATGTTAAAGGAAACCAACACACCTGTATTCCTGAGACTGTGAAGTATGGGATTTCAAATTTCACAGTTATGGGAGGTTTGCTCTCTGCCTCTTCATTCTCCACACTGGGCAAACCAAAATGAGCTCTCATGAGAAACTCTTTACCTCCCTGCATGGATGGACACACACAGTAAAAATGTGTAAGACACAAGAAAGCATAACTTTAGTCTGCAATCCGGTCTGCAATAGTTACAACATGTTGTGAATTTCTTACAGGAAAAGACTTGATGGTCCACACAACCAGGTTCTTCTCAGGCACATATTTGGCATTTCCTGTGCTGGTTTTGAACTTTGGCGAGTCTGCATCACTGGGGACAGGGACCCTCACTTCTACGTTATTTGCCACAGACTGCTTTTTAAACTGTCCCTTTGCCTGCAAATACAGGAATGTTATAGTAGGATATCTTATGAAAGCCACCTCGTTCCTGTTGTTTAAGGGAGACAGCCCCGTCACTGGACAGGCAGCGTAAGGACGTCATTAGGTTTTGAAACCGAAAAAAGACAGTTAGTTACTGATGGTTAACAGGGATTGTTGGTTTGTTTTTTTCTAATACTGTAGGGTCTTTACCTTACAATATGGAGCACTCTGAAGCAACGGTTTCTGTGAAATCGGGCTATATAAATAAAATGGAACAATGGAAATCACTTTTTGCTCTAACAATTTGCCTCTAGCAGGTTTGGGGCTAAACAGGTAAACCATAGATATAAATGTAATTGTGGCTAAAAAAAAACCCAAATATAATTGAGTACAGTACCTTAACCATAATTTCCACTCGACTGTGAGAAAATTTCTCTATGATAGATTCGATCCATATCAAAGGCTTCACCTTTAAAAGACAAAAGATAGTGTTTAATTACACACGTCTTCACAAGTTTAACATTTTATCTACTTAACATGCAAATAATTCCGTTTAAATGTTAATTTAATCCATGTGTTAATGTATAGTACTGTAATGCTCACATAAGTTTGGTTTCTTTCATTTCTCTTAGTCTGTTTAAGTCTTTACACTGTTTCTTTTCCTTATCGTGTGAATTTCTCAGTCATTTTTATGTATTTATTTATATAACTAGTACAAGAAAGTAATTCTATTAGCAACTTCTACAGTGCACAAAACATAAAGATTAATAAATGTAACAAATATCTGAATTTCATATGAGTATAAAAGTAGTGAGCTGGACAATACATGAGTATTGATGCGGTAGGACATGAGTTCAGACTCCCCATCTGGAGGAATGAAGGAGATTGTTCGATCGCTCTCAAAACGTGAGAGACGGACACACTGATGGAACTTCACGTCCTCCATCATCACCGTCTTTCCTTTGTCACCTGAGCATAAATCAACACAGAGTACTTAAAGTACAAATAAACAGCACCGACTTGTTTTTCCTCTAAGACTGGGGTAACACAGTGATAATGGGTACACAGAGGTCGCATACGTACGTCCAGTGAGGCCAAAAAGCACTCGATCATTGAGGCCCAGGCGCAGTTCGGGCATCCCCGACAGCATGGTTTTTAGCTTGATGCTGCCCACAATGTCACTGCTCATCACACTGCCATTAGCATTCACCTAAACAAATGAAATTATTAATTTAAAAATGAGTTATTTTGACAAATATTTGAAAAATTATTTAGGAGAAGAAAAGGATTAAAATAAATGATTTTGACTTTGTCACAAAAAGTATTTTGCCACTTAAACTGGCAAAATACATCAATGGCTTCACTAACACAGCTGCTAAAATTGCTGTCAGAACCAAATGCCATGTGGATGGCATGAGGCCCTGACATCCTGTGTCAGCACCTGACATCATGCTCTGGCACACAGTTCTCTTTACAGATGAGAAGGTTCACACTAAGCACAAGTGACAGACATTAAAGAGTCTGGAGACACAGTGGCAAACAATATGCTGCCTGCAAAAAGCTGGTTTGGTTGGGTGGGTCAGTGATGGTCTGGAGAACCATAGCCTCGGAGGACTAAGCAGACTTCATCATGCTACCCTGAATGCTGCTAGGTGCCAGGTTGAAATTCAGGTCACGTGCACATTGCACTACTACGTTTTGCACGTACAGTTTGTATAGTTTCTAAGACTTTAAGACTCTGTAAGACTTGTTTTTTTTCTTGCTTATTATATATACTGCCTATTTAAAAAACAACTTTTTTTGCATGTAGAAGAGTAAAGTGAACAAGTCAAATTCCTTGTTTGTGTGGACAAACTTGGCCAAATCCTCAGACCTACTGCGAGACCTTACACTGGTGCAGTGGGCCCTGGGTTACTCGTAGTGCGGGACATTGCCTCACCTCATGAGACATGATTTTCTGGAATATCAAAGCAGACCTGAATCCAATCGGAGCATCTGACAGCACTACAGACTGTCCAAAAGCTAATTCATGGACTACTCGAGTTCTGGGAGGCGATACCACTGGACACCGTACCAAAATGTAGGAGCTATATCAGCCTGTGATTTCAATCTTTAACCTTAATTTTTGGGGTGACTTTGAATCCGCCCCTGAAATGTGTATGTCAGCAAAGATTTTTAATTTGAATATTGCATTCATCCACATCCAATGTGTAATTAAAGTGTTCCCTAAATTTTACAAAAACGTAAATAAGCAGTTAGTTATAGGACTAACTATAGAACTGAATTTAACAAGACTTCAGAATTGAATCAATAACGTAATCGTTACATAACTGAACCAATAGTTAGTATGCAAGTCCAATGGAATGAGGAATCCTTTCTTTCATCTTACCAATACGTTGATGGACTCGATGACATCAATGAAGACCTCGTTCTTTTTGTACTTGATACCCTCTGACCTCCAGGACACAGCATTGGTCACAGTTGTCGGCACCTTGCTCTTTGCTACTTCAAGCTTGGCACCTTCCTGGGTAATGTACCTACAGCAGATGAGAGGTGAAGATTTGCTGTCATGCAACACCAGACTAGCTTTTAAAGATATATTTAAAAAAAACCAAAAAAAACCAAAACACATATGTGCTGTATGTGTGTGTGTGCATGTTGAAAATTCTCACTCTTGTAGTATCTTGCTGTCAGTAGTCTGAGGGAATCCAAAGTCCATAAGTTCATCCAGCAGCTCATAGACAACCACAAAATTATCCTGAATGCTCTCCTCTTCCAGTTCTTTAAAGTACTCTGTGAACACCTGTGTACGGACATGCAAACACCGTCATTATCTGGACAGGATTTGAGTAACTGCCAGAATTTACTCTGGATTACAGCCATCTTTGACTGTCATGTTTCACTGATGTCCCAGAACAACAAAACCATTTCTTTGGAAACAGGATGCACAGGTATCAGGAAATATTTACATTATTCACCACACTAGGCATCACTCACCTCAACTAGTTTGTAGAGAAAGGCATACACCAAGGAAGCGTTGGAGTTCTTGTTTGTTGTAGCCACAACTGTATCGAGATCAGGTCAAGGAATGAATGAATTAAATGAATTTAAAAACACTGCTGTAAAAATCAAGGACTCATCTTTTCATATGATTGCTAACGGTCATTGCCTGTAAAGGATGTCATTAAACACTCAGGACAGGGATACGGTAGAGGTTGCTGTGTTTGATCCACATGAAGTGAACGTTGCCGTGTGACATTACGGGACAGAGAAGACCTTCCTCTTCATGCTGCATGAGCAAAGGCATGAAGTGGTCAATCTCTGACATGTCCACATCGCCTTTGTAGTTCCGACAAATCAGCACCTGAAGAAGGAAGAATACCAGCACGTGGTTACGAGACAACTGTTAATATAGAAATTACTACTTATGGAGTGGCTTCTAGTGTCATTCTTTTAAATGATTGGAAGGCAATGGATATTAAAATGGCAGAGTTTCACACAGACCCTCAACTGGAAAAGCGATTAGGAGAATGATTGGATATAATCACAATAATAACAACTGATCTTGTGATTCTCAGTAGAAACAACTAAGCTCACTGATTTTAAACAACACTGATGAGGATATCAAAATTGTCTTTATTTTTAAGAAATACTCTCTCTTTAATTAAAATTTTCTCAGATTAATTATCATTTTGTCCCTAATAGTGGGACAAAGTGATAAAAATTTGTCACAGACATTAAGACAAGACTCAGACATCAACCTTTTTTTAAGGTTCCGAGTCTTTTATTCATAATATTTCTTATACAAACATGTCATCTGTTAAAACACCAAAATATCCATAAATATCCTTTAAAAAAAAAACCAAACCAAGCCTTTATCTACCAGAAATTTACACAAATTAATCAATCTTTAATTAAACATGGCTTCATTTAGACATTTAAACCTAAAAATTCTGATGTGTGAATAAAAGTAAACAAGAAATTGGAACATGGCCTTATTCAGCATTCACATTCCTGTTTTGGAATAATATGTACATTTAATATACGTTAAAATACACAAACCACCGAGATGGGCAGGATTAGAAATGTGCGCATCAGAGGGACAGGACAAGCTGAGCACTTTGGAAGCAAAGTTAGAGAGGTGAGGCTGAGATGGTTTGGACATGTGCAGAGGAGGGCAAAGGATGTTCAATATGCAGCTGTCAGACAGAAAGAAGACAATAGAGGAGGTTCACAGATGTAGCAAAAGAAGACATGGTGAGGGTTGGTGTGACAGATGAGGATGCTACTGGATAGGGTGAGATAGAGGCAGATGATCCACTGTGGCAGACTCCAAAGGAAGCAGCCGAAAAAATTGAAGTTTCTTAATGGAAGTAAGCACCTGGGGAAAAGCATATTATCGAAAATTTTGAACCCTGACACCTGCATATTCCTCCCTTAACTGATCAGACAGGAAAATAAATTTTAATGATCAGCTTGAGATAAATAAAATCAAATAGGCAAACTGCATTTTCAAAAGACAAAACCACCAAATATAAGAAAATACCAGTCATAAGTAAAATAATAGCAGAAAATTAAAGCTTTTAACCAATATGACAACACTTTACCACAGATGTTGAGACAATCATTACAATGATTAATTACAATGTGACTATTATTATTATTATTATTATTATTATTATTATTATTATTATTAGTTCTAGCTATAAAGTAGACTAAAATTCTATGATTTTTTCACATCCCTGTAGAAGTGGAAGAGAAAACCTTGTGTACATGTGTCCACCAGCATGCAGCCTGTTTCAGTTGCTCCTGCTTTTTCTCTTTACTTTAACTTTTTTCTTACTTATTTCTTTGTCCTTTAATACTCTCTAAGGAAATTATGTAAAGTATTCTGATTCTAATTCTAAAGTGGTTGCTAATCTACTCTGAATGGAAATAATCATCCTTTTTTTGCCCTTTCATTTTAAAAGTATTAAAAAGTGGAAAGCTCAAAGAGAATAGTATTTTTGATAGCTCTGTATAAAGTTAGGATCCATAAATATTTTTCTTTTAGTTGTTGATGGGACTGATTGTGTCATCATGACATGTATAACAACACTCTAATTCACCCAGGTCATGCATGAGAAGGAGATATTATTATTTGGTGATGGAACCTTAGGTGTAGGGGAATAAAAGTGTGAATAAAAGTTTTTGACGATGATTTGTTTAACCAATCAGAACCCAGACACCTCCAAAAACAGATCTATATTTGGTACACCCCCTCTCCATCTCAGTGTCGACTGGCCTTGGAAACAACACGTGCAAAACCAACCAACCTTGAAACTTGCTGGTGAAAAAATACATTAAAAAAATGTATGGATTGAGCTTGGGTTTGAGTAGATAAATAGTAATGTCACCCCATCACACACGCAACATGAAGCCACGAGAAACACTAACTCGAGGGTAAAGTTACATGTTCTGTCTGTCATGCCAGAGTCAAGCAGGCTCCTGTGTAAACATAAACGTGACGGTGACACAAACTATCTACCTGAAGGCTACATGTGCTGCAACACGCTTTCGCTTCCATTGTTTAAAGCTTAATTTGCATTGCCATGTATCCGGAAGTAGAAAACTAAAAGTAAAATAAAATAAGAAATACAAGAAAGAGTGTGTCGCAAGGTCTGTTATAAATTTTTAACAACGCGTTTAATGTTTAACAGTTAAAAGAGCACCAAAAAAAATTCAACCCAGCAACCAAAACTGGTTGCTGTGTTGTTACTTATTCCTGCGCGCGTGGCAGGAATAAGTAATTATCAGTTGTCTAAAATTAGCTCGAGCTTTGCTCGTACCTTTCCCTTCAGATCCAGCACAAAGATAGCGGAGGCGGACATCGTGTCTGAACCCGGAGGACCAACAGCGTGAGATTCCACGAAGCGCCGAAACTGAGTTTAAAGCCTAACTCGAGACTTTTTGCAGCAGCTTTGTCCTGAAAAATGTCAGGAACCGTTCAGGCCGGGCTGATCGCGGACTCCACGGTGTCTTTTTCCTGAAGGTCCAGTGACGTCACAGCACGCAGGTGAAACATTAACTAGCTCACCTGAGTAAATGAAGTCCAGGAAGGGTGTGCTCCCCGCTTTAGCCGCCAGAGTGCGCCACAAACCGACAAATCATAACAGGCACCGCGACAAGTGTGTGACCTCGTGACCTCTGTTGATCGAGAGGTTTTTCAGCGTTGATCTTCTTCTTCCAAATAAGAGTCCACCCCACCACCCCCTCCAAATACTGCTTCATATTACCAGTTAAAAAGTAATGTCATAAACATATATCGTTTATAACTGGAATTAGGTTTTCAGAAGATTATTCACCTGTGAAGATTGTGGGTAGGTATGATGTTAGCTTAAATCTTAAGTCGCAAGTAACATTTTCTTATTTTAAGCATCTGTAACATATTTTCTTGTTGCTGTGTGACTGTTGTATAAGTTAAAGGAAATACTTGTTATTTTATTTTATTGTATTTTATTGATGTAATTGTGATTTTTAAGTTATTGGTTGATTGTCTGTAGATCGACGGTTGGATGTGTTCTGTTGTTTTTATCTGTGGACCCTAGGAAGAATAGTTATCGCTGTGGTAACAACTCATGCGAATCTGAATAAAGAATAAAGACTGAACTAATTATACTTCTGCTTCTTCTCATAATGATAATGATGATGTTAATAAAAGTACTTTGAAAGTTGAAAAATTCAAACAGAAGACCAAAAATAAAATTAAAATGAAGTATACGGATTAATTATTAAACACAAAATTCAAAAGTCATGCAAAACATCTATCCATGTCTATAAATATTACATGTAAATACACATTTTTACAGCAGCACAAACAGAAAAGCTGCCAAACCTGTTGTATGACTTTTTGTTTCCTTTTTGCTAAAAATCTAAGCAGCATAAAGCTATTGAAGTATGTATTACACATTGGGGATTTTAGACTTCGTGAGTTAGTTGGTTATTAGCTTATTGGTGATGCAGTGCTCGGTGCTGTCACCTGTTTCGACCCTTCTTGGCCTTTCCGCCTAGAGTTTGTTTGTCTTACCCAAGTTGAAATCTTTTCTGGATTCCTCCATAAGTCCACTTCACCCCCTATCAGATGAAATATTCTCCAGCACACCTTGGCTCTACTTTTAATGTAGTACCTGCACTTATACTTGGAATCATAGGTATTGCGCAAATTTATGAGCCCTATTAAGAACCCCGTGAAGACAGAAATCCAGTGTAAACATATCTGAGACACGTGGTGACCTCGGCTTATGCTTGTTGCTTTTTTAAAGATTATTCTTCTTTGATTTGTTTGCAGTATTTCTTTCATTGTTTAAGCTTGATATTTCTGTATTCACTATTGACATTTATAATATGACATTTGTTCTCTTAAATGACACCTGTCAGTACTTCTTCAATGATAAAGCTGTGTTTTAAATGAACAATAGAAATAAATAGTTGCAGTGTTGCAGACAAACAACACGTTGGGTGTTATTAATCCCCCGAAGATTAAATCCTGTTCTACCTTGATCTGCGAGTGTGGCATGCTGTCTTTAGCTTCAGGGCTGTACAAACATTTTTCTGCTCATGTGCTTCGGGAGCTCGGCCTCTCTGTGTGGTATTATGCCTCAGATCTCAGCCTCCACTTATCATCTGTGTGTAAAGAGGCTTGCCTTAGAATAACATGCGCGTGTGAACATTTGCATCAGGACACCAGATGGAGATCAGTCGTTTCCAGTATCCCACTCCTTTTGACAATATAGGGTTGGTTCCCCTTATCTCGTCACTTTTTTTTCTAATGATAAATTACTTTATCTTAGCTATAAAAAAGATAGGCACACCTTAGGCATGTTGCATTCACACAGGATATAAGATACAGTAGAACTGACTCAGAATAGGCTGGTGCGCCGATATTTGTCATTTTATATGATGCATTTTAATTAAAATTGTGCGCCGCTACAGTTTCTTAGCATTGTGCAGCTTTTTCCATTCGAGATCTAGAAATGTTTTTAGTTTTAGATACCAGCGTCTCTGCGTCTTCCTTTAACATTTAGCAGTGTGCAAAACAGAGTATGTGTTTGGCTCCCCCTCATTAGTTGATGTTATCTGAACTATACAGAAATGACAATGGCAGAACAGAAACGGCTGCAAACATAGGGAAGCATTAGTCAGACGAGAAGAAAAATAATTTCCTGCTGCTTACACACTTGACAACAAAACAATAGTATGCCCACTCCTAATTGTATTAAAATACTTCAGATGTTTTAATCTGCATCCACTGGAAATTGTATCCATGTCAGCTTAATGAGCATGACTGAGGGTTGGTTTTGATCTGAAATGTTCAGCAGAATCTCAAATTCAGCAGAGCATTAAATATTATTATATTATATTAAATATTATTTGCTATGTTAATCTTAGATCCTAGCTTTTTATCTGTGAGTACAAAATAAACAAACAAATAAATAAATAATTAAAACTTAAAAATGTTTTTCTTTGATTTGGATAGAATATATATTTTTTCTTCTCTTTTCCCCTACCTTTTCTGCATCTTGATGGCAAAACGATCACTCACAATGCCCTAATGTTCCATCCATTCGCTTCTCCTTTTCAGGGTCGCAGGGGGCACTGGAGCCTGGTCATCGTCAGTTTTAACAGGGTTGGTACATTTGTCTTACTATGACACTGGAAATATATCTGTTGCGTATATCTAAAGTCACAATTATTTTAAATCCATTCATTTATATATAAAGAAAAGGTTTGAATGATCTTCAGTACTCTGGATCATATCTGTCTTAATGTGACTTAAAATCAGGAGCAAATTTAAGACATTTCAGCAAAACACCACTCAAATTAAACCACTTAATCATTGTGATTAATATTAATGTAAAATTAATATTAATTAATTTTCTTAACTGCTATTTTACATGATGCTCCCATTATATCTCCAGATACAGTAGGGTGGTATTTTGTACTATGCAAGATACTAATAAAACTCACCTGAACATGGTAAATATACAGCACAGCAATGTGCATTCTTACTGATGAAACTCACTGTTTGACTATAATTCACCATATTTAGGCATTAGCTAAGCATAAGAGTTAATTTTTTACTTATAATGACTCGAGATTTGTATCCTTATCTCTCCACAGGTGCTAGAAACATTAGTGAGCTTGGATGTTTGAGATAAAGTGTAATACAAAATCATGATTTTATGGGAAACACCAAATCTTTGACTGTCAGCACTATGCGAAAGCAAACGGATGCTGCTGGGATCAGGGCGGTTGAACTCAGCATAGTGGCTCGGGGTGAAACTAATATCAGTGAAAATAAAGGCTGTGAGTGCTAGCTTTGGTCCGGATGTCGACTGTCCAGCAGAGATGTACCTGACTTTACACTTTTCTCCTCATCCAATGGAGCCTCCTCATTTTACAGTGTGTTAAAACAAACAGCTTTCCATTTTACAGCACACGTATCAGCCGAGAGATAGCCAACCCGTTTGGCCTCTACGTCGTCAAACAAAAGCAAAACAGGTTGGTGCTGTTACCTTGCCATCGGGACATTTGGTACTGTGTTTGGTAACCTGACAGGGGAATATCTGTCCTCCATCTGTCACCCATCTCCTCCCACTGCCGGTTTTCGTAAACACTCCCCTTTGCTTACGAATCAGTGGTGTGAGATTGAGCTCCACCCTTTTTTTGCCACTAGGCCAATCGGAAGACAACAAACATATGTAAATGGTGAGGCGATTAGAAGATGCAGATGACAGCCAGCATAGCAGGGAACAGGTGTCACTAGTCACCTGAGCCCTAAGGGTATCTATTGTCTCGTGGGTATACAGACAATGGTTCTCAAGCAAACTATCCGAGTGTCAACAGTGATGCTGGTGGCGATGGAAAAATAAGGTTTAGTTTTCTGGATATGCTGTTTTACCGTACATGCAATCAGGCCAAATCGTTTGACTCAAATATGCAACCACAAGCTGACAGAAAAGCAATTGTGCAAATATAGAGATGACATTTGGCCTCGAGCAGATGTGAGACTGTTGGGCGTGGAAATTTTCGAGTGGAATGTGGATCCCAGTTCTTGATAGACAACATACCACAGCTTTCCAGTGAGTCAACGTGACGATGATGCAGCATGTACCATCGTACGAGCAGGGCCCAAAAGTGACGTCAAATCACGCTTTAGCTCTCTTTATGATATGCCAAGTCATAAACACAGTCCTAAAATAAGTCCAATATTTATTTATGTTATTTATGTTTTGATGGCTTACTTTGTGTCCTTGCAAGGAGACATCCCTCTAATATGCAAACAGATAGATAGTACAGTAGGTAACCATTACACGAGTAATACTTGTGCCGCATGCACAGTCCATAAAATTAAACCTTTATGACTTAGTTTTGTCTTTACTTCTCTGTTAAAGTTAGCTGAGTATTATGAGGAAAACTCACTTAACTTCCTTCTGTCCTATCATGATGTTACCTTTTAGCTTTTATAGAAAGACTTTTTTTATTGTTTATTGCGCAGAACACAGAAGTATACCACATATGGGTTAGCATGACTGTTACTCTCTTTCACTCAGCATACCTTAGAGTAGTGCTTTCAGAACAGTATGATACAGTTTTCCAAAGATTTGTTTATTTTTATTGTTATTTGTTTGTTTGTTTGTTTTATTACTCTCATAAACTTTGCCTTAGTATTACGTTTTAATATGTATTTGCCAATTATACTTACCAGCCACTTTTTTCAACTGCTGTTGTCATAATGGCATCAATTCAATCCATTTAGACATGTAGACATGGTCAAGACGACCTGCTGAAGTTTAGTCTAAACAACAGAATGAAGAAGAAAAGTGATTTAAGTGACTTTGACCGTGGGTTGTTGGTGCCAGATAGACTGGTCTGAGTTTTTAAAAAACTGCTGATCTACGGGGATTCTCCCACATAACCTGGTATTAATAAGGTGAAAATAAGGAAGCGAATGAGTGTATATGACCTGCTGTAATTTACAGTCTAGATTAGATAACAGGCCCTATTTACTAACTTCAACACTTTGCAACAAAATACAAAACTGTTTATCTCAGTTTACCAGCCCCCACAACTTTCGCTAAACGTCTTTTTCAGATGTCGGCCCAGTACAGCACAGAAATAAGACCGCTCCAGAAAGTCTTCTGTAGCCTGTGTGACAAGTAATATGTGCTTATACTGCAAGTTAAATGTAGCTGTGAGTTACCCATACTAAGTGCTGCGTTTGTATTTTTTTGTTTTCTGATCTCCTCAACTCCATCCGTTGATCCATCCACACAGAAAGGCCCGGCCAGGTGGTGGAATCAAACTCGGGATCTTTTTGCTGTGAGGCAACAGTGCTGATCACTGCACCTCTTGTTTTAAAAACTTAGAGTAACAATGATGTGAAACTTGAGTTTTAACTCACACCCTATGGTGCAACCTAGACACATCATTAGTGGTGTAACCTCTGGTTTTTCAGGTCTTTCAATATGATCCGCCCTTGTCTAGACAACTCAGTCAGGGGTAACCTGTCCCAACTTGTGTAAAGGTAGCTCGTGGGTTCACCCTTTTGGTCCACAACAATCTTGGTGCCTTTTCAGCTGCGTCAGTGATGTGCCTGATGGCTATCTTGCTGTGCAGTTCCCTGATCCCCAGTAGCTTGATAGACCTGTAGAGTGGCTCTCTGGCAAACTGTTGGCTGCTGACCTCATTGGGGGAGGAATGTAAGCTTCTCTCTTCCTCTCAAATGCCACTGACATCCCATCTTCCCAGCGAGCAGTCAACTCCAGGACGACTACCTGCCTCGATGGCTCTGTCATTAGAAGAATGTTAGGCCTGATGGCAGTCACACCTATCACCTGGTTCATTGTCTGCTCCCCTCCACACCCTGTTGCATCTCAGCCATTCTGCTCAGGTGGGTTCCCTCAACACCTGCTTGGATCACTTCCTGGACCACCCAGCTTCTGTCTTTCCCTGGACCTTGTGACATTGATGTTCTTGAGTATTGACAAGTCCTGCCTATCCTGTCACTACCAGCAAACTGTGCCACAGCCACTCATTTATCTGATCAACAAACTCCTTACGATAAATTTGCAACACAACAATACCAACAACACTCTGGAAATTAAACCAACTGAACACAAAAATAAAAACTAAATAAGATAAAAACAAATGAAAAATAAGTCTCACACCACAGGAACAAATAGTGTCATAAACTGATGGTGTTTTCCTAAATATTTCCAGTTTTCTTTACTTTTGCGTCATCATTTTTTGTGTGCAGTTGAATATCCTAAAATACTTCAAGAGTCCGATTAGTATTTTTAATATTTGTCAAATTTAAAATAATCTTTTATTTCTTTTTGTCATTTTCAATTTTCATCTCTTCCCCGACTATAGAATTAGATGGAGAAAGAGGCGCAGGCTTCAACAGGTTGTTACTTAAGAAGTCTTCATGGTCTTGTCACTGGTTAATATACTTGCAGTGTGTCTTAATTTTTCCATGAAGTGGGCTGTATCAGTTGGATAAATTATTCTAATTGCTATTAAGGATACAGCACCTCTTCCTTAGTGACCAGCACTACTGTTCTCTGCACTACACCCTTTTAATACACAGAGGAGAACCAGAGTTGTGTAGGAGGGTTATTAGATTTATGAGGGGATGTGTTTTGGTTGTTCTCGTTTATTAGTGTGTCGGGCCATCTTGGACTCTTCAAACAGTGCTGCACTTTCTTTCCTTTTCTTTAATGACTGAATTATGCATGTGCCTGCTTGACCACAGGGCATTAAGGATAATGCGTATGGCCATTTATCTTTAATGGACACCCATATGCATATGGGTAAATAGGGAGAGATTCCACTCAGAAATTTTCAGTACAGAGATAAAAAAAAGAAGAAGTTTATTTTCAAACCTAAATCAATTTTTGTCCATTAAGATGACATGACAAGAATATGAACCACCAACTCAAGTCCCATTAGTAAACTCTTTGCAGAATTAGGACAGCCATTAAGTTCCCAGTGAAAAATAAGCATTAGAGTACGCGCATGCATTATTCTCTGCTACGCTGTAACCGAATCAAAAAGCTGCCCCTGTCTGTCGTAATGAATAGAGGGGATTGGCTTTACTTTATTTAAGTGTTTTAAACCCCATGTCTCTCTGTAAAAAAAAAAAAAAACAACAACAGGTGAAACGAGCCGCTTATTTAAATGAGATAAAAATGATTTGTTTATGTTTGCTTAAGGACACAAAGTTCCCCATTGTTCTCTGGAAAAATACAAAGAATAGAATTACTGGATGAGAGTTTAATGGTTATTAGCTGCAGCACTATATACACTGTGTGTGCTTATTTTATTGTGTTTGGAAAGTAATGGCAGCATTTCTAGGCAACAAAAGAAAAACCAGGGTCAACAGACATCCATTGTATGTTGTGTTAAATAATTAGCCCTGGCAGTGAAGGGCAAACATTCAGCCAGGTGATCAGCTTAACATTTAAACGCTTTAAACGTCCACTTGAAAAAAGAATCGGGCTCGAGGATAAAAGATTTTTTTTTCGACTATTATAAGTCTCCCTATGTTCATCGTCAGGGGTTTTTCTTCAAATTACAACCTTATAAAAATGGTATTAGTGAATGCATCCATTGTGGATCCTCTTCCATTAATGCACCACACTTAGAAACCTTAAAAAATAGCTCAGGTTGTTCTTGGTCCAAGTACAAGTGTCCCCAGGGTTGAAGGTGCTTGTGTTATGAGGTATGTTGTGTATGATATAATTTTAATCATCACACTAGGGCTGTGTAGTACTTTCAAACCTACTGTCAGCTGCTTCTTATTCACAGATGGATACTGTTTCTGATGCAACCCCCTGAGGGATTTGTGTCTCCTCCTGAGATTGAAACACAATGGAAATTTCTGGCACAACTTCACCTACTGGTAAGTGTGTGGAGAAGAGCAATAATCAGAAGAGGTTGAAGCTACAGCAACAACTTTATTACTTGACCAATGCAGAGGGTCATCATCCCAGAATTGAACCAGGGATATTTCCCTTGTCAAGAAATGTGTAAACCATTACACTACAGAGGCTCTCAATGTAATGGTTACATTATTTTTTTCACCTGTGAGAAGTTTATGGAGTTTATTGCACTGCATTTCCTGAGACTAGAGTACTTCAGCACCACATTCATACATGCTATCTGCTATCTCTTTTTTAAAAATGAGCCAAGGGAGACATTAGAAATATTTCCTTTTTTGTTTTTTATTAAAAAAAATACCAACACAACCAAAAAGGGGAAAAAAGATATGTGCATTTAACAAAGAGACTCATGCATACATTCTGAGTTGAATGAGAACATTATGCTTTGTGTACAGTCGTGCTGTATGTGCCTCAATCCCACAATCAAAACAAAACATCACAGTAAAAGAAAAAGAAAAATAAGTTATCTGATTCACGGCTGTATTGAAAAAGCAAAGGAGTGAGGAATAATAACAGTTTCTTCAGTGCTGCTGTGTAAACCATAAAATGCTAATAAGAGTTCTCAGGTGTGGTGACTTGTCCAGGAAACTGAGCAGCGTACGCAAAGGTTTGACTGACATAACTTAAATAACAGCTGCACGATGTAGAGGTTAGCCCACCTCACTTAACATGTAGTAAGTACCACATTCACAGCCAGCAGACAACAATCAAAAACCGTAGCTCTCATATTTCCATAAATAAATAAAATAATCTATTACCTATTTACAGTGTTTCTCGATTAAAATTTACAAACGTAAAAAGACGACACAGACAGATATATTTACAGAAAATATATACAGAAACAGTTCATAGAGCTGTGTAAGAAATCATCTACAATCACTTTTACCTTAATTATCTTCATAAAAAGAAAAAAAAAGAAGAAAAAAGGATTTTCAAGCATTTTCTTCATTTTGGTTAACTTCAGAAAACGTAGCAGCTTTGGTGATTTACAGTGTAAACCATATGTAATCCACCACACTCATATCTTATGGATTCGAACAGAAAACATTAGAGATGACAGCAATATAAATGACTGACTGTCAAACTCTGTATGCAGGATAACAGAAGGCCATAATATGATGCTGTGAAGACTCAGTGGAGTGGGATTACTAAGGCATTTACTGTATGTGCATCCATAAACTTCACTAACCTAAAAGAGTGTGACTGGAAGGCATACAGGAGTGTTAAGACAACATGGTTTAGGCTTTTCAAGTGAAGCTTGTAAATCGGCACCCAAAGGTGTTGTAACAATCTGTATCTTAGCAAGAATGCCTAAAAAATATAGATAGCATCAAAAGAATCATGGCTCCAGGACTAAGAACATCATCTACTGAAACTATCCAATAGTCCTTCATTTAGTAATAATTTAGTGGTCGGACTTCTTTATGCCCTATTTTCCTAAGTTTCAAAGATTGTTCCCTTTTCTTTCAACCCTTTTGCAGGCTTGGACGGCACAGTGCTGAGGTCAGAGACATAAGCCACACAATGAGGTCAGCGGAGGAAGGGAATGATGTTGTTAAGCAGCGATTCTTGTTTCCAGCACTTCAAATAAAACTAGTTTTTTCTTCATTGGCAGGTCAAGCCATATCCGTGTCATCCATGCTCAGCATTTGCCGCTGGAAAAAAAGGAGTAACATTGTATGAGCAAAGCTTTCAAACTGATTAATTAATCTTTATTTATTTAGAAACAATATTTCTAAAATGGTTTTAGGTTAAGATACCTCAGGATACACGTAGCCGTCAGAGCCATTCCTGCAGATGTGTAACTCATCCTCTGTGGTTTTCTGGTACACGGGGTTGTCAAAGTGGATGGTGTTGGTGTTCTTCCTATGCCAGTGTCTCCAGAGGTACATTGCTCCAAATACCAGCAGGGCCATAATCACTGCAGAAGAAGAGAAGAGTTAAATGCCATACAATGAAAAAGAGAGCAGATTAAGTATCCTTGAGTAAGTGAGCAGGTTTAAGATATCATGTTTTGTTTGACAGAGAGCTGTGAAGAGCTAAAATGTAGGACTTACTCAGTGGCAACACAACGTAGAGAGCAACAGGGTGGGAGGGTGGGGCTTCTTCAGGCTGCACGGCTGCTTGTTTGTCACCTGAAAAAGCAGAAAATAAATGTTTTCTTCATACAGTCTCTTAAAAAACAATACCACTCTTATTTGACATGAGCCAGAAGACAGTTAGCCTAGCGTCACACCCAGTGGAGAGAGTCTAGGAAGTTAGCCATAAAATTACCCATAAAGATATAACTCAACATCATATATCACCCAATAAATAAATATCATTCAATAAAACTACTACTGGTCATTTCAACCAGGCAGTAAGTAAGTAGTTAGCTTTCTGGAATAAATGTGTTAAGATACTTTACTAAATGTTAAGATAATGTTGTAACAGTGCCAGTATACAGTTAATGTCAAAATAATAAATTCTATTTGGGCAAAAGGTAGAAAAATACATACATACAATATGATACCAAAAGCAGCATCAGTGTTTTTGGCCACAATTAAAAAAAATCATAAATGGGATGAGAACAATAATCTGAGTGTTTAAAAATTTAAAGAAAGTTTCTCTACCTTGAGCAGTGACGGCAGGCTTCTCTGTTTTCTGATTAGGTTGCACAGCAGAGGTAGTTGTGGGTTTCTTGGTGGTTGTAGTTGTGGTGGTCGGGTCTGGCTGTCTGGGTGTAGCAGGATTTGTGGGACCTTGTGGTGGGAGCGGAGCAGCAGTTTTATCTTTAACGGGAGGTGCAGCTGGCTGAATTTCAGGATTTGATGTTAGATTCCGTCTTTTTTAGTAACAAGAGGAGAGGACGTTTACCTGCCACGCATTTCTTCATGTCCGGTCCCAGGACCATGCCATCAGGACAGGAACAGGTGTATCTGGGAGACTGTGGGTCGTTCTGAGGGGCAGGTAGGCACAGGAACTCACAACCTCCATTCGTGCACCAGTTTGAACCTAAAATAAAACAGCGAAGGCATTAGAAAAAATGATTCTAATTTCACAGATTGTTTTTTTAATATCTCTAATGTACAAATGTTTCCTTACTGGCTGGCTGCTTGAGGTTGTGGTGCAGTACGATGTCTTCTGGCTGGCCCAGGTCCTTTACCAGCTCAGTGATGTCGCTTCCTGTCAAGCGGTTGGCACTAAACACAGCAGCGTTGCTCAGGTCTGTCCAAAATACTTTCTCCTGTTTTTAGAAAGAAATACAACTTGAGTTAAACCGATTAACAATTAGTACAGCGCTCAACAATTGAAGCTCTGGCTTTATATGTTAATGTTAAACTTGGACTGACTGGTTTTAACAATTTAAGAAAACAACTAGTGTTGCTAATAAATCAGGCAGATTTGTGGTTCCTGTCCTGCAGTCATTACCAATTCTTAGTGGCAGTTTAATCAAATAACAACAATCCCTTTGACCTGAGTCAAAGTTAATCTGGGAATAAACTGCCTTCATCACTAACCTCAAAGACGGTCAGGGAGAGTGGGTGGGAGAGTTTTTCCTCATTAATAATGAGACTGTGTCGGGACGCTCCATTCACATCGATGCTGGAGAGAGAGTGCAGCTTGGAGTCCACCCAGTATAGACGCTGGCTGACCATGTCTGGTAGGAAAATGAAACACACAAATAATAGTTTTGACTACGATATTTTCATTACACAGTAAATAAAAATCACTGCTAAAAATGCATTCAGGAAGCTGTGCTTACCCAGGGTGATGCCATTCGGCCACACAATGTTGTCTTTTACTAAAGTAGTGCGATCTGCACCGTTCAGCCCACTCTTCTCAATCTTAGCTTCTTCACCCCAGTCTGTCCAGTACATCAAACTAAAGCAAAAGAAATCATGAGGCTAAAGACAAAACGCACCAGTCAATGTCAAACTGACACTAATCTAAGGAAACGTACTCGCTGTGATGTCTGTTTAAACACTTACTTGTTTACTGGATCGACTGTGATGGCTCGTGGCTTGTCCAGGTCTGTTGCGATGAGGGTCTTCTTCTTACTGCCATCCGTTGTTGCTACAGAAATAGTCTTCAAAACACTGTCAGTCCAGTAGATGTTGCCATGGATCCAGTCCACCGCAATGCCCTCTGGGGCCTCTATCCCACTGTCAACCACCACACTGTGGTGAGAGGAATTGCCAGCCACATCTATCATAGAGCTGTTTGGAGGAAGGCAAGAGTGGAGAGATTAATTTTATCTGCATCATGGGTCTTGAATGAGAGCCACTCCATACTATGCAAAATGATGTAAGAAATCCATAAAGAAATGTAACATAGAAGGGACACAGATAAAGATTCTAACCTGTAGATTTTCTTCAGAGACAGGTCAGACCAGAAGATCATCTTGTTTGGCATATCCATGTCGAGAGCCACTGCGTTCTTCAGCTGTGGGATCACACGCACGTACTCGCTGCGGTCCACTGCCAGCTTCCTCACCTCGTGTTTGATGGTGAAGTACAAGGTGGGCACTGTGCCTGGTGGAGACAGAGGAGGACAGTTTGGTTAAACTTGCTTGTCTTGTCTGAAGGTTGTGGGTTTAAGTGGGCTTTCTTTTTAACATTACCTGATTGAGCCTTGCAAGTTTTGGTTGCAGGGTCAATCATATAGTCCTCTTCACAATCACACTTGTAGCTGCCAGGCAAGTTGATGCAGATCTGAGTGCAAGTGTCCGGCTCAGCACATTCGTCAATGTCTGCAGAATTGAAGAAGTTGGCTCATTTGTTTCTTTCTATTGTGCACATTGTTAAATGACATGTTTACGATTGTCTGGTTCTTAAGAGGCAGAATTTTAAATGTCTCCGTCCTCTCACCTTCGCAGGTTTTGTTGTCCGCCTTCAGCCTGTATCCAGCAGGACAGGAGCAGTTGTATCCAATCTTCAGATCGTTGCAGTGGTGAGAGCAGCCGCCATTTCCGGTCAAACACTCATTGTTGTCTGCAGAGACAAACAGGCAAAAAGCTTTCAAATAATATTCACGACAAACAAATCCTTAGCTGACCGGGAATTTACTCATTCAAACCACAAGCTATGTAGGTCAAGTCTGGTATTCTAGTCATATTTCCCTACAGCCTAGCATGCAGCCATGAATGTGTACAAGATGACTTCACTTACCACACTCTTTCGCTGGTTCATCAGACCCGTCCTTGCAGTCGTTCTGCTTGTTGCACACATTCTCCGTGTCGATGCACTCCCCACTGCGACACTGGAACTTGTTTGGGCCTTCACATACTGTGGAAGAGACCAGGGGAGTATGAATGAGACCGCAATGTAATCATGTGGGACTTTCTTTTCAAGAAAGAAGGTTTCGTTTACAGTTTGTGGGTGAAACTCAATGAAATCTTTTTACCTGTATCACATTCAATCTCATCAGTGAGGTCCCTGCAGTCAGGATGTCCATTACATTGGAGGCTTTTGTTAATGCAGGAGCCGTCCTTACACTGGAACTCATCTGAGCGGCAAGTAGAATGAGCTGAAAGAGAAGGAAGAAGGTAAATGAACGAAAACACAAAAAAGAGAGATGGGGAGAGAGAGTAATGGAATAGGGATTAGAATAAGAAGAAACATAATACCTCCAGAAATTATTTACTGTCAGTCTCCATTAAAAATGTAATGTGCAGGTTGGCTTTAATGGTAACTATAAAAAATTTTTAAAAACTCACTGCAATTAGCCTCGTCCGAACGATCCAGGCAGTCGAACCCTCCGTCACACTTCCAGTTGCCATGGATACAGTCCCCATTCGCACACTGGAACTCGTGAGAGCTGCAGCGAGGCATCTTCTCTGGCTTCCTTCCCTCACAGTTCTGGGGCCACTCATCAGACCCATCGGAGCAGTCGCTGTCTCCATCGCAGCGCCATATCGCAGGTATGCACATTGAGTTGTTGCATTGGAAGGAGCGAGGGTTACAGGTGGGTTTGGGACAGGAAGCCTCATCTGAGCCATCTGAGCAGTCGTTGTCATTGTCGCAAACAAAGCTCTTGGATATGCACTGACCATTGGCACAACGAAACTCACGATCGTCACACTGCTTGGCCGCTGTGGTGAAACAAGAGGGGAGGATAGGAGTTAGAAATTGATCAATTAAAATATCAATAACAACACTTATTACATATTTATTTATACGTATTAACTAGACTTCAGGATTGTAAATACACTATTAGTATTAGATTTTTTTTAAAGATTACTTGTCTTTAAGTCTGTTCTTCAAATCCCTTTTGAGATATTATTATTATACACTGAACAAAATTCATTCTTGCCAAAAACACTTTCAGTTAGTCATGTGTTGTTTGTGGATGCTTTAGCATGAACTTTGAGGTGTAGAAAAACTCGGCTCTGGTAGAAAACTTACTGCAGTTTTTCTCATCAGCGCCGTTAGTACAGTCGGCTTTGCCGTCACATTGCCAGTCTTTTGGTATGCACTGGCTCATGGGATCGCCACAGTTGAACTGCGAATCCCGACAGATTTTGACTCCTGAGGAGAGAAACATGAAGCATGACTCATTTCACGTGACCACAGAGAGACACAGCTTGTTGCTATTATGTCGTAAAGCTTAACAATCATTTACTTGTAGAAGCTGCAGTGACTTTGTTAATGTGTTTCTGATTCACTGTGGTGACAGTTTGATCCAAAACTAATTTTTTTTAAATTTGAATTGTAAGTTAGTGAACTTGCTGTTTTTTTTAAATATTTTCTAAATGTTAAAAAATTATCAGGAAATTGATCAGTCAAGCATAAAAAACTCGTGAATCCTAAGTGTAAAGTGTAGCTCTTATGTGATAACATACCACAGCTAGCGGGCAGCTCATCAGTTCCATCACCACAATCATCACTTCCATCACAAATCCACCTGCGGGTGATGCACCTCCCATTTCCGCACTTAAACTGATTGGCGTTGCATATGTAGGCTGCATCTGTGAAAGACAAAAATCACAACTGGAGTTCAGTGTGACGTGAGGACAAACTGCCGCCATGGTTTACATTCAACATCACCAGATCTTCTTATCAGCACTCATCAATTAGCTCACACCTTGTTGGCCGTGTTAAAACCTGTGATCATTCCCCCTAAAAAATGTTATCACTGTGCAGTTAATGAATGACTGAAAAATACACACGGGGGAAAAAAATTACAACTGAAGGCCACTGAAGTTCAGACAAACAACGGTGTAAAAAAAAAAACCCAAAACATGTTAACATAGGAAATTTGTTAATGTGTTACTCAAAAATAGAGTCGAAAGACAGTAAAGTACGGATAGGTGATGCTGTAAAAAAGGGAGAAAAAAAACAGGTTTTACTTATTTCTTCACTCAGGAAATAACAAATTAAGTTATTGACACTGTGTCTCATGTTAGAACTAATCAAAATGACTTCATTATAAAGTATTTGGACAAAGAATTATTCCCCCCCAAGTCATTCACATGTAAGGCCCAGTTTTTACAAACTTAGTCAAAAGATATAGACAAAAACAGAAAATGTATTTAGTCTTGTTCCTCTCTTCAGCAAAGAGTTGTTTATCTGGGTAAATACCCTGGTTTATGTGGCTTAAACGTGTGCCACATCAGATGTGTACAGATGGACCATGGCAAAGCATCGTTTCATGTAGGAGGCAAACGTTTCACTACTGTGTTTAAAAGTTTAAAGCTTTGCAACCTTAAACTGACCATGGTTTCTTTCAGGCTCAGAGGTCGCGTCGCTCAATGTCACCTCAGTGAAATAGCCACTAAAAAAAAAGGTTGGCATTAACACTGAGGCACGTGTGAAACTAACACAGGCCGGACACTGTCCCAAATATGCGTCATCCTCCATCACCTCCTCAATGCCTGTCCCTCCTGTGACCTGGAGGCTTAGGTTATTGTCAGGCTATCCCTTTAAGACAATAGCATGGGAGGAGTTGAACCATCACACCACCAGTTGCTGATTGGTCC
This sequence comes from Pelmatolapia mariae, assembly GCF_036321145.2. Classification (NCBI taxonomy): domain Eukaryota; kingdom Metazoa; phylum Chordata; class Actinopteri; order Cichliformes; family Cichlidae; genus Pelmatolapia; species Pelmatolapia mariae. Next base: position 27,141,372 of record NC_086232.1, on the reverse strand, counting down.
CAGAGTGGCATTCCTCATAACAGCATCACCACAGAGACCCGCAGATGGAGGCGGAGGCTCTAAACAGAAGAAATTCTGTCATCCCAGAAGTGTAAATGAGTGATGACACGTTACAAAAGAAACAGAACAGGTCTGACTGATTACGATAAGTTGGTGCGGATGGTTATAGCACAAAGAGAGGATGCTTTCTCAACACTTGATATGTGGCCAAGGGTTGCCTCCCTGCTCTTCTGAAACTGTGAAAAGTAACACTGAATTGAGAAATGTACTGTATTTCTTGTCTTGCTATTTTACCAACATTTAGTTGAGTCTGAGTTTCCCTTAAAGGGGGGAAAAACACTCTGCCTGTCCACTTCTTACACAAACGTAGGATGAAGCCTGGCAAACAGCCAGCAGAGGTTCCAGGAACAGACTTTCCAAAACATACTACAGAACTAACGCACATACAGCACGTTATTCAGTGCTCAGTTTACATCTACAGCAAACTTTAAAGAACTCTCACTCATTTCCCCTTTATGAAGCACCCATTTAAATTGAATCCAGTGAAAAAAGGAGGAACAAAAGCAGGTCAAAAGCTGCTTCTTCCCGATCTTTAAACTTTCAACCTCGTCCCCAAGGGTGGAAAATCTAAACTTCCCAAGCCTATGTTTTTTTAATTTTCCACTGCTAATGTTTCCCACAACCCTCTTGAGTCTCTCATTAAGACTGCCCAGTAAAATGAGGTTTCCACGAACTCTTTACCGTAAGTCTTTCTCAGAGACAAAAGTAAAGTTTGCACCTGGCTGATGAAGGTGATATAAGTTCTCTCTGTTTGTGTTTTGACATTTTTAGACCTCAATGTTCAGAAATTCCCCAACGGTTTGTGGCCTCGTTTGCCTCTATGTTCATAACATGTCATAAAGCAAATTTGTGAACACTGCAATTTAAATAGAAACTGATCTGTATCACTTTTAGTCAGTTTACAATCTGAAAACTAAGTTCAGGAGTATCACTACTGCATCAAAAACTACCTCTAGTCTATTTTAAAGATAGCCGTAGATGCAACAGACAGAGCCTTAAAACCTAAGACCACAAACTGCCAGTATGTTTACTAGTTTGAACAGGATGTCAGACAGCTCAGGTAGAGCGTACTTTGATTGTTTCTGCAAGAGAAAGTGCACCCTCCAGTTTCTATTTATACCCACAGTATAAACCTTCAAAGCCATCAGACCTCACACATACAACACTACCATACAAGGCTATTCAGGCACTACCTTAAACACATGCCAGGCCGCTATGGTTCAGTTCAAAATGTAGTAAAACTGAAGCTTGTCTGACAGCAGAAACTTGCTTTACACAATCAGTCACAATGCTGAGTGACAACAATCATCCCTTGTGACAACATGAGACTTTGTTCTCTAACAATGCATTGCTGTCTTTCTGTGGTACGTGTCTGCAATATACACACACCGGAGGCCTTCATAAAGAGGTTTTATTTATTCAATCATATACCCAGCAGTTAATAAATAACCAGGATGGATATCCATCACGAGGACCGGCAGCACTCACTCGTGCATTAGGTCTGGATTTATGATGATTAGTCCGGTCATGTAGCTGCACTTTATTGAGTCCAGTGGAGTCATTGCCTGATAAATGAAGACAGTAATGTGCTCGAATGACATTAGATTGAAACATGCTTTGAACAAGTGCAAGACTTGATAATGAGGTGGCCATCTGCAGAAGAGCAAAACTTGCAATGCTTTGTAACCTTCAAATAATTTCACACTCACAGACACGCACAGCTATAGATACACTAGCAAGGATGGAAGCGAAAATCTGAAAAGCTTTTGTTGGAGAGTACAAATTTTAGGGAGGATTAATGAAGCAGGGGGCAAAATGGTGCTCCAGAACATTGCTTCCTCCGAGGGAGTTCACTCATTCAGTGACCATGTTTGAGGACGATAACGGGACAATGTAAGGATCAGCCCAGACTTCACATGGCACAAAAGCCTGAATACTAATGATGTGAGGGAATAATCAATAAATATTGAATCGTTATTAAATGAATGTGTTTCACTCACTTTTTAATGAATGTTAATGTTTCATCGTGTTAAATATTCAATTTAAGCCATTTATGGAATATATCCGTTTAATCCGAATTTCGACACCGCCTTTTTATTATCTGCTTTGTTCAGTTAATTCTCTTTAGTTCATATTTGTATTCAAAGGTTTCTGCGTCTCTTTTGGCTCAGTTTCTCCCATTTTTGCGTCACAGTGGAAAACGTAGGCTACATCCTGTCTTCTGTGAGGCCTGGAAACCTCTGAGTGTTCAAACTGTTCATTAACATATACATTAACTCATTCTTTATACAGTCAGTAAAAGTACTTCGAAGTTATTTCCTCAGATATTTTTCAACAAATGTGCGCAGCTACAGTAAAAATGCAGACTTTCTTGCATCCAATTTCCTGCATCCCGCTGGAAGGAGGAAGCCTCGTCTTTCAGCCGCACCCTCCACCCCTCCCAGCTCCATTCGTTGACAACGGCCTTTTTGGGCCACGCCCACCCGAAACTCAAAGCCGGCCGGCAAGTCGAGCATGGTTGGATGTTCTTTTTCATTTTACAGCGAAACGAACCAATCAAAACGCCGTGCGTACATTCATTCATATATGCCGAAATCGTAAATCACGTTGTGGAATTATCGTCGAAATTATTGACTTGCATATCTTTATGTATATATTTTTTAATCGCAGGTATATGAATCACAGAATTCATAGAACATTTTCAATTATTTTTACACCGAGTCATTCAGCGGAAGACGTCAACATTTAAATCTATAACACCGACAAAAACCAAGCAAAAAGCCCACAAAGCAACCATAATACTGATACATATTTCACATCTATATACCGATACAAAGAATCAGGTTATTACACCTAAAACAAAACAAAACAAAAAAAAAAACAAGAAAGGAAATGCAGTTACCGGGAAATCTATTTCCTTACCTGTTTGAGGCAAACAATGAATAAGCATCAACAGACACCAGCAAGCGGACAGCCCGGCGAGTCCCTTCCAAATCCCAAACATCTCCCGTTTCTTCTTATATTGTCAGCTACAAAATAGAAGTCAGCTGTGCGCACAGATGTGAAAAAAGAAGGAAGAGTTCGCGGTTGTATCTGTGCGTAAAAAGACTCCGGAGGAGACCGAGTCCCAGAGGAGAGTCACCCAGTGCTTGTCCGTGAAAGCCGAGTGTGAGCAAAATATATTAAGGGTCCGTGTCACATCTGACCATTTTCTATGAGGCTGGCACGAGGGCGGTGCCAAACAAGTGGTGTGATGTTTGAATTCGGCCTTGAGCATTGCTTGGGGGTGGAGCCTACTGGTTCCATCACTCCTCCATGAACAAGCATAGCTTCCTCCTGTGTGTGTGTGTGTGTGTGTGTGTGTGTGTGTGTTTTAGAAGGTATAATATGTCTGAAAGGAAGAGGAAACTCTGACTGCACAATGAAGTATGTATCTGTAACACATTGATAGCTCCTTTTACAAAAAAGCCGCAAAAGATACCACATGCAGTCTCACTACAGTCAGACTGACTGTGATGATAACACTTTGGTAAATGAAGACAACAAAAACAGCAAGTGTGAGAGTGTGCTACAACATGTGGAGTTAAATAGTAGCAAGAAAGAAACAATGATGAGCGCCACACACATTTAGAGTGTGGTTGTTGTGCAACTTTCAGCCCCCTCCATCACCACCCTTTTATTCAACCTCAATTCCATATTAAAAACTAACCAGACAATTTATGAATGATTCTAACACAAAGATGACTGAAAAAGGAAAATAATGATAATAAATAATTGATAATAATGGGCCGAATGCAGCGCAGATATGTACGATACATATCTTTGTACTCCATCAGTTTCACTGCAGCCTGGCCGCTCTCCTGATCAGAATGCCTTGAATTGTCGGGATGCTTTAATTCTGACAAACTGCCATACTTTAGCTTACTGTATTAACCAGGTCTATGCAAATACAAAATATCAGGTTATTTGTGTCAACAGTCACTGTTCGATCTTCAAGCGCAGGCAGATCATTTGCAAAGCAAAATATCGGCTTTATAAGTGAAGCACTTTGTTTGCTGCAGAAAAAGCTGCAATTTACTGGAATCAGTCAGATACTCTGGAAGCCAGACACCTCATGGATTCTTCCCTGGAAAACCTCTACAGCCAGGAAAAGTGGTCTGCCACATCACTGTCTTCTCATCCCTTCCCATAATGCTGCTTGATGTAACTCCTAAAAATGGAGTGTCTGGTTATACAGAAAAGTGATTCCAAGTTTTCCTTGCATGTTTTGGGGAAAATCACATTTTTAATAGGTTTGTGATCAGTGCCAATGAGGAAGAGAGAGTTTTGCTTCAGAATACATGGACATGATACATATGTAGAAGTAAAATCAGGCAGATAAAGTGTTTTAGTGTTTTTAAAGTGCTGTGTGTGAGTGCTCCCAGAGTAAGAAAGAGGGAGGAGGAGCTGGGCTTGGCTCCTCGTAGGGGCAGGGAATAATCTGTGGGAGGCATTCCTGGAATGTAAAAAAAGCAGCTGGATTACATATTCTGGCATCCCCACACACACTGCTAACACACACAGAGGCGCAGCTCTTAAACCATGTGTACACTTTAAATAGTGCCTACATCATGGCCGGTACATTTAGTCAAACATCAACTCTACTTACTTCCGTAAAGGCCTGTGAGTCATTAAAAGGGCTCCTTAATAATGACTTACAAACCCCATTTTTCCCCTTTTCATTTGCAATATGAACAGTAATACAAACACAGTATCACCACTGCTGTTAACAGAAACAAGGTTGGACCTGTTCCACTCTAGTGTGACGCTGGGCCACCTGGACCTCAAACTGCTAAATGGAAGTAAGCCATTATTTTGTTTTATTTCAGAACATGTCAGTGAAAAGATTTTTTTCTAGCAAATACATATTATCATTATAAACAGTTGTTATAGATTTGGAACATACAGTGGTACCATGACTGGGGGGAGCATGGGTGCAAATAAACCATATGCTGTTTCTCGTTGCTTGTTGCCATTAACATGATCTTGTTCTTTGACATAAGAGTGGGAATGTTATCCAGCATCGCTCAGTTCTAATTAATCAGCAGCTTTCTGAATTATTGCCAACATTCTCCATCTTATCCTGATGACTACTGTGTCTCCAAGTCTCCCTATCTACAGTGTTGGTACTCTGTGTTCACACCCTGATTGCCAATCACTGATTCGTACCCTGAATTGTTATTTTGCTTCCCTCCATTAGCAAACATATTAATAGTTGAAGATACCAGAGATGGAATAAATAGTGGACTAGTTCCTACTAGATAAATCTTCCCTGCTCTGTGAATTCAGGCAGCCTTGAATTCTTATCGACGCTCTTCTACTAAAGAGAGAACTGGACTCAGTCAGAAACACACCACGTCATTAAATGCCTCGAGTTGTGAAAATTACGAGTGGCCCAGGGCCAACAAAGCTGATAAGTGTGCACATGCATACGTAATTCATGTGCACACTCTGATGCCTGAAGGCCAGATGTGATGGTAAAGCAGCTAATGTCTAACAGGTTCCAGTTAAAATACAACTAACAAATCAGAAGTCGGAAGAGTACAGACACACACGCTCACACACTTACACAACTTTTTCCAAGAGCATGGGTGTGTCTTTATGTCAGTGTTGTGTGAAATTTTCGCAACTCACAGTCTTTCCCTAATTCAGGTCTGTCTCTGAACATTTGTGGTTCTGAAATCATATAAAATTGTCAGCCAAACCGTTTTTCTGTTTAAAATCAGCACTTCTCTGTGCTGCCTGTGAACACAGTGGAACTTCCTTTAGAGCAATAAATTATTTTATTGCTGACAGAAACGCAGAAGTATAAAAGTTATTGTGAAGCCATTAAAGGGAACTCTTCATAGACTTGGACTTCAACCTTTTTCTGACAAAAAACTCTTATTATAGTTTGAAATTATACAAGGAAAAGTAAATAAATATAATTACACACATATGTCCACGTTACCAGATATGTGTGCTGTTTGTGTGATGTGTTGTGGCAAAGAAGCCCAAAATTAGTGTGAATTACTTTTCCACTGCTGCTGCTGCCCCTCCTCCCTCCGCAGATGTTAACAGCTGCTTTTAAGTTGCTGGAGGGGCAGTCCAAGGGTTTCTAGAAATAAGGAAAACTAGCTTGTCCCCCTCCCCCCCTCTCATCCTAATGAATCAACACTGTGGACCTTCTGGAGTCTGCGATGAGTACATCTCCTTAGGCATACTGTACATTCATGAGCAAACATACATTTTAGGGGAATAGCAGTGCCGTTTGTCATCTGCAAGAAGAGTTTCTGTTTTGATTTGCTGGTATCACCATACTTGGAGTGAGACTCTTACAACATTACTCTACTTTTAGATTCTCTTGGATGCTTTGACCATGGTATTATTAATAAGAGGATTAAAGGTATAAATGAACAGAAGGACACCTGATTTTGTACTTCTGGGATTTTTTTTAACTCACTGAAGAAAGCTCTTTGGGCGTATGGGCTTAAAATCACAGTCAGATCTAAAGAGCATGAGTGTGAGTTCACTGGGTCAAGCCTAAAATATTTCTTATATTTGTATGAGACTTCCTCCTAGTGGTGAAATTGGATAATTACACCTTCCCATTTGTTTCATGGAGGGAAGAAATAAATAGTTTCCGCTGAGATGTTTCTTACTCAGAAGACTAAAACATATAAATACTTCCAAAACTTTAGACTCAAACTAACTTATTGGGATTTCTTCTTGTTGGCCTCCAGCTGTTAGGAATACAATCTAATGGAGTAACATCATCAGCAACTAAATTTTCAGTTCTGATAAATGTGCCAATAATACTGAGTAGTTGTTTATATTAAAACTAATTCTTTAAAGTTATTTGTCCAGCATAATCTAAACTTCACACAGTCTCACACTAAAATAAAAAGAAAGTCGTTTACAAGCTCAAATGAAAAAACGCCTTTAATCTAAAAGTATGCCTAATCTATGTCTCACCATATTTTCGGCCACTTAGTATCAGCTGAGTGTCGGTTTAGATAATTTCAAACTGGTTTCCTGAACATGACAATGAGTTCACAGTACTCAAATGGTCTCCACAGCTACCAGATCATCCAATGAGGCACCAATGGGATGTGGTGACATGGTAGATTTGCAGGATGGATGGGCAGCTGACAAATCTGCATCAACGGTGTGACGCTATCACTGTTTAGGTTAGAAACCCCAAACAGTGATATCAGCATGGAGCAAGATCTCAGAGGAATGCTTCCAGCATCTTGTTGACTTTATGCCATAAAGAATTAAAGCATTTCTGGAAGCAAAAGGGATCCAAGCATGACATTAATGCCCATGATGAGTGTATGTAAACTACGCTACATGTGTGGTAGAATAGGTAACTAGCTATGTGTCCATAAATTATACTGATTTTGCAAGTGGTACATCCGTGCATTTAAATTATAATCTGAAAATACTCTATGCAGTATATCAAATAACTGTGGTGCGTTGCTAAAGAGCTTCTGAGAAGTCTGGAAACACCCTGCGTACACAGCTGGCTGGCTTTCCAACCTAAACAGTCACAAACATGTGATGTACACACACCAGGGGAATCACAGCAGGTCCAGAGACTGTTGTCACAAAACATCATCAAAGTGAGGCAGAGGTGAAACATCAGCTCTGTTTATATCCAGAGGATATACGGAAGGTCAGGCAGCAGCTTAAGACTAAGTTAAAACACAGCTCAGTTTGCCTTCAGAGTTTACTTCCTTAAAGGTGTGAAACAATACTGAGTAAAGCACAGCCTTCAGGTTATGTAAGGAATTATTTACAGTTTGTCCAAAAATTAGAAAATACAGATAACTGATTTAAAGGAACCTATTTTTTAATAGTGAAACTTATGATGGCAACATTTGACCTTAAGACCCATGTTTGACATTTAAAACATTTTCTGTAACTCAGTAAGTGTTACATGGTTATGTTTATTCCAAGATTTGGTAATATGTCCTCCTGTTGGCATCCATAAGTGGATACGACAAAACAGACAATAGGTGGCAGTATAGTAAAATGCAGTATCAATTTGGATCATAATATATTGGTCATCAATACCAATGCATTAACTTTTTATATGTAACTTTTTTATACAGGTCTTGGTGGCAGGGTCAATCTCATAGCCCTCTTCACAATCACACTTGTAGCTGCCTGGCAGGTTGATGCAAATCTGAATGCAAGTGTCTGGCTCAGTGCATTCATCAATGTCTGCAAACAAACAAATAGAAGAAAGAACTTGGCATCTTGGGATTCGTAAAAAAAAAAAGTAGTTTCTAATAAACTTTCTTAAATCACATGTTTATGACCCATGGCCTGGTTGTTAGGGTACAGAAATGTGTCTGTTCTCTCACCTTCACAGGTTTTGTTGTCTGCTTTTAACCTGTATCCAGCAGGGCATGAGCAGTTATATCCAATCTTTAGATCGTTGCAGTGGTGAGAGCATCCGCCATTTCCGGTCAAACACTCGTTGTTGTCTACGGAGACAAAGAGGCAGAAATATTTTAAATAATATTCATGAACAAAAGATCATTAGCCAACTGAAAACTCACATACAGAAGCTTTGCTAATGCGTTTCTGAACATAACAATCAATGACCAGTAATATTCAGATAGATGACACATAAAAAACATTTATTTAAACTAACACTGCATTTTTAGTAAGTCTACTCTTTAGCAATGAATATGGCCCCCACTTCTTGTATGCGTGCCTGACAACATCAGGACATGCTTTTAATGAGATGACTGATGTCATCGGGTATCTCCTCACAGATCTGGACCAGGGCATCACTCAGCTCCTGGTCAGTCAGAGGTGCAGTATGGCTGTGTTGGATGAACTGAATCATAATATCACCAGAGCTATTCTGTAGGATTAGGCTGCACAGCAGAGGTAGTTGTGGGTTTCTTGGTGGTTCTAGTTGTGGTGGTCGGGTCTGGCTGCCTGGGTGTAGCAGGATTTGTGGGACCTTGTGGTGGGAGCGGAGCAGCAGTTTTGTCTTTAATGGGAGGCACAGCTGGCTGAATTTCAGGATTTGATGTTAAATTCCGTCTTTTTTAGTAACAAGAGGAGAGGACGTTTACCTGCCACGCATTTCTTCATGTCCGGTCCCAGGACCATGCCATCAGGACAGGCACAGGTGTATCTGGGAGACTGCGGGTTGTTCCGAGGGGCAGGTAGGCACAGGAACTCACAACCTCCATTCGTGCACCAGTTTGAACCTAAAATAAAACAGGGAAGGCATTAGAAAAAATAATTCTAATTTCACAGATTGTTTTTTAATATTTCCTTACTGACTGGCTGCTTAAGGTTGTGGTGCAGTACGATGTCTCTTGGCTGGACGAGGTCCTTTGCCAGCTTGGTGATGTCGCTTCCTGTCAAGCGGTTGGCACTAAACACAGCAGCTTTGCTCATGTCTGTCCAAAATACTTTCTCCTGTTTTTAGAAAGAAATACAACTTGAGTTAAACTGATTAACTATAGACAATCATTCTTTACAATACAATAATTATAGTTCTACAACTGTTTACAACTGTTTATAACTTGCATAGTTCATATTTCATATTTCTGTATAGTTTTCATATTTATATCCTGTACATAGCTTGTACACTCACTACAGCCTGTACATACTTATAGTTATAGCATATTCATAACATACCTTCATACCGTGTACATTGTAACATACCTATAATAGACCCATTTTTGTAACATATCTATGTATTTTATTGCTAATATATATTCTGTAATATATCTATTGCTAAAGCACTTTATGGATGGATGCAAATGCAATTTTATTGCATATGACAATAAAATTGAATTCGGTTCTATTGTATTCTATTAACAATTAGTACAGCGCTCAACAGTTGAATCTCTGGCTTTATATGTTAAACCATTTCAGATAAAAAGCCACCATGAACTTCGTTAGACTTGGACTGGCTGGTTTTAACCATTTAAGAAAGCAACTAGTATTGTTAATAAATCAGGTAGATTTGTGGTTCCTGTCCTGCAGTCATTACCAATTCTTAGTGGCAGTTTAATCAAATAACAACAATCCCTTTGACCTGAGTCAAAGTTAATCTGGCAATAAACTGCCTTCACCACTAACCTCAAAGACGGTCAGGGAGAGTGGGTGGGAGAGTTTTTCCTCATTAATAATGAGACTGTGTCGGGCCCCTCCATTCACATCGATGCTGGAGAGAGAGTGCAGCTTGGCGTCCACCCAGTATAGACGCTGGCTGACCATGTCTGGTAGGAAAATGAAACACACAAATAATAGTTTTGACTATGATATTTTCATTAAACAGTAAATAAAATTCACTGCTAAAAATGCATTCAGGAAGCTGTGCTTACCCAGGGTGATGCCATTCGGCCACACAATGTTGTCTTTTACTAAAGTAGTGCGATCTGCACCGTTCAGCCCACTCTTCTCAATTTTAGCTTCTTTACCCCAGTCTGTCCAGTACATCAAACTAAAGAGGACACAGCAAAAAAAAAAACGTGAGGCTAAAGACAAAACGCACCAGTCAATGTCAAACTGACATTAATCTAAGGAAACGTACTCACTGTGATGTCTGTTTAAACACTTACTTGTTTACTGGATCGACTGTGATGGCTCGTGGCTTGTCCAGGTCTGTTGCGATGAGGGTCTTCCTCTTACTGCCATCCGTTGTTGCTACAGAAATAGTCTTCAAAACACTGTCAGTCCAGTAGATGTTGCCATGGATCCAGTCCACCGCAATGCCCTCTGGGGCCTCTATCCCACTGTCAACCACCACACTGTGGTGAGAGGAATTGCCAGCCACATCTATCATAGAGCTGTTTGGAGGAAGGCAAGAGTGGAGAGATTAATTTTATCTGCATCATGGGTCTTGAATGAGAGCCACTCCATACTATGCAAAATGATGTAAGAAATCCATAAAGAAATGTAACATAGAAAACACAGACACAAATAGACTTCAGAAAATATAAAGAAGTATAATTCAGTTATAAAGTAAATGAAAAGGGTAATTTAATACAAAGTGAATAAACAGAGGAGAAAATTCATATTAATTTCATATTAATTTAATAACTGAGCCAAGTGCAAGGTTATAGACCAGGATAAGGGACACGGATAAAGATTCTAACCTGTAGATTTTCTTCAGAGACAGGTCAGACCAGAAGATCATCTTGTTTGGCATATCCATGTCGAGAGCCACTGCGTTCTTCAGCTGTGGGATCACACGCATGTACTCGCTGCGGTCCACTGCCAGCTTCCTCACCTCGTGTTTGATGGTGAAGTACAAGGTGGACACTGTGCCTGGTGGAGACAGAGGAGGACAGTTTGGTTAAACTTGCTTGTCTTGTCTGAAGGTTGCGTCACAGGATCAAGCGTTAAGTGGGTTTAAGTGGGCTTTCTTTCTAACATTACCTGATTCAGCCTTGCAAGTTTTGGTTGCAGGGTCAATCATATACCCCTCTTCACAATCACACTTGTAGCTGCCAGGCAAGTTGATGCAAATCTGAGTGCAAGTGACTGGCTCAGCACATTCGTCAATGTCTGCAGAATTGAAGAAGTTGGCTCATTTGTTTCTTTCTATTGTGCACATTGTTAAATGACATGTTTACGATTGTCTGGTTCTTAAGAGGCAGAATTTTAAATGTCTCCGTCCTCTCACCTTCGCAGGTTTTGTTGTCCGCCTTCAGCCTGTATCCAGCAGGACAGGAGCAGTTGTATCCAATCTTCAGATCGTTGCAGTGGTTAGAGCAGCCGCCATTTCCGGTCAAACACTCATTGTTGTCTGCAGAGACAAACAGGCAAAAAGCTTTCAAATAATATTCACGACAAACAAATCCTTAGCTGACCGGGAATTTACTCATTCAAACCACAAGCTATGTAGGTCAAGTCTGGTATTCTAGTCATATTTCCCTACAGCCTAGCATGCAGCCATGAATGTGTACAAGATGACTTCACTTACCACACTCTTTCGCTGGTTCATCAGACCCGTCCTTGCAGTCGTTCTGCTTGTTGCACACATTCTCCGTGTCGATGCACTCCCCACTGCGACACTGGAACTTGTTTGGGCCTTCACATACTGTGGAAGAGACCAGGGGAGTATGAATGAGACCGCAATGTAATCATGTGGGACTTTCTTTTCAAGAAAGAAGGTTTCGTTTACAGTTTGTGGGTGAAACTCAATGAAATCTTTTTACCTGTATCACATTCAATCTCATCAGTGAGGTCCCTGCAGTCAGGATGTCCATTACATTGGAGGCTTTTGTTAATGCAGGAGCCGTCCTTACACTGGAACTCATCTGAGCGGCAAGTAGAATGAGCTGAAAGAGAAGGAAGAAGGTAAATGAACGAAAACACAAAAAAGAGAGATGGGGAGAGAGAGTAATGGAATAGGGATTAGAATAAGAAGAAACATAATACCTCCAGAAATTATTTACTGTCAGTCTCCATTAAAAATGTAATGTGCAGGTTGGCTTTAATGGTAACAATAAAAAATTTTTTAAAAACTCACTGCAATTAGCCTCGTCCGAACGATCCAGGCAGTCGAACTCTCCGTCACACTTCCAGTTGCCAGGGATACAGTCCCCATTCGCACACTGGAACTCGTGAGAGCTGCAGCGAGGCGTCTTCTCTGGCTTCCTTCCCTCACAGTTCTGGGGCCACTCATCAGACCCATCGGAGCAGTCTCTGTCTCCATCGCAGCGCCACATCATCGGCACGCACCTTGAGTTGTTGCATTGGAAGGAGTGAGGGTTACAGGTGGGTTTGGGACAGGAAGCCTCATCTGAGCCATCTGAGCAGTCGTTGTCACTGTCGCAAACAAAGCTCTTGGATATGCACTGGCCATTGGCACAATGAAACTCATGATATCCACACTGCTTGGCCGCTGTAATGTGATAAGAGAGGGAGATAGGAGTTAATATGGTATAAAGGTGGAAAACACATCAGCAATAACACATTTAAAATACATTTTTTTAACTTATATAAACAATTTTTTCCTACTGCAATCTACAGGTAAAAAGCACACAATACCAGTCAAGTCCAGTTTTCGTATCAGTTGCTTAGCTTTCTTATGTCACTTCAGTGGTAAATATATTGCAATGCACTGCTGTTATAGTCAGCTTTGCCACAACAGTGCCATTTCTCTGGGACACAATGGTTCAGATAGTCATCAACTGCTAAACCATTTCCCAACCTGCTGTTGCTTTCATTCACACCAAAGCAGATGAAACTGATAAAGCAGCCCCTCTGCTACTTAACTGACCAGATCAATCTCCCAGAAGTTTAAATGAATTGATTCTAATCTCTGATTAAAAAGAAGAAATGATCTGTTTTTGTGTCAAAATGCAGGTAACAAGTTGCCCAAAGATACAGTAGGAATTGTTTAAAAGTAAAAAAGCTCACTGCAGTTAGTCTCATCTGAACGATCCTGGCAGTCAAACATTTCGTCACACTTCCAGTTGCCTTTGATACAGTCCCCATTCACACACTGGAACTCATGAGTTTGGCAGCGTGTTTTCTTCTCTGGTTCCCTTCCCTCACAGTTCTGGGGCCACTCATCAGACCCATCGGGGCAGTCAATGTCTCCATCACAGCGCCACCTCGCCGGCACGCACATTGAGTTGTTGCATTGGAAGGAGTGAGGGCTACAGGTGGTTTTGGGACAGGAAACCTCATCTGAGCCATCTGAGCAGGTATTGTTGCTGTCGCAAACAAAGCTCTTGGATATGCACTGGCCATTGGCACAACGAAACTCATGATCGTCACACTGCTTGGTCGCTGTGGTGAAACAAGAGGGGAGGATAGGAGTTAGAAATCGATCAATTATGATATCAATAACAACACCTTGAGTCATTGCAATGGAAGGAGTGAGGGTTATAGTTGGGTTTGGGACAGGAAGCCTCATCTGAGCCATCTGAGCAATCGTTGTCACTGTCACAAACAAAGATTTGAGGTATGCACCGGCCACTATCACAACAAAACTCATGATATCCACACTGCTTGGCCGCTGTGGTGTGATAAGAGAGGGAGATAGGAGTTAATATGGGTATAAAGGTGGAAAACACATGAACAATAATGCTTTAAAAATACATTTTTAAAAATACATTAATTAACTTTGTCCTACTGCAATCTACAGGTACAAAGCACACAATTCCAGTCAAGTCCAGTTTTCGCATCAGTTGCTTAGCTTTCTTATGTCACTTCAGTGGTAATTATATTACAATGCACTGCTGTTATAGTCAGCTTTGCCACCACAGTGCCATTTCTCTGGGACACAATGGTTCACATAGTCACCAACTGCTAAACCATTTCCCAACCTGTTGTTGCTTTCATTCACACCAAAGCAGCTGAAAAGAATTCACAATGGTTTATGCTTTCTGACTGGACAGTCACAAGTGCTCAATATTTAATTAATTATTTAGTTATTTATTGAGCAGTATATTTCACTTTTTCACACTGAGTCCTCAGGGATACACCACAGGTAGCAGGCACAATGTAGTGCCATCACCTCAATCATCACTTCTATCACAAATCCACCTGAGGTGGTGCACCTCACCTCAAATTCCCATTCTGCAAATGTAGGTGGCATTTATTAATTATACAAATCACAAGTGGAGTCCAGTGTGCCGTGAGGACAAATTGACAATTAACATGTTGGACATGTGCAGAGGAGGCATAGTGGATATACTGGACAAGGGATGTTGAAAATGAAGCTGCCAAGCAGGAGGAAAAGAGGAAGACCACAGAGAATATTCATGGAAGTAGTGAAGGAAGACGTGCAGAGTGGTGTGACAGAGGAGGTAGGATAAGGTGAAGGCAGATGATCTGCTGGTGGGGCTGATAAAAGGAGCAGCCGAAAGAAGGAGACAACAATGTGTGGGTATGGGTATGAAGCTAAATTGTGCCAAATATAACCGTTCCCCATAAAACTATTTTTTGCTGACAGTGTGACACTATAAGCCAAGCTGGTTAAAGTAGTTCAGCAGTGGTTCATGCATCAGTTTACAACTTGAAATTAAAAAGTCTGATTTTACGGTGTTTACTGGCTCATACTGGTGGAACTTGGGACTAGTACTCTTGTGGAGGTTCAGTGCTTTGCACTGCTGTAAACATCATCTTGTTTCCAGCCATGGTTCTGACTCACAGACAAACATCTGTCCTAGAGGGAAAGATTTTGTTTTCTTATTTGCATGTAAACAGATGTACTCTGGGTTTTATCGCACATGTAGTTTTATCACACTTCTCCTTTCTGCATAAGTTTCAATGAAGCACATTGATTCTACTACAACACAGGAGGAAAGAAAGAGTTGGTGAGAAGTTCAATTTCTTACCCGTTTCAGACAAACAATGAACAAATGTCAAAAGACACCAGCAAGCAGATAGTCCTGCGAGTCCCTTACAAATCTTAGACATGTCCTCTTTTATCTTCTTTTTCTTCTCCTTCTGACAAGAATAAAAAGATGACTGTGAGCAAAACTATATAGAGAGCCTCAGTCACATGAGTGTTGCACCATTCCCAGCTGGGGTGTTTGAAATGGGCAGCCTACTCCCTCCATAAGAGTGCTTATCTTCGTCCCAACCAGTGAGTTTTCCTCTCTCTCTCTCTCTCTCTCTCTCTCTCTATCTCTGTGTAAACTGACAAATACCAGTGAATATACCTGTAAATATATTGGTTTCATAATGTTGCTCACAGATTTAAAAGGAGTTTTTGGAAACAAGTTTTTTTATTGGCAAGAAGAGTTATTGCTGTAACACGGGCTAATAGGCAAAATACAAAAGAATGTTTTTCTACATTAGCAACAACACCCCTGAGAGTAAAAATCACTTTTTCTTTTTTAATCAGAGGTAAACATTCACTCTTTCAGAGTATCCACTCAGGTGATAATATGGACGATCACATTATTCAGGAAGTACTATGGAGAGAGGGTATCTTCTCTGGGAGGTGTTGGAAGGTGGCTGGGGCACTAAGTAAGCCAAAAGGAAATGTGACAAATTGGTAAACACCATGTGGAGTGCTGAAAGAGGTCTTTGTCATTAACTTTGAAGATAAGGGAATCTACCAGTAGCCATTTTTTAAATCCAGTGTCATTAAAAAACACGCAGTCCAGAAGATTGTCGACTTGGAGCACTAGATGTGACACTGGCTTCACACCCAAGCTAGTTCACAATAATAACAACAGGGCTACACCAGGCACTCTGCGACTCTTCTGTTAGCTCCATCTCTACCATTGCGTCCAGTCCTTTCAGAGTCACTTTTTTCTCGTGTGAATAAGATCGTACCATCACACAGTCATTGTAACGTTGTATGAGATTTGTGTTACCTAGCTAAGGGACAACACCCAATGGCAAAGCTACAACTTGGTATCATCTGGCCTCTGGACCAGCGAGAGATGGTCCTCAGAAAGGAGATGGCTGAGATTTGGAACCTGCGGCCCCAACTCATCTCTGTCGTTCACGGGACTCACCAGAGAAACAGGCTCCACATCCTTACTTGCTTTTAGGAGGCTGAGGTGGTAGATTTGTTTCACTCTGTCCCCTGTTAGACAGATGCATCTACAGACTGTCTGTAGATGCATCTGCATGAAGGACTGGGGGGTCATCTGCTTCTATCATTTTATGCAAAATGAAGCTGGAAATTGGTGACAACGGCGCAGATGATTCCATCATACCCTCCCGCACCACTCTAGATTGCAGCAGTTCCAGGTGCCATTGGTTAGCCACTTCTTGCTTCGTATGAATTACAGACATTTGATGCATTTTGGAAACACCTGATTATTTATTAACTGTTTCCCACATGGAGTAACAACACTCACGTCACTTTCCCCAGCTGGCACTGCTCTCTCAATCACTCCTGGCAGCTGGATTAGAGTTTCTGCTACACTCACTATTACAACACACTGGTAAAACACAGAGTTTCACAAGTTTGTTTTGTTTGAATTTGAGAGACAGACTGCCTCTCCTGTTGACTTTTGAGCTCATAAATCAAGCTGCTACTCATTCATTCTGCTGAGGGTTGCACTCGCCACTTCTCCACTCACAACTTTTCACTCCCCACGTGTTGATATACTGCAGCAGGTCATTACATCTTTCTTTTTTGTCTCTTTCCCTTCATCTGTGTTTTGTTCCATCTACTTTTCTCTTGTCTTTCTTCTTTTCCCCGCACTGGTGGCAGCTGGCCCTTCCTTGAGCCTGGTTCTACCAGAGGTTTCTTCCTGTGAAAAGGGAGTTTTTTTTCCCTTCCCACTGTCGCAAAGTGCTTGCTCACACTGGCTGGCTTGATTGTTGGAGTTTCTTCCAATACTGTAGGGTCTTTACCTCACAGTATGAAGAGCCTTGAGGTATCTGCTGTTATGAATTATCGTTATATAAATAAACCTGGCCTAATGTTGGGTTTTTGTTTTTTAAACAGCATAACAACTAATGAATTTAGACGAAAACTTCCAATGTAATGAAATTATACAAGAATAAAGCAAAATACACACATACTTAAACAGTTTGTGCCATCAGAGCATAGCGAGGTGAAAAACAGTTCAGCTCCCATCTCAGCAGATGTTACATGTAACAGCTAATTTTAAGTTGCTTAATTAAGGGGTAAGGGTTGTGTAAGGGTAAGGGTTCCTGGAAATCAGGAATATTGACTCATCCTTGTACTTTCCCCTCTTCCCCTTATTGACCAACACTAAACTCACTGAGCTTCAGTTTTAACCAAAAAACTCGCACATCTCAACCTGTGACAAGTACACTCCTCTAACCGTACTGTATGTTCAGCATACTTCTCTAATGAGCAAACCAGTTTTAGTAGCAAAGCAGTGCTGTTTGTCATCTCAGTGAAGAGTTTCTGTTTTGATTTGCTGGATCATACTTAGAGTGAGATTTCTGCAACACAATCATACTTTCACATTATACTGGATGCTTTGATCACTAAGAATAAGAGCATTTTATGTATAAATGCTCAGAAAGACTCATGATTTTATAGTTTAGGGATTAAAAAGGAGAAAAAAACTCACTGAAGAAGCCTGTGGGACTATTACAACACAGTGCTAATTTTACATTATGTTTGATGCTTTGGCCATGGTAAGAACAACAGCATCTAAAACTCACTGAAGAAAGCTCAATGGGTGTATCAGGCTTAAGAAAACTGACAGACCTAAAGGGCATAGGTGTGATTTTACTGTTCTATTTGTATGAGACCTCCTCCTAGTGATGAAATGGAGTCAATACACCTTACAGTTGATCCTAACAGGTTTGTTTCAACCTGAAGTTAAAAATCTGCTGAAATTAAGTTGAAAACTACTGCCGCAGTGCTTTTAGTTTGTAGACATAGGATTTAAAGAGTCTCAACTGAGACATGTAAATACCCCCAAAACCTTTAACTCAGATGAACTTACTGGCGTTTATCCTTCTGGGCTCAAGTTGTCAGAAAAATAATAAGTATAGTTGATTGTCTGACGAGCAGCTGACATTTGGCTCTTCAACATTAAAAACTTTTGTTTTACTTATGAATTTTGCCTCGAGTGTTCTGAACTTTGAGCCCTTAGAAATACAGTCCACACATGCATTAATGTTAGTCATAGACTACAAGGAATACAGAATTGGGCTATCCAGTGAGCAAAGACCACTTAATCCTGCTTTCTTTTTTTTATGCTTGTTAAGCCCCTTTAATCCTCTATATGGTATATGCTATGCAAAACCCCCCCAAAAAACGAACTGAACAGATTCATGTAACACATAAGAAGCCCTTATATGTTAGTTAAAGTGACCCAAACTATCAATTACCAACATACGGACTAATTTTAACTCGTTTAACCACAGCACTACATCACACACTGTCAATAATTTATTGTTTTGTTCCAAGTTTCAGCCACAATGAAACAACACAACACAGATGCAAACACCGATGCTTTGGTTCACTCTGGTTACCTACTGTAATGAGAAAAGTACAGTACTGAATTTGCAAGCTGTACATACATGCATTGACATTATAATCTGAAAATACTCTATACAGTATATCCAACACCATACGGCCGTGAGGCATTCACAGAGAGGAGCTGACGTCCCCCTGGTCCTTTGTCTTAAAAATCAAAAGCAGAAAAAGTGCCGAAATAGATGAAACTGTTCTGAAATCCTAAAGTCACCACACAACAACAGAAGAACAAGTTACAGTACTCATGTATTACAACCTTGTGATTCTTGAATTCTACAATCAACAGTTGTAAGTGCTTATACTGGAAGTGTAACAGGTAAGCAGCAGCAGCAAGGTAAAGTAGGGTGTTTTTATTCTGTACAATAGTGGAGAGTGACTCGGCCTCAGCTCCATCGAACCTCAGACAAATAACTGTGGTGTGTTGCTAAAGAGCTTCTGAGAAGTCTGGAAACACCCTGCGTACACAGCTGGCTGGCTTTCCAACCTAAACAGTCACAAACATGTGATGTACACACACCAGGGGAATCACAGCAGGTCCAGAGACTGTTGTCACAAAACATCATCAAAGTGAGGCAGAGGTGAAACATCAGCATTTAAGGACAGTTTGTCCAAAAATCAAACTTAATGTTTAATAGTGATAGTCTTGATGATAACATTTGGAGGTCCATATTTGGCATTTATAAGCATATGCAAACATTTAATGGTTACATAGCTCTGTTTATGTATTTGTTAACTGTGACATGGCAGTATAGTCAAACATAGCTCTAAAACAATAGAATATCTTCATAGAGTTGTTGTAATCACAGTAAATTAGTAAAAACAGGTAGGCTGAATCATACTATACTGGTCACAAATATACATTAAAGGTTTATATATAGCTTTAAATAAATGCCAAACAGTGGAACTTTTAAAATAAAGTGACATTGCAGTCCATGTTTCCATTAGACTAGAATTTGCCTCACACAAGGCTTCAGGGCATTTATCTGAAGACAGGCTGATGAAGACTCTTAGCACAATTATCTTACCTCTACACTGTTATCACATATAGTATCTAGATAATTACTGAAATAGGTCTTAAATATTGGCACACTAAAATTAAAGAGGAGATCTGTTTTTAATTATAATTACACTTTTAACTTAAAAAAGCTGACAATAAGGACCACCTTTGCTTATTACAAACATGCATTTCCTGCTGTGTGTAGTGGGCAGCAGCTTTTCTCTTGTTTATCAGAATACACCTTTACATTACCGCCTCATGGTTTGCTGACACAGCATCTTTTGCTGTTGTGTTTTTTGTGTGCTATTCTCTTCATAGTTGTCACCAATGAAGCAGTAATTATATCTGTATACAAGATCTCAACACTCCCAGAACTGTACAAATATTTTTTTAAAAAATTTCACATAATTCTGTTTTGCAGACTGATGCACAGCAGGAAAAAAAAGTCTGGAACAAAGCCTAAGCAACATATATTTTATGGTATATGGAGCCATGTGATCATCACATCTTTGCAAATGTAGAGAAAGAAACTCCTCTTCTTCCATTTCTACTTAATATATTTGACTGAGGGTGGATGGAGTGGACTGAGGCATGTTTTATTACTTTAGAAGTGTTGATTGATTTGGTGGGATATCCCTTTATACACCCTTCTCTCCTAATTCACAGTACAGTTCAGGCCTCATCATCGGTGGCACTGGGGGAGCGCTCCTGAACAAAGGAAACAGAGATATGTTTTATTTGACTGGAAAAGACTTCTAGTTTCACACATTTTACAGGTTTCCTGAGATATCCTGCAAACAAACAAACAAAAAACCCAAAAGTGTATATTTGTGCTTCTACCTGCACTGAGCAAAAAACAATCAAGCCCATAAAAATTCCCCACACAAATCCTTGCAACTTTTAAATGAAAATGACAACAAAAACAGCTTTTTGTGCTTTGTTTCGTCTTTCTACATGAGCTCTCCTTTTGTATGCCTTTGTCTCAGTTTTCTACTAAAATCCTGCTTTTCACAAGGTTACATCAGCACACACACACTGAGTTACCTCTTCCTGCTCATCCTCAGAGTCATCATCACTGACGACCGGCTTTGCTCTGGTGCGTCCCGTCCGTCTGCTGCGTCCCTTCCCTCGATCTCCAGCTTTATCCTTCCTGCTCAGACGGATTTTCACCTTCACTGAGCGGGCTGGAAATCGACACACATGTAAAAAACATATTGTCAGAGTAATCAAACAGAGAATTTTGAGATGTTTGCCAGAGGACATAAAAGGACAAACTCCATCTAAATCAGTTAGGACGCAGTTAAATACAACTGAACAGTTTCTCCTCTCTGTGCACGACATGCACAGGCATGCTCACATTCAGACTCTGATCCTTCCTCCTGCTCTTCCTCCTCTTCTTCACTCTCCTCTCCCTCACTTTCCTCCTCTTTCTCGATCTTTTGCCTCAAGCTGGTGAACACCGACTGTAGCACGATGGAGTCCTCGTATATCTGCTCATAAACACAGCGAGCAGATGCTGATTATGATCATGTGGCTGCAGGGTAAAGCATTTAGCCTCAACACATCATCTAAACATCAATCATTTATCCGCAACTAGTAATTAAATGTCTGGTATTTTGCCCTGCATGATGAGTTTTCCGATGAGGTCTTTTATGCCTTAATGCGACCTCAGAGTGCTCGCTTTCGTCAGCTTTAATCAGGCTTCACTTTCAACTGCAATCCAACAACGGGAACTAATATATAACAGTTAAATAACACAAATTCTGATTCAGATTTGTCTTGTGCAAGTAAAAAACAAATAAAACAGCAGGTGTTTTTCTATACAGCACATCTGTCTCACCAGTGATCCCTCCAGGTTGAAGGTCTGAGCATTCTGGAAGAGCAGCATGACGTCTCTCTCCAGGTCACCCAGACTGCGGTAGCGATGACTTCGAATCCTCTCCTAACATTGAAGACGCAGCACAAACATTGGGTATGTAAGCGAGAGAATAACACACCAAGCGTGTCTGTTAACCTTTAAACACATTTTTTTATGTGCTCTGCTGCAGGAATGAAAACATGTTACAAATGTAATAACACTATTTAATCTTACCTTGATCTTCCTGAAGTCTACCGGCTTGCGGATGAGTTCGTAGTACTCGGGCAGCTCTTTTCGAGACGGCAGCTGGATGAACACCTCGCTCAGCTGACGCCCACTGGCGCTGCAGGACATGACATTATTATCACGAGACCAAACATCTGAAAGTGCGCAATATCAATCCAACTAATCATAGCTCTCAAAGCGAATTTGCTGTTGGCTATTTATTAAAAGTGTTACAGGGTTTTTTGCCACCCCAGACACGTGAATATGTTTAATCCAGTCAAAATATAAACTGCCACTTGGTCTTCCTGAAGACCAAACCTAACAACTGCTATCAGATCCTCTTATCATTATATACATTTAGCATAATCTTCACTCCGTGACATCATGGGGTCTACAATCTGGGGTTTTTACCCCTTTCTCATATCACCTGGGCCATGACACAAAAGAAAGCCTGGCAGGTTGAACTTTCCTTCTAAATCGACTAAAATGACTGAAAAAAAAGCTTCATATTTGCCACAATCACAATTTCTACCTGTCTTTGTATTTGATGACAGCGTCCACAATTTTCTTCATCTTCTTTGTGAGGGTGGGAGGATTTGGTGAGAGTTTTTCGACAGGTGGCCGTCCCCTCTTCCTCTGCCTCTTCCCGTCATCATCTTTATCCCCCCGTCCACGTCCCCCTATGGAAGAGGAGGGACCAGGGAGATCCAGGTCACGGTCTCGCTTCCTCTTGCGGGTCGTCTTTTTGTGCCGTACTTCTTCCTCCATCTCCTCCAGTGTGCCTTCCTCTATCGCCTGAACGGGGAAAGATACAGAGTGAGAGATTAGCATATACGTGTAAAAATTAACCCCCCCCCACAAATTTGCCTTTTCCTCCAGAAAGCCAGTTAGTTTAGAAGCCAATTTATATCCTGAAATCTTTGTCTCAGCCGCACCTTGAGCCACTGCTTCTCAGTCAGCGAATCGCTGTAGTCCACTTCCTTCCGTTGTCGGGAACCTCGGCCAAACATTTTCTCCTCCTCTTCCTCACAGGTAAGTCGCTCAACCTCAGCATCGTCCTTCATGATCCACGTGGGCAGCTCGTCCTCCTCCATCAGCCGTGGTTTTCGTCGTGGGTTACGAGCCTCCTCGCGGCGTCGGTCCAGGTCCATACGCTAAGGAAGCAAGAAGAAGAAAACACAGGGAAAGATGTGGGGACACAATATTATTGCGCAGTTGAATCTCTACCTCACATTCAAACACACAGAAACTCACCATGAACAGCTCGAACTCCTCTTCACTCCTAGCAATCATCTGGTTGACCGTCTCATCATCTGGCACCTCATCCTCCTCCTGAATACAGCAGACACACATTGGCAGGCAGAGCAGAGCAAAGCACACTCTTTAAATTGTGTGTTGGCGGTGCACGCACACACATTCATGTGTAGGCACACGTCTTGACCCCAGACCTCGTCTTGCTCCTCGTGCTCCAGGATGGCCTGCAAAAAGGCCCTGCGCTCGTGGCTGGAAGACTTCTGGTCGAACATGCCGGCCTGGATAACTTTTTGGTCTACATTTAGTTTGTATTTGGCCGCTGCCAGGATTTTCTCCTCGACGCTGTTGACTGTACAGAGACGGAGCACGCGTACCTCATTTTGCTGACCAATGCGGTGAGCTCTGTCCTGTGCCTGCAAGTCCTGGGTAGGAGAGAAAGATAAAGAATGTTAAGCTGTGGAGGCCAAACCTTACCTTTTCTGCTTTCACTGTCAATAAATTGTGAACACTACAATATTAAATACTGAAACCTAAATATCTTCCCCAGTATTCTGAGGACAGACCCTGGACTTTTATCTTCAGCCTCTAAGCGCTAAAAAAAAAAGGCAAATCAAAGCTGATATGAGCTTGAATGCTGATTTGATTTAAAAAAAAATCAATATAAATATGCATCACACCTGATGTGGGTTCCAGTCGGAGTCAAAAATAACTACAGTGTCGGCAGACTGCAGATTGAGGCCGAGGCCTCCAGCCCTTGTGCTCAGGAGAAAAATAAAGTACTCTGACTCTGGGTCATTGAATGTCTTCAGTAACATTCCTCTATCCTCAGCCTTTGTTGTGCCTGAGAGGTATGAAGGTGGGAAATAAGAGGAAATGAAGGAAATAATTCACAAAAAAGATAAACGAAAGGGAAACAAATAAAAAGGGGGCAACAAGAACTGATACGCATACAGATCAGTGTCTCACCGTCCAGACGCAGGTATTTGAAGTTACGGTAGGCAAAGTAGTCCTCCATGATGGTCATGAGTGAGGTCATCTGACAGAAAAGCAGCACTTTGTGGTTTGTGGCTCTCAGCTTTGGCAGAATTCGATCCAGCACCTCAAACTTTCCTGATGCCCGATACAGGTCAGGACTGAGGGAGCGAAAGGAGGATATTTTTTACAAAGGCTGCAGTTTGTTTGTGTGCGTTTGAGATCAGGACCTAAAGAGGAAGCAGTACTTACCCCTGAACTATCCCACCAGAGAATCCTAAATGTTCAGAGAAGGATTCCTACAAACACAATGTACAACCAAACATTTCAGTTCAACTGTGGCTTTATTTTGATGACCGTTAGCTCACTGACACATCAAACAGAAGTCAGAAATGGCTGCTCTTATCCTCAGAAATTCTCTTTATTATAATAATAAAGAGAACTTCTGATGGTAAGAGTAGGACTGATAAACACAGGCAAATAACTACAGACAAAGTATTTATGTGTCGGGCTCGTCAGTGTTACCTCTATTTGCTGAAACATATAAGGGTGATTGCAGATCTTCCTCAGCTGCATGATGGTGTTCATCAGTGTCTTCGTGCCCCCTTTACCCTATTGACCATGATATAATAAAAATGTTTTTACTGCTAATAACTGGGAAGTGTGGGGCGTGGACTTGAAGTACACGCAAAAAAAACCCAACCCAACATTCTTAAGATAGCTGTTTTTTTACCAACATAAGTTCAAAGCACGGTAACATACAAGCATAATAACTGAAACGGCTAAGTGAAGAGAGTATTCAAAGTAGTGGATGGTGCACAAGAGAGGTGAAGAAGAGACTTCAAATTATATGTGCCTTCACCTTCTTGTCTTTCTCTGATCCATCAGTGAGCAGAACCCCCTTGGCCTGCATGTGCCTGTAAAGGACTCTCTGAAGAGAAGACATGTCACACTTGATCACATACTCCACCTAATGGACAGGAGAGAAATATGTGTTCCATTAAGCATGCATGCACAACATCAGGACAGAGAAACTTCATTTTTTACACGTCTTTAGCATCATTTCCTCAAGAAATGATGCTAAAGAAAACAAGAGCTGCTTAAATGGGATGTTGCCTTTACAGTGCGTGTGAAACATGCCTTTTCTGGAAGCTGTGCCTCCACCTCCTTCTTCAACCTCCGTAACAGGAAGGGGCGTAGCACTTTATGGAGACGACGAATAATCAGAATTGTCTCCTCTTCATTAAGGTCCACCTGAAGTGGAAGAAAGAGAAATTTCACACTCTTATTTAGCAAAACAGACCCCTGCTGTAACCTCAAAAACTCTTCCTATATTTCTGCACACCTTCTCTCCAGTCATAGCGAAAGGGGCATTAAACCACTGTTCGAAGGTGCTGCAGCACTTGAAGATAGTGGGCAAGAGGAAATTGAGCAGCGCCCACAGCTCAGGAAGTTTGTTCTGCAGCGGCGTCCCCGTCAGCAAGACTCGCCGCGGAGCAAGGTAATGGGTGTTCAGGACCTGGGTCAGTTTACAGTGGTGGTTTTTCATGCGGTGGCCTTCGTCTACAATCATATACTTCCAACGGATCTGGAGGAGAGAAGAGGATCACATATGGGCGAAACCACAGTACCAATACCCTGTATCACTGCTCCTGTCCAGCCACACCAACCAATAACTGAAAGTGCATAAAAGGAGGATTTTTTTTGTCCACTTTGTCCTGATGACTCAAGTTGGCCCAGTCCCAGGCTAGTACCTGTAACCATCACATGGGAAAGTCTTGCCTGAAGCGCAACACCCACCTGTGAGCACAGTCAGGAACCCTACATGACTACATGAGTGCATAGCAGCATGATGGTCAGAGGACAGTGGGAGACGTGGTTTACAGGTCGTGTCAGTGTGTTGCAGGACCTAGGAGAGAGAGCACTGAGATGCAGGGGGAGGTCAGATTGGCCAGAACCAAAACCTTTAGAGGATTTGGGGGGATTTAAGGAGCCAAAGACACAAAAACCTTAAGTAAAACAGAAGTATGATAAATAAGGTATGAAAAGAAACAAAATGCTTTTAATCTGTAAAGGAAAAACTACGCCTCAGTGTGTATGCTCATTTCCTTGAGTCTGTGTTTGTCTGTGCAGTCAAACTCACCTTGGCCAGTACTTGTTTGTCCTTGATGATGTACTCATAAGTGGTGAGCAAAACATTAAACTTGCCACTACGTAGCTGGGGGACAAACGCTCTTCTAGCGGCAGGAGACCCCTAAACAAAAAAGGTTAAATATCTCAATAATTCTTTAGAAGATTTTAAGATAAAGACAGGCACACACATTTTTTGTGTTACCTTGTAAGACACTTTCACGACTGATGGCGCCCATTTGTCAAACTCATACACCCAGTTAGAAAGAGTTCTGTCAATGAGAGACAGCTCACGTGTAGAAAAAACAATTTATTACATTCTTCTTTATTTAAGTGCTGTGCAGAACACTGTCATAGCAAAAGCGTGCGAGCTCACGAAAGAGGTACAATGATGAGGTAGGGTCCGTTGAGCCGTTTGTGCTCCATGAGGTATGTGATGAGGGCGATAGTCTGGATGGTTTTTCCCAGACCCATCTCATCGGCCAGGATCCCATTCAGGTTGTTGTTGTAAAGAGAAACCAGCCACTCCAAACCTTTAATCTGAAAGCCAAAAACAGAAGGGGGGGTTATTTATTACTGCTTCGAAATCTGAGAGACTCTGTTTCCTATGATGTCCCACTTCAATGTCAAGTCCTACTGTTTAAGAATCTGCCAAAAAGGACATTCACACAGAAAATCGTAAAAAAAACATCCCAAGAAAATAAGAAAACATTAATGTGGGCATTAAAGAAATACTTATTTTATTGAAATAAATAGAATATTGATGGCAATGGTATAAGAATCTATGGGGGTACTCCTATAGTAGTTTTTGAGTGCATGGTGGACAGATGGCTCAACAACTCTATAAGATTTACTATAAATTAAATAAAGAATTAATTGGGCCTGAACAAATTTGAGGAGAAAGGCTAACAGAAAAGGTAAAAATAATAGATAAGTAGTGGAAATAGTCAAAAAAATTATGAAAGAGTAAAATAGAAAAAGTTAGCCCCCCAATAGACCCTATGACAGCTCCCCCCCCCCCCCCCCCCCCCCCCCCCCCGACCCTGATAAAGATAAGCTAAAGAGAATAGATAGACGGATGGAAAATAGAAAAGCCTATATTAAAAAATTCTACCCCATCCATCCATCCATTCGTTTCCACCTATCCTTTTCAGGGTTGCAGGGGGCGCTGGACCCTATCCCAGCTGTCATAGGGCAAGAGGCGGGGTACACCCTGGACAGGTGGCCAGTCTGTTGCAGGGCTAATACACAGAGACAAACAGCCATTCGCACTCACATTCACTCCCGCATTCACACCTATGGGCAATTTAGACTGATCAATTAACCTATCCCCACTGCCCACTACCCCTCTGCGTCAAATTAATTTGAAAATCCTACCTTTCTTTGAAAGAAAGAGCGTTTCTTTGTAAGTGAGCAAACTTACAAATTCAGCAGAGGATCAAATAATTATTTCCCCCACTGCATTTTGTAATAAAAAGCCTGAAAACCACTGAATTATGGCAACCTTCAAATGAATTCGCCTTTTAATGTCTCTATGTGTTTAATTAATATGGCAACAACCAGAAGAAGAAGCAGAATCAGTGCATAATTTCCTTTGGGATTATTAAAGTATTCTGATGCTGATGAAGTATAAACAATGTCCAGTCCTGACCAGTGTGCAGCTAAAGATGTAAAATGTCCAAACTGCAGGATTTGTCAGTGCTTCATGTGCTTTGCTTGTGCGTGTTTACCTGATACTGTTTAAGCTGCCCATTTATCAACAAGCTGGACTGTTTCTCCACCTTCTCTGTGACAGCGTGAGCCACAGAGTAATACGACTGGAGTCCTCGAGCAAACGCTGCACCGCTATACTCATCGTCCACGTCCTGTTTAGCATTTCTGTAAAATGACATGAAAAGTTTTAATCAGTCACAAAAATTAATGACATTTGGTGGAATTTGCTGTATTTAAACAGCACATAAGTTGCACAAAAATGAACGTTACATGAACTCACTCAATGATGTGTCGGACGTCCACCTCTGACACATCTTCACTGTCTGGGTCTGTAATCTTCATCTTTTCCTCAACTGGAGCTGCCGAAGGCTGAGGCTCCTCTTCTTCCTCCTGAGTGACAGCATGTGAACTAAAAGTTGCTTTTAACTCCCACTGGACGAGTGAATATGAAGTGGCTTCAAACGCATCTCACAAAAAAATAAATAAATAAATTTAAACCAACCTCCTCCTCTTCCTCTTCCTCGCTGTCTTCACTGTCTGAGCGGGGAGCCACCTCATATCTGGACAGATTTACATAAATACACTTTGAAAAAATTTGTCCCTTGATATTGTCCTTCAGCGCTGAAAGCAGCTCTGTCAGGGAATGACAAAACTGCTGAATGACAAATAAGGACAAAGAGAAGATGTTGCTGTTCTTGAACATTTTCAGTAAGTGGGGCAGAAATGTATATATGAGACTATTTTGTTAAAAACTACACTTCTCCAAATGATTTAATCATCAGTAAAGCTGAATTTCTATCTGTGCTGCGGGTGTCGTTATGCTCAGCTGTGTCATTTTAAGTAAATGATAATGCTAATCATTTGTACAGTTAGTATGTAATTCGTTTTTTATGAGGCAGTTGTGTGAAATTTTGAACAACTGGACAAATCTCCAGTCTATCGCAGGGCTAACACACAGAGACAGACAACTATTCATGCTTGCATTCACACCTAAGGCCAATTTAGAACCACCAGTAAAACTAACGTGCATGTCTTTGGACCGTGGAGGAAGCCGGAGTACCCAGAAAGCACCAACAGGGAGAACATGCAAACTCTACACGGGAAGGCTCCAGCCAGCCAGCGGATTCAAACCCAGGACCTTCTTGGCATGAGATAACACACCACTCTTCCACCCCATAACTAAAAGTAATTTCTGTGCTGTGTGTTGTGTCTGTCCTGGTCATAACTTTTCACCAGACTTTTTTGTCCTTTGGTGCACTAAAAATAAAAGTAATATCCATATCTATACTCCTCAAAAGCTGTAGATCACTGCACCATTTTCCTCGTCCCAGCACATGAACTGAAATCAGCTATCAAAAGAAAAGAACAAAAGACAGGCCAGTTTGATGTGTTTTTGTTGTTTTCTTTCTATGCAAAGTGTGGAGTCAACTGAAGAACCTTTGTAATGTAACGACATAATTGCAACTGTAATGTACTTACAGTTTTAATGAATTTGAAATGAATTACACCCAACAGGCTGCGTGATATCACCATACCCTCAAACATCAAAGAATGATCCCTCCATCCTTGATCCTGAACGTTTGTGTTAAGATCTACCTAAGAGACTGTGTTCAGAAGTATAAGACGTGCGGACAAATGAATAACCTGTAAACATCATCTCTCTGGGCAATTGCATTAAAACATTTATATGTCTTTTCTATACACATTTGCATACACAAGTTCCTTCCTCTTTGCATCCAGACTCACCCAGGGTTCATCTCCAGCCAAGTTTCCAGCTGTCCAGCTTTGGGAGCATCCACCCCTGTCAGGATATTCCCACTGTCCACGTGGATGACCTTCACCGGCAGGTCACTCATCTGACTCGTCTCATCCAGAGGCTGCAGGAGTAGAGAGGGTTTGTTTAAGACTTTAAATGCTGACAGAGATTCAGATGGTTAATCACTGGCGCTGCAGCTATTTGATCAAACAAAGAAGTCGTTCCCACATGCTTCAAGGCCACCACCATCGTCCCCGTGCCCAAGAAGTCTTCTGTGTCCTGTCTCAACGACTACCGTCCTGTTGCACTCACATCCACCATCATGAAGTGCTTCGAGCGGCTTGTTATGAGACACATCAAGACCCTGCTGCCCCCCTCACTGGATCCACTGCAATTTGCGTACCGCCATAACCGCTCAACGGATGACGCCATCTCCACTGCACTCCATCTTGCCCTCACACACTTGGACAAGAAGGACACACACGTTCGAATGCTGTACATAGATTTCAGCTCAGCATTCAACACGATCATCCCCCAACAACTGATCGGAAAACTGAGCCTGTTGGGCCTGAACACCTCCCTCTGTAACTGGATCCTGGACTTTCTGACTGGAAGGCCTCAGTCAGTACGGATCGGGAACTGCACCTCCAGCACCACCACACTGAGCACTGGGGCCCCACAAGGCTGTGTGCTCAGTCCTCTGCTGTTCACACTGCTGACTCATGACTGTGTAGCAACACACAGTTCAAATCACATCATTAAGTTCGCTGATGACACGACCGTGGTGGGTCTCATTAGCAAGAATGACGAGTCAGCGTACAGAGAGGAAGTGCAGAGGCTAACGGTCTGGTGTAAAGACAACAACCTGTCTCTGAATGTTGACAAGACAAAAGAGATGGTTGTTGACTTTGGGAGGACACGAGGCGACCATTCACCGCTGAGCATCAACGGCTTCTCTGTGGAGATCGTCGACAGCACCAAGTTCCTGTGCGTCCACCTGGAGAAGGACCTTGGCTGGTCCCTCAACACCAGCTCCCTGCACAAGAAAGCCCAACAGCGTCTCTTCTTTCTGAGAAGATTGAGAAGGGCCCAGCTTCCTCCAACGATCCTGACCACCTTCTATAGAGGAACTATCGAGGGCATCCTGAGCGGCTGCATCAATGTCTGGTTTGGGAACTGTGCCACATCGGACCGCAAGACCCTACAGCGGATAGTGAGAACAGCAGAGAAGATCATCGGGGTCTCTCTCCCCTCTATTGAGGACATCTATACCACACGCTGCATTCGCAAAGCCACCAGCATTGTGGCTGATCGGACACACCCCTCTCACACACTCTTCACACTCCTGCCATCTGGAAAAAGGTACCGAAGCATTCGGGCACACACATCCAGACTGTGCAACAGCTTTTTTCCACAAGCCATCCGTCTCCTCAACAAAAAGGGACTGGACTGAGAAACACACACACACACGCACACACACACACGCACACACACACACACACACGCACACACAAACATTATCACTCAGCTTAACTCAACTACCTTAAAGCATTGAGACTGGACTGACTAATCAACACAAGCGCAAACACACTGACCTACACCACCAAACTATCGTACACACCAACCTGTAAATGCTCTTTTGCACAATATTATTACTGAATTTTTTTTTTTTTTTTTTTTGCACTAACTTCTTTCTTCCTAATTTTTTTGCTGCTACACTAAGGAATTATGTTGTAATTTATGTTAGGTCAGTCTGTTATGTCTCTGCTAGCCAGCTAACTAGGCCTCTTAGTTAGCTAGTTTAGTGTTTTCTGTTAATTTATGTTGTAAATTTATGTTGCATGTAGCACCTTGGTCCTGGAGGAACGTTGTTTCGTTTCACTGTGAACTAACTGTATATGGTTGAAGTGACAATAAAGCTAACTTGAACTTGAACTTGAACTTGAAGTTCACAGCATCAAGCAAATTCCCAATTATTTGTAATTCAGTACAACACGTGCTCTATAAATATTTTTTTACAGCGAAACCACTTTGCTTTCTTGTTGTGATAAAGTCCAGGTGTTTATCATTGTGCTCAGTCAAATAGTGGGTGATATTTTGCTTGTTTTCCGAGTAGCAAAAGGTTTTTGTTTGGTTTCCTGTTGCGGGTTACCATGTCATGTGATGTCAGTGCTGTTTGTGCCTGATGAGAATCGAACTGAAGAAATGATTCCCCGCAGTGAACAGTGACTTAAAACTGCAGCTTATACTCCTGTACCATGTCTTTATCTCTGCAGTCTTCATTAAGGCTTCTGCATCTGCTCACCTCTCCATCAGGACCCAAAGCAGGAGTCTGACCCTCGGCATTCTCCACCTGCAACATAAGGGAAAAATAAGTAATCAGGTTATACGCGACAGAACATAATCAGAAACAAAAATCAGTGTTACTCAGACTTTACAGTAGAGTGTCTGTGTTTGTCTGTGCACCTTCTTCTTTTTCTTTTTCTTCTTTTTCTTCTCCTTGAGGGCCTGTGCAGCTTTGTGGGCTCGGACCAGCTCTGTGAGGTTTGCGACGTACTCGTCGGTCTGCTGCAGCAGGTAGGCCAAGCGCTTATCCTTCTTCTGGTCGATGAGTTTACGGTAGCCCTCCTCATCCTCAGCCTGGGTAAAGAAAATGGTACAATGTGTAGGAGGGATTTATGTACTGCTACGTTTGTGATGGGCATTAAGTGATATTATAGTTTCTTCTTTTTACCATGAGCCTCCTCATCCTCTCTTTCTCAATACGCTCATTCTCCTTCTTCTGCTCCCGCTCGGTGTTGGCGTGGTAAGTAGCCACAGCTTTGGTCAGTTTCTGGATTTTGCCTGTGATCGAACGGTGGTACTCCTTGAAGTCTTTGGCATGCTGGAGGATGCTGTTGAGGTACTCCTTTGTTTAGATTGGATGAAGGACAGAAAAAGATCATCAGTGAAAAGCAAAACTTTAAAAAAATATCACAGTTAACCTCGAAGTTTGGGCTCAACCTGATGTTTTTGTCTACGTTTGCGTTCTTGTTCAATCTTCTGCTGTTTCTCCAGTTTCTCTGTGATGCGGGCTTCGCGGAGAGACTGTCGCTTGCTTCGCTTGTAGGCCTTGGCATCAAGGGCGGTCTCTAGAGCTGTGTCACGGCGCATACACACCACCACCTCTTGACGCAGCTTTTAGAGAGAGAGACACAATAGAAAACACACAGAAAATGTAAACTCACCAGCAGAACCACCCACACTGAAAACACACACAAACCGTAATGGTCTCTGATTCACCATAACTGCCGACGATGCATTACTGTTAAGGTTCAAGGTGAGGATGTGACTGTAGTGCATACCTGTCTCTGGAAGTTAAGTAGTCGCAGGGCTTTGAGCTCTATGGTAGCTTTGGTTCGTAAATCACCAGCCAGAGAACCCGGCAGATTCTCTAGCTCAGCAATGCGATGGGTTATACGAGCTTGTAACCTGAAGAAGCAGATACAACGAGTAGTTAAAAAACAACGTTTTTTTGTGCAGGAGCTGATGGTGAGAATTATGAAACATCAAAGTCCCTGAAACACATCAATAAGGTTAAAAAGGAAAGACTTTCTAGTCTGGACAAAACCACAACTACCGTAACACACAGAAGAGAAAAGGTACTACTCAGATATTAACAGCCTTTAGTCTAAGTAGAAGTATGCTAACACTAACATTGTGCCATACAACTAAATAAGCACTAGAAAACCAAAGTTCCCTTCAGAGAGAGGCGTCAAAAGCGCACTGCATTGGAACCAGGACAAAAACAAAATCACTTTGCAACTGTGTGAAGTGTTTGAGGTGTTGGAGTCGAGGTCTTTGCCAGTGGAGTGCCGACATCTTTAAAAAATTTACAGATGACATGCTAGGTCCTTACTCCAATGAGCTGTCAATAATTTAAATAAAAGAACTGATGACATATTACACAACGCAGAGGCAACTTAGTGCAGGCACGAGTACTCATGTATGGGCTTTGAACTTTAGCTTTAACTTTGGTGTGACTTATGCAAACAAGTTTGAAAGTCATGAGGTATGTGATCACTGCCATCTGTTTGTCTCCTGGTCAGAAAGATTACATAGAAAAAGCCGAGCCAAATTTGGGGGAATTTGGTGGAAAGATAAGATAAGATAAGATAACCTTTATTAGTCCCACACGTGGGAAATTTGTTTTGTCACAGCAGGAAGTGGACAGTGCAAAAGTTATGAAGCAAAAATTAGAATAAAATAAAATAAGAATAAAATAAGAATAAAGGCAAGGTAAAGTGGAAAAGGAAGAAATTATTCAATTCTGGTGTGGAATAAAACAGCAAAACTGGCCTTGACAGAAGATTTGCTTCCCAAATGTCGATGCAAAAAAAATGATGTATTGTTTTGTACTTTTGATTTTTTTGTACTATATTATAAACATAAGATAGAAAATATACAAGAAAAAGCTTATGGTAAATATTATATGCTTTAAAAGTTTTAACACAAAGTAAAGCAGGCCATCTTTAAATATAAGTACTGATTATGGTGCAGTATAAATTAACACAACCCTTAAGAGTCAGATAACTAAAGCTCAATTTAGCTATTTTGTTCAACAGAAAAATAAATGGGACAGAGGATAGCGCATCCCCCAAAAGACTTGATTACCTGTACTCCCTCTCCTGCAGTATCTCCACGGGGTCGAGGCCACAGGGTTTCTGAATGGGTGTAATGCGGTTCTGCTTGGCATGGTAAGGCATCATGGGAGTAGGCTGTGCAGGCTGGCCGGGAGACTGGGTCTGCGGGGGCATCACTGGGGAGGCAGCCGGCGGAACTGAAGGGGGAGCAGGAGATGGCCGGCCAGTGGGCTGAGGGGGGATGAGTTTTTGTGGAGCGTTGGAGGGGGCTGCTGCGTTCACCATGGGGCCTGGAGGAAAGTGTAGTGAGGAAAAGTAGAAAAAGTCAGGACGTCACTGTGGTCTACACAAAATGATGAACGTCTATAAGCCTAACTAGGCTTCAACAAAGATGCTCCTAGTGAAGAGACAGTCAGTTTTCACAAGGTCTTATAGCAGCACCACGTACCTTCGGGCCATGACTTGGGAGGACCATTAGTATTTTGACCCTGCATCCCAACTGGGGTTCCTGATGGGCCGGGGGGTGGCATATTTGGACCCATCATTCCTAAGAAATCAAAGAATGCAGATTGAATACGGATGATATTCATAACAAGGCCTTGTTAAAATTTTAGAAACAATACTGTGGGAGATTTATGAAACGCTGAGGAAGACTTAAAGTGGAGGTGTGAATTAGTCTTCTACGTATTAGCCCTCAGGTTATAAGAAACATAGTACTGCTATTCCGGACATTCCTCATGCTTGCTCACCGTGACCTCGGCTGTAGCCTGAGCCCATTGGCCCTGGCCCTGGTCCTGTTGGACCACCTCCTGGTCCTCCTCCAGCTCCGGGAGCCAAACTAGGCATGGGCTGCTGCATCCCTGGCATCGGCCTCTTTCCTTGGACAGCTATTTGAAGGTGGTCTGGGAGGGGCTGTCCCCGGGCTAGCATCTTATAAGCCATGATCTGGGCTCTAAGTTGGTGAAGCTGGTTCTGGTTAAAGGGAGTTGGACCACCAGGACCTCCAGGTCCCGCAGGGCCGCTGGTATCAAGGCCAGGACCAAGGCTAGGGACACTGGGGCCAAGACTGGGTCCAGGGCTTGGGCCTGGTCCAGAACTGCCTGGAGGGACGGGTCGGTTATTAGGACCCAAAATGTGCTGATCTCCACTGGAGCCATCTAATGGTGTAGAGGCAGAGCCAGGACCACCAGAGGAAGAGGAGGAAGATGATGAGGGCATAAGGGGCCCAGAGGGGGGACCATTTGAAGGGATGGGACTTGAGTGATCAGAGCCACCTAATGGAGAGTGGTAGCCTGGAATACACAGAAAAAAAGGCAGGCAGGTAGAGAGAATCACTCTCTACGGGTCCTCAAAGGAAAATTTTATAATAATCTTACAGTCTTCAAGCCAAGCACAAAACACCAAACTTATCATCGTACCAAACCTGAGGCAAACCCTCACAAACAATAAATTATTGTCTAAATTTGATCAAATCCTGGATTATTATTATTGTTATGATTATTTCCAGGAGATTGTTAACTGTGATTCACCACGTTAAGCCTGTCTATATCCCATCCTTACAGCACAGAGCGGGCTGTCTTTGTCTGAGCTAGACTGAGCCATGACAGTTGTATATCATTCAGTATTTCAATAATGAAACAGTGAAATGGTTTTCATGGTTCATGTTACAGCTGGTGACAACAGAGACACTCCCCTCTGAGCCAGTCAGGACACATAGTCACACCACTGCCGTTAAGTCATGCTTAAAAGCCGTCACATGTCTTACGCAATGTAGGAATTAAGCAAATTGCTTAAGAATGGTTTAGGTAACATGCCTACCTTGTGAGTGTTGGTCTAGAGGACTGGGTGGGGGGCCCATACCACTGTGCCCGCCCTGTCTCACTGACAGTCCCTTCATCTGACTTAAACGGCTCTCCTCACTCAAGCTTTTCTCGTGCAAACCCTCCATGGGCTGTGGGAGGAATCAGACAGTGCTGAAGTTAAACACTATCAGTTTTGAACAAAAGTTGCCATTGCAGAGGTTTTGCAGAAGTTTCACTGAGTTAAAAGCAAATACCAAAGGAAAAAAAATAAGTAAGCAGAAGTGTAGTTATATGAAAAAAAAACCATGTAGAGTAAGAGCAGTTAACCAATGTCAAGTCAAACATGTTCGGTTTTTGGGTCAAATATGGAAGAGGAGCACTGATATGGTTCACAGGTACAGGTGCTACTTAGTGCATATCAAGTTTTCAACTCTCAGTGAATAATAATGTTTAGAAAAAAACACTGAAATAAATCACGTACCTGTAATCAATGGAACAAATCAATGGTTTTCTTAGGTTAAATATTTCTGATACATTCTCCTTCAAGCTTAGCTAGTAGTTAATAATTTATTTAGTGAATAAATATTAGATAATATGTGTGTCTATTAACATTATACTGATATTTAGATCTTATAACTACAAAGAGCAAAATTAAGCATGATGAAAACATCAAATTTAAATGAAGATGGAAATCTGAAGATGAAAATGCTTGAATGCTTTGCTGTACATGTGCATCATCTACACTTCATTCTTAAGCAAGTGAAAGTAATGTTTAAATCCTTTCTGTTTAAGAGTCACTGTAAATCTGTAGCAATGAGGTTTAAAAAGTAATTGCTGACAAACTGCGGTTCCCTAAAGGACGGAAACACGAGCAGCAGTAGAGCGTCTCACTGGGACTGCTGCCTGAATGCCCTTACTTTGTGCAGAGGGTGCATGCTGTCCGGGCCATATCCAGAGGGCCCTGGCTGGGAGTGTCCAGAGGAGGGGGGACCAGGGCTGGGGCCCATCATACTGTGAGAGGAGCCTGGGGAGGGTCCGGGGCTGGGGCCAAGCATAGCCCCAGGAGAAGGACCCGGACCAGGGGAGGGACCGGGGCGAGGAGTGCCTCCCATGGGGGGATCAGGTGTTGACATGATCTCCCGGGATCTCCTGCTCCTGGATGAGCAGGAGGGACCTGAGAGAAAGAAGAGAAATGACAAATTTCAGTAAGAGGGCAATTAAATATGCACCAATTACTTATCTAAGAAAGAAGTAATAAGGTTTTGGTTTAGACAATTAAAAAATCATGGCAATAAAGTCTGCATATGACTTCAGCTGCATTTCTAATAAATGATGAGGGTGCACAATCTTTGCGGGATAGGGGTGAATTTTTGTCCAGCCTATCAGATGTAGACTCTCTGCTCTCCTGCTGCGCTGCACCAAATCACCCGTTGCGCGCATATGCAATTACAGCTGCCGGGTCTACCACTGAACTTGAGCTGAACACGGGGAAATACAGTAAATTATGCACAAGAGCCCGTGCTGCTGAGAATCTTTTCACTCTGGCATGAAAGGGTGTCTCGTTAAATATAAAAAAGGGGAATGGCGGACTGTGCTTGTGCGACAGACCTACCCGCATCAACAGGATTGGCAGTCCTGGGTGGATTTCTGCGCTCCCGAGCTGATATTTGCGGGTGATGAAGGAAGATGCAGCAGTTGTCGCAATTAGCCTACTCACCCTCTTTGTAATCTGCCTGCAAGCGTTGATTTGTTTCACCGACGTGGCTCGAGCGCCCCCCTCCACAGCTCCTATGACCGAATGTCTAGTCACGGCCGAACGGCAGCGCGCATGCGTGCGCAGAGACGGCAAACCTGTACTCGGCGTGCATCAACCCTGAATTCTTGTTTGAAAATCCAAAATAATCGTGGAATATTAAATGTCGAGACAACCTGTGGCTAGATTTCACCCACAACTGTGAAATCGTGAACGGTGGCTGTGAACACAGGTATTAGAATCACGTGACTTAATAACGACAACCTTGAAAAGCAACACACACAACCAAAATACACCGTTTTCTGCCTCTGTGCAGTGCACATTTGGCATTTTTAATTTTGAGAATTTATTGTGAGGTTTTTGCACTTTTCATTCATTGCGTGCTCGATAGTCTCGATTCTGTAAAGCACTACAAAAAAACACTACAAAATACATACTGCATGCTTGTTTTGCCCACGATTTAAAATACCATAAGTGGTGTCATGGTGGCGTAATGCTGTGGTGGATATTTATCATACATTATTTAAATGTCACAGCCTGCCTTGGTGTAGTTGCAGATCATAGTGTACCCATCTTCTGATGGCTGCTTCCTACAGGATAATGCACCATGTCACAAACCATCTCAGAACTGATGATAAAGTCACTGTACTCATATCGCCTTCCAAGTCCAACATCTTTGAGATGTGGTGGAACAAGAGATTCAAAACCTACAAATCTGCATTAACTGTGTAATGCAATCATGTCAATATGGACAACAATCTCAGGAATGTTTCCAGCACCTTGTTGAGGGGTCCAACGTGGTATTAACAAGGTGTGAGTAATGAAATTATATGCCACATGTTATTTCAGCATCTGCCACATAAACTTTACAACAAGCGTATTTGCTCTGACCCTGCTAACTACAGAACATTGAATTGATCATTTCCCATCGCTCTCGTTCCTTTGACACCGTATATACCTGCAGTTCAAATCTACACACAAAACACAGTAACATGTACTGTAATTCCAGTGTCTGAAGTTTAATCGGGACAATAAACTCAATAACAGTAGTAGTGCAACTTGCAGTAGTAGCTTTTACAGAAAAAGGGGACAAACAAAAACACAGAGACACTGCAGCAGAAGTCTGAAAATCAAGCAAACAGCAAAATAAAAAAAAGAAAAAAAAAAGATCTCCATTCAGCTTCGGTTTGTCTCATTACCTTGGCTGTGCAAGGTAAAATCTAGAACATGTACGTAAGTAAGAGCTGGGTGTTTTACTTTGCAAACATGTTTATATAATAGTATAGCGGGAATGATTTAAGCCACAGTTTGACAGGCAAAAATACAAAAGTCATCTCCAACTTTAGGCATTGTTTTTCTTTATACCTGACCTTTAGTTCTTTAAGCAGCAGGAACAATGTAACAGCAGATTTCTTGCAGATTTTCATATCCTTAATGAATAAAGAGTCAGAGCTGAAAGTGCATGGGCTTGAGACCCCGAGGTCTAAAAATGAATTTACAGCTGTTCAAGACGCTCGTGGAAGAATCTGAAACTTCTCAGGGATGTGACACGGCATAATCCTAAACACAATTTAAAAGACAAATAAATTACACTAACAAAACACTCACTCGCACACAAAACACACATTCTTAAATCTGATAAATTAATTTAAAGAATAAAAATTAAAAAAAATATTCAGCAGAGGGAATATGATATAATACAAGTCATGAACAATATCAGGCAGCTGACGAGTGAGTCAATTAAAGATGATGCAGACACCACTGAGGCTTTTTTTGACGTCGTCTGATAAAATGAACCAAGAACACTTCAAGTACTTGAAAACCTTTCTATCCATTTTGAAGTCACCTTTGTCAGGTAAAGCAGTGCTCCAGCCAGTAGTCACTAATGCCTGTTAGCTTATAACGCCACCCACACAGAGGTGATGACAGCAGCCATGTTGACCAGTGAGGGAGACAAAGCACAAAAGAGTTGTGCCCGCCTTGCAGCTGCAGCATCGACAGAATCAAGTCTTTTAAAGGCAATCGAGTGTCCACTTCTGCCCCCTACAGATGGGAGAGCATCGTCCTCAGAGCTTTACAGGAAGACAAAATCTTCACTGCTTCTTCTGTTGTTGCTTCTGCCTAGTCTTCCTGGAGGCAGGATATGAGCTGGAGGTCCACTGTGATTGCTGCTGTGACCCTCAAGTCCATAATCCTGACTGTGGCCCTCCACAAAGGTGAAGACAGGATACTTCTCCTTCGACGATGACAGAGCCTGGAAGGACAACAAAGTCCAGTTAAAGCAGATAATCTTAAAAACAAAACAGAATATATCACACACAGAGAAAAAGGGGGGAAAAAAACAGTTTTTGACATTTTTCTTCTTCAAACTATCACAATGATATCTCCCAATTTATTATATTTAAATTTGTTTTGGGAAAATAGTCCAATTTTGTTCTCTCACAATGGTAAATAATCCTTCTAAAAATTACTGCATGAATTACCGAGAACACTTAATCACTTCAAGACTGGGCCAAGCTCTAGTAATGGTGAAAAATGTAATAATTTTAATGCAAAAGCCCAAACAAACCAATTACATCCTTGGCACATATATTATTTGGATGGAATATGAAGATCTACATACAGTACCCGCTTTGATTGTGTAGCACTCACTTTCTACATTTGCTCTCGTATTCAACTGACTGTTAGGCATTACAAAGAAAAGCAGCCAATTCTCATGTTTTGACCTCAACTCAGAAAAACTAAAATTGGAAATCTTTGCTTGAAAAATTCGTGCAACTTTAGCTATTGAAATTGTATCTGTGCAGAAATGAAAACAGCGAGATGATTATTCAGCGTTCTGGAGCCGAAAGTGATGGCTTAATATTGCTTTTTTTCCCCCTCCAAACCAACTCAAACATATTTAACTGCCAGAAACAGAACAGATTTATCTCTACGAAAGAAAGAAAAAAACAAAAAACAAAACGCTGCTCATTTCTAGTATGTTGTATAAATGAAATCAGAGCCACAAAAATGTGAGGAGGTTGTAAAAACTCACCTCACTGACAGCAGAACACAGAGACTCAAAGTCCTTCTTGTTCTTGGCGTAGAAACCGATGGTGCAGCTCGGATCCATGCGGTTGAAGGGCATCTTTTTAGGAGAGCTACAGTGGAACGACTGCAGAGTGGTAAAAGGAGACACGGGTCATACAATAAAAAGATCAGAGCCAACTAAGCAGACGTGTTATCTTTAATGACCCGTGAATGAGTTTGAAGTCATATGATCCCAGGAAAGAAAAAGGAGATAAACGCCAGACAAACAGAAAAGAAGAGTAATGAAGAAGGCAGCAAACCTCCAGTGAGAAGTTAACTTGACTGACATCGACCACTGGCTGGCAGTAGTGAGGATCCAGATACAGCAGCTGCTCATCTGCCAGACAGAGAGGAATCCAAGTATAAAACAATAAATCAAATAGTTAAATGATGAATAGTCTCTCATACTTTTTATAATTCAGACAGCTTGTTCCTGCTGACCTTTGTAACAACTACCATGGAAGCCCAAAGCTGTAAGTTACAAACTCTACTTCCTTAACAAACCACCAAAACATATGTATAATATTATATTAGACATTGATACAAAAGGCCCAATTTATATTTTTAATTTCAGAGAGGCTTTGTGACGGTTCATACAGGAAGTTTCCATTTGTAGTGTGAAGATTTATTTGGGATGTGCTTTTTTGCCTTAATGGTTTTAAACCAGTGTCAGGCAGCAGTTAAACATGTTAGCAATCAGCTAATAGGAGACAAAGTGACAAATGACACCACAGTTTTTAAAAGCACATTTTACTTATGCTTCTAGATATCCTAAGTTAAAGTCTAAGAGTAAAGTGTCGTGAAGAGTAATGCTGAGCGTGATAAGCAGAAGTAGCAGTTCCCCACCAAAGCAGCGCGTCATTATCCACACCTGAGAGAATGTGTGGCTCCTGCATCGCCACTGCAAGAACAGTACGGGTTGCAGAGGGGACTAACAGCAAAAAATGTCAATTCTTTTCTAGCTGCCCTTGCTTCAGCTGGATTTATGCAAAAAGAAAAAAAAAAGAAGAAAAGAGTATGTTTTTGGCAATCCTCACCTTGGAAACCAATGAAATACAGCGAATGTTTTGGTTTGCCTCCGATTATTCCAATACAGCATTCCAGTTTCAGGAAGTTCTAAGAATGAACACAAATATTTTTAATATGAGTTTAGACACTTAAAATCCTTTAGGAAGTGGGGTCAGGCACTGGATGGTTGACAGACCTTGACACAATCGATGTAGGACGGATTGAGGGCCTCCCCTCCCAGCCGGACAGGAACCAGTATGATGACAGACTTCCAGTCCTGACTGGACGGATCGGAAGAAGTCTGATTCAGTGACCGATCACACAGACGCACCACATCTTCTTTGTACACTACAAGGCACAGAAACAGTGAGGGTTAAAACAGGCATGACATAGAGAGCAGACACTTTATTAGGTACACCTAGTTAGTACTGGTTTAGACTCCCTTTTGCAATCAGAACTGTCTTAATTATTTCTGGCACAAATTGAACTAAGCACTGGAAACATTCAGAGATTTTGGTCCATACTGATGTGACAGCATCACAGAGTTGCTGCAGATTTGACAGCTGCACATCTGTAATGCAAATCTCCCGTTCCACCACATCCCAAAGGTGCTTGGCTCATGTGAAATTTAAGGCTACGTCCACACTAATGCGTTTTTGTTTGAAAACGCATCGTTTTCTCTCCGTTTTGGCCTCCTGTCCACACAGAGACGGCATTTTCTCCAAGAAAAAACGCAGCGTTTTGAAAACGCTCTCGATAACGTTTCAAAGTGGAGCTGTCCCGTCGCAGTGTGGACACTCGAAAACGCAGACTTTCAAATACGATGACGCATTTTAGTCATGTGATGCAGTCATGTGACCAATTAAACAAAGATAGCGGAGTGCATTATGCAGCAGTTGTTTTGATTGCTCTCAATTTTGACAGCCCTAAAAGAGATTAATATCAGTTTGTACATGCTCCAGATAGCTTTTCTTCAAATTCTTTAATTCTCACTCGCTTTTGCGCATGCGCAGGACTGGAACATAAGCGTTTTGGGCCGTTTCAATGTGGACGCACAACTCTGTGAAAACGACTGAAAACGCCAGTGTGGAGGTGGAGCGTTTTCAGACGAAAACGCAGTTTTCAAATCTATCCGGGCTATCTGTAGCCTAAGATATCAGTTGGTATTGAGAAAGTATCCCCCACACCATTACACCACAACCTGACAGGATCGATTTTATGTTGTTTATGCTAGACTCTAGCCCTAGGATCCAAATGATACAGGAAAAAATAAGACTCATCAAGCCAATCTCCTGTTGTTTTGTTGAGCTTGTGTGACTTCTAGCCTCAATTTCCTGTTCTTAGCTGGTAGGAGTGGCCCTGGCATGATATTCTGCTGCTGTAGCTCATTAGCTTCAACGTTCAAAGTGTTCTACATTCATAGAGGCTCTTCTAAATACTTAAATTGTAATGAGTGGTTATCTGAGTTTCTGTTGCCTTCCAATCAGTTTGAAGCAGTCGGGTCACTCTCCTCTGATCTCTGGTATCCACAAAGCATTTTTGGCCAAATAACTCCTGCTCACTGGATATTTCTCTTTATTTTGGATTGTTCTCTAAAACCCAGAGATGATTGTGTGGGGAAATCCCAATAGATCAGCTGAAATATTCAGACCGGCCCGTCTGGTGCAAACAACCATGCCACATTTTAAGTTCCTTAATCCCTAATTCTGATAAATGCTTTCAACTTTAGATGTACAAAAACACTGACCGGTGAGTGTATTTACACAGTGTACATATTGGTGCAAAGCAAATATCAATCTGCTCTTTTCTCATTATTAAGCTAAACAAATATCTGCTCTATAAATCTCACCTGTACAATCCTGAGCCACATATACAGCCAGGTTTGTGACCACAGATGTTTTGTCCACTGCTTTCCTGAAAGGGACAAGAAGACAATTCCATAACTCTGGAAATGCTTAACTGCTGTGTAAATGATTTCAGAACACAGAAAAACCTTGCTTGCAAAAACAAGCCCTTACCGTAGTATGTGTGCCACTACAGAGGGGCCATACCAGTCACCAGCCTTCTTCCCCGAACCTTTGCCAATATCCACCAGCTGGTGAACG
This sequence comes from Pelmatolapia mariae, assembly GCF_036321145.2. Taxonomy (NCBI): domain Eukaryota; kingdom Metazoa; phylum Chordata; class Actinopteri; order Cichliformes; family Cichlidae; genus Pelmatolapia; species Pelmatolapia mariae. Next base: position 27,097,096 of record NC_086232.1, on the reverse strand, counting down.
CCAAAAGGTGCTGGGGGCTGATCCCCAAACCAGGTAACAAGCCTGGAGTGGATGTGCTCTTGCCTGTCCTTTGTGGAATCGTGGACCCTTTTCTTTTGGCTGCATCTGGGTGCCTGACTGCTTGGCAGGGATTTCTCAGGGGTGCTGGAACCTCGTGGAGAGCCAAAGGAGGGTATTGGGACCCCTCCAGCCCGGGCTGGGGAACGTGGTCGGAATACCTCAAAGTCCACATCAGTAAGCTGCTGAGACTCTGGCCAAACCCAGTCTAGAAAAACAGAAACAAGGTTTATTTATTTATTTTTCTTCAGACTTTAAACGATCAGAGAATATTACAGACATGAGTATACACACAGAAAAAAACAGTATAAAACTTTGTATAAAACAAAAGAACGGAGTTAGAGAAAGGATGGGTTGTCAGTTTTTGAGTCACCGTATATAAAAGATGGACATGGCTACCATGTGGGAACCTGTAGGTGAGATCCCAAACCTGAGGGTTTTCTCCTTGCTATCATAGTGGTGGTTGATGTGACTGAGAAACCGAGGACACTGCTCACTCATCTGGAAATGATACCTAACTTTTTCTGTAACTGACCGAGGGGCGACGGGTGACGAACTGGGATAGTAAATTAAATGGTCTTTAACTTGCCAGTTCCAGAGTACAAAGTCAATGAATGACAAATGTCACACTGAGATTACAACAGGTTATACCCTGGTGAATTCATAGCTTCCTGCACCCTCTACTCAGGTATCTCTCTTGGCTAAACGAGAAATGAGACATGGACCATCTTTAGCTTTGAGTTATATGTGAGAAGACACATCTTGGTCAGTGCCGCAACCTAACTTTTATGATATTTTATATTCTTAATGGATGAAAACTTCTTATGTTTAAATGCAAAAATGTGTGTACCAGATGGAGAGTCATACCTCTGGGCATCAAGTGGATCAGGAGCCCCTGTGCCAGCAGCATCTGCCCACTGCGCAGCATGCAGCCCCAACCACAGTCTGTTGTCCAGGTGGAGCCCTCCAGCTGAGGGAACTCTCTCCTATAGGTCAACCAGATCCTGGACACAAACGCTAGGCGGAACCGCTCCACCTCATCTGAGAGGGAGTAGAGAGGTGGAGCAAGAGACACACAAACACACACATATTTAGAGCTCTAGCACTTTGTTCAAGCATTAAGCTGTTTGTATTACTAATTCTAAATTCTGAAAAAGCTCAGTTATGATACCCGCATATAATATTTTGGAAATAAAAGCGCAGGTTTTGTCTGTTTTAGTTCCTACTGCTCAGCTTTCTCATGTCAAATAAACATTTAAAAAGGAAACGGTTAACCAGTGTGGTTAGCCACAGCACACATCACTACAACACCTGGGGTCTATTTTTCTTTACGTTTCTCTGGAGAGGAAATAGTTTTAAGATGCATTAATACATTTAGCACTTACCTTCACTGTTAAGCAGATAGGAGTGACCCAGGACAGTCACAGGAGACATCTTGTTGAAGGAGGTTTTAGACTTAACAGTCCAGCCTGCAGACAGAGGCGCAAAAAAGATTCTCAAAGCAGAAATCTCAGTACTCCTCTATATAAACATAAATCCCACACTCAGTCTTCATTACTTAAAACTGACTACAAACCATATTTGACATTATTCCACGCTGACATAAGTTTGGCCTTGAGTTTGTCCATCTCATCAGGCTCCCCGGCGGCTTCTCTGCTGGCGCCTTGAGTTTGTGGAGGCCTGACTCCAAAGCTGCCCTGCCGCTCCATGGGCTGCTGCTGCCTCCCCCTGTCCACCAGCTCATCTTGCATGACTCCCCCTACGTATTGTGCTGCACTCGGGGAAACTGAGTTCATGGCTCCGAGACCTCAGACCTTACCTCTTGTGCTCCTCATTGCGACACAGAACTGATGAGTGAACGAAAAAGAGGAACAACACAAGAATCTAGGTAAATAATTAACTACTGATGCATTTTCATCTTGTACTCAAAACGCTTTTACACTCATCCTCCAACTCATATACCTATTAACTGAAATATTTACTTGGATTTAAACTACTTTTAAAAGTGGCTTTTCTTCTTTGAATACACAGCACACAGGTACACTGGATTTTTCCTGGCTCTTAATTATCTGTGCTATCTTGTTTAACAGAAGTCTGAAATCTCCCTATTATTTCTAGTTTATAAACACAAGTGAATTTTATGTTTCATCAAATTAAAATGTAGGTTTGAAAAGCCTCTTGAAATATTTATCTCTCAGTCCTGAATGTTTTTCATCTTCTACATTGCCGTTGTCACATATATCCAGTTATCAACGGATAGATGTGACATTTGTCATCCATGTGATGGTACTAAGTTTCCCTTCTGTAATCAGAATGCTAAATATACATTTACTGATGCCTTTTGCTTCTGGTCAAGTACCGCCCACAGGTCTTGAAGTCTGGTAGTATAAGAATACTGATAATCCTCTGTAGTGCCTGGTGTATTTCCATTCAATAGTTTTGTTTATGCTGACATTCTACCTTGATGTAAGGAGCAATTAAAAAAAAAAAAAGTAAGATTCAGAGGCCCCATGAATCTTGTACTGATCACTTTCTATGGTATTTTCCTTTTATATATTGATTATTAGCCTGTAAATTTAGAGACACTTTTCATTGTTTAGCAGATTCTGTCTTTTTGACATATAAATAAATTACACATTTTCAGTTTCAACACTGCCTTCAGAGATGAGCACCTGTTTCTGGTTTGTATGCGCTAACATTTTTTTTCCTGAAACCTGGTTGTGTGTTTCTGTTTGATGTAATCGGAGGACCAGCTGTGTTGGTGGTTGTGGGGAGTGTTGTCTTGTTTTCATGTTTCATGTTGCTAAAAACAAACAAACAAACTCAACCCAATTTCACTATTGTTAAAACGGAATTGGTAACAACAGAAGAGGCAGAGTTTGCACTTTGGCAGATGAATGACTAATTATATAAACCATTAGGGTAAAAGAAGAAGTCAAATTTTTAGCTGATGTATGCGGGTATGTAACTGCAACAACTTTTATTTCCCCTTTAAGAAATCACAATGCCTGAAAACATCAAAGTCATTCATTAAATAATACTTCTTATAAGAAGGAGGATTGTTATCCATGGCTAATCACTTTCTAACATTCACACAATAAAACTGAAGTAGCACGTACAACACTGGATTCAGTGCTTTGCCCAAGAACACTTCCGCAGGTAGACTCAAACGGTCAAGGAACCTGCTGACTGACAGATGACCCACTGAGCCACCTGAGCCACAGTGACTAAGACAGAGAGCTGGAAACGAAAAGACCCATTCTATGTCCAACTTCCACATTTACTATAATTGCTGTATTCTTTTATGTAAATGTCACTGGTATTTGAATATCATTTTAATGTGTGCCCCTAGATATTTATATTTTTCTAAAAACTCAGTAAGGTCATTATTAATAACTACTGAGGAAGCTGTTTGCTTTTGGATCTTCTTCTTAATCACATGTGTGTTTGAAGCCTCCCTTGTGTATTTGTATCATCAGCTTGTATAACTGATTGAACTGTTGCCAGGATGCTGTTGCGAAAGAGATGTTTAATCTGAGTTGTCTTTCTGGATAAGTAAAATAAAAACAAATGTTCGTGTGCAAATGTTCGTATGCACAATTTTCATTTTAGTCCTCTTGCATTATACAGTCTGTCAATGATCCACACTCATACTTTCTGCTGAAAACAATATGCTTGCGTTTGAGAGACCTGATAACAGCCTAAGGACCTGAGCAGTTCACAGGTTTCCTTGTTTCATTATGGATGTTTAACTCAAGAAAAAAAACAAGAACAAAGTAAGATCCTTCGTTTTTTAACATCTGTAAGTCAGAATCAAGTGTAAACTGCACAAAGAAACATTAAAAAACCCCAAACTGTCAGAGTAAATCCGAGTAATCATCGACAGCTGCCCATTTCACAATGTGAAAAACACTTAAGGAAAGTACCAGTGACTTTTTTCACCCTGCCCTGAAACTGATGAGTAGCACTTTCGACAGGGAACAGAGAGTATTACGGTGAGTACTAACTGATCCTGCTGATGGAAACGTTTCTATGGTAGAGAAGAAAAAAACACTCATCATGTGATAACCATTTGACAACCGGTATGTCGGGCTTTTCAACGTCTGTAAAAGTCATCTGATGATGATGGTGGCTACCATTTTTCATCACCTGTAAGTCAACCGGTTTATTAACCATAATCTATTATAGAAACACTCTCATGACACGAACAGTGTCAGGGTATATGAACGGATTTCTGACCAGCAGCCTCACTGTCAATTCCCATTTACTCCTCTGGTCACAAAGACTCACCAGCACTATAGCGCATACCTAATTTAAAAAGCGTCTTTAACCATTATTAAAGAATTACAGGCCAGCAACAACATACCTGATGTAAAGGTCGGTTAAGCAGGTCGGTACCCCGTAATAGAGCCACTCATTTCGGATATTTCCTCCCTCCTGGCGTACAGCGGCAGCCTGAGACTAGCTGGCTGAACACGCTAACTTCAGCAGCTAGCCCCGGCGTTAGCTCTCTAGCACTGAAGACGGAATCCCCGAAGAGCTTAATGCTTTTATAATAAAATGCAGTTAATGTACGAATGGTAGACTTCCTCCCATTTAACACAGGAAGTAATTTATCTACACGGTTACGAAAATAAGCTACTACATAGCTGTCGTGTCCAAATTCATGGGCTGCATCCTCCTGACAGCCCCTGACCGGACAACATTTACTTCCTGTTGTCCTTTTCCGGCGCACCACGATTGGTTGAATTAAATCCTGTAGCAAATCTGATAGGATAATATTGCACTAATGCGCAGTGCAGGGTGCCATTGGCTAATAATAAGTCTTGTAGTTATGCAATGAGTGACCTGGTTAAAAAGTATGCGTTAGTAAACATAAATAATACATTTAGGTACAAACATGCCAAAAATTGAAAAAAGTTAAAATAATAAGTAACATATAATTTTGGTTTATATATTAGTAAATAATTACGGTGTAATTAGTTACCTTTGTGCAGCTTTCAACCAGAATAACCATCCAACAAAAAAAAGTCTCAAGCAGGACCCAGTAAGGAATTGGCAGAAACGCCAGCTACTGATAGATAGAGCAGTTTCTTGAGGCTGTAAGACCAGAGTGAGAAACCCGTGCACTGCCTGGACTGACTACAAGAAAGCCTGTGAATCAATCACTCATGCATGGATCCTGGAATGCCTAGAACTGTACAAGATCAAGAGGACCCTAAGAGCCTTCTTTAGGAAAGTCACCATCAAGATCGGGATTTACCAAGGAGATGCTCTGTCCCCACTGCTGTTCTGCATAGGCCTGAACCCCCTTTTAGCCAGAACATTAACCAGACTAGATATGGATACAGACTACAAAAGGGAGCAAACATTAGCCACCTTCTCTATAAGGAAGGAACGAGTCTGAGCACTAATGAGTGTCAGAACCACTGTCCAGGGTGAAACAGCAAAGTCCATGAGTACACCAGGATGATGGCCACAACTGATTATGTGAGAAAGAAGAGAAACCATCATGGAATGATAAGCCTGTGCTGGGAACCCTGCGGGACTTCTTAATACAGACAGACAAACTGGTGATGGCTAACCAACTGGACATAGTAGTGGTGGACAAGCAGAGGAAGACAGTCATAGTGGAAGATGCAGCTGTACCAAGTGAAAGCAACATGAGGGAGAAGAAACATCAGGAGCTCAAGAAATACCAAGGGCTAAGAGAGGAGCTAGAAAAGATGTGTAGGGTGAAGGCAACAGTGGTGACTGTGGTAATCCAATTACTCGGGGCAGTGACTGCCAAATGGGGGAAGTGGCTCCAGCAGATCCCATAAACGATATTCGAGAGCTCCGTCCAGAGCAGTGCACTGTGCAGGACCCTCAAGCCCCCAGGGCTTTGGTAGAAGGCTCAAGCTTTAAGGATAAAGAAGGGTAAGTAACTTTATACTATATACTTATAACATATATTTTTAACCTGTCATCCTATCCCTGGCATCCTCCTGTGTCACTTCAACCCTCTGCATGTCCTCAATCACTGCATCCAATCTTTTCTGTGGTCTTTTTCTCCTGCTCTCAAGCTCAGTATTCAACATTGTTTGTCCAGTAGATTCACTTACCCTCTGCTGTACATCTACAAACCATTTCAGTCTTGCCTCTTTAACTTTCTCTTGAAACCCCTCAGCCTAATTTGTCCCTCTGATATACTCATTTCTAATCTTGTCCATACCAGTAACTCTTAATGAAAATCTTCTCTGCCTCCTGTCTTTTGTCAGCATCACTGTCTTCAAACCAAACATCATAGCACACACCACTACCATCTTTTAAATTAGTAATATATTAACAGACCGGTCATATGTCTTCAACTATATATGGATACATTTTTATGTAAAAATAAATTACCTCCAAGCATTTGATTTTCAGGGGTTAGACTGATGGTTATAACACTGCTTAATTAATCAGCTATGAAAGTAATCATTTATTGCACCTGTACAGCTGCACAGCTGTTATAGGGCAAACTGCAGACAGGTTGCCAGTTTACTGTATCACAGAACGGTAGACCACTTAACCTCACATGCATGTCTTTGGACTATGAGAGAAAGTCAGACTACCCACAGAGAACATGCATCTCTACACAGAAAAGGCCCCAGCTGGCCTGGTTAAGTCAGACCCAGGGCTTTCTCAGTGTGAGGCAACAGGACTAACCACTGTACCACCATGATGCCCTAGTTCAAGCACATTATTTTGATTTAATTTATCCTTATTCTAAGAAAAACATTCAGTGTGAGTATGCACAAGTAGTGCAAGTATTTGTTTAGTTCTGTCTTAACATGGCTTCACATGTGGAGGTTACATATACATCATGCCCTAGACTTGGTCCCTAAGGTTAACTGGTGATTCCAAACTGACTGTAGGCTCAGATGTTAGTGTGTGGTTGTCTGTCTCTGTAGTGGCTCACAGCTTGTACAAGGTGTGCCTTTTCTCTTGCTCTGTACCAGCTAGGAAATTCTCCAGCCTCCCTGCAACTCCAAAAGTAGTAGAAAATAGATGGGCCTTAGACACTTAAAGGATGTGAATGTTTCCTTCACTAGTCAATGACAGTTTTGTTTTGTTTTTTCAGTAGAAGAAGATTCCAATCCATTTTATTTTGTTAATAAATGCAGCTAAATGTAATCTTGATAGTCTTGGTAGGATCAGAGGCCTTTTCATTTGCGAAGGAATCAGCTTCATAAACCTTTTCACAGCAGGAGAAACACAGAGATAACTAATAACATTAACTATGACTTTATTCCAGAGATTATAGCGCTGCAGCAGCTGTGGAAGGTTATTAGCTACACCCGTCTTTGACGGCTCTAAATGCTCTTAAAAAAAGGTCTATTTTTTAAAAAATGATTCATATTTGCCCCTTGGTAACACCATTTCATAAAGTAGGACACTGAAGTCAGAATTAACAACACCCGCCAAGCTCTCCTATTAGTAACAGCTACGATGACATGAACATCTTTTTTCAGGTGTGAAGAACTTATTTATAATTACCTGCACGCTGTAGCCAGAGGTGTGCTTACTGTGATAAATGCTGCTGTGGGATTAGAGGTTAAAGCCAAAAAAGAGTGAGATTCTGCAAGTTTTGGAACAAAAACTGAATTTTATTCCACGTACTGCACTTCAGGTGTCTGCATTTAGATCACACCTATCACAAACAAAAATGCCGCAGTGGTACAACTAAATACACTTCGAGTGAACAGAGAAATGTGGAATGTTTTTATACTTATCAGACTTTTGTGTTCATTTGTAGAATCCACATTGTATACAGGATAGTAACTTACAAACAATATCATCAACTCAAGATCTTTTTTCTTTCAAATAAAGTGCATTTCTACTACTCTCTCTGTCAACCACGGAAAGAAAAAGACATTTTAAAACATGTATTATAGACACCACTGATCAGCAAAAGGCCTGAATTTTGATACAATAACTGCAGGAGTTTACAGTTTGTTTTCTTAATCGGGTGATTTGAGATGACCTGATGACTCCTTTATTACATCAAGGTATAAAAGAACTCCTCGCTGTGAATATAAGACAGTATATTTAAAAATGTAACTATTCACAAAGATATAATTAACAGTCACAACGGAAAATTAATAACTCATGTTTCAAGTGTTCATTTTATAATTACTGCAAATATTTTGTCATTAGAACTGTAAATGCATATTTGGTAACCGTATGGCTAACAACAACCATCAAATCAGTGCTCTGCACTTCATCAAGGAAACACTCACTCCAATAGATTATGATATTTCAAATATTTGATATTGATGCTAACCACTGGAGGGCAGTAGAGTAGTGTGCCAAATGGGAAAAGAAATCCCTGCCAAGCATGTAAGGCATGGGATATGTTTTCATATTCATGAATGGTTATGTGAAAAAACTGCAGAGTGCCAACACAGCAGAGATCAGCCTCCTGATTTGTAGCTCTATGCAGTCTTAAGCTCATTGTTGCGGATTTCCAGGCAGATACAACAATGTAAAGCAACAAGCGGCTGCTCTTCGTTAAACTGTACACTGAACACCCAGTCGGAAGTGACCGAGACAAACTTTCACTAGATATGTTGTGCAGATTGAACCACTTGTTTGAGGTTTGGAGGTAAAAGTACATTTCAGTCCGTGAACTTCTGCCTTGGTGTCAGATTTACATGCTGTTGTTGGCTGAATCAGTTTCCCTTTTACATTTTTAGAACCTTGAATATCTACAATAAATCAAATCACTGGCAGAAAGTGACAATTAACAATCACATCTGGATTAATCTGTTTAGCCACCTACTCTCACACATGGATTTGCATAAGATTATGTACACTGGATAGTCATGAATTACAAGAAAGTGACTATGACCAATGAGAGAGGAACATCTTTTTGTGTGTGTGTGTCTCCTGTGAACATTTCCCAGCATTCCTGCTGAGATCACTGACAAACACTTTTATCTGTATGTTGCACAGCAAAATGTGAGGATTATATTAATCAGTCTGGACAAGCTAACTTGTAAGTACCTAAATACAAAGTCATTCTGATTACACTGTAGATAGCCTGGTTTAATGAGAACAGGCTCGATGTGATATTCCATGTATGCACAAACCCTACTTTTGCTATAGAGCCCTTTAACAAGTAGATTATAGTATGCTACATCCATGACTGCCTGCTTTTCCAGATTTGACTGAAAACAACACATGGGTTCACTGCATATGTGCATAATACATTTTTCTATGCCTTAACATGCTGTAGTCTCCCAAGCAACCTTCACTGTGCCGGTTTGATTTGTTGGGGAAGGATTTCCTTCCTGCTTAAAAAATAAAATAATACTTTAACTGTTATTGGATCCTGACTGCTCATTTTGAGGAGAATTTTTATGCCATGACCCTCGATGAGTCGACCGAGTCTTTGAACAGACACAAAATGGTCACACACTTCTTAATCCACTCATAAACACACTTGTGTCCTAATTCGTGTGACCACAGGCGAATGGATTTAAATGCATGAAAATCAGCTGCTGACACGGCTGCTTCCTGTGGCGATGTGTGAGTGTGTGTTTGCGAATGTGGCAGCAGCCAGAGATGGAGTGAAGAAAAGGGCTGCGGTAGCCCATCCTGTGAAGGAGAGATAAGCGCCGAGGTCTGACGTTCTTGCTTTCCTCTGTGGCCTTCAAGAACCACTAGAAATTGTCCCAGGGTAGCTAAACACACATGTGCTTGCACACACACACACACACACACAAAATCCCCTACGACAGAGATTGCGAGACTGTGCTCGCTGTGACGTCCACTGACAGAGTGCCTGCTTTGGCTTCATCTGACCGTTTAACTCAGGAAAGTAAACTGCTGGATGATGAATAAAGAGCTCAATTATCTTCTTACTCAGTAACTGTTTGATGTGTCAACTTTGATTTCACTGTTTCACTGCTTTGGTTGACGAGCAGTAAAAAACCCCCCAAACAAACCAAAAAACAAAAAAAGGACTGGCTGAAAGAAAAAATAGAGTGACTGGATTTGGTATTCACAGTATTCAGCATGTTTTGATCTGTAAAGCACTTTTTGACCATCTTGTACCTATTATACATGTACAGTACAAACCATGTGACATGCATTCACACAGACTCACATATACATCTGATAAAGTGTTTCACGTTACATTTAGAGTCCTCTTATTAAAGTATTTATAATAGAAAATCAACAGTTAATGCACCTTTACAGTAGATCTTTTACTCCTGGTTTTAGGTTAGATTCAGTCAGTGATTGGAATCAATAAATAACATTTTATACTCTGAAACTGGAATGTACATTGGTTTTAAGTGCTAGTCTTCTGTTGCATTGTCCAAAAAAGGCATCTTCTTCTTTTTTCTTTTCTTTTTCTTTTTACTAAAGTCCCATTTAGGGACTCCATGAGGTCACATTTTCGGCAGGCTGCTACCTGTTGCCTTCTCTAGCGGTGAACCAGCAGGACTCTGGGTCACCACTGCAGCCCCAACAACCACTCGACCTCCAGCTGGAGAGTCAGACTTTCCCACTGTGCCTCCCTGCTTTTCCTCTGCTGCTTTAGACTGCTGCTCTTTGCTCTTGGCCCCCTCTTGAGAGCCGAGCTTGATCGGCCCGAGGACGTTTTTGGCCACAGTGGTCAGCTGGCTGACGAAGCTTGTCTTGTCACCAGGGGAGACAGGCCGTGACTTACAGAGGGAAGGTCCACAGAGGGAGGGGGTTACCGCGGTTGGGGAGGGAGAAGGAGAGGGTGAGTGCTCCTCCACCACCTCCAGACGACATTTGTCCTCCCAGTCGAGTGATCCCCGGTAGCAGTTGACAGCCCCGAGTCCCTGCCTCACTTTGGCCAATGACAGCGCCTGCCCATGCGGGGGAACGACAGGAGGGAGGACCCGAGCTGGTAGTTTGGGGCTTTTGGAGCCAAGGTCTGGTGTCCTTGTGTCACTGCTGTCAGTCCCCATCTTTCTCAGGGCGTCTCCTACTCCTGATGGTTTAAAGGTTTTGCTCAGAGGACCTCCTGTCACTGTTGTGTTGATGCCAGCGGACTTATCTGGAGCAGAAGCAGAGCTTTTGCTGTAGGCAGCTCCAGGAAGACCACACCGGCTCTTGTTGTCTCCTTCCTGCTTTGATTCAGGTCTGCCCCCTAGCTGCTGCTCCTGTGGATGTTTACTGTTAGAAAACAGACTTTTGGCTATCTTGGAGTCTAGCTGTTTTGGAGCCATGTCCGCCTGACTCTGGGTGAGCTTCTCAGGCCCCTTGTGAGCACCTAAACCCCCTGTTGTTTTGGTAGGCGTGCTAGGGGTTATAGCTTTAGTAGTTCCTGCACTTAGTACAGAGCTTTGTGAGTTCAAAGGCTGCTCACTTGCATGAGGTTTTCTTCCTAAGGATGACTGCAATCCTGTCCCAGCCTCCTTCTCCCTCTCCACTCCTCTCTCTTTCTCTTCCCTCTCCCTTCCAGCCAGTAGCGTTTCCCTGCTCAGTGGTGACTCCTGTCTCCCTAGTCTCCTCGCTGGCTTCAGCACACCAGTCTCTGGGGAAGTTGAGGATGAGGGTAGAGGGGGAGGATTAGGAGGCAAATTTTCCCCTTCTGTCTCCAGCAGGCTCTGGAGCCCAAGCTCGCAGAGGAAGGCGTCCTTGCGGTACTCAGAGTGCTGCACCTCAAGGCTGTGTTTCCTCAGTGGACCCCCCAGCCCTCCTGTAGAGCTTGACTGGGTTAGAGGGGAGCCTAGCTTCTCTGCTGACTGCACGCGTTTGAGGAGAGGTGATCGCGGAGGCTCGGCACTCTTGGGCCTGGGACGTACCACCGGCGGGGAAGAGTGGAGCTTGGCAGGGAAAGACTGGGTTGTGTTGGAGCTCCCTACAGTGTGACCTGGTAAAGGTGGAGGTGAAGACTGGGTGGGGGAGGGCGTGTGAGCCAGCGGGGACAGTGGGATATTACCGGCAGACTTACAACGGGCAGACCGATACTGGCGATGGAGTTTCGGGGAGAGGCCGTGCAGTGAGCTGGGTCTCATGTGCTGCGAGGGAGCCGGGGAGTTTGGAGTGCTGGATGCTGCAGAGCTGCTCTGAGAGGACGCACCTGCAGAGAGCAGAAAAGAGTGAAGCTGTCAAAACCCCCTAGGAAGTAAAATTAATTTGTGCACTGTTTATTTTCAGTGTCCTACCCAAGTATGAGGGCTCAGGGGTGGAGCGATAGCCCTGAGTTGGAGACCGTGCAGACAGGCTGTGAGTTGGGGAGCCGGGAAGACTCTCACTGGAGGACAGAGAGCGATTCAGGGAGGACAAGCTGCGGCTGGTGTGCAGGAGATTGGACTGTTTTGTGATCTTGCGGAACAAGGAGCTACGCTTCTTACTGCAGGATAGAGAAGAGAATAAATAAAGAAGAAAGGAAGGTTTGAATTGGGAACAACAAATAACCGACAGTCATTTACAGTATTTATTAACTTCGTTTAAAAGCACAGTACTGATGGGTTTGCAAGTAATGTGTACTAGCTACAGATCATATAGTACACTGAGTATTTTAAACTGTTGCTAAGCATTTCTCAAAAACACTACACAATCTTGCATTAATTCTCTATTATTTTCATCATATCAGACATTTTGTTTTTAACTAACCACTCAGGGTGATGTGCTGCTCTACAGTGTTTTGACAAATTTCCTGTCATTGCTGCATTCAAGATAGCTTTGACCTCAGGCGGTTACTGACAAAAACTTGTTTTGCAACGTCTTGTTATAGTCTCCGAAGATTGTTTTCTGTAGTACATTAAAATGAATAGAAATCAGGTGCTGCTTTAAATGTATAATGTGTACCTCAGCCACAAAACTGTTATAATCAATAAAGCAAAACACGTAAAGCTCTTGAGTTAGTAAGGCTAACTCCTCTTCGGTCTATAGCCATTATAATAATGAAAAATATGTTATTGAGACGAGAGTTCAGCTGAGTCGTTGTATAAGTGCAGTGTAGCAGCTACTTGTCCTACTTGTCCTGGCTGTCTTTGCCCATCGTCCTCTTGTTTCGCCGGGCCATCTTGCACTTGTAGCTGGCCTTACGAGCAGGGCCCACTTTAATGGAGGTGTTCTCAAAAGGTGTGGTTGTCACCGTCACCTTGTTGCCACTCTGCACAGAAGAGCAATAATAATTCCCACACTGACAAGCCCATTTACATAAAGCCTTCTCTTGAAATTGAAAGCTGGTTATTTATATTGCCAGCGCGGAACAACTGAGAATAAATAAGCCTGCTGACCTTGAGGATGAGCTCCACTACTTCAGTGTGGACCAGACCGTGGACGGGCTCCCCGTTGACATGAGTGATGAGGTCACCAGCACAAAGGCCAGCTTCCTGGGCGGGGCCACCGTCCTCCACATGCTGCCAAAATGCAAAAAATATTCAAGTTAACGGGAGGGGAAAATCACCTCCATGTAAACACTAACAGAATGCTCATGTTGTGATTCTCACTGGTAAATCTCAAGACAAGACAAATATTTTCAGATCAGATTATGTAGCATATTTGTGTATGGTGAGATTAGAAAAGTGGCTCTAACGTTCAACAGCAGTGTTAGATCTTGTTATGTCCTTATTGTCCAGCTTTACCGCCGTCCTAATCCTGCTCTGCATTCTAAGTGCTTCCCTTCGGTTTAATCCCCCTTTTTTAAATTATTGATTCCTATTTAATGGCAGCTCCACTTCTAAAAGCACACTCACAAATCAAAACACAGGCCATCCCTCTTTGCGTGAGGTTATGGAGTTCAGCTGCAACATTAATATATGTCTGAAAGTTTCTTACCCAAACAATGTGATGTACGCTGTAGATATCACTGTCTCCAATGTAGACTCTGATGGCTCTGAGAGTAAAGCCATATTTCTTTCCAGAGCGGTGGATGGTAATGGGGGAGCGCAGCACACTGACTGCTGGGAAAAAGTCTCTGCTGGGTGAAGAGTCTCGTGACGAAGGGTTGGAGGAGAAAGAATGGGGCGACATGGGACTGGCCAGCGGGGAGAAGCCGCCATGCTGCTCCACTAAAAGCAAGGAGATGGTAAAGAGGAGAAATAAGTATGACGTATCAGTAGTATTATTACGTGTTTCCCATGTCTCTTTCCTTGCCCTTCTTACCTGACGGTATGATAACAGACAGGGCCGTGGCAGAGGCTGATTTAATGACCTTGTTGCCTGCTCTGGAGTTTCGCTTCTCTCCCTCACCAGACAAATGCTGATGGCGTGCCCTCCGGAGGACCAAGTCATTTGTTGCTCGGGGCCCCAGAGGGTCATACAAAGGAGTCATCACATCCCGGCCTGTTGCTGCAGGACCCGGGGATAATGTGGTGATGGCTGTGGTAATGCCTGGTGTCTCTCCTGGCCTTGGAGATTTGTCTGTGAGCACACAAATTAATAACAATGTTAAAAATGACTCAGCTGACTCTGCAGTAGCCATCTTATAGGCAAAACCTCTTTTGCTTTCTCTATCTGCTCTAAAATCTGTCACTTTCTCTCCTTGCAAATATTTCACTATCTTTGAGGCTTTCCCGCCTGCTGACACACCTGCCCCATTGATCTCCTTCAGACTGTTCCTTTGCTCCAGCAGGCTCGGTGAGGGGACAGTAGTCCCGTCCAGTGAAGTGCCACGGACCTTCATGTAGTTCTGGCGGGACAGGAATTCGGACTCGCCCTCTAGAGGTGAGGCAAAACGATGCGTGTCCATCAGAGCTGAGAAGCGTCGTCGGGCACCAAGAGGAGGGCTCGCATCGCCTTCTGTGTAGAGGGACTCTGAACAGGACAGGCGCTTCCTGTAAGAGAAGGATGCAGTCAAAGAAGGTAATGGCACAAATTTCTCTGCAACCACGCAAGTGACTGTCTGCTCTAACAGTGCAGCAATGACTATTACAGCCTTAACAGACCTACAGAACCTGTGTGGGTGTGTTTTGCTTTTCCTTCCCTGCTTTCGGTAATTACCATTCTACAAAAATTCAGCCAATGGGAATGTCAATGATTCTAGACTAGGAATAATATAAACTCACAATTTAAGAAATATGACAAAAAGTCTGAGATGATACTTTTTTTTTTAATTTCTAAGGAAAACATTTATTTCTGGTTAATGAACCACATCACTTCACTTTGCATTTTAATTAGCAGTAATTAAACACCAGTGATTTTTTAGCAGAGAAAGACGGGACACAATCAGATCATGCATTTTATTATTTTTCTAATTAAATCATAATTAAATAATGAGCTGTAGGAAAAAAGACTTGGTTGAAGAGAGAGATGATACAGATAATGTCCATTTGTTTTGGATGGGGAGAAAATATGTGAGGTAATAAATAATGAGTCTCTTGATTTTCTATTATGGAGACAGAACCTATCAGTTATTTCCTTTCACGTGTGAATACAGAGTGATTTCAATCCCGACAAACAGCCTGAGGTGAAATGGAGACATGAGAAGTAATGGAAATCTGTTTCTGGTGTATGCAAACCACAGTACGAATGAATTAGATCTCACAATGAGAGTAAATTTTCCATTTATGCGAGCTACAAACTAAAATGATTGATGTAAGCTAATTAGAGGTCTTTAGTTTTCAATATTAAGATTGAGGCAGGCGTTTCCTGTAACAGACGAAGAGCTAATAAGCTGTGTCTGTTAGGAACTGAAACAGCTTCAGAATCGAGGGTACAAGTATTATTGAACCACTTGCACTCAAACTAATGAAATGGAATAAAACTAATGAATCTGTTGAACAAAAACATATGAGGCACCCATCAAACTCCACTCTCCTCCTTCAGACTGGGTGGACCTGATGCTGTTTTTGTCTCAAAGTGAGTGCAAATTCTCACACAAAGATCTTTTTATACAACGAGTGTCAGAACTGGTGTAAGTGACACGGAAATAAAACTCCAGACAAACTGAAATAAGTGAGGCTGCCAAAAGGAAAAAAACCTTCAGGGAATCACCTCATGAACATCCTCATACGTTGCTTAGGTGTAAAGAACACCCCTCCTCACTGTGTCATACCTACAATAAACCGAACCTTATTCAATGCTGCCCACCACTCACATCTCAGGGGATCCAGTCCTCCAGCTCTTGTCCCTCATGCTGAAGCTGCCCAGGCTCTCTCTCTTCGTTACCTTGTCCTCCCGTGGGCCCTTGTGCTCCCGACGGGACACGGAGCTCGTAGCTTTCTGCTCCAGCTGAGAAAGATGCTCCATGCTGCTGTACACCTGCAGCGGGACACAGTCAGATCGATAAGCATTTGGTCTGTTGGCTTTGATTAATAGCTCAGGAGAAATGATGCTTTTGAGTTGGAGTTGCAGATATACATTCTCTGTGTGAATTTGTTTCAGACACATGCCTTTATTTCAACAATTACTGGTGATATGATGACTTTTATTATTCAGTTCAAGTGGAGATATAGTGTTTTTGGCATAGACTGTAGATAAAAGTCTGTGACATCAACCAAAGCTTGATGTCATTTTTTTTCCTGAAACCAGCAACTTCACAAAGCTGCCTAGCCTAAAACACACACTGCTTTATCATCTATTTTACTCTAACTGGTAACATAATTTACAAAATTAATAGCATGCAGTATTCAGTATGATTGTCAAGACTGAAGTCTCTTCAGGAAGGTATTTATGAGGTTATAGATTAAGGGAGTGCATAGTTTGCATAGCTTTCCTATAGAAAACTATGCAATCCCACTTCAGTTTCCTTTGAGCCACGTCCCCATTTGACCTGGAAACGTAATCTTTTCAGTCTATAGTTTCTGGTAGCAACCTGGCATAAAATACACAAATAAATGGACTGGTACTATCATTGACACCTTTTGTCTCGTTGTGCTTTAGACTACAAGTGTCATTCAACCAACCACCGAGTGCACCTGCGCACTTTTATCTAACATTTACTGATGGATTGGTAACAACTTGAGTTTCCGTATCTCGCCCCAAAATATTTTAGCACATGGACAGGAGGAGCCAGCGATACTTCTGATTAGAAGGCAACCCGCTGCATTGCCTGAGCTACAGCCAACCAGTGGGGAAGATGTCAGATTCCTTAAATTTCACCAGCTTTTGCACTTTGGTTTATTTTTACAGGTCTGCTTATGTATGAAAGTTGCACAAAGGATAAAGCCAGAAGTATAACAAATAAAATAATCAGATATTCACCAAACGTCTGTAGCTCACTCATAATCACTGCTTGAGGCTACATCCAGTGCTGTATAACACACCTGAATCCCCAAGCAAACTGTCTGTGGTCGCACTGCAATTTCAGTTATAGGAAATAAAACCGCCTGCCATGAGTCTGAAATGCCAAATCGATGGAGGACTTGTTAATGGCGTATCTCGGTCTAGGTTTTAGCTTTCGATGTGGTCTGCCAGCTCAAAATGTGTGCAGACCATTAAAAAAAGATTTTACTCTTTTAGATGATTCATAATAGGCCTCAGCCTTTAAAACATGCATATATGCCTCCTTAGGAAGCCTCTAACAGCTCAGGTTTGCAATTTCTGTGGAAAATTATGTGTCACAGTCTGGCCAAAATACTTTAAGAGTCTGATAAGGAGAACATTATGAGCTGTTAAATTTTAGGACATTCTGGCAGTCGTAATTCTCACTATTGGCAGAATATATCAGCTATTGGCAGCTTCAATTCAAAAATACAAATTTCCACCTTGGCTTTTGCAGATATCCATTATCTGTGAGCAAGACTGGAGAAAATGTCCATTTGGAATTTATTAACCAGTTTGCTTTTATGCAAGTCTGTGTGCATTATGTAATCATGGCAAATGGTTACTGTGCTAAATAATCAGTGGGGTTTAATCGTGGGAACACTGTGCATCTAAAAGTAAAATGCAGTTAACTCATTTGCCTAACATATGTTTGAGAGTAGAAAGAGGCATAAATCTTTGGGAGCATTGTGTCAGGAAGGCCCACCCAGGGTAAAAAACAAAGTGGATCTCTCAGCTGTAGCAAAACTTTGCTAAAAGAAGCTCCATGTTGTTATCCTTATCATTTATTATTGTTGTTATAGTGAGCCATGCATTGAAGTGTGCACCTATATACCTACCTGAGTGTGGGATTGTGTCTTTAAACATAAACTGGGCTAATAAATGTCTATAACTTGAACCAAAAACACTGTTATTTGTTATATAAGTTAAGAACTTTCAAACATTTTTTCACACAGCTAGATGAGAGCCTGTTTTTAGAAGATATTATAGAAATATTAGAATATCACTAATCTATGAATTTAAGTACAGTATTTTTGTTTTTTTTATTATTATCAAATTAAGTGGAAAACCTTGGTTAAGAAGCTTTGCACTACTGTAAAGACACTCCCAGCAGCATGAATGTTTTCTCTGCATGCAAGTGAGCATTAACGTACCACAAAGACATGTGCATAATTAAATTGTAAGGCCTTTATTATGTGCAGAGTAACACAGGAAAGCTAAGCTGTGTGGGGGAGGACAAGAACTGAGCTGTGTTAAGGAAAGCCTAAAGAATATTCTGCAGTGCACCATGGAAACAAGTATCAGCTGAAGACTGAGCTATCGGCTCAGCAGGAAAAACAATGTTAACAGCTACAAACAATTTCTTAGCTTCATGCATTCCTTCATTTGTTCAATGCACCGGAGTCATTTAGCAGCAGTTTCTTCTGTTCTGTCATGTAGTTTTATCTTTGTTTGTCAGTGGTTCAAGAGGATCAAGACAATACAGCACTATGTAAAACCCCTCGTTTTCTTTATATTTTGCTTCAAAGGAGTCAGATTTTCTTATATTTTTTAAAGTGATCTTCAGCAACAGTTCTCCAGGTCCTTAAAGTTTCTCTTTAGACTCATTTACAGTCATTCACTCTCAGTCCAGTCCTACCTGATACTTTTTTTTCATTTGTTAAGCTACTTAACTCTATGAATCACTCAAACATTAAAAGACACCTAATTCAAGGGAACAACCAGTGTTGTGTCTACAGATAACAGGCAACTTAACTTAGCAAAGAATCAATTTTAAGCTGTACCTTCAGGCACTTTGATACTAGCAGTATGTCGTAAAAATGGATAATTTCTTTAGCTGAATATGAAAAATGACAGCGCTAGCAGAGTTTGATAGGCATAAAATAGCATTTTTGCTACTGGAAAAAAATCCAGCAAAGATCTGACACAGGACCTGAGAGATGCATCTGGCTCTTCGGTTATCCAACCTACTGTTTGCTGAAGCCTCATTAAAAATGGTCTCAGTGGAAAAGTGACTGTCAACAAGCCAGTTTTTAGAGAAGGGAAACAGGAAGAAAAGGCTGAGGACTGAAAATCAGTGTGATGAATTAAAAATTACATAGTTTTGGTTCAAACTGTTTTCAGTATGTAAGGAGGAAGTTTGGAGAGAGGTGTCCAAAGACCACCTTGTGCCATACAGCATGCTATTTAAACTTCCCCTAACTAAGATCCTTATTAAAGTGACCTAACTGTGTTGATACACATTCATTTTGATTCTTGTTTCAGCCAGAATGCTGATCCATGGATAACTGGCTGCTCACTGCAGCCTCCATGCCTGGACACACCTGCAAATGCTCCTCGGCTTCTGAACAAATCCCCTGACAAATATAAGTGCTTGTTAAAATTCAAGCCTGAGATTTTACTGGGGCACTTGTCCCAAAAAAGGGGTCTAGCAACACTGATGTATGAGGTGACACATGATATTCTGTTATAGCATGCAGAAGAAAGATTAATGAGTGTCACCAAACCTACTTTAAAAGTGTGCTGGTCTAAGTTTTGCATTCACGCCCTTGTTGGTTGCAGAACGACATTACATTACTAATTAAATTGTTCTTTAATTTCTTGGATAATGATCTAATAGCTTGGTGTCACAGTGTCTGGGTTTGGAAACCTTGCTAATCAGTAATCACTTCCTTGTGTATAAACATTCCTGTCTTCCTTTTGGTCTTTATCTGACAATCTGCTTTCCCTCCTGCATGCTCCGTGTAAGGTTCCTTGTTCCTGTGCTGATAGTCTGGTGTGGACAATGTCAGAAAGCTTTCAAATAAAATACCAAAGTTTGTCTCACTCTCAGTCCAAATGTCAGAGATTTATCTTTAGAGCTACACAAGTAAGAGAGAAGTACCTAGTCTTCACACCAAAGAAGCTCAAACCAGCAGACTTTTGCTTATTTAGCTCTTTAGCTGAGCAGCTCCCTCTGCAGCTGGATCCTTAGCTTCCTGTCTGACAGACGCCAAGTGGTCAGACTGGGCAGCACCACCTCATCCCCCATCACACTGAACACTGGTGCTCCACAGGGGTGTGTACTGAGCCCTCTCCTGTACTCACTCTACACCTACGACTGCACAGCCACTAGCAACTCCAACATCATTGTGAAGTTTGCGGACGACACTACAGTGGTGGGTCTTATCACCAACGGTGATGAGACGGCTTACAGGGAGGAGGTCAGCACCCTGACCCACTGGTGTCAAGACAACCATCTCACCCTCAACGTCGCAAAGACAAAGGAGTTGATAGTGGACTTCCGGAGGTGCAGAGAAGTACACACCGCCATCACCATCAACGGCGCTGCTGTGGAGAGAGTGAGCAGCTTCCGGTTCCTTGGTGTACATCTGGCTGAGGATCTTACGTGGTCAGGACACATAAACAAAACAGTGAAGAAGGCGCAGCAGCGCCTCTTCTTTCTCAGGAGACTGAAAATATTTGGCATGAGCCCCCGCATCCTCAGGACCTTCTATCGCTGTGCCATTGAGAGCATCCTCACTGGATGCATCACCACCTGGTATGGCAACAGCACCGCTTACAACCGCAAAGCTCTCCAGAGAGTAGTGCGGTGCTCTGAACGGATAATTGGAGGTGAGCTTCCCTCCCTCCAAGACATCTACAGGAAGCGGTGCCTGAGGAAAGCGGGGAGGATCATCAAGGACTCCAGTCACCCCAGCCATAAACTGTTCAGACTACTTCCATCGGGAAGGAGGTTCTGCAGCATCCGGTCCCGTACCAGCAGACTGAGAGACAGCTTTTTCCACCAGGCCATCAGACTGCTGAACACGTCATAGACACCTCACCCTCACTACTGGAACTTCAACATTATGCACTCCATACTGTACATTAATGCCACTGTTTTGCTCATGTCCAACTACCAACCTCTGTATATTTTATATATTTTATTTTATTGTTTACTCTATTTAATTTGTAAAATATGTATACACACACACACACACACACACACACACACACACACACACACACACACACACGTAGAGAAACATATTTAGTATACACATCCAGTAATGCATATACTCTTATATATTGTACATATATTTATTACTTTCAGATTTAGCCATTTTTATATTTTGCTTGTTTTACGTTATTGTATTTTTGCACAACTCTGTTGCTTGTGAAGCTCGCACACAAGAATTTCACTCGCATGTACTGTACCAGTGTACCTGCACATGTGATGTGACAATAAAAGTGATTTGATTTGATTTATCTAAGCCACTTAACTAATAATTAAAGTAGTTTGTGATTAAATTATCATTATTAATAATGATATCTCCACAGCAGTAAATTAAAATGAATTCAGTTCATAAGTGTATTTGCCACAGATCTTGTTGTTTCAGGGTGCTTGGCAGATGTCTCTGTTCACGTGCAATACCTGTAAAAATCTGCCAAACAGCCTTGCAACGCTAACTGTAATGTTATCTTAAATTTAACTGAAATTGGGATTTCATTGAGGCACTTTCTGTTTCCAAGCAGGGGTGGACGGAGCAAATGGAGGGAAGGCAGAGTGAGTTAGACAAAGAGATAAGAAAAGACAGCATGAGGTGAGAAAATCCCATCTGAGAGAGAAAGTGTGACAGAAGAGGGAGTCACAGATCAGAATTAGAGGAGCCAAGCAGAAAGTGTGAATGTGAAAACAAATACAGTTAAAAAGATGTTTGGATCATAACACATCTGTAGATAGGAACAGCAAAAAATGTAGTGAGAGGAATTAGAAAAATAGCAGGTGGAAGACCCTGACTGTCTTAAAATAGAAAGAGAAAAGAGCATCAGCGATGATGGCGGAGTAAGTCCAATTAGAGTTATTAGCAGCAGACATGAGACCTGGTCCGACCTCCAGGTGCTTCACTATGTACAGGATGACCTACTTTTATCTAAAAATCTTGTCTCTTCACTCATCGAATCCTGTCCGATGTCTGTGTGACAAAATGTGACAGAGTGAGGAAAAAAAAAGTAAAAGTGACTGAGACAGAGATTAAAAAAAGTGAGAGGCAAAGTCAGACCTTGCTGAAGCGAGGAGAGCAGGATGAGAACTGTCTGATCTCCACTGGCTCATCGTCATTGGTGTCATCCTCGTCGTACGTATTGATGTGGTGATAACGATCGGAGCGAGCTGGCAGACGAGAGAGAGAGAGAGAGAGAGAGAGAGAGAGAGGCAGAGAAGATAAAATGTGATTTTCCGGCTGGGGTTGTGTCAGAACATCCTTATATAACCCATGAACCTAATATTAATGTAATTTCACATAAATCCAGACACATACTATCAAAGTAGCTTGTGTCCTCCTCTGACTCCAGGTGAGGGATGAACTCTGCCTTCTGTCTCAGCAAACTGTTCCAGTCCAGCTCACTGAAGAAGGAGTGCTGCTTTACCTCAAATGCACCCCCTGGTGGTGGGGGTGTAAACAACATTAATTGTTACCCTCATCCAAAAACAAAGATGAATGAGATGAATAGTCTTTCTAGAACAAATGTAAAATATATTGCAGAATGCCAAGTGGATATGATAAGATTTTTTATGATACTTTTTTATGCATTATATAAACGCTTATGCCAGAAAGTTATAGGTGGACAGCTTTCCTGTCTGTGTCAAGAGGTGAAGAATTATTATGCTCTCTTAAAGCCACAGCTTGTTTTAGGTGGGCTTTATCTGTCTTTCAGCTAAGCTAGCCAGTGGCTAGCTTTAGCTTCATATTCAGTGGGCGCAAAAAGAAACAGGACCCAAAATACTTTTGTTTTATACTGCACCTGTTCCTTTTAATGTTACTTTGCATTCTTATTCCTGTTGCAAATAGTTGCACTTGTCAAACCAGCTATCAAGTGAAAGAGCAAACCAGTACCTGTACCGAGCCTCACGAGAGGGTTGGTCTGTAACAGGGCAGAGATGAGGGATTGGGCATCTGCAGGCAGGGCCTCATCACCATCTGGCCAAACTATGTCATCTACCAGAGGTGCAAGAAACAGAGAGCAAAAGGTCAGAATAATAATAAAGAAAAAAAACATACTTAGTTTCTGGAACAGAATTCAAAATCTTTGGTTTCTAACCTTTACAGAAGGCTTTAAGTCTTAGTACACTTATCATTAACCACTTATAATCTTTATGCACTTTGAGAAGGCCTTTAAAACATAGTAGCAACATAAGTTTATCACAATTTCCTCACCTGTGATGACCTGTCCAAACAGCTCCTCAGGAGTGTCTCCAAAGAAAGGCACACAACCCACTAAGAACTCATAGAGGATGATCCCCATGGCCCACCAATCCACCGGCTTCCCGTAGCCTTGGCGGAGAATCACTTCTGGAGCGATGTATTCTGGAGTACCGCAAACCTGTGAGCAATGATTGAGACAATTTGGAGGAATGGAAGAAGAAAGAAAATGAGAAAAGGAGAGAAAGAGGAAGAAAGACAAGTTAATCATCCTTAATAAAAATAAGCTGCTACTGTGGACATCGGTGTAACTTTGTGCTGAACATTGGGGGAGGGGGGGGGGTTAAGATCTCTGTCTAAATAAATAAATAAATCTGGATAAATTCCCAGATGATTAAACATGCAACTATTTTGCTGGTAATAACTGAAATTAGTAAAGAAAATCAACAGCCTATCTATGCAAGATAATTCATAATTGTATTGGGGGGGTGATATTGGTTGGGTCTGATTATTGGGGGGGTCATAACCCCCCTAACCCCCCTGGAAATTACGCCCCTGACTGTGGATGTAATGGAAGTGTTCTGGATAAAAAAACAGTACATCAATACGGAGTGACACCTAGTGGGAAGAATTGTGGACAAATTAAATCAGACACATCAGGACAGCCCTTTAATAGTAAATGTTCTGACTGACTGAGAAATTCTCTCTCTGCCATAATCTCCACCACAAAGCTGCAGTCTGTTTCTGCAGATGTGAGCTGATTACTGGCAGAAACACAGATGCTTGCTTCCACTGAGAAGATGAAAAGGACACGCGGCCCAATCTGACTGCTCATGACTGGTTTAATTCAGAGTATAAACAATTACTGTAATTGCAAAACAGGATTGTGATGGAGATGGAGGGCATTAATGATTCACTTATTCAGACTAAACAGGAAGCATTGTAATGCAGCATCTTTGTTCGGATAATATTGATTTTGCCAGATGACTTGGCAGGTTTGCATGCGTGGTTGAAAAAAGGATTTTTTAAAATGGGATTCAGCTAATTAGCCTCTAAGTGGACATGCACCTCATTCATAAAGTTACTAATTAAAAAGTGAAATTAATTATTACCATGTTGCATTAAAATGCTGTACTTCATGTTTTAACATGTTTAATGCAACCGGTGTGAAGTCGTGGGTACCGTACCTGCTTGTCCAGAAACTCCCTGGCATCTTTCTCAATGTGTCCCTCATACAGGTTGGTGGTGAGGCTCATTAGGCCCATCTTCGACAAGCCAAAGTCAGTCAGCTTAATGTGGCCCATGGAGGTAATCAGGAGACTACAAGGAGAGAGAAAACAGGCATTCATTCTGGCAAATGACATGAAAACCCCCCCCAAACAAAACCAAAAACAGAAGTATTTATACACCTATAAGCCATAAAGCAATCCAAACCAATCCCTCAAAAATTGAGGAGCTGTGTAAAATCTGAATAAAACAAAATGCAGCGATTTGCAAATCTTGTAAACCCATGTTTTATCTGCAATAGAAAACAGAAAACACATCAAATACTTAAACTGAGGAAATTAAATACATTAAACATGTTGAAAAAAAAGAAGTTGGGACTGGGCCATGATCAGAATCAGAATACTTTATTAATCTCTGATTATGTGAAAATATGTAGTCAGAGAAGCTCCGACACAGTAAGTACCCAACCAGTTAAACTAAATTAAATGATACAATATATCAAAAAGTTACAAAACATGACAAAATAGTTCTAATAGATATAAATAGCTCTGATTATAAATACCCCAGTATATTACACAAATCACATAAGGCATTACAAATACCATGGCCACGGCCGTGTCGGGAAACTGAGGAGATCCGTTGTTGAACTTCTGGGAGAGGAATGTGTCCCGTTCCCATATAGGATTCAGTCTGGGGTCTTCTTTGTTGTATTTTTGGTTTTATTATTATTTTTAGGTTTCCAGTTAGTGAAAGGTCTGGACAGAGGACACTGGACACAGACCAGTTCAGCAGCTGGCCTTGTTTAATAGGCTGTTGCACTCGATGCAGTTTGCAGTTTAGGATTGTCTTGTTGAAATATGCAAGGCTGTTCCAGAAAAAGACCTTTGGATGGGAGCATGTCCCGCTCTAACATCTGTGTATACCTTTCAGCACTGATGGTGCCTTTCCAGATGTGCAAGCTGCCAATTTGATTAATGAATGCACCCGATCAGCGATCCAGGCTTTTGACTTTTAAAGTTTTATCAAGGACTGTTTGTTAAAGAAAAATTTGGATGAGTTTTGTTTTTGCATTACCTTAGACTTCGGTCCATGTCTATTATTATTATTATTATTATTATTATCATCCATTCAGTCATCTCTCCATCCACTTTTATGACTTAGGCTCACAGGGGGCTCGAGCTGTCATAGGGTAAAAGGCTAGGTACACCCTGTGCAGGCCATCAGTCTAACATAAGGCTAGCACAGAGGGACAGACAAATATTCAAGCTCACATTCACTCCTATGGCAAATTCAGAAATTGCTTATTAACCCAACCCATTGCATGTCTTTTGACTGTTGGGGAGGAAGCTTGAGTACACAGAAAGAAGCAGAGTGAGAAAATGAACAAAGGCCCAGGTCATCTGATTGAATCCAACCCAGGACCTTCTTGTAGTGAAGCAATAGTGCTAACTGCAGCATTTTCCTCAAGAGAACTGCCGCTCATGTGATAATTTGCCTCTTCTGAACATTCTTTGTAAACCCTAGAAATGGTTTTGTGTGGAAATCTCAGTAATTACTGAAATACTCAGCTTGTCAGCCTGTCAGGAAATAACAAACATGCTACATTCAGAGTCACTTAAAGCACTTTTCTTTCCTGGTCTGGTGCTCTGTTTGAACTTCGGTAGTTTGTCTTGACTATGTCTACAACCCAAAATGCACTGGGTTGCTGCCATATGATTGGTTAATAATATATTTGAACAGGTGTAATTAAACAAGTGATTATATTGATTGATAATATAAATTTTAAACACTCACTTGTCGGGCTTGAGGTCTCTGTGGACGATCCCATAGTTGTGCAGATACTCCAGGGCTAATACAGTTTCAGCAAAGTACATCCTCGCAAGCTCAACAGGCAGAGCCCCGATGTTCTTCAGCAAAGTGGCACAATCCCCACCTGCAATCACATAAACAACACACGTTATTGTTAATGTGATTTTGTAGTTATAACATAAATCTATGCTCGACGTGTTAAAATTTTCAAACAAATGGTGCTGAACCCCAGAAAGACATATTTTGATGCTCTGATTAGGGAGAACAAATTCATTAAATGTGACTCATTGTTTTTATCACTAAAACATTAGAAGTCTTTTCTGAATTAGTAAAACGATTTGCTTTTTATGTTTCTATTTTTTGGGTTTTTAATTAATTTTTGTGCCATCCATATTTGGCACTGCCATCGTACATGAGTCATAAATTCGTACCTACCGTTGACAGCTCAGTGTGTCTGTGAATCAACAGCGATCTTGACAAAATAATAGAATTCAGCACAAATAGAAGGAAAACTGAGTTGAGATTTAGCAGTGAGCCAGTGAAACTCACCTGCCCTTTTTTGTAACTGAGACATTATACTTCACTGCACGTTTCCTGAATGCTTGACCTTCGGTTTAGAAGCCAGAGGCTCAGGTGGCAGTTTTATTCACAATTTTAAAAAGTAAGTCCAGGAATTGAATAAAAATTAAAATAAAAAAATGTAGATAAAACAGAAAAGGCCATGGCTACAGCATCCAAATAAAAGGTGGCGTGAAAAGCGTATCCTGATGTGCTGGAGGTTATTTCACAGATGTAAAAGAGTCAGGGAGGAAATGTGTTACTTTACACACAAGGCACAAACTTGACCAACATACAACAAAAAAGAAATCAAGGCACGTGTTTAGAGTAGCTTCATACGATCTTATCAATTTGAACTCAGATCTAGTGAAAAACCACTGCCGACCCCCTTACCTTCAACGTACTCCATGACCATGCAGAGGTGTCGTCGCGTTTCGAAGGAGCAGAACATGGAGACGACGAAGGGGTTCTCCGCAAATGTGAGTATGTCCCTCTCCACAAACGCCTGCTGGATCTGGTTCCTCAGGATCAGATTCTGCTTGTTGATCTTCTTCATGGCGAAACGCTGACGTGTCTCCCTGTGGCGCACCAGGTAGACGGCGCTGCAACGCAGGGGAGACAGAAGAGTACAGAACAGAAGAAATGAGGTATTGAGGAAAACAGCAGGTGGTACAAACTGCAGAGGATATTTCATCTCCTTTCAGACACGAGCTCAATAAAGTGTGGCTGTGTGGACACATCAAGGAGGATATTAAGACTTGAAAACCTCCAGCACAAAATGTCAACCCCCGAGCTCGTAATCTTCATTTTCTGTTTGATCCTGAACCGAGTCTTTGAACTACACCTGAAAAATAACCCATTTTCTCTCATGGGCAGATAATGGTAGAATAATGCTGGCCTGCCAGGTACAACGCTTTCTTCGCTGATCCACCTAACTCAGCTTTTGACAGCCTTTAACATGCAGCAGCATGTGACCCGGTCAAGGTGGAGAGGAGACCATATGTTACTCGTGTGTTTACATCCCCACTGGCCGTCTCTTTGCTGTGAAGTGCATTTTAAATGTATTATTATTTTATTTTCTTTCAAATCATTGAATCCCTGAGAACCCCCGACAATCCCTGACAACATGTCAAATGTGCATTTTAAAATACATCCCATCTGAATCTCTCTGTGCGTTTTAATTATTCTCTGTGACAGAATGAAGGATTAAGCGCTGCTTTTAGTGTCTGTATTTATTATTTCATTTTTTTTTCCTGTGCCGTGCCGATTATATTTCATCCCTCATGGCATTACAAGACAATATTATATATGAACACTAAAAATACATAAAACCTTGCTAATAATTTTTATCTAAACAAAAATTTACAACCACCAAATTCTATTTTTGGTAATACTAATAGAAGTACCTTTGTTGTTTTGTGATCTAACTCAAGTTTTCAGGGGTTTTTCCCAAGCTTCATCATCTTTTAGTTGGTATTTTTGGCTCCTGCTCACATTTCCAGTATAATCATTAGTATTTATATTAGTATTCACAGTGCCACTGTCTTCTTTACATCCCAGGATCCTGAGGACTTCAGTGACTGCTACCATGTCCCAGTAACATTTTCTATTAAATGTTGATTCATTTGGATGCATGATTGGGATCATTATGCTAATAGAAAATCTAGTGATTACCAACCTTCAATTTCTGAACCCAGGGCATTATGATTTTGTTTTTTTTTCGGAACAGAAACCATTATCAGCTTTGCAGCAGTAACAACATATCAGCAGATTACATTATAGGGAAATCGTTTACAGGCGGGCACAAGTACCAAAATTGGTACATAAACTGTTTTATGATCACTTGTTTGATAAAGCCAATTAGCAATTTGAAAACACAAGATCTTGGCCACTTTCAATATGGCTGTTGACAAAGGCAAGAACATGTAATTTCTACAGATAAAGCAAACTAGTCTTGCCTTTCTGAATGATCTTATTGTTAAATCGTGCATATTCAACCATTTAGAAGTCAACTTGTAGAAATCTGAAACAATTTTGTTTTTTTAAAACTTGCTATCAGGGATTTGGGAGGAAACTGAACCCCACATACATTTTTGTTCATGTGTCCATGAACAAAATGGTGTCTGTGGATGCAGCTTGCAGTGTTACAAGTGCTTTGAGTACTAGGTGAAAGCAAAAGGTTAGGTTAGCTGGTGATTCTGAAGTGGCTGTTGGCGTGACAGTAAGTGGTTATCTGTCTCTCTGTGGTAGCCTGCTAAAAAAAATAGGCTAAAAAAAAAGATGACGGATGTGCCAGCATGAGAGAGCTGAGCCAAGGATAAAGGAGACTTCATGCATCAAATACATGAAGTTCATTAAATTGCACAGGAAAAAAATGTCACCAGATGAATGTTAAATGTCCTAACCGAGTTGTATGTGTCATAGCGCTATCACAGGGATGAAAAGGCAGTGCCTCGACCTGCACAGCACTCTGCAGTTGTCATCGGACTACTGAAGTAACATGTAGTAAATGTGAATTGCTTGGCTTTACTTGAGACAAATGAGCTCTTGAGAAGCTTTGAAGTTATAAATTTCAGTTATTTATAGTCAAAGGTACAGTGGCCCTGAAAGCTCAAAATACACTCCAACTTGAAAAAGACTGCATAGAAAAAACGCTGTATAAGCACACAAAACACAACAGAAATGAGGCTTTTATCTGAAGGACCAACTGCAGCAGTTACAAAAACTAAAATATGTAAAGGAAAGCACCGAGACACGCTTAAAAGTCTTCATCAGTTTTGTGAGAAGAAGAAGAAAAAGATGCAAGATAACGTGTGTTTTTTAATCGCATGATTAAAAAAGCGTACACTGTAGATACGCTTGCTATTAGCCGTGTAGTGTTAGCTTGTTACATCCGCAGCTGGTCCGTCACATTATTATCTCCCCAAAAATACTTCAGTTGTATTTTTCTATTTCTGTTGTGTTTTAATCATGTTCTATTTTATTTTGTGTGCTTTTGCGGGTTTTTTCTTTGTTGTATTTTCTTAAGTTCTGCATTTGACCTTTCGGGTCCACCATACTTGAGCATTTAAGTCAAGAGCGTAACTGGTGAAATTTAGCCAGAGGTTGAAATTCTGTAATAGACTATGCGCGCCTCAGCATATGCTACTTCCGGTGGGAAAACTCCTGTAGAGCGCTTAGTTTCCGGCGTGATATTCGCGCCTTGTTTACGGTCGGGTTTTCCAAAACAAGTCAACCAAATGGATGAATCAAGCGGCGATTTATATTTCTCAAGACGTCTTGGGCATTTACCGAATAAATCTGTAGATGATGTTCATCGACTTGTCGATATTTTCCCCTTGCGCCTCAGAGCAAAGGAGAGAAAGGATTCAAATTTGATATTTCTCAGTATTTGTATAATTTTGAAGGTAAGTCACAACATACCCTTCGTAAATACTGATATATCGAGACCCTTACCAGCAATCATTCATTCATTTTTTATATCCTGTGACTTTTTTTCACGATTTGTTGACGTGCTCTGTAGGTGTGTTGACTGTGCACGCTGGTGTGTTGACTGTGTTGACTGTGCACGCTGATGCCGACATAACAGGGAAACATCTGGCTTTGACTAATGTTCACCTGTAGTTTGAATGCTGAACATTTGCCTGTTTAAATCATTAGAACTGTCACTATACAGAGATGTGCTTCTGAATCTGGACGATGTGTCTTCTCATTTTGTAATGCAGTTCTGCTTGTGTTGAGTGATGCAAACAACCAATCGATCTACACTCTTCAAACGTCAAAACTGATCATTTGATTTTTTTATGACACAGCAATGGTGAGTGTTCCCACCTTCTGCTCTCTGTAACTTAACGCGATCTTTCTGTTTTCATATTTTGGCCATGATTTTGGAGTCCATCTTCGCAGTAGCGATTGACCGCAAAATAAAGCTACCGGAAATGTACATCCGGTCTTAAAACAGGAAGTTACCAGATTGGAAAATTTTTGAAAACTGAACTGGCTAATGAATTTTTCAAATTAATGGCTCCAGAGGGACAAACATATAAACTCAGCACCAGCATCCACTTTTGAAAGATTGTTTTAATTATTTGTTGCACTGCTCCTGATGGATTTGACCAGTTCCAATTTAGACTGAACAAATATTTTTTATACACATTCAAGTCCAATTCTAGATCTTTGCTGTTCAGTCTGACAATCTTTCTGCCGTTTGTGTTAGAGCTTGTTAGAAATCTCTTCATAAATAGCTTTCTTGGATGTTTTCATGATCCAAATTCTTCATGCTGTTGCCCTGTGTGTTACATAAAGACAGACTATATATCTGTATTGTAGCTCAAATATAAATGTTTTTAGATTCATGATCTTTACCAAGTTTAACCACTGGATTAGTTTTAAAGCTCGAGGAAAAAACTGGATATGATTAGGTTTCTATATGTGATCAGTGACGTATTAATCAATTACTCACCCATAGGCTCCATTGCTGATCAGTTTTATGGTCTGAAAGTCTTCCTCAGTTGGTGGCTTGATGGCTCTTCCTTTTCCCTGATGAAATCCCCAGAGTTTTACAATTATAATTCAAAGTTAAAAACAAAACAAGTAATTTGTTTCCTGTGTCTGTTCATGTGTGTTTCCTCATCACCTCTGCTGAGTCATCGGTCTCTGGAGTGTGCGGACCCTCACTGTCGTAGCTGTCAAAGCCCACGATTTCTGTTGGGACACATGTTAGTTAACAGACAAACCTGAAGTGACAATAAAAAGCGACACTAGGCCTCCCACACCGCTGTGAGCAGTTAGAAAAACTGCAGCTGCCTGGGCCTCTTTAACAAAAAACAAGTTTCTCAACCGCTACAGACCAAATCCCACAAAGTAAAATATGAGAATTAAAACAGCTTCTTTCTATTAATTTTTCTTCTCTCTTTCAAATTTCCCTCCTCTTCACTTTGTTCTTACTTCCCTCATGAACAGTGGCAGAGGAGTGGCAGCTAATTTCCAGTGTTCTTGCATTTTTTGTATGTGACAGCTGCTTGAATACACTGATTACACAACTGTTTTGTTGAAATAATTGAATGATAATTACCTTTTGAAAGCCCCTTTGTAGTTCTAAACTTTATGTAAGATAAAAGTCACTGAGCTGGAAATTGTATATTCTGTCAGTGTCTGTTTGACACTGTTTCTGTGTGAGAAACCAAGAAAAGAAATGTGAGTGCGAAAGTGTAAGCAGCTATGTGGGTGTGCATGTGTGCCTATGCATGACAATGTAGGTGCTAAAGAAAGTGCAAGATCAAGATATCAGCAGGCACATTGTTAGAAGAGATTAACTCACAAAGACCTAACCAGATACATCTCTCATGAATTCTGAAATAAAAGCACCGTGGCTTATTGTGAAGAGTCATTCTGAGCCATTTAACCCATCAGCTAATGCGAGCTCTTGATGGATTAGACTGGGAGTGGCTGAACAGATGGGAATAGTGAACTGTGAGTTTGGGGGCTGATTTCGAGCCATGATGATGAATGAAAAAGAGAACTGCAGCCGCACCACCAGACAGCAAATGATCCAAGCATCTCAGACTCTTCATCTCAAAATATCCTCATCATGGACGTAAAGAAAAGCTGATCAATATCTCAAAGTGGCACTTTTTAAAGCCTCATACTGCCACCACCCAAAATAGAGATGAAACATTTTTTCTGTGGATTTCTCTCACATGCTTGCAGTTAGGATGAGAGGAAAAGATACAAGTGAGAAGCCACGTTAGCTAAATGAAATGCACTTTTGCAACGACTACTGCTGCCAAATCTTACTAACATACTAAAGCAAAAACAACAAGCTGTTAAAGTGTGTCACTATTTCCTACTGTATCAGTTTAATACTAAGATTATGTGAAGTCACTGAACCTCACTGCTTTAGATCAGGAGGAGAGTTATAGCACAAAACTCCCACCAAAATCTTACATTATTTATGCTAACTTGCTAAATTAACAGGCATAGCATGCTAATCTGTACAGTCAGTTGTATTGGTGGCTCCGTTTTCCCCCTTGAACAGTACCGGGCTAGCTCTTTCCAGCAGCATTTGACTTTTATAGTGAAGTAAGTTAATCAAATCCGGACTCAGACACAAGAGTGGTATTGATCTACTTATCCAGCTCTGGGAGTGAAAGTAAATAACTGAAACCAGCAAACATCTGTTGGAAAGCATTCTTGCAAATTAAAAACTTTACACTTCCATTTGTTTTCATATTTTCTATAATATATACACCTCTGGAATAAAACCTGAAACCTATTATTCCCATTTCTTACCCTCCAGTGGATCCCTGGTCAGTCCCAACTGACTGATAATATATCGAGGGATGTCTGCCTTCATCAGTTGTCCTTCCTTGGCATGGTCCTCTGCTGCTTCGAGCAAGTGATAAAACTCTTCTGGGTTGAACTCCTATAATTCCAACAACAAACAATGAGGGGTCAAGAAAAGCTACAAAACACTTGTACTGCACTTGCATCTTAAATTAACATGATCTCACATACAAAGACCACTGCTGAAGTGGTGACGTGTGCAACACAAGACAATTGAAATCATCACAGCCTCTCTGAACATGCGGAAAAATTTGAATTATGTTTGCAATCATCAAAATCTCTGTGAAATATTTCCAGCAATTTGTTGAATCTGTGACGTGAAAAATTAAAGCAGTCCTGAAGGCAAAAGGGCACCCAATGTGGCACTAGCAAGGTGTACCTTAAAAACTGGCCAGTGATAATATATTTCATGAAAGGTCACATAATTTTGAGAATCACCAGACTAAACACTCAAAAATCTACATTTAATTTAGATTCAACTGATAAACCCAACAAATATTTACACTGTGAAAGCTATAAGTTAAATTATTACCTCGTATTATTTCTACTTCTATAGTTTCTATTTCAATTAAAATCACGAACCAATATCTTTCTTTATATACTTTAAAATATCCAAACTGTAGTGTGTTGATAAAATACAATAATAAAGTGTGTGTCAGATTAAGTTTTTCCAGTTCAACAGCCGGCTACTGAACCACAACGTTCTAGTGTGGAGTCACAAAAGGATGTGATAACAGCTAACACTAGTCGAGCATTAAGAAAACGATGTTATGTTGTGCCATGTGACATAAACAGTAAGTAATTCTAAGAGTACATCCAACTTATAATCATAAAACTAGATTTTAGTTCAACCTGCAGCAAATTCATGACCGAACACTGTTACAGGGCTGTCAAACAAACACAATCAGTGTTAATACACTTCCAAACTTTAAATTGCTTTCTCTGAAAATGTTCATTTTTTCCTATGATACAGCCTTTTGTGGTGTCTTATGGGATTCGGTTTCATTCCTGTTGGT
The DNA here is from genome assembly GCF_036321145.2 of Pelmatolapia mariae. Classification (NCBI taxonomy): domain Eukaryota; kingdom Metazoa; phylum Chordata; class Actinopteri; order Cichliformes; family Cichlidae; genus Pelmatolapia; species Pelmatolapia mariae. Next base: position 27,062,679 of record NC_086232.1, on the reverse strand, counting down.
GGAGTAACGTTTTGATTAGAAAGCCTGGGGGCAGCCAGGATCATTTCTTTCCATGCTCTCTCTCATATCTGCTCCCTTCGACTAGAGGAAAAAAAAAGGAGTACGGAGATGGGGAATTAACCTGGTTCTCTGATAGTTTGCGCTGCTGGAGGATAATATTCTTGCAGCTAACAGCCTTCTGACTGTGTGACATTTTCACCAAATCAGACCTTGTGACTGACTTGAATGCTAAATGAACTCTAAGGACATGGACAACATTTCATCTGTGTGTGCCTTCTCCTCTCTAACCCACGGGCCATGAAGATCTAAAGTCCCCTCCACATCCTGCCTGACCCTATCGACCTTTTCTGACGGTCGCCTTGGCAACAGAAAGATGAGCCGGGAGGGTTTGGGAGGAGGGACCACACCATCAATCAGGGAGCTGATATTCAGGTGGTTCCTGTGGATGCAGAGAGGCTTGTTATTACTAAATAAGTTTTGTTGAATTAATGAATCAGCATGTCAAGGACACAGCTCCGTCTTGGACCTGATTTGATGTTCTGTTGTGAAAACGGACAAGTTGAGGAGGTGGGAAGAATTAGAGTGAAAAATATCCTAAAGCAATAATTAGGGATGGGTATCGAAAACCAGTTCTTGTTGAGAACCGGTTCCCACTGTTTCAATTCCTTGGAATTGTTTGCCATTTTTACAAACGATTCCCTTATCGATTCCAGTCGCCCTGAATGACCATGTTGCGGAGCGTCATTTACCTGGCAGGAAACATGGCGGCTCAAACGCTAAAAAGTTTGGTCATACTTTACGAGAACGGATGACAACAGGGCAACTTGCAATACTTGCAAAGTAGAGATTTCATTTAAGGGAGGAAACACTACGAATATGCAAAAGCATTTGCTCACAAAACACGCGATGACCTTAAATGAATGTCGTGTTTTTAATTCCGCTCCGGACTCGTGAATCTCAACCCAGCAGCAGCGGTAACGTTCGCACGTCCTCTCCCGTTAATACGGCAGGTAAATAATCAACTAACAGTGCATATTATGTTAGCGCGATCTGCCGTATTACAAAACCTTCCATTACTGTGCGCTGCATTTAGGTGACCATGATGAGAGAGACAGAGTCTGGCTGGCTCAGATGCTGGCAGTTGTCGCTGCAGTCTACCGGTAGCGTCTCCTTTCAGGCCAGGATAGACGAATGTCACCGAGCAGTGACTAAGTTTGTGGTAAAAGGCTTGCACCCATTTGCCACAGCAGATGCCCCCGATTTTCGGTAAGTGAATGTGTTTAATTGTAGGCAGGGACATTACTGGATATTCTTGTGTAATTGCTACAGAATAATTTATGTTATACTTTGTTATTGCTACAGAAGAATATTTATTTTATTATTTTACATTTACAATTTTTTTTTTTCCCGGGGACCCCGTGACACCCTATTGAAGAGCCGTAGGCTGGATCTCTTAAGATCTCACTGTTGGGTTTGTAAGGCCATGTTACTCCTAAATTTCTATTTTGTTCAAAGAGAAGATATAAAACAAAGTTCTAAGCTAATCAACCTTAGTGTTCTCCTTTTTTAAAAAGAATCGATAAAGAATCGAATCGTTAAACAGAATCGAAAATGGAATCGGAATCGTGAAAATCTTATCAATACCCATCCCTAGCAATAATCACGCAATTTGCAGCAACAGAGGATGACTGATGTGCTGAATGACACAGCTTGAACAAAACCATGACCTCCATGTATAATACAGTGTATTTCAACATTCATACACTCCCGCTAACATACTAAAGATTGCTGTAGGTAAAGCAATGTTTACGGGAAGCAAGAAAATGTATCATAGCAGCTACTTCCAAATGCAAGCAAAGGCATGTTAAGAGAAGACAGGTATAAAACAAATGGTCTGAGGGGATGGTCTGAGGTCAGTTGGTTTGAGGTCTATTGCTATTTGGCAATAACTTACCACAGACATCTTCTCTGGCTTAGTAGCCAAAATTTTGACCTCCTAATGCTGTGTAGAGACACCAGTATTGCTGTAGTTTTATCTGTATAATTTGGACCTTTATCCTGTTCTTTTTTTCAGTTTTATTCCACTGTATTGCTGCAAACACTACTTGTTTATACTTGTAAGTTGCAAAGCCAAAGTTTTTGCTATGTCCATGTCAAATAAATCAGCGAAACACATAAAGAAGACATCCTGTCTTGTCTTTCTCTGTTAAAATCATACTGGTAAAACAGACGCAACATAAAAGATTAAACAAACCTTGAACCTTTCCTGACTGGAGTGGCAGCATACCTTCCTGCAGTGACACACTTATGTTTCATCAGTTCAGAATGAACGAACAGTCGACACTCTGCCCTACTTTTAGATTCTGTAGTGCCAGTTCAGCATATTCGACCCTCCATTTCCATGTGGGAGGATGGGAGTGTCTTTGGGCAGCTCAATGGGGGTAGAAAATGCCTCCAGAAACAAAGAAAGTCTGGATTCTCGATGTGTTTGAAAGTTTAGCCACAATCAGATAAGCAGGGCGGAACTCACCAAGCACTCCAGCAGCCTGGCAGGACGAGATATGATGATGAAAAGCTTTTTGACAAGCTCGATGACGAAGGTGAGCTCCGAGCTCTCCGAGCGCTTGTAGGCCTGATGAAGAAAGACAGAAATTTGGAGAGACAGGGTCAGTTAGTGAGGTTTGGAGGCACATCACATCAGATTCCTGCTACGCAACTCACGTCGTGCAGCATCTTCTCCAGATTCTCCTGCAGTTCACAGAAGTAAACGCTGGTAATGACGCCCTCGCGTGATTTGGTCAGGCAGTCTCTGGCTAGCTCGGTTATCTGGTGGTGGATGAAGCTGAGAACCCCGTCGGCCAGTGGCAGAACACTCTCTGGGGAGTAGTTCTGGATGAAGTCTGCCAACCTCTCTTCCATCTGAGCTGTGGCCTGATTAGAGACACAACAGTGGTTAATAGTCAGTGAGTGTAAGATAATACGATCACCTGTCTTTATCTCAATATACGGTGCTCAGCCAGCTCCACATATTCTATATAAATGTGCTACTTTAAACACGACACTCATTGTTTTCTGAACAAGCCTTTGTGGAAGGGCCTTGATGTTTTTTTGCACTTCACTGTTCATTCCCCTGCAGAAAAAAATAGATTCTTTTAGGATATTTCTTTCTCGGGCTGCAGGAACTCAGCTCAGCTAAGGCACCTCAACGAAAGTGATGTGTGAAGTGATGTAACACAACGTGACGCGCCCTGTGTTCGGTCCTTGTTCATTTGGTTGCTATTGCAGCTCTTTTGACTGTGTTATTCTTTTTAGTATTTCCATCATATTCATAAAGCTCCCAAAAGATTTTTTAAACTCAAACCTCCGGAGGAGACCTACAACCACATTAGACTTTGCAAACTTGTGTGTATAAAGGCTTATCTTGATTTGTTGTCACTTTTTTAACCTTCATATTGAGTGCATTTTTGTGCCTTTAATCTGTATGTATTTCAGCTTGCTATTATTATGCCACAGTAAAGTGCTACTTTAGAGAATTAATGTGCCTTTTCTGCCTATTTTATTTTCAGAAATTACCAGTACTCATATATGGTGAAGCAAACAATTATCTGGAAGGATGCTACTATTATTTTCTAATAAGTAAAGACACTTAAGCTCATTTAGTGGTCATTATAATTAATTCAGCTGACAGGTTAACTCGCCCAAATATAAACAGATAGTTTCTTGGGAAGAGCAGGGAGAGATCTAGAGGTTTCATTAACTGGAACCTCTCCTCAGTGCTTGAGTTTTATACAGTTGTTGCAAGTCTTTTTCAAGTATGCAAATGATAACTACTCCTACAGTAACATTAAAAAAATACAGCAATATTAAACCTGCATTCACCAACTTGGGATTTGTGAGTGGGAAGACTCGTGCTGCTTCACAATGCATCACTGGGAATGAGCAGGATTATGATTTGTTTGTGTGTGTGTGTGTGTGTGTGTGTGTGTGTGTGTGTGTGTGTGTGTGTGTGTGTGTGTGTGTGTGTGTGTGTGCAAGCGTGCAGGCAGGTGTTTGAGGACACCTGCAATGTGAAAGATTTCCTTGCACACTCTTCACTGTTCATCAAAACGGTTGGCTCCCTGAGACACTGAGTCATGTTTACACGTCTCAGAGTCATTAAAACACATCTAATTGACTTTTTAATTATGATCTGCTAAAGGACTTTAGACATGGATGACCTTTTAACAACTTACCATGAACCATGTAATAAATAAAGAGTGGTGAGCATTGTTTAAAGTACCAAGCACACAGATACCTGCTTGTTGTAAGAGAAGTGTGCATTAGGGAATCTGTGACCACCCAGCTGAATACAAATTAAGGTGCGGCAGCAGAAAACCCTGAAAGTGGAATCCAGTACTAACTGAAAATGAGTAGAAAAGGGCACAGAGTGCGCACTACACTTTGAAATAATTAAATGTTAAATTCTAGTTTTGAAATGGTTTAAAATAGGGTGTGTGTCATTCATTGATCACAAGGCTGCCCATGTTTTGAAGCATTGTTAAACACAGCCATGAACCTCAAACTGGTCCTGGTCAGTAGTCACTGGTCTGCTGGTCGGTGTAGCAGCAAGTAGTTTAACTGCTGTATATGCCATCCATGTTTTGGTCTCTGCAGTCAATCAGGAGTGCAAAAGAGGGATGGCAAGCTTCACCATGTCACCAAAGCGTGCTCAGGGAGAAAACTTGCAGTGTCCATTCATCTCCCTGCCTATAATTTTTATATATTCATATGCAAAATCTGTTTAAAGCAATATCAGGTCAACAAGTAGCTTAACTCAGTTATTTGTTCCCTCTGGAACTAAAACTTAACATTTTACCTTTGGATTATTTTAACATCATCACAGTAAATAAGTACAGCTTTTATCACTGTCTGAAATTCCAGGGAGCTGTTTTGCTGCTTTTTTTGTTTTACTTCTTGTTTTGTTTATATGTTCAGCCCCTCCAGCATTTACATATCATCAGCTGCTTACTTAAAACAACAGATTCTTGCAAATAGTGACTCACTTTGGATAAAACAAATATAACAAATATTTTAAATGTAGCTGAGAGATGTCTGTTGCCAGTATGCATAGTGTGTATGTGTGTGCGTGCATGTTTGTGTGTATTTTGAGGTGTGCGTGGAGGTACAGTTTACACTTGCGTATTTGTTGTGCGAGCCTGACCTTGGGGAAGCGCTCCTTGTAGACATGGTTCATCATCACTATTTCATTGTCATAGCAGGATGGTGAGCGCCCCGGGCTGAAAACAGACAAACAGAGAGCAGGAGTGTAATATACAGCACCGACTGAGCAGAACAGAGTGAGAGGAGGCAGCCCAAAGAGAAGCAATTCTGTATTTTTCACCTGAACGGAGAAAATATTCACCGCACTCCCTCATGTCTGTCCTGTTGGTATATAATGCTAATAAACTGATCAGAAATTCAGTACACCATGTTTCTATTATGGACGCAGTCCCTTCCTACATCTCCTCCATCCCGACCGTGGCAAAGATGTCACAAGCATGTAAACATGAAAGTTCAGCATATGCTTTCACAAGATGTAAGGGAAAGCAAAACCAACATATGGCAGCAAAAGTCTACTTTGTTGATTTTATTTCTCAGGAACAGAGCTGATCTACTCATCTGTAAAGAAAAAGGAACTGATAAAAAGTCCTTTATGGGAAAACACATTCTAATTTAACATATATACAATAAGGAAAGTCTGCGAGCTGATTTTATCTAGGCCAGGGACTGCTGAGGAGCTTAATATGAAAACTGAATACTGATGAGTAGTGATGTGTCGGATGTAGTTAGGACATGTTGCATCCAGAGGGGAGGCTATAATAGGTGTGGCTGCAGGGAGTGTACACCAGAGGCTTCAGCTATTAAAGAAGCTGCTGCACCCTGGAGATGCTCAACACACTGGAGGCTGGACTCGCTACTGATATAATAACAGTGGTGGAAAATACCCTAACCCTAAGTGCAGAGACATCAATGGTGTGCTACAGTTTGAGGCACTTGAACTTCTACTTCACTGCTTTTCAGAGGAAAATATAAAAACGTCCTCAACCATTTGTCCTTAACTGTTAGTTTATTATTCTAAACTGTTTATTATACTTAGGGACCAGTTTAAACTGTTTATGTACGTTTTTAGCAAACTGCCCATGACAGCTGACATCTTAAAGATAATTGCTGGTTATTTTTTGTTGCACTGGTGGAAACAGTAGACAGATTATTCACTTAAGTAGAAGTACAGCTAGTACTTGAATTCTGAAAGATTTAGGTAGAAATATGAATTCAATTTCTTTTAGGTCAAAGTGAAAACTAGTGCTACCCCTCAGCCTCCTATTAGACACACCTATGGTATCAGTTTGAAGCTCCTACGTTGCCTCTTTCTTGTGTTATCGCATTAACAAACGTAGGTGTCCACGTGGCTTGCCGCCCTGGCAGCTTAACGACAAAAAAAGTACAAAGTAACTCTTCGAGGGGCATTTCTACCCACTAGTTTTGTGAAAAGCTAACTGATCAAAATCTTTGTTTTTGTTTGTTGTGTGTCATGAAGCTGCTAATAGTACTTTTTTCTGTCACAGGTCCGTCTTTGCTCTCTTCCCTGCATATCATCTCTGCGTCTTTTACGCCAGTCAGAAGCAATAAGCACTGATGCTGGATCCACCAATACCATTGTCTTTCATGTTCCTTCCATTTAGGTTCAAATGGGTTTAATGTGTGAAAGGCAAAATATTCTCCTAAAATGTGTTAAAACTAGAGCCTAGAGTGGTAACAGTAAAGTAGAATAACTAGTCATGTAAAGTGCAGGTACCTGAAAACTCAAGTAACATATTTGTACTTTGTTACTTTCCACCTCTGTCGACTGTGTCCTGCGTACTACTGCAAACCTATCGCTATACCATGATAAAGGGATATTTTACAGTGTTGCATTGGTACCGGTACAGCAAGGACTTAAGTACTGTTTATTAAGGTAGACACATCTTCAAAACAGAGCATGATGTGTTTGATGAAAAAGGCCTAACAAACCAAATGTCCCCTCTCTGTAAATGCGAGCTGCACCAAATAAAGCACTGGCACATTCACAAAAGGCGACTCATCTGAATTAATGACTGAGAGCACTCCACACCTCTTAATAACAGAAAGAAGTTGGTCCTGCACAGTAACTGAATAAATATCGCTTTTATAATCTTTAATGGCTGCTGAATGTCCTTTGATAACAGCTTGCCATGTTGAATTTTGGCTAGTTTTGTTATGTCTTACACAGAATACTCAAACATTTACAAATAAAGCTTTGATGTTGACATCTTTATTCTCCAGTGTCACACCAGAGGGATGGGATCCTTTACTTAAACAGTCTTTTGTCCATTACCTGTCATGCTCTCACCTGAGGCTTCGGGAGCGAGGACGGACGTGCGGCGAGCGGCGCCCGCCGTCGTCGTCTGTGATGCTCTCTGTGCTGCCAAAGTGCTTGGACAGGAAGTGCAGCTCATCCATGGTTGGCTGGAAGGGCAGCTGGTGCAGACGCTCCTGGGATGAGCTGGATGACTGGAGAGACATGAAAAGGAGGCAAGGTTAAAAAGTGAACTGTCCGTCGTTTGATTTTTTTTTTAAGCCTCTGTAAGAGCTGCAAGATCAATAGTTTAAAAATAGACATCCAGTGATGAAAAAGAACATCAAAAACAAAGAGAAGAGAAGAGAAGAGGAGAGGAGAGGAGAGGAGAGGAGAGAAGAGAAGAGAAGAACAAGGTGTACTATAATGTGAGTGGGTGTAACAAAGAACTGAAACGAAGAAGAAACCAAGTTAAAAGAACAAGGAGAGAGGTGGCGAAACAAGCAAAATATCCAGAAGGAGTTGGTGTAGGAGTGCAAAACAGAGTAACGCAGACTGAAAAACAGAGCAAAAAGACTGCAGGGAATCAAAAAATCACCCCGAGTAAAAGTTGACTGCTGGTTAAGCATCTCATGCCTCTGGGCGATTAATGGCAGCGCTGCCTGGTTTTAAACAAAAGACTTTTCTACAGCACCGAAGAAAAAAAACAGCCTGGATCAATGGGAGCCTTAATGAACACATCTCCCAATGGGACATAATGGTTGGCTTTGGCCACACAATGATTTCTGCTATAAAAATCCATTAGAAACTCCTTTCAGGTCTTAGTCTCTTGTAGGCTGAAGAAAAGTATAGAAATTGCAATGCTGAGAGTGTAACATGATCAGTCAAGAAGTTCCCCAAGACACAGCAAGATTGAAGAGTGAGGGGAAATGCCACTGAACATGATGGATGTCATGAATAAATAAAAGTTTATATGATTTGGTTTTGCTACTTCATTTGGAGCATTTCTCCAACTTGTCAGTCTTTCTTCACTTCTGCTTGCTTACTACTAAAGAAAAACAAATATGATAAATATCTCCAACATTTAGTTTTGTTATTATGGTGGCACAGCTGAATCACTGGTCATTCAACCTTAATGCTTCTGACCTTTAATGTCTTTGAGGCTGAACAGAAAGCGAAATTAGTCTCTGCATGTTTTTCCTGAAAGATATTTTGAAGAATATGCAGATTCATTTCAGGTGCATCGGGCTTATAAATGAAGTGAGAAAGATTTGCCGCTGAGAATAGCCTGAGGAGGAAACTTTTGAAGTTCATAAAAAATGCTTGGCTTTAACAGCTTTATAGGAAAATATAAAGTCAGTCCCAGAATGGATAACCCACTGCTGCAAGTCTGTGAAAATGCTGAAGAAAAATTCAGCTTTTAGTGGAATATTTACTGGAAGCGTTGCCTCTATATAAAATGATTCTTTTTCACTGCATTTACTAAAAATCTCAAAAAAGTGAATAGCAGCAGATCCTTCCAAAGAGTTGAAAAGTGTGGCTTAAAGATTCAGATTCATGATAAAATGTGTTATAAAGTCACTACTGGCTTAGGGCACAAACATAATAAATTACAAAATAGGCTCAGCAACGTATAGGTTGTATGCCTAGAACCAAATGCACACAGCACTTATAATGGTACAAAAATACCAGGTTGTATGAGCGGAATGCATTTGCCATTGGATTGTGTATTAACACTGCTGCACTTATAAGCTCTGAAACCATTGAATGCATTCAGCGAATTGATTTGATTTTAAATGGGAATGTCTCATCATTTGTACAAAAAATTGGAATTATTTTCTTGAATCCATCCAGCTATCCATTCATCCATCTGATCACCTCCTTCAGCTCTTCCGGAGAAAAACAAAGGTGGTTCCAAGACAGCTGAGAGACAAACTCTTTAGTTTGTCCAGGATGTGCATCAGGGTCTTCCGCCCTGGAGGACCTGCCCGAAACACCTCACCTAGGAGGTGATTAAGAGCTAGATGTCCAAACAAACTCAACTGACTCCTTTCAATGTACTCCTATCTCTAACAAGAACCAAGACACCCGAATGACAGAAATGTACAGTATAATCCGACATATGGCAAAACATAGTTTCTTCCCACTACAAAGATTTTCAGTGAAATATTCAACATGCATCTTATTTTTAAAAGACCAAAGCGCTTTTTCAGCTCATGACTGCACTATCAACTATAAACAAGTTAAAGGTAGAAATAAAAATATAAAAAAATAATAATAAATCTGAGCATTGGGAGTAATATGACAAGCCTGTATCTGCCCTGGTGTAAAATTGCTGTTTTGCTGTGTGAGGCAGGATCCAAGCAGAAATTAGGAATCTATTGTTTGTGTCATCTGTAAGACTTAAACCGTTACATATCCACTGTCTGTATACATTTCCAACTGTTTCTGTAGCTTTTCTCTAAAATATTATGTCATTTCGACCTATAGGTATACACACACATACACCTTGTACTCTGATCTGCTCTGTTCAGTATACAGCGGCCCTGCTGTAGCTAATCAAGCAAGTAATGGAGAACGAGGAGAGCACTGAAAACTGATTGATGGGACGGAAGGCAGGGTAGGAGGAGTGATGGAGGTGGAGAAGATTATGGAGACACAGAGCAACCACCTTCAATCTCAGTAAAAACAGATCAATGGGTTATCTACAGTGTGTGCGTGTCTCTGCATGTGCAGCTGTGAGGAGAAGCACGGGAGGCAGTCAATGAAAGAAATGATGTGCGAAAGACAGAAGAGAGGCTGAGGGAACGATCGCGTTCAGGACGGCACAGAAATGTACAGGGAGTGGATTATGAGTCAACGCATCCACCTGAGCATCAAACACATTAAAGTCCATTTCTCAAATGGAGTCTTTACCAAATGGGCCTTGGCAGTGTTCAATTCTCCGGGTAGTCTCTTATGCCGCAAACATCTTGCACTCAAGAAGAAAGCGAACATTGTTTTTGGCTCTCTGTTTGCTTCAAATCGAGTTTCATTTCCACCTACACTCTCTTTTATTTGTCTCTGTTGTTCCTCTTTATCATCTCTCTCTGTCTCTGTGAAGAAATGATGGATGGAGAAATACATACTGGAACAGGCATGAATACAGACTGGTTACATTTCAATTATCTCTGCTCTACTTTTTCCAGAGAGGCCAAGTCATCAGTTTCAGATAAATCAGGTCGAACACATCTTAGCAACTGATTACTTATTTTTAGTTCTGGTTTACACATGATGCATGTTCTTGCCACTCAAAAGCTTCTTAACAGTCATCTGGGACTGACAAGAGGAATTACAAAGTCAAAGACTGCGGAGTTGTGCATGTTTGTGTATTCATGGCATTTAGCTGCAACTGTGGCGTGTAATTGTTTCAAAGCCAAACGGAACAAAAGTAGCACATGCAACTTTAGAATATGAATTCAGCAGCGCCAGAGCTGATTTTGTGCATGTAAATATATGCAAATGAATTCTTTGAGTGAAATCCATATTCATGCACAGGCTATAAAATGCACCTCATCTATTTAGCAATGGAAGTACAATCGAAAGTAAAGTTCTGGTGCAGTTTCATGACTTCGGCAGCAAATTAGCCAAAGGAAAAAAAACAAAACAAAATACACATTTCACATTTTCTTGTTGTCATTTTTCATGATTCTCTGCTAAAACTATAAATGAAAGGCAGTACGTAGTATCTGATCACACTCCTCTGTTTTGCACTTTCGAAAGGGAGCGCAGGGGGAATGTCTACTAAAAGATACGATGATCACAGAGGCTCAAAAATTTACTTCAGAAGGTTTATATGAAGCTCACTGCACCTACACTGTGCAGCATAGTTTGATAGACACATGTTTTGTCTTACAAGGACACATTTAGTCAGCAGCAGTGGCTGTGCAGTTAATGATACACAACAGATGCAGAAAAGTTGTCGCCAAGGCAGCCACATCTGTTGTATGGTCAATTATGCTGGTAACCTCTTATACACCTGCTTTCATTTATTCTCCTTCTTTAATATTTGTATAGGAATAAGTGTCCTTAAGCATTCAAGTACTTAAATACTCAAGGACTAACCAACTACTCAGCAACTAATGGCCCACTCGCTGTATCATCTAAGCTCCAGCTGCCACATATGGTGGCGGAGGGCTTTGTTGATAATGAAGGACAAATAAACTGCTCTTACATAGTGATTTTCAACCTTTGCACAGCATATTTCTTCACAATTTGCCTCTCATTCACTCATTTACACACACATTTACAGAAACGGTGGCTGCGATGGCAATGCAAGACACCTGCCCAGCATCATTAACAGGAGCGACCTCTCGATCGATTTGTCTATATATAGTATGGATCATCTGTCCATGCTGAATGCCCATGTGCTCAGTGATTGTAAATATCTTCATGCAGGCAATAATCAAGTAGAAATATGTCAATCAAATGATGACTAGACATTTATCGCCCTCTGATAGCTAATAGTGGTGATTCTGGCTTGAGTCCTCAAGGCCTGTAGGTTATTTTCCACCAAAGAAAACACCCTCTGATTTAGTGGTGCCAGAATGAACAACCTTGGGCTGGACGGATGAGATGCATGGAAGAATTTTGAAATGCGATAAGTCTCCTTATCTTTACCCACAGCCAGAGTAAAATTTGAAAAGCTGCGGCAAGTATGAACAATTTCATTTCCACCTTACAGAAAGTGTAAATTAGAGAGTCAGCCTTCTAGCAACAAAAGCTTTACAACAATGAGTCAGTGACACTGATGTTTTTGAAGATCAACTCTGACAAATCGGATTAAGCATAAATGAAATGGGACAAATGCTATATCCTTTTTTTGTTCCATTAATCTGTATTTGCCTTTCAGGTAGCAAGGAATGTAGCAACACACCAACAAGGTCAGGAAAAACAGACGGGATGTAAAGAATAAACAATGAAAATATGATGAAATCAGCCTTGCACATGTTTTATGACAAAGGAAATGCATTCAATACATTAACCAGACAAAAAAATTCCAGCAATGATCACATTAAACTGCAGGAATGATAATCAAAGAGTTCGATCTTCTGCTGAAACCTACCGTTGAGCTGGGTGTGTTGGTGCCATATCCTGAGGAAGGCAAAGAAGCCAAAGACCATCTGCGACCATCGGCCCTGAGAAAAGAAATGAAAAACAAAAGTGAAAAACAGGAAAGCATATGTTAGACACAAAGGGAACCAAAAACTGTTTTTCTCTACAACTTTTAACAGCCAAAATTCGAAATGTCAGTTTCTATTTTTGTTCCTCCAAACAGGACAATTGGCTGTTATACCGGAGCAATTCTGCCACCTTCACTGCCTTTCAATCTATCCAATTACACTTTCACTCCTTTCATCCCTCTCTTCCCTGAGGCCTCCTCCGGGTGTCCCGGAGTCTGACACTTCCCCTGAGTGAGTGATGAGGGGGGACTCGTTTGGGCAAAGTCCAGGCACTTCGCCTGATTCATGTCGGCCTGTTGTCACGCCTCAGTCACACAGACCCAGGACAAAGCTGCAGCTCCATTTTACACGTGCGTGTGCGACTGAGTGGGTGTGTTCCCTAAGGATTTCACTGTGTGTTTGTGTGCATGTGTCTCAGAATAATCCTAACAGCAGTCAAGCTCCAATATTTTGCACAAAAGAACTGATGCCAACCTTCGAGAAGAGGCAAAGGAGAAGTGGGCAGGTCCGCTTGGTGAGAAGTTGCGCGGGCTGTCCAACGGACTGCTTCCTAATAAAATACATATGGAGAAAAAACAGTTAAAAAAAACAGACGCTCTGGGTTACCGGGCAGGGTAATAAACTAAAATACATTCTGTTTGTGATTGTTTTACATTAAAAGTCAGTTGGTTTTGTTCACTTCCTAGAATATTCAGAATAACTGTGTCAAAAGCTTTAGGAAACGTGCATCTCATTTCTAATCCCTCTGCTTATAACCATATGGAGCCATGTTTGCATGAGCAGGTTCTTGGATTTTTTTCTGTTCCTGCATGCAGATGCAATGAGACAGCCATGGGGATATTTTACAGCTTTCTACTGATCAACCTGACAGGATACACAAGCTGCAGACTGCATGCAAATGCAGAAAGAGTCAACAGAAAAAATATAATTACAATCCTTTGGCTGGTGCAAAAACAGTGAATGTAAATTTTGTTTTATTTTCAAACTTTGCACCTCATATAATTTTTCTTTTTATTTCAAATTTTCAACAATGCCCATTTTTGACAATTTATTTTCGCTTTCATAGCAGATAATTGAGATGCTAAGAAACAAGTGGCGGGACAGACTGATATGATGCTCAGGAAAGGCAGCTGGAATCAAACTGGGAATGTGGTAAAACATATACATCAGGCATACTGACCTATGTGTCCGGGCAGTGGTGAGTGCGGTCGTGGCAGGGTGGGGGAGGTACTGGTCAGGATGAGGCTTTTCCGGTTACTGGTTCTGCAACTACAAACGTAAACAAGAACAAAGAGCACCTCAGTATTTGTCTTCATTAGATCAATTAACAGCTGACAGCCCAAACGACTCAGGGAGCCCCAGGTTAATGAATACACTCGCCGAGCTTGGCCGTGCGCTTACATGACATCCCAAATAACTCTATAGCCTGCAGTTAAATATTTGTGGGCACAAGTGTGCATGCTGTTTATCTTGAGTACAGTATGTCATTCTGTGTGTGCATGTGCCAGAACATAATAGAGGATTTTATTGACATCTACAGGTCCACAGGGGAGTGCGACAAAGCAAGACAGATTTTAATTTCCTCAAGGTCCAGCTGCATGATGGCTGCCGCTGTGAAATATAAAGGCTAGATTGATGGAGGGCAGGAACGAAGACAGGGAGGAAAAGAAGGAACAGGGAGGGCAGGTATAGACCATAATGAAGGAACGAAGTTATTGAACCATAAAGACTACACATGCTGCCGCCACTGGAGGTGCCGCTGTGCAGTTTGACGGAGAGTGCACAAGGGTCATTGTTTTATGTAACAGCTCATAAAGAGGGAAGAGGATTTTTCAGGTGCTCTTTTCCTGTAAGGACTGCTCGCAGGGCTTTAATGTCTCTGTGTGTGATTCACATTAGTGCCCGTCAGAGCAGATTTTAGAAAGCAGCACCAAATCTGACAAACAACACAAGTTTGCTTCTTATTGCATCAGCTAGCATGCTGCTCTACATCTGTGCAGGAATTTAAAAAAAAATCACAGCATTTACACCCAGGAGTAAAGAAAAAAAAATCCCAAACATGGTCACACAACACACAAACCCTGCATCTATAATCTACATCCCAGTCTTAGAGTTCCTCCCTCATCTCTATCCTTTTTTTAAATGCAAATCTTCAGCACTCGTTTCTAGCAGTCTGAGAAGTCTAACTGGCAGGATTTCATTGGTGGCAGTGTGCCTCTGTGGGTGCCAGCTGAGGGAGAGCTTGTACTCAGTGTTGCAGAACAGAAGAGAAGCACATTGAAATATTTAAGGGGAATGCATTAGCTTTGGACAGAGGGCTAGAAGTGGCTTAACACCATACTTTGCTTCAACTCTCATAAAACGAGAACAGAGGAAGGGGGAAGGGTGGCAGAGGAAGGAATAAAAAAAAAAAGGCACAGAAGACTCGAGTGCACATTTCCTTGAACCTGTTTGAAACTCACTTTCATTTCCCTTCCTCTTTTTCCTGGAGCCATGAAAAATCCACATTCTCACTGCTGCTCTTTCTCAAAAAGCTGAATCGCTGGAGTGTACGCCGCTCAAGCTTCACTTCAGAACACGTTCTTAGCTTTTGATTCATGATTCATCGTATCTACAGGAGAAACACTCTATCAGTGACTCGTTAAATGGGAGTGATTCACTTTCAGGTCTAGTACCTAATGTTGCAAACCACATATTACCGGGAAGGAGCATTAATTCTACCTGCCTCCTTTCTGCGACTTTCCTCCTATTCTCTATTATCCTCAGTCACAACTAATGGCATCACCATATTCTGATAACTCCATTCATGCCCGGATCCATATTGCTTTCTCCTTCTCCCAAATTAACTCTCTAAATGATGAATAATTGAAATGTGTGAAGTCAGGAAAAGTCATTCTCTCCCCTAACTCCCCTTTAAGGCAATACAAGGTTGACTAAACTATTAAAAACCGAAACAGAATGAAACCCTACAAAGGCAAAGCCATCTAATCTTCCTGTGGAGTTGAGAGCCTCTTTGCATTACAACATTATCTTAAATGAAATGCTTCAAAAGGGTATCTTGCCCTAAGCATTTGTACTGTAGCAAAGGTTAAATAGGAGCTCTGCTCTTTATTCTATATTCCAACTGCCAGTCACACCAGTAAAGGTCACCGTAAGAGCCCTGCTACTTCAATTCTGTTAAAACTAAGTGGAGCACATATGACAGACACAGCGGGGGGAAGGGGGGCGGGTTGTAAAACCATCCTACTGTGGTGGTTGTATATTCCACAGTTTTTTTCTTTTTTGAGATTCGTATGCACTCTCTTTCAGTGTACCTTTCTAACATTTACCAAGAAGTCCTGTTTAACAAAACCAGCATGAACACACATTTACAAAAGCTTTTACAAAACTTAAACCATCGACCTAGCTCAGTGCCTTGCAACCCACTGCAATCTGGTTTGTTTGGGTTACTGTTGTTAGACTTACATACAGAGGCCAAATCAGTGATAGATCAAAAGAAAGCCTCATAAAGTGCTTTAGTGCTCCTCGGCATAAAGGACCGCTTTCTATCATCAAACTTGATGCAGCATAATTAGGAATATGAGTACATAACAGTAAAGACTATACAAAAAATGAAATAACACACATTAAATAATATTGCAATATTGTATATTACATTGCATTGTTCTAATATATATAATATTGCATAACATATTTTCCTTTTTTGTTTACAGTTCATCAAAATATTGTTTGTTTTGTATAATTATGTGTGCACACACGATTTCCAGCTTTCCTGTGCTTGTATTTGAAGTTTAAACAACAAATGAATGAAAATACTGGCAGTCACCAGTGCTGCCCCACAGCCTCCTGCTAGATGAACCTATGGCATAAATGTGAAAATTGGAAAGGGGAAATCTTTCTTGATTTATTTTGTTCACAAGATTTTCAGAAAACTTGACCTCTAACCTCGACCCTGAGGTCGAGGTCACAGAGGTCACCATATATTGATCATCAACAGCTGTATAGCAGCATTTGTAAATTTTTCCTCAGCTTACATGTTTATGTTCTCTTAACAAAACGCCTGTTTCTGTTTGTTGGATGTCTACTATATAGCCTCTCTGGCCACTTTATCAGTTTTAGCAGCTACTCTGATAATTTGTTGTGATCCAGACTCAGCTGATGAACCAAAAACATTACAGTTTGCTCATTCCTGTATCTGGTGCATATTTCTGTCTCTTATTGTCTATATGTGTTAGAATGAATATGTTTGTCTTACTGTTACTTTGATAAAACTTCATGTAGTTCACTTGATATTTTAAAGTCAAATGATAAATTCACAAATCAATTCGTATTAGCTGCAGCCCCAGTTATTATGTGTGACATTGTGGGGAGTGATTCGGTACAAAAAGGTTCACTAATGTAGCTATAGTTGCTCTGTTCTATGGGTATGCACACTGTATAAAAACTGTATATTTACAGCATTGTCCCTTCTCTAAGTGAGTACCAATAAGATAATTTAAGAAAGCTCATTAACTGTAAAATCCAATCATGTTCACCCCATATCCCTTCCTGATAATTAGTAGCAGTCAGTCAGTGAGGAATATAGGCGCCATAGGCGGCTGTCGGGGCTTCTGACTAACACGCCGTGGATACACTTCACTGGGAAAGCAAAGGAGATAAGAGAACTGGGAAAGCTGGTGTGTGTGGTAATGTGACTTTAAATCACTCCGTCACGGTTATAGCCGTGCAGCCTGAGCTCATCTTCTTTCAGTCTGGTTAAAAAGATGTTAGTATGTGTGTGTTTGTGTTTGTGTGTCTCTGTGTGTATGTGTGGGAGAAACATAGACACAGTTAATACGCTGTACACTGCCATCTTTGGATCATAAATCTGCCTCTAGTTTAGTAGTCAAATACAAACAGTTTACAGTTTGTCAGTTTACAGCCAAACAGTCCTGCAATACATCATCTGCCAGCTTCTCTGTTTTCAGGCTGACGGTGATATTTGGGCTCATTCAGTCATCCATCTCATGCATGCATAAATTTTAAACATAAGAGGCTGAAGCGTCACTAAAAACAAGACTCTTTCCTTTTAAAATATTCAAACCGCTTCAGATCAGATTAGGCCAATCAAGAGAAAATTCTCTCGATCCATACAGAAGAAAGACGAAGAGAAACTGGGGGGATGTACAATGTTACCATAGCAACAGATTTAGAGTCACACTCATGAGAAGCAAACGGCGTCATCTACAACTGTTTGGTTTTAACCAGAGCGCGCAGCGAGAAAAGAGACAGCTTGTATTAAATTAAATAATTAAGGTGAGTACGAGACTGAATCAGCTCTAATCTACAAAAAAATGTGAAAAAAGATTTCACCCGGCAGTGAACCTCAATACTGAGAACCAGAGTCTGCTCACACAACAGAGCCAATGAGCGTTTGTTTTTCCTGTGAATGCCAGTTTTTTAATCCATCATAATCCACTGTGTAATCCATCATGCAGGCTCAATCTGTGTGTGACAGAGGGCTAGTGGCGAGGCGGGAGGTTAGTGTCAATCAGGCGGCGTGTGATTCACTGGGGTCAGCGGTGCATGCTGCCATTGTGTGGGCCTCTGTGGACGGCGACCAGAGCTGATGAGAAAGCTGCGAGTGTGACGCTACTTTAATATGGGAGGGAGAAGAAAAGTGTGTCTGCGTGACATTGTCAGCTCTGTCAAAGCATAGCAGATACATGTTTTTGTTGTTTTTTTGCTTCCAGGTATAGTCTAAAGAAACATCTCGAGCATGAAGAAGAGGTGGACATACTTGTTAAATGTTAGGACTTTTCTTAACTGCTCAAACAAATTAAGGCTGGGGAGCTGGCATGTATCCCAGCTATCATATGGGTATCATAGGAAGGGTACACCATCTCAGAGCATTCACTGTAAATAAGAGATGTTCTTGATTCCACTGGCCAGCAGGGGGCGACTCCTCTGCTTGCAAAAATAAGTTTGACTATGTAGAAGAAACGATCGAAATGATCGCAATTCTTACTTCATTTATAACATCGGTGCCAACTTTCACTACTGACTTTATGGTCTTGATCACAAGTGTGAAGTCTTTGTTAATACAAAGTTCCATTGATTTTGCAAATGATGGTTTCCTTTAGAGTAAAACAGAAGTTAAAAAGAGTAAGAAACAGGGTGTGGTTCCCTCTGGAGTGAGAAGTTGCTACAATGTGAGCGTGCTGTACTCTTTGATTACAGTCAGAGCCACTGCTAGCTAGCCACATCATCAAAACTTGGGAAGAAAGCCAAGCTCAAGAATTCATAATGTATAGTGTCACTTAGGACTGGGCGATATGACCCAGAATTCATATCTCGATATTCTTTAGCTGGATGGCGATATACGATATATATCTCAATATTTTTTTAAAGCCATAAAGTAAGAACAAAAAGAGAGTTCTTAGTCACACTGTCCCAGATCTCACATAGGTACTTTTATTAACCCTTTAAGACCTACCATAGAACCAAGTCCGCCAGAGCTTATATTATATTTTTACATGTTGTAGTGCCATTTTTGGGAGCATTTCAAGTTGATATACATCAATACAACCATTATAGCCCAATTTTAATAATATGTATGCATTAAGTGCATAGTAATTACATAAATTGCAAAAAAGTGCAATAAACTACAAAAAAATGAAAATCGTTTTTGTTTTTTTAACATATATTTCTAGTTTGAGAAATTTAAGAGGCTTATCCCTCAAAACTGTAAATACAAAAAAGTTGCACAAACTAGTTTCCCACCACAGGAAATTTATTTTAAGTGTCTTCTTAGTTTTATTTTTGAAATACACCAATTTTCATATACTGCAGGAAAAACGAAAATAAATATTATAATGCAAATTTGCAAAATAACAGCATATGCATCAAAATAAACTATTTCCAGCAGTGCAATATGAGTCCTAAGCATCCCAGAAACGACACAGAAAGTCATAAAGTCAAACATAACTTTTAAAAACACAAGTATAGGCTCATAAGGCCGGGATGGTAAAAAACTACATTTCCGCAAAATGACGTCACTTCCGGTTCCGGGCAGGTCATGGCGGACATGCTATAGTTCACGCTGATGGACGCAGGAAGTGTTATGAACAGCTGATCGGATCGGCAAAGCGTGTTTCTGGAATATTATGTTTTTGTTGCTGCAAGCGCTTTTTATGCAGTTTTTGCAAAGCTATATGTGGATGGAAACTGTGACCTAGGACAAGCTGATGGCATAAGATGTAAGTACAACTCCTCCGGTTTCATATGCAAAAAAAATTATTGCGCTAGCTTACGTGGTTGCAGTGCTACCGGGATTTAAAAATAGTTACGCAAAATGGAGCGTGTCCGCTCCGACTGGCTTTAAAGGGTTAACATACAGCGTAGATGTACATGAAAAAATTACTCAGAAATAAATTATGAGCATTTATTAAATAATAATGCTCCATTAATAAAATAAAACAATGTTGTTTTTGTGCATAACAAAAAGCTCACAATTGTGCAGTCAAAATGTAAATTAAAAGACGCTGAGCATAATAACAAAGACAGATTTCACAGCTGCTCTGTTCCCAAGTTCTACTGCGTGACTGACAGCCTGGAGTTTGAAATCCTCTTTGTAACTATGTCTCTGAACAGGTGCCATTTATGGTCCTTAAACACACACAATACGGTAATATTACGTTGAAGTACAGTACGTAGTACTCCACGAGGCTCCTGACTACGGTAGCCGTAATGCTCCAACAATCCAACAAGCGGTGCAGCTCCGTAGCTTACCAAAGTCGTACTAAAACATTTTTTGACAGATTGCTGAGCGCTGTGTACCACATAAAAGCGGTTCGCGGTCAGTAAGCACCATCAGAACTCATACATAAGGTGCATTGTCGAGTTTTGAGAAAATGAAAGGATTTTAGGCCATGCATGGCGTCAACGTGTTAGTGCTGTTAGCTCGTTAACGCGTTGATACCGTCCAGCCCCATGCACGGGGCGATCCGCGGTAACTCGTTAGCGGAGATTTTTAGCATTAATGCAGTTATGGTGCTAACGTCACTTTAACAAGATTACCGCTACCAGCAGTAAAATAGTAATCTCCAAATGTTTTCTTTTTACCGACCAGCTCCTCTTTGATAGCTGATCTTGTTGTTGCCTGCAGGTGAAGCGATGGGGGAGGGGAAGTTGTGTTCAGTGAAGTAGAGAGAGGCGAGGCAGAGTAACGTTGCGTAGAGACAAAAGTGGACGAAAGAGAGGCAAACTAGTGGCTCCGCAAGTATAATTATAACATAAAATAGACTATATCGATATAAATGATATTGTCACATCTCAAATCTCGTATAAAAATATATCGATATATTTAAAAACTCGATATATCGCCCAGTCCTAGTGTCACTGTGCTACTTCCATCTTTTATATACAGGCAATCATCTTGTAATATTAGCTGATTTTCCTACAAAATCTGCTGTTAATATTAATCAGTGACAAAGAGCATTTTTAACATAAGATTAATGCTGAGTGCAGATTAAATAGTCAACAAACATGGAGCCCTGAGGTGCAATTTATATGCAATACGCTGGAGACATAGCACACAGCATCCAGGTTTGTGGCAGAAACTATCAAACACCCTCAGCTTCCGCTTCATTCACGTCCCCGTCAAGTACTTCTAACTAACAAGAACATGGTAATAAGCCACTTAAGGGAAACTTAACTCAACAGTGTGATTATACAGACGTTAACTGCAGCACTGCAAACATTGCTGATGTGCACGAGGTCAAAAAGCCAAAAAACTAATTAAACACTAATTGAGGAGAAAATGAACTATGATGAAAACTAAGGTGTGATTTAAATCAGCAGTGTGGCTGGAGAAGCAAATGCATAATTATCAGCAACTCTGGAGCTCACCTTAGCCACGACTTTTCTGTTTCTAGTTAACTGTCACTGCTCACATCAGTTCTGAACCCACTGAACTCTACCTTCCCAGTACCAGTCAGCAGCTGGATCGAGTTACAGACCAGTCAACGAATACTGTTGGGCACTGCGCATTTAGAGAACAAAGCTATTAGTAACTACATGTATAAATTAGTCTATTTTTTTAAAATATATACACACTTTTTTAAAATTAAATAGAGATGTAAACATCCTGCTGTTAAAAAAAAATACTACATACCACAAATATACATGTAGACAGCCAACAACCCCTGCCTGTGTCCCAATCTCCCAGTGATGAAACCCAGTGCTGTCAGTGGTTATGATGCTCTGGTCAGCTCGCTGCGAGGGGGTCAAAGGCTAAATCTGTGGTAATGACTCGTGCAGAAGCTTTGACGAGCAATTATCCCCCTACAGGCCTCTGGCTGGCATAGGGCCATTAGTCTCTTACACAAACACACACACATATGCCATGGAGAAAAACACAGGGTCAGTCCCCATAACACCGACCAAAAATTCAATAAACTGAAAATAAAAATGATGCAAACAATAACACATGGATGTGGGGGATTAAATCTGGGATATTTAACGCAATGCTGGGGCTGATATAGTCTCTCTCTGGAAAGATAAACAACCTGTAAAATTATTTAAAATTAAAAAAAAAAAAAAATCAGCACAGATGCAAAGTATATTGTAAGATTCTCCCCGAATGCAAAATTGGGTTAATTAAAATCCAGATCTTCATATGTGATAATGTAGTATGCCTTAAAGTAAGAACTGGGAGCTGAGAACATAACGGTATTTGAACAACCGTGAAAACCGTGAAACCTCAGGAAACACAGGAAGTGATGCAAATGTGGCTGTGAAGAAGCGATTCTTAAGAAAGGGAAATGAGGAGAAAAGCCTCAGGTATCCCAAATTAAACACAACAGTGACTGTCTATAGCAATCAGTAAAACACACTGGAGCCTCTGTCATGGTTTAGGGCTGTGATGTCGGGGATCTTGTCAGAATTGATGGAATTCAAAAAGAGCTTTGAATGTATTTCAAAAATCTAGGAGAACTATTCCTGTTTGCCTAAGAGGTTCAGCCTCTTAGGTTATCAAACACTGACTTTCAAGCTCATTAGAATTGTTCAAACTCTGTTTTGGAGTTATTTTGTACATTTCAATAAAACGCTCCAACTATGTCCCATTTTGCTAGCAACACATAAAGAACTGAAGGGTGACTCACGACTTTTCGACAGCACTGTACATGATAAAAAAATCAAACTACTCGAACTAAGAGTGATCTGTATCTGCCTTTATTAGTCCCACATGTTTGGTTAGCTGACTACTGCTGGTGCTTAGAGGTCTTTCTTGCTGAAGGTGTGGATACGATAGGTTGAAGGAGTTTCCTCCCACTCTACTTTTGAATAAGTTATGATGGACTTGCCGAGGTCTACTGACCGTAGTTGTGAGGGGCATATTTATCTAGATGTCTTTCAATAACCTAAAATAAAAGACTTTTCATTCTTTACTTTACAACCACACTGTAACGTAATTTAGCCATTTGGCAAAGGTACCTTTTAAATGTCTCAAGACTTCATGGTTTACCATGTTAGTGACGAATAAAATGAAATAAGACAATAAACTGGACTAGTTTGGGATATGAAACACTTGGGTTTCTTTTCTCATTGATATCATAAAAGATTTCAGCTGTCTGACCACATTATAGTCAGACAGCTGAGCACACTGATTAGAACAAATGGTCACTGATAAAAACACAGCAGCTCCGTATTAAACACAATCAATTAAAGGACAGCAGATTCTGAATGAACAGCCTAACAGTGCATGATGAGGGGTTTAACTATCTGATGGATGGTGTAATGGACGTAGGTAAAAACTTGTGTGTTTCCATTCCATGTGTGTGTGTGCGTGTGGGTGTTGTGTGTATGCCAGTGGACCATGACTGATTTTCTATTTGCATGCACATGTCAGCCTATGACAGGTGTGAGCGAACGCCTGTGCATGCTTAATGTGCTTTACCTTGCTGATTATTAACTCTGTGTGTGTGTGTGTGTGTGTGTGTGTGTGTGTGTGTGTGTGTGTGTGTGTGTGTGTGTGTGTGTGTGTGTGTGTGTGTGTGTGTTGTCTATCAGTCAGTGGTGTCATCTTCTGCTCTAAGTGCTGACTCACAGAGCACACAGGACACAAGACCTTTTCGATGGGCACACCATCGATCCATCCAGTCTCACTTCCTGTCAGGTGACATCTCTGTCTCTCTGTCTCTTGCCAGGACCTCTTAAAATAGAGTGCATATTTACAACTGTGGGAAAAGGGTTGGAAGTGTACCTAACAAAATGTTGCCCCTTTAAATGTTGCTCCTTGACCAAGAGGCTGGTCCTTGTTAGTGCATCCTCTGTTCTTACAGGCACATTATGAAACAGTCACTGAGACCTGGATCGATCCCAAACTTGGGAAAGTGTCCAAATCAAGCCATGTGGGCAGATTTATTGAGCATAGGACATCTAGATGGAGACTGAGAGAATGAATGAGTGATTCTGACAGGCAGCAGATGAAATAAAACAGGTGATGCAAAAAAGAAGACAAAAGCAGAAAGGATAAATGATGATGAAGAAAACAGGAGAGTAACAACAGGACTGTCTGGATGTCAGGAGTTGCTGCAGGGGTTAGTCACATGGCCTTCTTGTTGCTATGCCATGTAGCACAGAGAGACATAAATAGAGGCTTTTGGTGTTATTCCTCATGAGAGACTAACCGAGGGGAAAGCGTGACAAAGCCGGCCAAAAAAGTAACACCCATAGCTTCACAGTTGTACAAGGCAGAAAAGAAAAAGCTATTTAAAAAATGACAAATAGAAGAAGAGGATTGAATAAAAGAGGTCACAGAAAAAAATTCAGCATGTCAAAAAACTATTTTGGAAATTTATGAAAAAGGGACAATGCTCACTTGTTACTAGGAGTTGCTGCCAATTCATTACTTAATACATTGCTGTTTTTTTTTTTAAACCTAGCTGTTTCTGCAGCTGTTGATTGTATAAGAAAGTTGGCTAACAGACAGTGAGGCTGACTGTTCAATTTGGTGACCGGTCTGCTAAAAACCTGACATTCAGATTGACTTACTGGTTGAACTTGTGACTGACCATGTGGGTAGCCAATAGAGGAGACTGACAGAGTGCATTACCAATGAATAACGAAGTGATCGTGAACTTTACAAAAGCTTATGACTCAATTTTTAGCATTTTGTAAATGATTGCAAGTAGTTCCCATGAATGTCTGGCCACAGATTGAGCGTACAGCACCTTTAACATTTGCATGACCACTTTCAATAGGAAGGCGATTGCACAGACTGACTGCAATTACTCTCAGATCAGTTGGTGAAGGTTTGAAAATAACTGAAGTCTAATTGATAAATGCAGGCAGATTGTAAACATGCTGCAATCAATCTGAGTGAGTCTGTGCTGACAAGTGCAACTTCCCTGCGACATGTCTCTTTGCAAAAAGAGACTTAACTCAGCTGGTGTATTTTGGTCGTATTCCTATATAAAACCATGCCTTTCACCTGTGCTTTTTTGCCGTGGGCAAAATGTGAAATTCTGTTTAATGTTTCTATGTATGTAGACAGCAGAGGTTTTTTGATTTTTACCAATTTTTCACTGTTATACATTGCATTATTACAAACAGATTTGACCCTGATCCCACTGATTTCCCTACTGTTTGCAGCAATAAAGGTGATACAAAAAAGCTCACAGAGGAGATCGTATCACAACAGGGTTAAAATCACATCTGAGCAGCCAGGTACTCTACAGATGGGTTATTCAACCTGGTATGCATGTAAACCTGGTATCTAGGTTGCATTTTTTTTTTAAGTTAAACATCTTTTGGGAAA
The DNA here is from genome assembly GCF_036321145.2 of Pelmatolapia mariae. NCBI lineage: Eukaryota > Metazoa > Chordata > Actinopteri > Cichliformes > Cichlidae > Pelmatolapia > Pelmatolapia mariae. The sequence continues at coordinate 27,037,301 of NC_086232.1, read as the reverse complement.
TCTGTTCAGATTTCAGATTAATAGCTCAGCTGCAATATCTACAGATCCCCTGATCTCAATCCCAACCCAAATCAGCTGATCTCCAGCCCACCTCTTCATCTTTATGTGTCTGACTTAATCAGTGTCATTTCTGTTAACATGGATGCCCTCTCTGTGCTGGGGTCTTGCTGCTGCTCTGCCTTTGGCTTTCCTGTACGCTGATGGAACGATGGAGAGTTGCCAGCAGAGAGCTACACGCCAAAAATAAGTTACTGTAGATGGAACTAATTTTCTTTTAGCTGTAGTTGTTCTGGACTGCTTTAATTCATTGTTAGGTGTTAATTGAAAGATGCCTATACGTCTTGTTTTGTTGTATACTGAGTATACACAAAGATCAGTAATTAGCTTAGCTTAGCATAAAGAACATAAATTAAGGTTGGTTGAGGAATGACGGTATATTAAGCTATACCGAAATCTCCACCGGTTCTTGGAACAAAACCTGGAAGCCTCACTGAGTTCACACGTGTTTGTTTGCTAAAAAGTATCAAAGTGCCTGTTTAATCAAATCAACATGGACATGTCACACCAATCACAGCTAATAAAAGACTAATTTAAAGGCTGCAGCGCCACACTTCTAATTGATTGTGGTTGCAACCTTGTGAACCTTTGTGAAAGGTTCTTTCCTATCAAGAGAAAACTCACAAGTTGGATTAGATCACAGAAGCAGCAGCACAGCACAGCTTTCTGTGCATTATGAAAAAAGTATGATGGCACAACATGGCATTCAAAGATTCACTGGTCTCAAAGCAGTGCCTCAGTCAGGGCAGAACTCATAAATGACAAATAAATAAATAAAGTACTGGGTACAATAAAAATCCAGACATCTATTTCAGTCACATCATTCCCTCTATAGATGAGGGTGTTGTCAGATGTCCTGTGAAGGTGTGAAAGTGTATCCTCAGGCAGAGTGATGCAGCAGGAAGTTGCGGTATTGCAAAGAGCTATCTGGCTCTTTCTGCATGTGTCTATCAGGCCTCTCATTTACTGGTTTCCTGTTTGTCTGCATTACTCTCTCCACATTGCGTTGATAGCTGTGTCAGCTGTTTGCAGAGACTGCGTGTGGAGACCCGAGAAGTGCTCTGAATCACTGCAATAACGGCATTTCACTTTGTTCCCTTCGTGACCTCATTCACAGCAAACGATCCGTAGCCACCACCTCATAAAGAATAAAACCCTTCCTTGAGTGAGCAGCACTCATTTGCGTTAGTAGGGAGTCTCATGTCTAGCACACATTAAAAATCACGTGATTATGGGTAATGCATGTGAGTTCACAAGAAAGCAAAGGGACAACATCTCTTAGAGATAGCAGTGGGGAGATTAACTCAATGTTCCAAGACAGAAAAATGACTCAACTATAAATGAAACCATTCTGACATTTTCTTATCAGATATGTGACAACGCTGTTACCACAAGATGATTTAGTGCTAGGAAGTATAGATGTGCCTTTACAAAAACAAAGCTGTTCTCAGTTTGCATTTCTTTCTACAGTCGCGGAGTTTGAACCACTGTCAAAATTACTGTGCATATAGAGATCATCAAGTGCTCTGTTCTCTGTCTGTAGTTAAGTATGCATCACAGTGTACCAAGAAATACTGTGGCCATCAGCTTGAATACAAGGCAGAATGGACCTCTGGCCTCAAAAAGACATTTTCACCTCGAGAACTGCAGGTCACTGGAGTCTCCTTTTCTGGACCCTTTCTGTAAACTCTAGAGATGGTTCTGTGGGAAAGTCCCAGTCGATCAGCGGTTTCTGAAATACTCAGACCAGATCATCTGACAACAACAACCATACAATGTTGAAAGTCACTTAAACTACCTTTCAACCCAATTTTGAGGCTCAGTTTAAACTTCAGCAGGTCGTCTCAACCATGGTGTATTGAGTGTCTGCCATGTGATAGGCTGATTGTCAAAATATAATAATTCACATTTTTATTACTTTTAAGTTGTTTTTTTTTTTATAAATACACCAAATCATGCATACTGCAATCACATCTTTCCAAACATATTTAGTTTTTTAATCACAAGAGAGTCAAGAGCAGAGACAACTTCTCTTTCTCACATTCATAAAACCCACCCACAATCTTATGATTATTGAGACAAAATTTGAATAATCAAGCAATCACCTTAGTCCTACTGTTCGGTACAATATGAGGGCGTTATGTTAAGTTCGTAAGTGAAGTACTGCTGCAGTCATCAAAAGATGCTTAAAATGTTACAGAAGTAACATTTTATATGAAAATCCAAGCTGATCATGTTACCTTTAACACATTTAACTAATTATTTAACTAAGGTTACGATATATGACTGTGGTAACAAGCATTGCAACAAATGTTTTATAGGTGTGAATGATAAACAAACACAAAAACAATATCACTCTGACAAAATAAGACAGACTTTTGCACTAGTGCGCCATATCTATTCATATTTACTGAAAACATCATCCACTTTAAACCTTATTTCACATACCTGATGGAGAAAGCGACGCTAATATGTATCTAAAATCTCAGTAAATTGCTGATAAATAGACATCAACTTGTTTTGTGTTAAACTAATTTGACACAAATATTTTCTGTTTGCAAGATCAAAATGAGCTCAGTGTTCTTCGTCAACTCTAATAACAGTTTTCAATGACTCTGCATGTAAGAAATTTATACTGAATAAAATAACGGACACTAGCTGCTCAGTTAATTTCAAAGCTTTCCTTGTGCTGAATAATAAAGATGAACTTAAGAAAATGTATCTTTATCCAAAAATGTCTTATCAGAAGATTCAGGTTTGATATCATGCAGTTCAGGTTTGCCAGGTTGTCATCCAGCTCAGGGCTCTATATGATAAGTTGTGTTATAATGTCATCGCAATATCAGAGATGAACCAAAAACAGTCTGTGTGTTTTGGTCCAGGCTAGCCTGAACACCAGCCAGTAACAGATGGTGCTGTCACGGTACAAACAACAGGCATACAGCACGGAGAAGAGAATCCATCTTCGATGCTGAACATTTTCTTTACTACCTTTCTCTGCACAGCTCTTTCAATAAAAAACAGCAGAGCAATAAAGCTGCTCAAACACCAAATGACAGACCCAGGTTTTATGCATCTGCTGCTGCAAAGTGCAGATAAGCATGTTCCTGTTTTTAGCCTCATACATGAACACCATGCTGACAAAAATATCTGAAAAAGGACCATTATTTTGTAGCATCTAAAAGCCATAACACCACTGAGTATGTGCTCAAGCAGATAATTGTGGAACCTACTTATGTCTGGGTATCAGGTCCATCAACATAATGTATGCTCTATTGAAGCTGAGAGTTTCTTGTTGCAGAGACCACAACAACATCTGCACATATCAGATTGGTACAATTGAAGTAGTATATACAATATTTAATGAAGTTAGATTAGAATAGCAACATGTAATAAAGCCTACAGTTTGGTGCCCAGTTAGTAAAGAGGAAGATTCAGCTAACAGGAAACCTAAATACTAATGATCGCTCCTTCTGAGTCACAGTCTTTCCTTTGCGTTGCAAATGAAAAATAAACATTAACACCTGCATGTGAGTGGGATGAAACGTCATAAGTTGACCTGATCATGAGTGGGTTCATTGGTACTCTGCATGATGTCCAAAACGAATATATATATATACACTATGTGAGAGAGAGAGGTAAGGTCTCTGGCAAGAAAGCCATTAAGACTGCCTTCACTTGTTTGTCATCCAGTTTGAATCTTTTAATTCTCCTCTCGTTTCCCTGCCTTTCTTTCAGGATCTCAAAATCCAGAGCAACAAACCTCCAGAGTTTACCTTTAGATGGTGAAATCAAGTAAGACAGAATGAAGCAGACAAGGACTCAGACTCTATTGTCATGGGCTGCACTTAAACGTACACTGAGACTCTACTTCAGGCTCTGCCTTTCATCCCACCCCACTCTCCTTCTTCCTGCTGCTGTCTCGTGCCTCCTGTTCTCTTTCTTACTCACACACTTTTACTGTCTTCCTCTAGCTCAATCTGTTTGGAGTGGACACAAAGCATTATCTCTCTTAATTGCCACAGTCGGCCAAGAAACCCCCCACACAAACACACACACAAAAGAAAGAGAAAGAAAGATAATTAAAAAACGCAGATTAAGAGAGGAAGCAGGGATGATATTTATAACACAGAACCTGGGACGGGTGAACATTTTTCAGTGCTCGTGCTGATACAATAATTGAGTCTCAACACTTTTACAAAATCAGTATGCATAACAGGGATGTCACCAGAACTTATGATACCTTTGTTATTAAAATTATGAAAATGTGATAAAGCTTTATTTTTTTAAAGATGTAAATATCACAGGCAGCACATACATATATTCCTTTTTGTAACAGGATTGATACCAACAGTGCCATCACACAACAGCAGCACTGTAGACAGGCAGACACACAGCCCCTCCCATCACTAGCAGCTGAACGCCAGAACAGCAGCACAACAAACCTGCGTCTTAAAGAACAACACTATGGCTTTTTGAGGAATCTCGAGAGGTCAGTAAAGCTCCCATTTAAACAGTTATCATAAATATTAACCTGGCTGTTGCACACGCTAACGTTATGTGTTTAACTAGTAGCAATGACCCCAAAGTTATCGTTAAGGTAGCGGCTAGCGGCTATAGCTAATAATAAAATAATGTCACTGTTGGGGCTAGGCAGCAAATATTATCAGTCCTGACCATCTGTAAGGTTAATAGACAGTCTGTTCACCAGGTTTCAGCCAGCAAACATCACTGAAACCTAGACATCATGTCTCTGGTCAAAAGTGGCAAAAACTGAACTGTATATGGACAGATGTTGATGTTGTTTCGATCTAGAATAGAGGGTAAGTCATACGTGTCTTACAAAGTGAAAAATATAGATCAGGTCATTACAAAGAAGGAATGAAATGCATTTTTTAAAAACAAATTTGGCTAGTACACTGTTCTGGACAATGTCTTATCCACGTACACTGATTAGCATAACCAAAACCTTCTTTTACAAAACACAGCATTTTATATTTTAGTCTAAAATATTATTTTATTCCAATCAATAACGAGATTGTCCCAGACTGAAGCAGGTAAAAGTTCACCAACAAGTACACAGAAAAAGTGGCAGTCTGCCTTAACTCTATGTGATCACTAATGAAAATGTGGTGCCAAGTCACCAGAAGCACAGGAAACAAACAGGGCTGGAGCTGAATACATTTGCACAGAACATCATTGTTCTAACTCTTATTTTTAAAAATGCCTTTTGCTTTTTTCCCCCTTTTCAGTATTTTCCTGGATATTGGCATCGGATTTGAAAATACAGTACTGTAAAAACCCTAAAGCAAAATTATGTTTAATAAACATGTTTTCTGCAAGATCTTTGTCGAAATTAAACTGAAGAACTGGCAAATTACTTGTTTGCATCTTAGCAAAGAATAAGAAAACATAATTATGAATCTAACCAGACATCTGATGCCAACAGTACTTGACAGCTTTCCATATTTAGTGGTGCAGACAGTGCCAGGTCAGTGCCAAATAGCCAACAAACATAAAAACTCGAATGGTCAGAAAATTAATCAACAACAACTTTCATGAATGACTAATCGCCAAGAAAAAAAACAAGCCAAAAAAGAGCACAGGATCACTGGATTCATATTGATGTAAATTCATACTGTGGTGGATCTGTATTGCTATTTTACAGTCATCTGTGTAAATATAGACACGAGTTAAGATCATACAGGGAATTCAAACAGACATATACAGTCTCCCAAATAAGCACATTTTCTCTAAGGCACATACAGTAAGTGGGGTGGGGGGTAGTTTGAGTGAGGGAGGCTTTACTCCTGTTCACATACAGCACATGGAGAGGGACAGTGAAGAGTCCGACTAATGCCCCTGAGATGACATGAGATGAGGACAATTAATCACAGTGGAGACCGGCGAGGACGGGATAATGGGGGAGGAAAAAAGACACAATGAAAAAACATAGATGGGGGAAGCTGGGGACAGAGAATAAAAGAAAGAGAGAAGGTGGAGGAGAGGGAGAGAAGTGAAGAGGAAGCCAGGAGCTTTGCCAGGCAGACAGCACTCTAGTACTGCCCACTGCTGGCTCTCTGCTACACAAGCACTCCCTGGACACTGGAAATGCTTTCACTTCATAAAGCTATCTCCGACACGCAGGCTACTAAACAAGCACACACATACCTTCCAGAGTGAGTGTGCCAGACAGAGCCCAACTCACAACCAGTAATCTAAAGCATGTGCAACTCTAAAATAAAGCTTACCATGTGTGAAAATACAAATAACAAGTCTTATGCTGGACTGTACTGTAAAATAGAGATGGGCACACATAAGGAGTGTATAAGCAAACAAATGATGCATTTATAAAAACCCTCCTGCCATATACCTGTCACATATAAAAACATGCTGTGTGCACAGAAGTACATTATACGCACACATATGTATGCCAAAAAACAAACACACAAGTACACACACCATATTGCTGAAGCTAAATGGAGACAGGGAGACAACTGTGAGACAGCATGACAGTTGGCAGGGAAAACGGAAAACATCATGGAAAAACACAACAGCCTCCTCCGATGAATCAACACATACTAACAACAGCAGGGCACCACACCGGTCACAAAGACTGCACGTTGACAGATTGCTGGCGTTTACCTTTTTGTGCGTCGAAACATGTTGGTAGCGGCAGAGGCTGTGTTGGCAGATGAACATGAGAGCAGCTGAGCCTCCACACGTACACACACCGAAATGAACTCTCTCACACACACACACAGGCTCGCGCTCAGTCAAGAAGCAGCGATTACGCTCCACGCTGGCATGTCAGCTTCCTCTGGCCAGTTAAAAACACACACACACACAGTCTCTCTTTGATGTCTGTACACGTGAGCATGCCTACAGGAGTGTGTGCAAGGGAGAGAAGAGGGATTTGGAAATGTCATCTGTGTTACAGATGAAGAAAATGAGAATTTAAGTTGGAAAAAAAGGAGAGACGGGGAGAGAGAGGAGACAGGGGGAACAGGCTGCCGAGCATCCCTCTCGGAAGGAGAGAGGATTGTGGAGCTGTTTTCAAGGGTATCGTGCCAAGCCAGGAAGTGTACAGCGACAGAGCAAAAGGGGGAGGGGGGGCACCAAAGAGAGTGAGAGAGAGAGAGAAAAGGGAGGAGGAGAATAAGATAAAGGGAAGGGGTATATGCAGTATGAATGAGAGAAAGAAAGAAACAGCATGTGGGGGGAACGCAAGTGAGAGTGCAAGAATAACAGAGTGAAAGCCAATCAGAGGTGGAGAGATGAGGGGGGCAGTGAACTGGAGACTAATGTGAATGACAAGAGAGACACAGAGAGAGACAGAGAAAGAAAGAGAGGAGGGACACTACAATGTGATTTTCATGTGTTATTTTGTGTGTTTTTGTGTATGCTGCAGCTTACACATGAGCACCACCAGACAGGGAATGACATCATTTAAAAAAAACAGACCATTCAAGGACAGTGATGTTATGTTTTTCTTTCTCTCTTTTCTGCCCCATGTACTGATGCCAACATCAACTGCCGTCTGTGTTTGCCATAGTCTGCTTTAAATATTATATTATCATTATATTGTATTATTGTCAAGGGCAGCAGAGTGATGCAGTGGTTAGCTTTGTTGCCTCACAGCAAGAAGGTCCTGGGTTTGAATCCACTGGCTGACTGTGTGGAGTTTTCATGTTCTCTCAAGTTCACTCTGGCTTTCTCCTACAGTCCAAAGACATGCATGTTAGGTTAGTTGGCCATAGTGAATGACTGTCTGTTTTCCATGTGTTAACCCTGTGATATACTGCCAACCCGTGCCATGTGTACAACTATGATAGCTGGGATAGGATCCAGATGGATGGATGGTATTAATGTCTGTAGGTTTTATGATAAAGCAACAACTACTAACATGTTTCTTTTTTGATAATATTATCAAGCCTTGTAGTGCAAAATCTACTTGCATTAACACAATAATTATTGAACTTTTTATACTAACATTCAGGCTGGTTAGGTAGCTGACAGTAAATTATGAAGCATTTTTTTTTTATCTTAACGTTTATTTAAAAAATCACAATGTTTTCCTAATTGTTATTACTTGCTTTCATTGCCTGACCCTAACCACAAATGTGTTGTCTCCCAGTCTGCTCATAGATCATCAAGGTGATGCTTCATTAATTCAGTCAATCAAAAATGGCCTCTGAAGTTCTGTTACTACAACTAAACTAGGTCAGGTTTGCAGTAATGTAATATTAGATATTCTAGGAGCCATCATTGCTTACTGCCTACGATACACACGTGCATTTAGTCAGAAAATTTTGACACCAATACTCTGGGTTTTTAATAAAACACAAAGTACTTTCCTGCTTTGCAGAGGCAGATGATAATGAATCAAAATAATTACTGGTGTTCATGTGCAATGCAATGGTATGGCCCCGATGTGCTCTAATAGCATTTAGGCAAAAGGGGAGCTCTATAACGCAGAGGACCTACCAGGCGTTTTGCTACACTACAATACTTATTTAACAGTAGGATAAATTTATCCTTATATCTTCTGTTAGGTTTATTGGGATAATCAGAAAATATATGCAAACTCATCCCTTAAAAATATTTCTTTAAGCCAGTTATTGGTTGGTATATTGCCTTTTTTTCTATTTTTAGTTACTCCCACATGCATTGTTCTACTGCTGTAAATTAGTACTTATCTGCAGATGCAGATGGGGAAGTGAGAAATTACTGAAAAACAACAGTTGTGATCATAAGTTTAAATACACTCATCGTGGGCAGAAATGTAATTGTAATTGTTGGCTTTTAATGATTTCTTTGAACTGTTCTTTTTTCAGGTTTTTACTTTGTGCACAAGTTTGAATTTATTTAGGATTTTCTGTAATCCACACGGGTTCAAAAGTAAACATACAGGCTCAAATATATCCATACACTCACTTAAATCCTTTAGTAATTTGTGCTCAGTGTTTTACAGGGTCTTTTAACTTATCAAGGTCAAGGTCTATTAATGTATAGTTACCAATCATGATTGAGTAGAGTTGGTTTTTTTCGAGGTCTGAAAGAGGACCTAAACTGTAACCGTCAGTTGGGAGGAGATTGGTTAGGATGTTCAGGGACTCAGGCTCAAGCCTGCCATGAACTGAAAACTGCAGGAATACCAATGTCACCGTCCACAGTGACACAGTGAGTTTTACATCACCATGTACTGGGAGGTTGGCACTTAAAAAAGAAGCCTCTGCTCCAAAATCAAGACCTTCAAGCTTGACTGAAATTTGCGGCAGACCACATGCACAAGCCAAATGCCTTCTGGAGAAAACTTTTATGGTCAGATGAGACAAAGACTGAGCTGTTTGGCCACAATAACAAGAAGTATGTTTGAAGGAGTAAAGGATAGTGGTGCTAGCAAAATGCTCTGGAGCGTTGCTGCCAGTGGTAGAGCTACATTGTACAAAGTGGATGGAATAATGAAGAAGGAATACCTCCAAATTCAACATCTAAAAGGCTGAAACTTGGACATATTCGGGGGTTCCAGCAGGACAATGATCAAAAGAACTTTTGGAATGGCCTTTCCAAAGCGTTGACCTCCTCTAACCCTGTTAAAATCTTGTGGAATATGGTTAAAACTTGAGTCTTTCCTAGCAAACCAAACAAATTTACATTAACTCTACCAATTCTGATAAGAAAAGCAGTCAAATGTCCAGCCATAGAACGGTAGAAGTTTTTGATGGTTACCAAAAGCAATCAAGATGACCAAGATGTAATTTGCTAAGGGAAATTTAACCAAATATAAGAAAATCAAAAATAAGCTTGTGCACCCAGTTCTTACTTTTTAAGTCATTAAAGATGTATGCTGCTCAGTCATTCCACCCTGTAAAAAGAACAGCTCAAAGAAATCATTAAAAGCCCTAAATCCCCATGATATTCATGCCCGTGATGACAGCGTGTAAACTTCTGACCACAGCTATATGCCAGCCTTTTACTTTAATGCATGCATATAGAAACACACTGACACAGTTATGTTTTTTTTTTCTAAAATATGAAATGCCAGATTGGATGAGCTCTGGCACTTGTCTCTTTGTCCTAGATATCACAGGAGCTGCTCTGCAATGCCCAACCACGAGAGATGTCATTTCTGTGTGTGTGTGCATATGTGTACGCCCTCCCTCCCTCCCTTTGAAACAAATCCACCAAATGTTAAAGCTGACGTGGGGTGACAGTTGCACAGTAGTGCTGAGGGGAGTAATTCAATAATGGATGCTGTCTCTAATGTGGGAGTCTGGGTGGATAAAATATACATGGGAGAGAAGAGAAGGAGAGAAGAGGAGGAAGTGGGAGGAGGGCGGTGATATCATTGAAACGCAGCGGGGGGTCACAGAGAGAGGGATGGGTGGCATGATATCATATAGAAGACAAGGTGGGTGTTTCCGTGTTTCTGTGTTTTCTTGTTGGTGACCCGCCTGTCCTTCAATTTATTTTCTGCATAAACTGTCAGTCATTACACCCACTGCCCAACACGACGACGCATGTAAAGAAAACCCAAAAGCAGCACCAGCTGTGAGCCTCCAACTCTCCAGCATCACCTTCATGTCATGCTGTGACATCTGCCACCCTTCCACACAGGTCAAAGGTCACGGACAAAATACATCCAATGACAGCCGCTGGAGACACACATACATGATTCACACAAGAGCACACACACAAACACGCATGGCCAAACCGAGTCTAACAGTAAACTGCAATAAACGTGGATACAGACGCACATTAACTACCCCAGGCATGTATAAGCTAACAGTGTCAGACTACTGCTAGCAGACAGTACCTCTGCCCAGAGTAAGATGTATACAGAATACTAAACAGAGAAGTACACGCAATAAAAAAAATGAGGTTAATAATAATTTTTTTTTAAACTGAGCTCTATGGGGAGAATTAACACCATGCTTCATATTTATAACCCCCTAAATGACCAGGACAGGCAGTACAACAATAACAGTTTACATGATAAACTGACATGTGAGCAAGCTAGGCGATTCACATTCAACTCATGCACAGCAAAAGTGGGCGAGCTGAAAATAAGCAGGGGAGGGAGGAAGGCATGGCTACATCAATTTCAGAAAATTTTCAAGGATTTCAACACTTGAAGCAATGACAGCAAAGAGTAAGCATATAGAGGAAAATTACACTGTCCTCCAGGTTCAAAGGTATTTGCCGGCTGCATGTTGAGCAGAAGGCAAATTTCCAAATTCTCCCTGATTTTGTGGAAGGCTTTTAACAGCAGGAGCAGCAGCAAAAGAGAGGACACAGCCAAAAAGTAAAGAGCAATTAAGACGGATGGGAGGAATAAAACAATGCTTCTGATTTTTAAGAACAGCAAAGTTTTTATTATATTGGCTTCCAGTATATAAATCTAGATTTAAAAATAAAAATACTCGTTTAGTTCTATTCTTATGTTGCATTCCAAGGACAAAAGAATCAATGATAAACCAGCACTAAGGGACAAAGGAAAAGTGGGGAACTTGGTTTCAGCACCATGGACAGAGACTCGCACGTCATTTAAGCTTCTTTTATACATACATACATTTCATATTTTAACCAACATAGCTGTCAAATGTGAACTGGTTTCACATGTTTGTGCCACACCTCGAGCCATTTTAATTGGTTCTGTCAAACCTCCAAACTTCATTCTATCTCATTCACTCCTACACTGCACAGAAAGCACCTAACTTAAGCAGAGTTTCCTTTCTGTACGAAAAGTCAGTCATATTTTTGTGAAGCTGACTCTGGACTCGATAGCTTTAACGTGGGACATTATGAAGGAATTCCCATTAATCATTTCATTCAAAGGCACAACTACAGAAAAGTGTTAGTGGGTCTTTTTCTTATACTTTTCAAGTTATGATCTTGATGAAGTCATGTACAAAATGAGTCATACACTGCAGCCAACTCAACCAACATTTTTTGTGTTTGCAATATAAATGTTACTTAAACTTAAAACACAATGAGTGTCAGGCAACCTAAAATTATACAGAGACTCTTATTTTCTATTATTTATAAGCCGTTTCTTTCTTGCATTTATTTTTCTCACAATGGGCATCGGACATACCCAGGGAAGTATGAGTCATGCTGATTCTAAAAATATCTGCTTCGTGTTTTTTTCTTCATCTGCAGCCAGGAGCCAGTCAAGACAAACCAAACTTAAACTAAAAAAAAACCTTAAAATAAACTAAAAGTGGGCGTAAATTTAATTCTGAAATATTAAGCAGTGTGCATAAATATTAACTGGATAAGCATTTAATTTTTAATATTGGGAAGTCAATATACACTCATGGTCACTTCATTAGGTACACCTGTTCAACTGCTTGTTAATGCAAATGTAGAATCAACGAATCACATGGCAGGAACTCAGTCAACCTGCTGAAATTCAAACATCAGAATGGGGAAGAAAGGCTATTTAAGTGACTCTGACCGTGACATGGTTTTTGATGCCAGAACGCCTGGTTGGAGTATTTCATTTGATTTAAAGGGATTTTCCAACACAACCATATCTGGAGTTTATAGAGCAAAGAAAAATATCCAGTGAGTGGCAGTTGTCTGAGTGAAAATGCCTTGCTCATGTCAGATGTCTGGGGATAATGGCCGGACTGCTTCGAGCTGATAAGAAGGCAACAGTAACACAAATAACTACAATCAACCAGAAATACCAACTGAGCATCGTTTAAGATGCTACCAGAAAATTGTTGCTCATTTTCTGATGGCTTCTTCCAGCAGGATACCACATCAAGTCGCAAAGCTCAAATCATCTCAAACTGGTTTCTTGAACATGACAATGAGCTCTCTGTACTCAAATGGCCCAGTAGAGTCCCTTTGGGATGTGGTGGAATGGGAGATTCCCATCATGGATGCGTAACCAACAAATGTGCAGCAAATGTGTGATGCTATCATGTCAAGATGGACCAAAATCTCTGAGGATTGTTTCCAGCACCTTGTTGAATCTTTGTCACAAAGAATTAGAGACAGCTCTGACGTTTAATGGATGTCAAACCCATTACTGGCAAAGGATATATGCGTACCTCAGCTTAGGTACGTGACTCTTTTCTTTTCACCTCATTGTTGCCAACCTACAATAAAGCACTTTGTGCAGAAACTATGGACACGTTCTGCTTTGCAGTTAAGGTCTTGCTCTCCCTCTGCAGACAGCTCTCTCTCCCTTTCTGTGCTCCGTTCACTAAGAGACGAATCAGCCAGCCGGGGCACCCAGACTGAGGCTATGAAGAGAAAATGGTAAGAGACATTCTGTTGCTCTGAATATTTCTCTGAGAATAAATCTCAGCACAGCCTTTATCTTTACCGTATGTGTAAGGTGATTTTTGTGAGTCCTTATTTCAGTCGTGTTTAAGAGCTTCATTAACTATGTCAGGGTGCTCTTCACTGTCTGATGCCTTACTTAACCAACTGTAAGGGCTTCTTGCTATGTTTGTGTTCGTCTGCACTGGGTTCACCACGGGTGGCAGTGTAGCACAGCCTGGCAGGGCAAACGTATAAGGGGCACAGGTGTAGCAGAGTGACTAATCATGCTTGGGTGACGAGGAGATGACACAGTTTTTACCGATTGTTACGCTTGAACGCTCACAGTTTTAGGATAGCCACACCAGCTATGGCGTCGTCACGCAGGGCTTTTTTGTTTTGGTGACACACCAACTGTAAGTTTGCAACAGCAGATATTATATTGGTATTATATTGGTAATTCAATAAACAAGCAGTTCTCCCACCACAAGGTAAGTAACTAAACATTCGACAGCTTAAGTCCTAGACTGCTCTGCTCTCTTTTCTCAACCCTCCGACCCCTCTCATCCACACGGGGCATTGAGGTCACAGCACGGTGCTCCTGCTGCTGAACTTTCATTGCACAGCTCAGTGGTGCAACAGATTGGACCAGCAGAGAAGCTCCATGAGTGAAAAAGCTCCTGCAAAGCTGAAACATGCTGCAGTCAGTAGATGAGGCTCCCACTACACAATAACATCATTTGACCATGACTTCTTGTAATAAAGCTGAAATGGTTCCAAGTCTTTAAAAAATATGATTCCTTCTTCATTTTTCAACAGTATGCCGTTCAAGTCAGACAACTGTGCCCATACAATATACAAGAAATTGCAAAATAGCAGTATATTGTGGCAAAGCACATTAAATGCTCTTTGATTTCCTTAATACCTCGCAGATAATTATCTTACTTTTCCCACCAGGATCTCACAAAATTCCAGATATTCCATAAGGCAAGAAAAAACTCACATCACACACAGCCATACAACCAACATTACAAAGAAACTCTCCAGGAAGTATTCTGATGATGTCACACGTGTGCACTACAGATACTACTGAATAAAAAAACCCCATATATGTATGTAGGAGAAATGCAGAAGAAAACTTACCCACTACTTTTTCGGGGCAGAGGTAGATCCTTCTGGTGAGAAAGAGAAGGCAAGAGAGAAAAGGAAAAATGGAGAAAAGGAAGTAGAGGGGGAGCAGACAAATGAGACTGGTTAGAGTTTTACACATCATGCAATCTGCAGGACTCCTTTCTAAAAGGCAGAAAACTGTTACTATTAGTTACTATTAGTGTGGTAATGAAATGTGAATTAGCATAACAATTCTTGTAATATCTCATTATACAGACTGTTACCAGCAGGAGTTTATGATTAATCTAACCACACTGATATAATTACTTATTAAAGACACGCAATTACCAAATTTTCTGTCGTATTATCAATTTAATGTGGCATGAATTTTCCTTTTTTATCCCTTCACACATTTGGCAGTGATGTTTTTAAAGTTTTGTGTGAAGCACAGCATAATTTCTCAGAAAACAGGACGAGCACGTTCAAATCAAGGTCAAAACGTAGACTGATCTTGAGTTACACAAAAAATGTAGCAATATGCTGTTTTCTCTGCCTTAAGGCAATGTGAACATACACAGATTTTTTATACCTTTATTTTATGTGTAAGCACTCTGACTTTACATGTAATGAAGCGTGGTATATAAATAAAATTGTCATTGTCCTTGCTTGTGTCCTCTTGTTTCAGGTGGGGATTAGACGTGCTTGTTTCGATGTGAAATGTTCTGGAACATACAGGAACCTGAATGAAAGCACACGTTTTGTCCTAAAGTCTTTAAAAAAAATTTCATCATGGGTGTAACTAACAGATATTTGTCGAGTTATGAGCCACATTAGGTACACCTGTTTAAGCGCTTGTTAACACAAATACCTAAACAGCTATGTTTACATCTGGGCCATGAAGACATGCTCAAAAACGACCTCCTGAAGATCAAACTGAATAACAGAATGAGCAGGGAAGATGTAAGTGGCTTTGAAAATGGTATGGTTGTTGGACACCAACAATGAAAGAATGGCTCTCAATCCAACAGAGCAGCCGACAAATCTGCAGAAACTGCTTGATGACATCAAAATCTCTGAGGGATACTTCCTGCACCTTGTTGAATCTATGCCATGAAGAATTAAGGAAGTTCTGAATGGTCCAGCCCAGTAACCCAGTAATGAAGAGGCTGATAAATGCATATATGACACAAGGGTAGAAAATAATTACCACAAAACTAGGATTAAAGTACATTTAATGTAAATCCCATGAGCCTTATACAGTATCTCTTATACTGTGACTGTGTCCCCTAAGTATTAATCACATCCACATATTGCAGAAAACGTTTATGAGATTTACTCCTACAATTGATAGCAAAAGTTACATGTAACATAAATATTAACTACTGTAGGTTAAGGAAAGATTTTTCTTTCTTTTGCTCATCAGTTAAAAAAAAAATCATATGTGCATCACAGCATACATCTGTCACCTGGCACCTGATAATTGTTTAGCAATAATATATATATAAATGGTTAATCTTCATAAAGTCGCGATCTGTGAATTTGCACTTCCTTAGAGTTCACCACTAATGCTACTTGCTCACTAGTTGCTTAGGTCTGCAATAGGCTATTTTCCATTTATTCAAAACTAAATGGAAACTGGCCCCCTTTCTTTTACTATCAATAAATTTCATTAAGGGATTGCATGGTTTTACAGCTGGTTTGTTTCAAAGTAGGCCATAACATGATAATAACAATCCCTTACTTCCTAAATGTTGCATGAAAAAATAAACTTGTAGTGAAAGTTTAGTTATGTAATTATGTATATGCAACATAAGCATATAATTTCTGAAATGACTATTTTGATAGTAAAGGTTGCCGACCCCTGCACTACAGCCAAACCCCGAGCTGATTTTAAAATGCATAAAGTATAACACTGGCTTAAGTGTTTAGAGTAGGGATCCAGGGTATGTTCAGTATGTTATCTTAATAAAAATACCCTAGATGAAAATTTAAAAAAAAAGAGCAATGTTTTAATTTACAGCTTGGCTTTAAGGTGATATTATATTGTTCATGTATACTGTCAGTGAAAATCAGTTTGACAAATAATCCCTCGTAAGTGCTTGGAGACCTTAGGGCTTCAGGAAACACCAGGTTGGAGGGAGACAAAATCAATTTAAAAATTGTTGCTGCTATATTTATGACACTGGGACACAACTGTAAGGACTCTGATGTGATTACGATCTACTGGGATGAATCTGTATGCTGTTTGTTACCCATCAAGTCCCAATTTAAAACCATTAAACATTCAGTTTAGCTAAGATCAGGTTACTGTCAATTTCTCTTGTCAGCCTGTCCTGTGTCGCTTATCAGGATATTTTCTACCTCTCAATGGCTTTGCTAAAAAGATAACGTCTTTTTCCCCCCACTCGGCTTGTCAAACACAGCCATGTCTGTGAATTCAAATGAATATAAGTGACTAGAGACGCTAGGGTCACATAAGTTGAGGGAAATAAGGTAATTATAAACGACTGCGACTGGTTTTCACTGGTTTTGATTTGATCCTGAGAGTTCTGTCCCTCCGTCTCCCTCGTTGCCTTTGTTTAAGTAAACCAGCATTACAAAGTCAAACTGATGAAACGTGACTTGACAGCTGGAGCTTTTGTCTCCAGTCTCAAAACAAGCTGGCTACCCAAACCCGCCCAATTCCAACACCGTGGGCCATGAACACACTTGCAGTCCGTTAATAGAAAATTACATTACAATATTCAGTATTTAGCACGACAAGAATGGTCCATGTGTTAAGGTATAAAAGGTTTTAATACGCAGAACAGTTGATCCAGATGTTTAGAAACTGAAGTCAAAGATAACTGGATGAAAGGACAGAAATAAGCTCATCACACTTCATATTTTGAGGAAAATCTTTTGTCTACCTGAAGTCTTTGTCTCACAGCCCTCGGCAGATGCTTCTTATCTGCCTTGGTGATGCTCTCACACTGCAACCACCTTTAGCTCTTGTCGATATCTTTAGCCCAGCTTTCAACAAGAAAAAATCAGACTGAGTTGAATAATTCTGGTTGCTTTGGCTGCGTGTTTTGATGCATGCGGCTGAATTTGAGCAAACAGTTTGCTCCTGTATACCTCCTCATTCTTCTGTCAGCAGTGCAATCATACATAAAAAGCAGTGTGCCAGTTAAGCTGGCAGCCATAGGTGGCCTAGCCATAACAGACCAGCCGTTATGTTTGATAGATGAGGTGGTGTGCTTTGGGTCATGAGCCATTTTTCTACATATTTTGTTCTTGTCACATCTTTTTTTTCCCATGTGTCCACAACTTTGTACAAGAGCTTCCACTTTCTTTCTGGATGTTTTCTGTATTGTTTTATAAGTTACAATCTCATATAGGATTTGTTTTTTCTCACTGAACCATCTGATGATCAGTTCATTACATGATCATTATTATTTGCCTGCAGATTAGTCTTAACTTGCTGCTGCCCTGCTCGTGTTCCTTGGTTAGACATTTTTTGCTTTTTTAGAATGATCCCAACTTTTGTTTTGGCCAATCAACTTACTATCTGTCTCACAGATTTAAGCTTGTGCATCCAATTCTTTTTTTTAAGTCATTAAAGATGTATGCTGTACAATCATTCCACTCTGAAAGAAATCATTAAAAGACCAAAAATTATCAAAATTAATCA
The DNA here is from genome assembly GCF_036321145.2 of Pelmatolapia mariae. Classification (NCBI taxonomy): domain Eukaryota; kingdom Metazoa; phylum Chordata; class Actinopteri; order Cichliformes; family Cichlidae; genus Pelmatolapia; species Pelmatolapia mariae. Next base: position 27,019,180 of record NC_086232.1, on the reverse strand, counting down.
CTTTTTTGCAGAGAATTACATTACAGGAAATCTACCACTCTCGTCGGTGGTATGGAGCAGTGCTCTTCCTTGTTTTCAGTCTTTATAATAAGAGACACTTATCATATCCAAACTGAAGCTTCATACATGCCGAACAGACATGACGTCTTCGCTGAACTCTTGCCAAGAAAGTGCAACTTGACAACTACTCATTACAACTTATATTCAATATTAAAATATGCAACTTTAATAATAGCATTTCAGGTAGAGCGGAGGGCAGACAGTTTTTATCTGGGAGTGACATCATCTATCATGGTCAGTTTTTTCAGGAATGCTAATACGCTACATCATCAAGAGGAAGTGAGCTACGCCAGGGTGACTCAGAGAGCGCCCCACTGGAGTCTTGTGTGTGTGTGTGTGTGTGTGTGTGTGTGTGTGTGTGTGTGTGTGTGTATGCACGCGCGCGCTGGTATGTGTGTGTGTGTGTGTGTGTGTGTGTGTGTGTGTGTGTGTGTGTGGATATGGGGCAATAGGGATGGCTAATGGACCAAACCCCAACACCTGCTCCCTCTCACTGTCTTTTCAGTTGACAGCTACTGTATGTACTGCTTTCTTGTTACTGGCTATTACTAAGCGTATCACAGCAAGATATAGGCACAAGCTATTATTACTATTATTCTCTAAATTTTAGCTCTAATATAAGATTTTTCCACTTTTCAGTATGTACATGATTTAATATGGAAATAATGATAGTAATGCAAATCTGAAACACATTTGACGCAGTGTTGCACTGATTAATTGATCCATTATTTTAAAAAGATTATTGGTAATTATCTGAAAAATCAATTACTCTTCATAATTAAAAAGCCATTCATCAGAGATTTGAGATTCTTTAATTCCAGAAAGTTTCTCCTTTGTTTTGAGTTCAGAGAAAAGAAGTTCTGACAATGACACAAACCTCGATGGACATTTTTCTCTTTTCTCTGGTGTTTTCTAGTTTAGACTAAAAAAAAGTGTATAAATAAATATTAAATGTAATTACTGTACATTTAAGCTACACATTAATATACAATTAAATTAATCAATAGCAGCAGTAGCCACAATCTCCAGACACACGTCAGACCTAAGCCAGAAGACAAAAAAGGGCAATTCTTCATTAATCAATAAGGATTTCAATCTCATAAATAAATCACTGTGCATCCTTAACATGATGTAGCAAAGTGCTATTTCAGTCTCTAAAAGCCTGAATGAAAAGTTAATACATATTTTTGAATCTATGCGTACTTCTGTTGTTCTGGTCAATTGATGAACAAGTGTTTTCGTTAATTTTTAGTAAATGAATTAATACAGAACAACAAAAACACTGACAATTTGCTGATGTTCCTTTGATTCCAGGTGTGTGCAAGTAAATGTAAAACTATTTTATACAAAGTTGTACCAAAAGTTAAATTTTGAGATTTTGAACTGATTGTAATGCCACAAAGATGTCACATTACTAAACAATTGTTACATTAATTAAAAAAAACCCTGATCAGCTGATTTAAGAAAAACAGTTACTTGTTTGCTTCTGTTTATCTGACCTCTGTTTCATCTCCTTTATGGTATTTGTCTCCAGGCACCGTCATTATTATTGATCAGCCTCTGTGCTGGATCGCTTTCATGCTTCAGAATGTCGCATGTTCAAAATAAAATCACCTTTTACATTTTATGACATTTCATGTATTTTCTGCATTTCTTTTTCTAAAACAACTGACACCTTGGGCACATCTGAAATGATTAAAGATCATCCTTTAGAAGATGCATAAGTAATACAGTGCTAGTATCACTGATACTCATTATTAAAACTCATTCTCTGTCTTCACGGTTATACACTCACAAGCCACTTTGTTAGGTACATGTGTTGAACTGCTTGTTAACACAAATATTTAATCAACCAGTCATATGATTCATGACCATTTGTGACCAGTCATATGGTCATGCAGACACGGTCAAGACAACTTGCTGAAGTTCATCAGAACAGAACAAAAGGTGATTGAAGTGACTTTAAATGTAGCATCATTGTTAGTGCTAGATAGGGTGTGTAGAATATTTCAGAAACTTTTGACCTTGTAGGATTTTTCTACATAGTTATCTCTAATGTTTACAGAAAATGGACCAAAAATTTGAAAATATCAGTTGAAAGCAGTTTTGACTGCTTCAAGCTGATAGAAAGCCAAAAGTAACTTGAATAAATACTCGTTATTACTCAGGTATGGAGAAGAGCATATCTGAGCAGATGAGCTACAGCAGCAGAAGACCACACTGGATGTCATTTCTGTCAGCTAAGAACAGGAAACTGAGGCTACAGCTCACACAAGCTCACCAGTATTGGACAATAAAGAACTGGAAAAATGTTGCCAGGTCTGATGAGTCACAATTTCTGCTGCATTATTCAGATGGCCAATGTCAGAATTCCAAATCATTCCAATATGGACCAAAATCTCTAAGCAATGTTTCCAGCACCTTGTTAAATCTATGCCATGAAGATTTAAGGCAGTTCTGAAGACAAACGGAGGTCCGACCTGGAACTAGCAAGATGTACGTAATAAACTGACCAATGTGTTTATGGGATGTTTCATTATTAGCACCCATTTTCTGCCTTTGTGCTTATACTAATGCAAAAATGTGTCCATGTTCACACTGCAACAATTTAGAAGTGTGATCTCGGACACACATACAAATTCCAGTTCACATTCATGGCACTGCAGTTACATTACATAACAAGAAAGCCTCCATACAAATAGTTTAACAAAAGCATCAACTTTAAAAAAAAAAAGTTCTGATGTAACCTGCGTGCACTACAAAGATGCAAAAGCATTAGTTAAGCATTTTCTACAGCTTTAATTCAACATAGCCAGACTCACGGAAATCTGCACATACAAACAAACACCTCCCCGGCACATTTAATGTATTATGCACAGCTTCCGTGCGCCAAGTAACAGCCCATTAATCACATGCTCCTCGGTCGCTATGCTTTGTGAAGACAGGATAGTTCAACCCAGATTAAAATATTATGCAAGTTTGCCTAAGATGTTAAGACAGGGTGTCAGATGTTTTTTCTTTGGCTTTTGCTTTTCAGTTAATATCTACCCAAGGACCAAGTGAAGGCCAAGTGCAAACCATAGAAAAGAAAAATGTTAATATGTTGCTCCTCTGGGCAGAGTCATGAGACTTCTGTTCTGTTTCCACTGCCAAAACTCAGAGCAGATTGGAAGGCAAATGTCACACAGTGTATTGTTCAGTTTAACAGTCTGCAAGTCTTCAGTTTTTTCTTAATAGCCTTCAATTCAGAGCTCTTGACACCAGGGTCTGAAATAATGTAGCATCTCGATGAAATGTGCAGATTTTGAAACCTTAAGAGCTGGTATTTTTGTCTTACTTCATGTATTTCGGGAATTAAGTCTGGCAAAAACTTTATTTCTTTAAAGGTTTCTGGCATGAGAATTCTAGCTCTGCAAAAAGTAGTTCAAATATTTGAAAGTATTCCCAAATATATTGTGGCCTAGATTTGTTGCTTTGATGTACACTTTGCTCTCCCAGTGCAAAACCTACCCTTTTCTGAATAATACTGACATCAGAAGGACGTGTTGAGGCAGAACAAAGCAGTGGGCATGGCAATGAGTGACAGGACTTGGCAAACAGAGCTGGATCTTCTGCAGTGATCACACTCTTATCCCTCGTGCTTAGCATATTGGAAATGGGCACACTGCCCAGAACAAAATATTGGACAAATTATGCTTGTGTGTGTGTGTGTGTGTGTGTGTGTGGTTGTGTGTGTGTGTGTGTGTGTGTGTGTGTGTGTGTGTGTGTGTGTGTGTGTGTGTGTGTAAGTGGCTTACTCCATACTCCTACATGAGAGCGGGATGAGACACACAGCATGATTTGTGTTTGTTTGTGTGTGCGTGAGTGTTTGACCATATGGGTTAAGTGTAAGTATATTGTACTCCACACACGTACAATTACTCGGACAATATGATAACCTTCTCTTCAGATGAAAACAACTCATATGACTGATACACTTTCTCCCACAGCAGAGACTACAGTTACAGTTGAATAAAATGGATGGAAAGGTGCCTAAACTCAGGGTGTTAGTCATGATTGCTGGTGATCTACTTTCTATTATTGTGTGTTTACTAATGAGGCAACTGCTTCTGTTGCATGACAGCATGACTTTGTGTGACTGATATAAAGTCTTTGGAGCACTACAGTCTGTAATTGTCATTTAACACGATATCAAATTCACATCAAAAGTGTAAGTCAGTCTAAAGCTGTTGTCGCATGTCCAAATATCACAGAAAGGACCAACAGGAGATATGGGGAAAAAAAACATAAACCAAAACTGTAGATCAAAACATCTACTGAACGTCAGTGTTTTACAGTGATTTATTTCTCTGTGTGACATCATAATGATGTGGCAGCCGGACAACTGCAGAATGAAAATGATACAGTCAGAAGGAAGGTTGGACACGAAGAGGAGGACAGATGGATAAAACACGTGACGCAGATGAAATAGTATAAAACATTACTGTGGATCCAGTAGAGATAAATGACTACTAAACTATAGATGACAGCAGGTTTAGCCAATCAGCAAACTTATGACCATGACAATTCACATGTTTATATGTTTAATCTATTAGCTAAATATGTCTGGTGTGCCAGCCACAGCAGAGTCGAGTATACACACTCCATCTGCTGGGCCTATATTTTCATCAATATCCACCTATCATGCACATAAACTGGTGTTGAAATTGCAGCACACGAGTGTCAAAGGTACATCTCGATGTCCCAGCCACAGATTTCTGTTGGCACACCTCTCAATGCTGCCTTGTTTTCTGTCCAACAAGCCCTCCAAATTAAAAGATAAAATTTGCCCATGCTCTCTAGAACAAGAAAAAAATCTGATGCACCTATTGATATGAAAACATCAGTTTTGTGGCCCTTCAGAAATAAATATACAATTTCATGGGTTAGAGTTTAAATGATGACTTTGTGAAGGTAAAGCAATCATTACTATGGTAACAAATAACTAGTTAGCTAATATTTATGAGCATTTATAAAGGAAATCATCTTTGGTTGGAAAACTGTCCTGAGTTCTGATGTTTTTGGATCTCCTGTTGTTACAGACTTCGCTGTCACTCCGTCATAACATCACCTCACTTCCTCCTTTGGCACCACCATAATTACGACAGGCCATGTATAATTGATGCATATTTAAAACATGTTTTCAATAATACATCTAACTTCTGTTTCAGCTTCGCTGGTACTAGGATGAAAAACAGAAAATATTTTCCACCGCATACTACAATGCAATCGTTTTTTTCATTTAAGCTCCTTATTGAATCATATTAAGATTTACATTTTTTGAAGCCTTTACTTTTTTTGTATATTCTGTTATTTTCAGTTTAACCAAGCTTTTTCTTTAGTTTTATTTTTTAACCTTTCTTACCTATTTTGGTCTGTAACATTGCATTTATTTTATTGATATAAGCTGTTTGGGCTATTGTAACACAGTATTTTACCTATTTTTAGGATTAATAAAGTATTTCTTATCTCTGAAAGTTTTGATATACAGTGGACCTCACGGCTGGACATGTGTAAGTGTTTGGAATGGGGCATTCAGGAGGTCTAGCAGCCCTTTTCCACTAGCACCTACTCAGCTCGACTCGTACCTGGCACCAGGTACTTTTGTTAAAGTTCCATGTTTTACCTTGTAACTTCTGTTTATGCTTTATTGATTCGAAAATAAACTGTTGAATGCCACAAATGTAGTGATTCATCCCAACATATCAGATCTTAAGCCCCTGGCATCAAATCTTAAACATCAGAAAATCTTGTTATCTTTGATTCCTTTCTTAAATTTGACTCACAAATTAAATCAAGCGTTGAAGTCTTTCATTTTAAAAAGAAGAAATTATTTCTTTCTATCAATGATCCCGAGGAAGTCATTCATGCTTTTATTACATCTAGACTAGAATGCTGCAATTCCTCATCTGTTGGACTGAGCAAAACCTGATATCATGAATGCAGCCGGTTCAAAATGCTGCTGTTAGACTCTTGACTGCTACATGGAAGTGGGATCATATTCCAGCCATTCTTAAATCATTGCACTGGCTTCCTGTGACGTGCAGGATCAATTTCAAAATGTTGCTTCTCACATGTAAGTGCTTTTGTGTGCTTGCTCCAGTTTACAGCTTTACAATGCTATGTTCTATGACGCTCACTTAGTTGACTTCTTGTAATTTCAAATTCCCGATAAGGTTGTACAGGTGATCAGGCATTCTCAGTCAAAGCTCCAAAACTTCCTGGAATCATCTTGTTTCTCAGGTTAAGTCATCTTCCTCAGCAACTGAAAACAAACATCTTCTCATTAGCTTTCTCATCTTCAGACTATTGCTTAATTTTTCCTAATTCCTCTTTTTTACTATTCGTATTTTATTATTTTTATTATTATTTACTCTATTTTTCTTTATTGTTCTTAAATCATTAATATTATTCCTATTATAGTTTTGCTTGCTGTGCAGCACGTCACTGTCTGTTGTGCCTAAATGTGCTATAAAACATATATATATAATATTGACTTGAAACATTATTAGATGACCTAAAACATTATTGCACTTATTTATGTGTTTCAGCTACCTCAGTTTTACCCCAAATTAGTTCAGTGTCCACATTCATAGTTGACCAGTGAAGTAGTCATCAGTGCTAAACACAAACATGTCATCAGTATATACACTCAGTCCTTTTCCTCCCTCCTCCATCCCTCTGGTATGAAAGCAGATCTAGGCAGTAAAGGGATCCAGACATTGTAACAAGCACTTAAATGGGGTCTAGTATAGCCCACAGCTGCTGCCTTCTTCTAATCTATGCTGCCGCCACCCTTCCTCCTCCTCCTCCCAGCCTCGAGCCCTTTCAGGCCATCCTGCTGCTGGTGGTTGGTCTTCCTCCCTCAGGGCACACAGGGCTGTTAGGCCACCATTAGTCCTACTAATGGGCCTGACAACTGCACCACATCCTCAGCATTTAGACCTCCTCTGTCTGAGATATGGATATCGACCACTTCTCAATGGAACTGGAGAGTATAGGGCCAGAGGGTGGGAGTCGATTTTGTATGTACATATACAGAATTTGTGTGTTATGCACGCACACACAAAAACTAACCGTTGGCTTCAAAACATGTCTTCACCTTAAAATTCAATGGTTTATGCTACCTTAGGGGAACTTCATGATCCTATAAGGAAATCTAGTCTCCATAACAATTTGTGGAGACATGATTTTTAAATCAAAATAACCTGTAAAAACTAGAAAACACACCTACACATTAAACACCGCATGACTAAAAAGTACACGAACCAAGTACCTGTCTTTCTATGTGGTTATGTGTTCCTGATTACCATTACAGTCCATTTTACAAGAGTGTGGGAGTGTGGGAGTGTGTCTCTGTCTCGTTGTGTATTTGCATGTGCATAACATTAATGTGCACATCAGATTGCGTCTTGTCCCCTGCCAGTTTACCCACTCTCTGTTTCTATTGACAGTGTTGAGATCCATGGCTGAAATTCCGATATGATTAACCTCTGAAGAAATAATTCAGGACTAAGGACTTCTGAGTGTTTCATTCACACACTGAAACCTGCCAAACCATCATTATAGCATAGAGCAGTCATTGAGGTGAGCTAAATTCTACTCTAACAAGCTCTGGTACTCATTTGCAGAGAAGAATATCTATATTACATATCTGATCCAGATCTCTTTACTTCTTTGATGTACAAGATCAGTCTCCTGGTGTGAAGAGTTAAGAAGGTGCAAGAACACAACTCTAACACATAGGGATTCATCAGAGAAGCTCATTCAGAGCAGAGCTGAAAGAATAACACCTGTTTAATAAGGAAAGACACTGTCAAGATTTACTACTTTCTATACTACATGTAACCGGTGGAGGCTGGTAACCTGTGATTGCCATGTTTCAGTATATTTTAACATGGTGTCTAATCTTTCAGTCTAAAAATACAGTGTACATATAAGTTCAGAGTAAAAACAACTTACTTGCAGCAAAATGCAAAAGTGAAGCAACTATTTTAACGATCAAAATTTGATGTAAAAGTCACAAACTTTTATGGTTTCAGGTCAGTCCAGGTTAGTCATTTGATACTGAAACAGACAAATCAAGCTCTCTCAATAGAGATTAATGTTGGATGTAATTTCATTATTTTCTTCTGTTTTATAGACCGAGCAGTCAAACTAGACGGTAATCAGCATAAATCATCTAGATGGAGGAAAAGCTGATGGGAGTTTAGTTTTAATAAAAGGCTACACTCTGGTAAATCACAACCTGTTAATCATGCACAAATGCATTTCAGGAAGTACACAAACATTACTGCTTCCTGCACTTTTATCAAATGCTTCGTCTTAATGTCAACATAGAGTTCAAGAAGTGCAGCTCAACAATGGCAGGGATGGCTGTGATACCCACAGACTGCCTTGTTTTTCTCCTGACCTTACAGTGGGGACACAGGCAAACTACAATCTAGGGAATAGCATTGCAGGAAATTGTTCACATCTATTATTTTTTCTATTATTATTACTATTTATAAGTGATGGGAACTCTTCTACAGAAGGATATTTTTGGTAGAGTTTTCAGCAAACTAATCTTACTGTAAATTAATTTAAAAGGCAGCTCAGACAGACTAGCAAACAGTGGCACTAATGGTGAGCTCTGCCTGTCTCACTTGATTAGTTTCACACGCCCACCACACGAGCGTCAGAGCAAGCTTTTACCGGCGCCTTGACATGTCAGTCACAATAAAAGTGACTAACCTACATAATGCAAATGTAACAGTACAACCCATTTAACTTACTCAGTCTCCTTTTGGTAGACCGTATTCAACACGACTGATTACTATGGATGTCCAACATATAAAGAAAGCTTCATACTGTCTGTGATTCTTATCTGTTTATTATCACTTTATGTAACCACTACTAGAAATTAATGATCTATTTCAATAACTATGACAACATTATGATTTGTCAGGCGTTTGTGTGCCAAATTAGCCAAGTATTGCATTCATAGTCTCAGTTGTGATACATGTAAGCTGGTTAAAAAAAGGACACTGACATTTATAAGGAATTGTATTTTAGAGGCAGAACACTATAGTTTTTATGTGCTCTTTAGATGCTTCCAAAACATTTGACATCAGAAGTAGTTTGTTAAATTGCAACGCAGAGGGGTCCCTGCATATCTAATTAGGATTTTACAGTGTTGGTATTCACATAGAACTATGCAAGTTAAGTGGAGTATGGAGATATCTGAATCTTTTTCTGTATCTAATGGAGTCAGACAAGAGGGAATGTTGTCTCCTGTTCTATTCGATCTGTATCTTAATCATCTTTCTGTCACGTTAAATGATTATAAGACTGGTTGTATGGTGGGTAATCTTCTTGTTAATCATTTAATGTAAGATGATGATCTTATAACTGTAATTTGTAGATCCAATGATATGTACAAAAACTACTTAGACTGCATCGAATTTAGAGGAATGCGTGTTACATGAATCTATCTTACATCTACAAATCACCACCATGCAGCAGCTTCTGGCCAAAGAAATCTTCCATACTTCCATGAAAACACTTTCTGTTATAATGAAATGACGGCACTGTATCCGAGTATTGACTGCGTTTGCGTAACACCCCAAAAGTTCTCACCTGCAGCCTCCGTCTTCGGATGATCCCTGAATCATCCATAGCGCGTGTCGGAGGGGGTGTCACACCTGTCGGTTGGTCTCGTGGCTCCCTGGTCTCCAGGTGACGGGGCGAGAAGAGGGTCCACTCTCGCGTGGCTTTCAGCGAGCCAGCAAGACGTGATAATTAAACGCTAATAAGCCGAAACACCCGACGGAGTGTCAGTAGGTGTCAACATCACTTTTCAGAGAAAAGGAGGTGATGTTCCGGAGTTTAGGAGGCCCTGTTAAGGTCAGTATGAGAAATACCATAAATCCTATATATAAAGACGCATATATAAACGTTTACCGTCACGTGCTACAAGCAAAAAACTACACCGGGGTTTGACCAAAATATAAAAAGTGCCGCTCCTGTGCTCGACCCCAGCCGACATCCCATGCTGGCTGAGACTGACAGAGAGTACTGACTAGGCTCCTCTGCGAAGTGCTGAATAAGCAAGAGGCTTCACGGTGGGATCAGCGTGCTCTGCATGAACTTAAGTCCAGCTGGGAGATAGAGAAGAAACCCCTCAGACTGTCACACCGAGGCTTATCGAGGGGAAGATAAAACAAAGTTTGCGCACATCTTCACTCCCGAACAGCCGGTGATCCACGGCCCAAGACAAAAAACATTTTCACTAAAATTAAATTAGATCACCATTTTAGATGCTTCTGTCGCGATGATCCTCCGTTGGTTTAAAAACCCAGTAAAGAAGTCCTCAAGCAGCCAAGCCACACACATCTATGTGCTGCGTGCAGGTACACAGAGTTCACTGCATGCATACTGCACATCACTACCACAGATCTCGATCTTATCACACATACACGTCAGGGAATATGTGCATTTAAAAAAAAAAAAAGAAAAAAAAGAAAAAAAGGGGGAAAAGGCACGATGAATGAGAAGCGCCTCTACCCGTCCATCTGGTGAAACATGCAAACACAGCGGCATCGAAAGCAGGTTGATCGCTTCTCGTTTTCGTCCTCTGGGACACGGATTTGTCCGTCTTCGGGTATTCGATGTGTTTACTCTGTTCTTCTCGGGTGTAGCACCGCTTTTCCTGTGAAGAAATGATCTGTGTTTGCTTCACAGTCTTTGCTCCATCCTCGGCTCCAGCCACCCACTTCCTACTACCAAGCGACGTTTAACCCCTCAGCGACCGGAGACGGTGAGAAAGAGTAGCTGTGCCGGCTGAGATGTGCGATTTTCTGTTCCTTATTCTGATAATAGCAGGGGGTTTCAGGTAGGAACTGAGCAGGAGGAAAGTGGAGACACGATTTTTTTTAAAGAGGCTTGTAGAGTGAAGCTGGGGGACATAGTGTACCTGTTCCTTCATTTACTGGCCCCTGGTGTTGTTCTATAAATAGCTGTAGAATATTTTTATATACTGAAGAACTCATTGAGTGCTCAACCTGTTATTTCAACTCTTATATATATTAAAAGTATTAAACTAAATGCAGTGGTTGTGGTAGAGGAGTTTATCTTTGTATATCTCAATTACCAGCTCCTATTTAGCACCATAACTGGTATCCCAAAGGGTCACTAAATGAAAGTAAATCTGAAAAAAAAAAAAAAAAAAACCAACAACCTTCCACCTGAGCTGTTTTCTTTTATTTTACAATAACAACAATAATTTCATGGGTCATGTCATTTTTTCCTGTTAAAAGGGAGTTTTTCCTTCCCATTATTGCCACAGTGTTTGCTCACAGGTGGATATATGATTGTTGGGAGTTTTCTCTGTTTTCTTTGCATTATTGTAGGGTCTTGGCCTCACAGTATAAAGCACCTTATTAAAACCCCTATGTAATTTTAAGGGCCTGTAGAGCAAGGATGTCAAAGTCATTTTACATCGGGGGCCACATACAGCCCACTTTGTAGGTAGGGTCTCAAGTGCGCTGGATCAGTGAAACTCTCCTTTCTGTCAGTGTATAGAGGTTTAACTGGCCATTTAATCCCTACAATATCTCAATGTAAGAAAAATAAGTTTAATTTGAACAGTATACCTCAGTTTTTTTACATGATAAAGAAATGTTGCTGCAGCTAATGAAAGAAAACTCTCATTAAGGCTCTTTGAGCTTAAATTGTAATAAATAAATGTGTGAAAAATAACAGAAAAAGTTGACTAGTGTAATTATAAAGCAGAATGTTTTTGTTAATTTACATAAATTGTCTTATTTAATTAATTTATGTATTTATTTTTACCGTGTCCCCATTTCTATAGTAGATAATGAAAAAACAGGGTTTTTCCTGTCATTTTAATATTTATTGATTAATGCATTACTTTAGTGTGGTATGAATGACTGTGGGGGAAGGTCTTTATCAGCAGGAAAATCTTTAACATTTATGAAAATACTCGAAAGTCTAAAATGTATGCCTTCACATTTTCCAAATAAGTCTAGAGGTTCAGATTTGAATCTTCTTGTATTTGATGCCTCTACTCTAGTTGAAGTTGAAGATCAGTCAGTCCTGGGGGTGAGGGACATTTGTTTGATTTTATATTGTGGATTTTTAGGGACACACCCTACATGACAGTTCGTTGAAACCTGAACTCCTACCTAAAATAAATTTTTTTTAAAAATCCACCCTTAATGTTTGCATTCAGGGTTATTAAGTTACCTCCAAGTTTAAGATTTAACATTGTTGTTCATAAGTGGCGTCTTCCAGCCGCCTCCTGTCATGCTTTCTATTGGTATTCCTATGAAAAATGGCATCAAGTATTATGCATTATTCAACATTCACACCTGTCACACATGGGATTCATTGGCACATAACAATTCACAGCTCCTCACCCTTGAGTTACTTGCATCCCTGATCCACATGCTAATGAATGAACATGAGAAATTTCCACTGCTGTGGTTTTAAAGACAAAGGCCTTTTGGGATGCTGGCATATTAAGGGAAACTGTGTGCGTTCTGTTCTGATATTATCCAAATCAAGTGAACCATGTTATTCCCTGCTGAGCCTGAAGACAGATGTGAATACATAGTCAATAAAAGGAATGCACACCCCAATCAATGCTAAAGAAAAATCACTACACAGTAGTAATCACTGACTGCACTGTAATATTTAGGGGCAAAGTCAATCACAGTGTTCACACAATGTCTCTGAATGATATTATACTGTTAAACACTGTCACAAGAAAGAAAGACAGAAATGTTGGTCAAAGGTGGCTTGTGAGAAGGATCAATGTGGAGAGGGAAAAACACACAGGAGGCCAGGCAGCTGGTCTAGCTCCAGCTTCAGGAGAGGGGGAGACAGGAGGGGGACTTTAATGGTTTTTAGCATTGTGGCCTAAATGATCCCCGTCTCTCTGAGCAGACGGAGCTGGCAAGCTTTACTCCCTCTCACTGCGGGATTTAGTGCTGACAGATAATTCTGAGTTCAACGTCAACTCCCCAAATACTCCACCACCAAAGCTTCAGTCTTACTTTGAAGACATAAGGAGAAAAATGCCCTCTTCTAATGTACAGTACTGTGCAAAAGTCAACCTTTATTTCTTTATGCTTTGCTAGGAAAATGGGAAATGGCTACTGGGATTTATTCAAACATGACTGTGCAAATAAAAAATGGAAATACAGAATATAAGGCAAAACCAGAGTTTGTACAGTTCTAACAAGCTTTAAAGTCAATATTTGGTATGTCCAGCTTTATTCTTCAGCACAGCCTGAACTCTATTAGGCAAGCTTTCTTGTGTTTTCTTTAAGTCCCAAAGATGAGGTTTAGGGCCAGGGGGCCTATACCAGCTATGTTTGATTAATTTCAAACTGAATTTTTGTTATTACTGTGGCGCCACTGCAGTACCTTTGAGGCCCATCGGGGGACCCTGGCCCTTTTTTGAACATTGGATGCCTTTTGATTTGTTCTCTGTCAAGATGATCTCACTGTTTTAATAACATTGAGCTCCCGGCACTGGGGAGGCCAATCCATGTCTGATGCTTTTCTATCCAGGTATGTTTGTAGTGCATTGCCTTTGTGTTTGGGAACATCGTCATGTAGAAAATGCTTATGATATTTCCTCTATGGCGGATCAAAATCTGCATTCATAATTCCAACAAGTGCAACCAACACTACTGGCTGCAATGCAGCCCCAAATCATAACAGAGCCTCCACCGTGTTTTAGAGATGGCTGTAGACACTCAGTGTTATACCTCGCTAAAACCTGGTACTTTAAAGGGGGGCTTTCTGTAAAGAATCTGCATGGGCCCACAGTCCAAAGACATATTTCCTGAGTAGTTGCCACAGTGGTTGGAACCGCATGTTTGATTTGGCACAGATGTTACATGACGCAACCCTTCCTTAGGGATTGGCACAAGGAGCACAGCTTCTCCCAGTGTTGAACTGGAGGTCATTCACGTGTAAGGCGATACTACATTGATTGGTGCCTCTGAATTGAAGATGAGTATATGGACATGAGTGTATAGTGTATGGTGTGTGTGGCAGAGTGTACCTTTCTTTTTGTCCTATATCTGCTGGGACAGGCCCCAACCTCTATCCCTGATACCTCGTTTGATAAGTGGTTAGGATATTGAATAAAAAATAAATCTATTTTACCATGGCTATTGATAAGTATGATGTCCTCTAATATAGAACAAAACCTTCTACTTTTTACAACACTGCTGTTTAAACCACATATTACTTGAAAACAAAAACAACCTATGAGATATTTGTTTGATTGTTTAAATCGTACAAACAAAACTGTACACACAAGCAAAAATAATTCCTGATGTTTTTAAGCTTAAAACATGATATTTCCTCTATGGCGGATCAAACATGGGTGCGGCAACCATATTTCTTCAAGGGGATTTGACCAGTATTAAGCTGTGCAGGGCAGCCCTGTGCTTTAGAAATAATTTTAGAACAGCTTTCAGTCCATTCTTGTTGAACCTTTTTCACAGTGGCATCTGACATTTACTGAAATGAGCAACAACTCAGACCCAGATACTCACCCCTTTAAAAGCATCTGTTTCTAATAGCATTTGTGATTATTTTTTTTACTGAAGTATTGCTCTGTGTGTCCACAATGTTTATAAGTGAATGATTTTCATTCAATTAATCAATGAGATTTCATTAATAAATAAGGTTTAAGTTCAGGTTTAACTTTAAAAATCTGTGAGATAACATAGTGCTACATGTTAACCATAAATCCAATCAAGTTGACACTGGCCTTATCAGCAGGAGGGTTTACAAACCATATCTGACAAATATGGTCATCAGCATGTCAGAAGGTGAAAAATTATAGGTTTTAGGTAGTGACCCAGTTATCAACTTGTCTGACTTCTCCAACGCATTTAGCTTATGCTGCTTTTTGTTCCGTATTATTATTCAATAATGAATGAGGGCACATGAATTTTACATCTTTTTGTTCATTAAATGCTGCAAGGTCTGAACAGGGGGAGGAGGTTGCAGTGGCAGAGCTCAGAAATGGTGAAGTTTCACAGGCAAATACCTTTTTTTCTGTTACTCTGTGCAAAAGCTCCCCAAAATGATGTCACACTTTTTCAAAGGATGCCCTGAGGGAGGTCGCATTGGGTCAGCTTTCAGCAGCCAAAAGCTTGGCGGGGCTGGGTTTTGGAGTATGCCTGCCGCTTTTGGGATCCCATTTCCCATCGTGGTAAGCCTGCCACAAGAGCTATGTCAGCTCACATCTCTTCATAGACTGCAAGTGGTTCCCCCTGCATTCAAATCCTCTGTGCATGTGTGTGTGTGTGTGTAGACAAACCGTAGCATACTGCTGTTACTGGGAACAAGCAGTCATAAATCATATTTATATACAAGGAGTATACAGTAGATTGATTAATTAGAGAGCCCCAGTAGGATGTTTTACAAACTATCAGAGATCCCTTTTGACCAATTAATCAGTTATACGCTTTTTCTTCTCCAAACGACCATTATTACACCACAGTGTACCAGAAAAACATGAAAAATGTGTCAATGTCAGTGCAGTCCAGTCAAAAAGCTGCACAATAAATACAACATTCGGAAAACCAATAGAGTAATTGTCTTTTGGCGTTTTGTGTAACTTGTGGTGTTTTATATTGTACCTTGTTTTATCACACGCAGGCTGCAATTAACTCCATTGTAAATCTCTAATTGGTCAGCTAATTATTTTCTAAATCAAAAGAAAGAAAAAGGAAAACAGAGAAAAAAAAATCACAATCCCAGAAAGAGACTTCCTCAAAGTGCAGCTTGTGTCTGTCAGACCAAACCCCAAAGAACTCCCACATGAAAGAAGAAAACCACTAAACTCTTAACTCTAACTGGTTCAGCAGCCAACTGTTTGATATCGCACAATGTGTGTATGTTGGATGTGGTCTGACCTGCAAAAACAGCTACTTTAAAATCAGCCCCGATAATGAGTCTCTAGTCTTTTTCAACTTAAACTTTTACTCAGTGCATAGCAAAATAATTAATTAGTAAGAGTTTATATAATTCTTTGGGAAAACCCTCTAAACATTGAGCCATGATGGCTTTAAGGAGGTTGCTGAAGCTTGTTTGTTTGTTTATACAAGTGCAAATTCATGTATTCATACATGCTTGTATTGATGAGCAGTGCTTACCGGCTGTGGTAAATAATTACGCATATTATCCATAACATGACGTTGCATTGACAGCATTGGCTAAAGCATTATAATGTGAGTTTAGAAACTAAATGAGGTAAAACACAGATGAAATAATCAGTCTGATTTCCACCAAGTACACCACGAATGCTTACATATAATGTGATAATTATTACTGTTATAAATCACACCTACAGTTATCTTTGTATGATACATTTAATTGTTTAATTAAAAAGAACATACAATATACAAAAAATAGTTTGTGGGTTCTTATGGCATTCGCTTACATATACAGTCATGTGAAGCATAAAATATTTACAGCACTCTCTGCAGTCCTGTGAAAAACTACACGCAGCAAGTGTGACGACGTTCAGCGGCAATAACCTGAAGTAATCATTTTCTCTATGACTTTATCAGTCTCTCACATCACTGTGGAGGAATTCTGGCCCACTCTTCTTTACAATGCTCAGTCATGTCATAGAGGTTTGCTGACATTTCTTTATGCATTGCTCTCTTAAGCTCCCACCACAGCATTTCAAAGAGGTTGATGTATCGACCTTGACTGGGTCATTGCAGCATCTTGATTCTTTCATCTTTTGTTGTAGATTTGCTGCTGTGCTTAGGATCATTGTCCTCTTGCATGACCTAATTTCAGCCAGGCTTTGGCTATCAGACAGATGGCTTCACTGAGGCAACTCAATGACTGTAAGGTCATCACACCTCCACCTCCACCATCATTGCGCTGATATGCTGTGATTGGTTTCCATGAAACTTGGAGCTGTGCATTATGGGCAAACATCGCCATTTTGGTCTCATCTCTCTCATGGACTTGTTGCAGAAGTCTTCTGGTTTGTTTAAATCAGGGTTGGGGGAACTCCAGGCCTCAAGGGCCGGTGTCCTGCAGGTTTTAGATGTGTCCTTGATTCAACACAGCTGATTTAAATGACTAAATTTCCTCCTCAACAAGAATTGAAGTTCTCCAGAGGCCTGGTAATGAACTAATCATTTGATTCAGGTCTGTTGATCTGAAAACCTGCAGGACACCGGTCCTTGAGGCCTGGAGTTCCCCACCCCTGGTTAAAATGCAACTTAACTTTACAAACCTAAGCCGTGTTGCCATATTCTTTTTAGAGCAAAGAGGCTTTGTCCTGACAACCCTTCCAAACGAGCCATACTCATTCAGTGTTTTTCTAATACTATTGTCATGAACTTTAACATTTAACATGCTAAATGAGGCCAGTACAGTCTGAAATGTTGCTCCTATGTATTTTGTAATTTCTCTAAGCAGTGGAGAATGACCTTGAGGTGAATTTGGTGGGTTGTGTTAACAAACCTCTGAATGCCCCAGACCAGCAAACTGCCAAAACATCTGCTTTTATAGAGGTGCTCACACTTGTTGATGATCAGTTAATAAAGTGCATTTCATTAATAGGACCTTGGTACTACCCACATTTTTAGTTCATATAGAAGCACTACGGGTGTCTTTAGGTTTTTCCAAGACTGCATAGAGTCCTGGGTAAATGTTATTTTACACGACTGCATATAGACAAAATTTCTGTATTCCTATTGCTCAGCATCAACTTTGCAAACATCTCAAAATCTTTTATCTCCAAACACTCATCTTACAGCCCAGTCCTCTTTACTTCCTCTCATTGTTCTCTTTTTTATACTTACTCATTCTTTTTATCCTACAGATCTACCTCCTTATTCATTTCCTTACAGCCCGTACAGCTCCCACCTTCTCTTCATTGCCAACAGTGTCTGTGTATAAGTGGGTCACAGACTACAGCTGTGCTAAAAGCCTAGTCTAGAAAGCGAGTGTCTTTAAATAAAACACCATACGATCTGCAGTCTCGGGGGTGCCTCATCATACATACATAAACCTACCAAAATAAAGAGAAGGGGGAACGACTTAAAGAGAAACAGAAAAGAGATACTGTGTGCATCTTGATTACCTAATTGGTAAAGTGGGTCCTGTCTCTAAAAAATAGAACAATTCCAACAATATTCAGAGCCACGCAAAATATTGTGCACCAAATTACTGTGAAAACTGAGCTGGGTGAGTAGAAGATGAACTGAAGTTATGTGCAGATTTATAAGTTAATTGGTACTTAAATCAGCCCATTACAGAAGGATATAGGAAGTAAGAAGATATAAAATTAATAATAATAAAACATTATTTCAATAATTCTTTGTTTTAGTACAATTTTAGGAAGCAGCACCATGCAATAATTTGGGCAACCAATGAGAGTTGAGCGTTCACATAACCCATAAAACTAATAAAAAGACCTTATTGGAGCTTTAGTGTTCACAATCATCTCTAGGGAGGGTGAGGTGATGCGAATCTGAAAACATTTTAAATACTACTTATTAATATTTTATTAATACGCCTAAGCAGCTTCCCAGCACTCTAAGAAGTAAAATAACTGAAGCCAACAAAGCAGACGAAGGCTAAAGGAAGATAGAAAAGTGTTTTCAGATAGGTGTTTGCTCAGGTTAAGGTCAAGTTGACACCTGGAAGACAAAAGAAACTTCGTGAGAGAGATTACAACAAGAAGGAGCTGTAAAAGGACCCCTCCTTAGGAATGCAACAAAATGCAAATCAAAAACCTTCAGCAGACTGGAGCGTTGGCGTACTCGTCTACAACACATTCACAGCTGTGACCTTACTGGAAGAGTCTCCTGTGTCCTCACCATAAAATTCAGTACCTAGATCTTGCAAAACAACTTCTAAAGAAGCCTAAATAATTTTGAAACAAGCTTTTTAGCAGTGACACGCAAAATTCTTCCTGCTGTAAGTAAGGGAGTGAATCAAGAAGCTTGGTCTCCAAAACAAGAACATTTCACTGGTAGGGGAATCTTGATTTAGTTAAACCTCTAAATTCTAACGTCACCCAGTCTGTAAAAAAGCTAAAGAGTACAAGAGGGTGGCTTATACCACAGAGAAGTAACTCTAAACAGACCATAACACACTCCATAACAGAGTACTTCAACAAACACAATCTTAAGATTTAGTGATCTGCTTCACAGTCCTCAGACATAAACATCACCAAAAAAGAAGCGCTTTTAGGACAACTACACAGTCTCTCACATGTGGAAGAGTTTAGCAGCAACAAAGCAGAAATATCTCCTAAACAGGAACAGAAGGGTGCTTCAAAAAGCCATCACTTACCCTGACATTTTCCAAAGAAGATACTACTAAGCACTGACCATGCAGGGCTCCCAAAGTTTTTTTTAAAACTGCAAAGGATGGACATAAAAAAGTAATCCTGCTTAAAATATTAATGAAGTGTGCCATCTTTAACATCTGTAACTGGAAATCAGGCCATCTTTTACTCGTTTAGCTGAAAGAATAGCAGTACAGATTTCTTTACTATTATTATTACCTCCACCATTGTGTTATGCACCAGGTGGATTGGTCTGCACCTTGCTGTAACCCCTCTGTATTTCTATTTATGTAGACTCTGACCATGATGTGCCTCCTCGAGAGTTTTCTGTTGTGAAGCTGTTTATCTTAACCATGGAAATAATGATAATGATAATAATAATTTCATCATTCTTTTTATTTTTCTTTGAGGTTCCTTTGAGGTCCTTTCATGTTTCTGAGCAGACCAGAATATTTATTTTAAGTCATTCTTTTTCTGATTTGGACACTCCTGTCGGTTTTACTCTCTCTGAATAATTTATTTTGTTTATTTCAGCCTAACGATGGCCTCCTTCAGTTGCATCAACATTTCTTTGGACCTCATACTGAGAGTTCAAGTGAAAAAACACTTGGATTCAACTCATTTTGGTTGATCCTTTTGTTAATCATATAATACCGTTTAGCAAATTGAAATTACACTTAAACTACCGTATTGGGTAAACCTGGGAAATACGGTGCAATTCAATACAACTCTGCCATAACTTCAATTAACTATTTATTTTTCACTTGTTGCTGAGATCATCAAAAAGGTAAAAATCTTGTTTGCTATTGAGGTCATAATGGGTGAGTGTGGTTTACTGGATTTTGGGTTGCCCTAAAAATTGCAAAATAGCAGCAAAGTATTAGGAACACCTTTAATTCACTTTAGTGCATGGCCTAAATAATAAACATGAAAATAAAAAGATCACTTTTTGATTTTATCATGGCCAATCTGTTGTATTGACTTCACAGGTGTATCTTATAAAGTAACTGGTGAGTTCATGTCAGGGTCATAACCTCTTTCTCTTCACAGAAAACATCTCTCTTTCATAGATGTGCAGAAGCTTACAGTCCAGATACCAGTGTGGGGCAACAGAGACACCACGTGGATAGGATCGGCTATTTCAAGCAAAACTAGCTGGCCTATGGTGAATAGGCAAAGTGAAATGTTAGGCCTCTTGAGACAGCCCCACAGAAAATAATTTATCTGAATTTTAGGACCAGCGGTGTCTGTGGAGGTTCAGCAAAGCACAGCGGGAGTTCATACTGCTGACCCACAGAGAAGAAGCAGCTTGAGATCAAACTACTTTCAAAGCTGTGGGAATATGCAGCAGTGACCTTCAGCAAATGCAAAATGACGCCCATATGAATATAAATTAAAAATAAAGCGGTGACTTATCTGCTGAATTGTCTTTAAATCTTTAGGCAGAAGAAGGCAAACATGAAATGTCAGGCAGACGTTTCTGCAGTTTAATGAAGAAATCCTCAAAGGTCACTTGACACAGATGATGGCATTTACGAAACATTTAGCCATCTGATATTTTTTAATAAGATGGTGCAGACTGTCTTTGATATTATATAAAACAAAATCAGTAATATTATCTTGACTGTTTAAATACAACTTCATTGCATCGAGCAGCTTTTTGCATCACACTGAAAATGCGAAATCACAAAAAAGAGAGATTTGTTTTGAAGGGCAACCCTTTTTTAATCACAAATTGAAATTCACATTGTTGACATTTTCATGGAAATGTCAACAATGTGAATGGCCTCCTTCACATTTCTCTTAATTACAGCACAGTTTTTCATGCCATAGCAACAGATCTTTCATTCTGAAGATACTGCAAGTGATAACCTTATTACGTAAATGTTGCTTGGGTGCTTACAGTGAAACGAAAGTACACCCAATTCTAAGTTTTACATATCCATCCATCACCTTACATCACCTGATTTAAACACAACCTCAGATGTACAGAACCTAAGCATATTACACTGTGTTATTATTTATTTGATTAAAATTTTGGCAGTAAAGGGTTGGCAAGTAAAGAGTTATAAGACCAAGCACTTTTTTTTTAAGATCAAAAATCTTCCCATGACTGGAGGTCCCCCAAGGTCAGACTGTGCAATACTCAGATAAACTGCAATAAAACAAGAGTTAGCATATTAAATTTCATGAAAGTACAATTAGAAAAACACTGAACATGCATGGCTTGTTTGGCAGGGTGAGGGCATATGTCAATTAAAGCTTGGACCAAATTGGATCATACAACAGGACAATGATCCAGCACATCTACAACAGAATGGCAAGAACCCAGTCAAAGTCCAGACCTCAACCTGACTGAAAGGTTGTGATAGGAATGTGCATGAACAAATGAGCACAAACCTCAAGGTACTGAAGCGACACTGTAAAGAAGTGTGGGCCGATCATGAATCATGGAGTGATTCACACTGTTTCTGCATTTTGGCTTAGCTTTCGTTAAATAATGACACAGTGTAATATGTCATGTGTTGCTGTTCATCTGGGGTTGCATTAAATAATTTTAGAACCTGGTAAGGACCATATGACCTGATTTGTTTAATTATGTCCTGGTATGTAAAACCTTAGGAGGACTGAAGGAGGGTGCTCTTATTCACATGACTTTAGGTCATGCATCTCTATTACAGACCTTGTTAAGTTCAGTCTGACATTTAATGGGTCAGAGAGCAGCAGAGGGAGTGTCTGAGTTGTGATTAGTTACATAAATAATTCCTATTTTTGGACAAAATTATGCAGTGTGATTTTCTTGTCTCACACAACTACAACTGCTCCACCACCACAGATTAATTCATGAAAGCTTTCTGTGGTAGTAGTGGAAAAGAACCAGTGCAATCCAATTAAACAATTAAAGAGATGAACTAAAGAAACTAGGACTACGCGTAATGAGAGATTTAGAGACCTGCTGACCCCTTGTGCCTGGGTCAAGACAGGATATGTTCCTCAGTGCTAAAAGTCAGCTCAAATTAAAGCTGACTGTACAGTCTGACCTTTGGTGGAAGCTTTTTCTTACGTCTCAGTGAATTCAGAAATTACTTTTTTACGTGTACAGTTCACTGTATGCTGTATATATGTATATGATTTTCAC
The DNA here is from genome assembly GCF_036321145.2 of Pelmatolapia mariae. Classification (NCBI taxonomy): domain Eukaryota; kingdom Metazoa; phylum Chordata; class Actinopteri; order Cichliformes; family Cichlidae; genus Pelmatolapia; species Pelmatolapia mariae. Next base: position 26,996,588 of record NC_086232.1, on the reverse strand, counting down.
TCATGATCAATGATATCAGTTCAATCACAAACCAAATATGTTAATAGCGTTAGGAATTCTAAACAAATAATGTGGCATAAACAAAAATGATTGGGAGTAAAATAATACATTTGGGCCCGATTATCAGTGTACTGTTTAATGCATAAAATGTTGAAAAATAGTTTAAAAATCCCCTCAGAAAAATCTTTCCTGATTTGTTTCAGCAAAAGTCAAGGACAAAATCCACAAAAGTCCTTTCAGCGTCGCTGAGTGTAATAAAATATAAGAGTATTTGCGATATAAATCATATAGAAAAAGAAGAAAGATGAAAAATTATGTTGGCTTTGGAGCATTTCATTAACATGCTGGGGTTAAATGAGAACAGATTATTTAAAATGTATCAACATTGAGCGATACTTATAGCTGCAGATATTTAATTTTAAAAAAATATTTGGAAAATATATTTACAGAATGTTAATTATAACTTTTAGGTTGATGTGTGTACGTGTCCTGCTCAGTTTCCTAAGCTGATGTACTCTTGCCTGCAAATCAGCCTGGATCTTCCATTGATCCTTTTCAGTCAACAGCTCAGCTTTCTTAACGAAGGGGGCAGACGTTACGTGGTCAGGAAAAAAAACAAAACACAACAGTCCTCTTTGATGGTCCTCAGTGACTCACAAAATGTTTGTAGGTTCTAGTCTGCTTCACCTCATGCCTTCTTTTCTTTCTTTTTACTTTTTGAATATCTGCCTCACTTTAGCAGGTTGAGTTTTTCATGTTTATTTCTCTGACTTGAATTAATCTAAATGTGGAACGTACTTAAAGTTTGATTTAAAAATCAAAAGAAATATTTGGAGGGTTGTTTTGTCATAAAATGTTAAGCATACCTGTTCAACTGCTCATAAATCTAAAAATAAAATATCTAAACAGCCAAACACATGGCAGTAACTCACTGGCATGCAGATAAGGTCAAAATGATTTGCTTAAGTTCAAACTAAGCATCAGAATGGGAGAAAAAAATTTGATCAAATGTTTCTGAAAGTGCATCTGTATTGGTGTTGGTGCCAAATGGGGTGGTATGACTATTTCAAAAACGGTTTATCTACTGGGATTTTGTCACACAATGATCTCCAGTTTATATGCTATAATCTGAAAAAGAGAGAGGCAGTTCTCTGCCTTGCTGATGTCAGAGATCAGAAAATGACCAGACTGCTGCAACCTGATAGGCAGGGAACAAAAGCTCAAATAACTACTTGTTACAACCGAGATCAACAGTAGAGCATTTCTAAATGCACAACACATCAAACTTCGAATACATGGGCTACAGCAGCAGAAGACCGTACTGTCACTCCTGTCAGCTCAGAACGGGACACTAAGCCTAAGGCTACGTTCACACTGCAGGTGAAAGCGCATCAAATCCGATTTTTTTGACCCTATGTGACCCATATCCAATCATGGTATGACAGTGTGAACGGCACAAATCCGATTTTTTCAAATCCGATCTGGGTCACTTTCGTATGTGGTACTGAATCCGATACGTATCCGATATTTTAGAAAGCGACTGCTGTTTGAATGGTCAGGTCGCATTAAATCCGTCTTTTACGTCACTGACACAAGACAGACGCCAATTATCAGCGCCGGAGAAGACATCGTGAATGCTTCCTGGCCATCCAGTGTAGACGTTAGTGAAACTGTTGGGAAGACAACGTTGGAGAAACGTGAACATTTTATTTGTACTGTATAATCTGCAGATTCTGACGGAAATCTGCAACTATCCTTTGAAGCAATGCTCCTCTCTAAAACAGCAATAAGGATAATTATTAGGTTTTTTTACTTTATTATGTAAATAAAATATTCTGCTCCCTTAATGGGGATTCAGGTTCAAGGTGGTAGTGCAATGATGTGGGGGATATTTTCTTGCCACACTTTGGTCTCCTAAGTGCCAACTGAGTATCATTTAAAGGCCACAGCCTGTCTGAACACTGTTACCGACAATGTCCATGACCACAGCGCATGATGGCTGTTTCCAGCAGGAAGACACTCCATGTCACAAAGCTCACATCATCTCAAACTGGTTTCCTTAACATCACAATGAGTTCACTGTACTCAACTGAACTTCAGTCACCAGATCTCACCTCTGGCATGTTGTGAAACAGAAGATTTGCATCATGAATGAGAAACCATAAATCTGTAGCAATCACGTAATGCTATCACAATCCATGATATGTTCAGCATCTTGTTCAATCTGTGCCACGAGGAATTAAGGTAGCTCTACCAAGTATACCTAACGAGGTGGCCGATAACTGTATGTTTACAAAGTGCAAGATTGTATTCCATATACAACGCTGCCAATTCACTATGGAACAAAGACAGGATGATCTAATAGAATTACATTACGCAGTCCTAAGCTGAAATAGATCTGCCTTAGTCATATGTACACGTGGGCCAACCGCTAACTAATCCCATTGACGCAACAGGACATCGAGCTCCTCAAAGGACTTAGGAGGAGTCTGGGGAAGTTATAAATGACCATAGAAGAAGGATCAAGAAAGGAATCAGCAGCACAGAGTGATTCAGACAGCTCCAGCTGAGGCTACAGCAGCCAACTTGCCTTGGAATTCAGCTTTCTGACATCTGACTACCCTCCACAACCATGGAGCCTGTGGCACAGACAATGACTGCCACGACAGCCTTTGACAGAGAAACTTTCCCCAGGAGAGCTCTGAGAGCAGCCCCCAGAGGAGCCTCATCTCACTTTGTGGGGAGCTCTATCATCATCCTTTCCTCATTTGCCGTCTCCAGCTTAGCTATGAACTGCGGGAAGAGGATCCAGGAGTCCAGAAACAAACCCAACAGCAACTAGCAAGGTGGAGAAATGGATTTCCCTCCATAGCCAACAGCTAGGCTAATCTAGCCAGAATATATTTTCATATTCATATGACGGGAGCTGGAACTCCTAGCCAGCTGCCTTTCATCATCCTGTAGTAAAATGTGATGCATCATAAAGTGTCCAGGAGAAAAGGCCTAGAAGAGGATGAAGCGTGGAACAGATCCGGAAAAAGAATGGCTGAGATTCCTGGAATATAAACATTTGAAGATCATCTAAAATTCAGCTGTGCTCTCTAAATGCACATTGTTGGATTGATACAGATTACAGAGCGGGCTTTAAAGAAGAGAAATATATGCAGTAATGCCGTCAAACCTCATCCTACTTCTACCTCATATCTGTAGCATGTAACACTGAAGACAACAGAAGCTAAAGATGATTAAGTTCCAAATATCGGCCCCTCGGTTGTGATAAAAAGGCAATGTACTATTTTATTTTTGAGATGCTTAGCAGAAGTTTTTGTAACATGTTGTTTTATGTTGTTTCTGTTCCTGACAACCTGTCTGTTAGGACTCATGACTCAAGAAAAAACCTGGACCGTCATTTTTATTTAGTCATAATATATCAAAAGACACCATCTCCCTACAAGAGCTGGATACAGAATCACTCAGTGTATTATCATGTGAAATTCAACGACAACTACCAACTGCTGTGAAGTATTTAAAGATTGTATTAAGATACTTAGAGCTGTACTACATTTTTCTTTGAAATTACAAATTTACATAATTAAAGGCTATTTTATTGTGACAATATTTATGTTGTTTTTTTGTTAAAATTAAAGACGCTTGTTTTAAGTAGCACTGTGTTTTATTCTCAACCTAAAAGCTACCTAAGAGCTACAATCTGCGGAAAACTGTGCAGAGTATGAAGAGTGTTCCAAATCTGTAATGGACCACTTCCATCGTTTTTTACTGAAAGTACATAGAATTAATATGTTCTTTAGATTTGCGATGAAGTTTAAGATTTCACCGATGTCAGACTTTGATGAATAATTTGTTCTTCTTGTGTTGATAACTCGAATAGTGGTTGTTACATTCTGTTGATGCTTTTCATTTATTTTACCAATGGAGGGCAGTATTGGCATTACAGACTGCAACGCAATCCAGCAATGAACCCACCCTCGTTCTTGATGTATGGTACAGAATGCAGAACACACTTTAAAACATATTTAAACAACATCTTTATATATAAAAACAGCTACAAACAAGACAAATACAGACAGATGACTGAAGTTACAAAAAAAGTCCCACAATGCATTTATGACTTCCAGGATGTATGTGAAGGTCCTCTAACGTGTCTTTAGAGTGTGTTGAGGCTCTTCAGCCTCCGCTCAGTGAAGAAGCGGTGTGCCTGGTGGGTTGCATTTTGGTCGTTACCTCCAGCTGATACACTGAAGTAGGACAACACTGACTTGTTGTTCTGCCTCTGCGCTGCCTTCTCGCCATCCTCTTCATCATCGTCCCTGAGAAAAGATTTACGAGGACAAAGACTGTTTTTTAAACTCAGTGCCAACTACTTGTCTCCTAAGGTCAAACGATTAGCACAGAGATTAAGTGTAACCTGTGATCTTGCAAGTATTCTTATCTAACAGACACACTGAAAAACAAAGTATTTTGTAAATACACTATGAGAAATTGGTATCAGCCAGATCTGTGCTCACAAATAGCAGAAACAGTATAAGAGCAGAATCACAGAAGGACAGATGCTGCTTTAATTGAGGATTTCAAAACAAAAGTAGGACTGATCAGAATAGAGTTTGAAGGCTCTTTACCAATGCACATTAACCGCTTTGCTGTCCATTAGGGTTTGGGCAGTGCTCCAGCTAAATCGAACAAACTGAGGGTAACCAAATACTGGGTCGAGGTACTTCAACAGCCACGTTTTCGTCTTGGGATCTGGAAACAAAGAAAAGAGTGGGACTCAGTGCTAGTTTTTCTACAAAACTTTTACATGCAAATAAAATTATTTTAGCATAACAGTCTTAAGTAGGCAGTGTTAAATTCAACAAGTGAAATGTTATTTCAAACTGTTAATCCCAACAATGTCCGTTGCTAATTAAAACAGTGTCCCTTTGATGTAAATTGTAATGTGATATAACTTCAGGTTACTTGTGTAACCCCGGTTCTCAGAATAGCATGAGTGAGATGTCTCACTATGGGATGGGCCTGACTTCATCATCAGATCTTAATCCACCGCTTAAATCATATGGTAGGGATATCTGGATCTGTCCTAAAGTGGTTCACCTCATTTCTTGTGGATAGAGCACTTTTAGTTTCAGTGGGAAACTTCTGGTCAGATATAGCTAAATTTTCATGTGGAGTCCCTCAAGGATCGGTTTTAAGCCCCTTGTTATTTTCATTATATATTCTTCCTTTAGGCCATATAATCAGCGGTATCAAAATTATTTCCTACCATCTGTATGCAGACGATATCCAATGATACATCTCCTTTAAAACTTGGGAATTAGACAAATTATCCCTCTAATGGACTGTCTAAGGAAATTAATGGTTGAATGACAAACAATTTATTGCAGTTGAACGCAGACAAGACTGAGCGTTTAATTCTTGCCCCAGAGAGTATCAAGCCCCAAATTAGTCAAAGTCTGGGTCCTTTCTAATGCTCGATTAAAGCTACTGCTCCGAATCTTGGGATAATTTTGATCAGATCAAGTCTGTGACCTGCTCCTGCTTTTTTCATTTATGAAATATTGCTAAACTTAGGACTATTGTCTCCAAAGGTGAAATGGAGATGCTTGTCCATGCCTTCATCTCCTCCCGGTTAGACTATTATAACCCACTCTTTTCCTGTCTGTCTAAGGCCTCCTTAAATCGCTTTCAAAAATGCCGCAGCAAGGCTTTTAACCCACAGTAATAAATTCTCCTATATCACTCTCATGTTAAAATCCTTGCACTAGCACTAACTATGTGATATGCTTTTATACTTCCTTTATATTGTTATATTGTTTTGTTTAATATGCTTTTATATTCCCATGTGAAGCACTTTGTAATAGCTTCTTGTCTTAAAAAAGTGCTATATAAATAAATTTTACTTACTACTTACTACTTTACTTCAGCTCCCAGGATGAAGTTGAGAGTGCTGCCTCTCTTTCTCTCTCTCAGAGATAGAGAAGGAGAGGTGTCTCGCCCACCCTGTGTGTCCTAAACAATTGTGTTATGGGGACATCTAGTTGCAGAATATGGTTGTGACACCTAGTTAACACTAGCACGCGTAGGGTGTTAAGCTTCTTACAGCATCGGCTATAGCAGTGTTTCCCAACCACTGTGCAGCAGCACATAGGTGTGCCGTGGAAGATTATCTGGTTCGACTTGATTAGTACTCTAAGCAACCGGCATGAGTGATGGGCAGAACAATTATTCTCTTCCACTAGAGGGCAGTACAACTACCTGCTTTAATTAAATGAGTTGCTAACTGCCAGGAAAACAGAAGACCACGAAGAAATTACATAATAGTCATGCTGTGAGACAATGCAGTGCGTAACAGCAATCGATAAATATTTGAAAAGAAAAAGTAGTCAATTTGACCTGGGTCCTGTTCAGAGCCAGATGAAGGCCCTAGCATGAGAAGTGGTCAGAAGAAAGCAAAAAAGGTAAACTGGGGACAAACGAGCCCATTCCGCTATACCTGGTGCACGGGGAAAAATGATCAATATGCCTTATGTGACATTTTTGTTTGGTGGTGTGCCGTGTGATTTTTATAATGTGAAATATGTACTGTGGCTCCAAAAGGTTGGGAAATACTGGGTTATAGCATGGTTACTGAGGTGGGCAGCAGTGCCCTCTTGAGGCAGTAGTGCCATAGTGTTGTTTATTGACTTTTTGAGCGCTCTAGACCAACCCCAGGGCCACGGATTGGTACCAGTCCGTGAGTTGTTTGGTACCGGGCTGCGAGAGTTGAGGCTTGGGTGTAAAATTTATGGTTTACAGGATTTTTAAAACCGTTAACTCGTTTTCCCTGGGTCTTTTCCCGTGTTGTAGTTGAGTGTCTTATTTTGTTATTTTGAAAGAAATATTTACGCATCACCATAGCGACCAGAAAGCATTAAGGGGCAGAGAGGAGGATTTTATTCTTAATGTTGATGGCGCATTTAAGGAGGACGCTGCTAATAAAGTTACACAATTACACAGTGAATTTGCGTTAATTATTATATTTACAAAATACCACAGTTTTTGCCTTGGTTGTATCATTTTATTTTGCTGTATTTATCCGCGACACGGTCCGTGAAAATATTGTCTGACATTAAACCAGTCCGTGACGCAAAAAAAGTTGGGGACCACTGCTCTAGACTGTGCCCTCTACAATGAGTCTGGACGCGGTAGCGGGACATGTTGTGTGTACCTGTGTGACTTAGAAGTAGCAACAAGCAACATACTCTGCAGACTTGGTGTGCATTTTTACTCTAGATTTTGTCGCCACAGCTAGCCTAAGCAGGTTGAGATATGCTTCGAAGCGAGAAGAGGTGTTTAAATACCAGTTACATAATACTGTAAGCTATTTAACAAATTTCCCACGCGTGGGACTAATAAAGGTTATCTTATCTTATTTAAGGGTGGGTGGTTCTGTCCAAAGTGGTAGTGGCAATCACCAGCCAATCAGGATTTGTGGAATGAGATAAAAACTTCTGATGAATGAGCTTCTGAGGGAGGCGCATCCCATAGTGAGACAGTGAAACGAATGCTAGAATTGAAAACCACATTTCCGTTTTTTGTATTACAACACAGGCAAGTGCCAGCAGCAGATCACAGATAATCTTAAGCCAGGCCATAATTCCTTCAAACTTAGTCTTAATTACTCTGCTCAAATCACACAGTTTTTAACTAAAGCAGGCTATTTGTGCCAAACACAAAAAAAATAACAGAAAAAAAATTAATTGGAATTAATATGAATACAACCATGTATCTTTTCATAAAAAGTGTCAGCATTAAATATATTGTATAATATATAAAGCTGATACAGAAATGAATTGTAAAAAAACCCCACAAACATTTCCCAAAGAAATGTTTGGTTTTTTAAATGGCACAAAGGCAGTGATATGTAATAATGTAATAAGTCATATTTTTTCCATTGAGGTTAAAATAATTCTACACTGTTTATGTGCCATGTTTCAGTTCAAATTTTCACTGTGTGGCCCACCCCAGCTTTAACAGCTACACTAAGGTATATTAAGTGCATTAAGTGCATTTAATTTAAAGTTAACTAGGTTAATATGACTTACCATTTATGGTCAGTGTAGAACTTAATGTTTGTACCCACACTCACAGCAACATTTCAGAAGTTTGCTCTACTTAATTGTTCCACAGCACTAACTTTACATACTTTTACTTAAGCAAAACAAACTTTTAGTTTAAAATAAAACATGTTATTGTGGATGGATAATAACATATGTGCATGGTTTCCTACCATTAGGGTACCCTGAGCCATAGTCTGTATCCACCTCTCCCAAGTCCTCTGCAAAGTTCCAGCCTTTCACGACACGATCCCTAGCAACCTGTAAACCAAAAAATAGCACCAGAAAACTCTTTAAGAGCTGAAAATATGAAATATAAAATATGAAAATTCTTTAGTAACAGCAACGGTAGGTCAATAATCGCAAAAGGAAAATTGCTCCTTTTGGTCTGCTGTCTACTGCAGTAAACCAGAAACCATTAAGTGGAGAAAAAAACATCTCAATGTAAAATACTGAATATTTGAAGAACCAAAACTCTGTTTTCTACACTAAATAATTGCATAAGATATATCACTAAAAAAAAATACCATAGAAAGTGTGTAATCCTTACACGAATAAGGACATAATTTTGCATTATTGTTCAAATGCTTCTCTTTAGCCTGATAGTAAAGTTGTGCAAAATCCAATGCACAACTGTTTTGCATTTACTACAGCTTGTAAGAACTACTTATTTCAATACTTCAATAAAATATCTGAAGGTAGCTTCACACCCTAGAGATAATAAAGTACCAACCAACTCTAATAGCCAAGGAATTTAAAAATAGAAAAGACTTAAATCCAGCTGAGGACTGGTCACTAACCTTTGCACAGATACTGGCTGCACTCACAACTGGAAACAGGGAGTCAGCTTTTGGCCTCACAGTCACTTGAATACCTGGAAACCGCTGAGAGAGTTTATGCTCATACTTGTCCGCTGGGCCAACTGTGTCCACATAAATCTGCACAACACCACAGAGATGGTAAAAGTTAAGACCGAGGCAAATAATACACAATGAAAAAGTCAGGTTGGATCACTCGGAGCTACAACTTAAAACAGTTAAACAAAAAGGATAATTACTACTTCAAATATAATAAAGCTGGGATAAGATAGCGATTTATTATATTTTGGTTTTTATTTGACGATACAGTAGATCAGACCTGGGATGTACGGTCCTAGACCACCTGTAGTGGAGGTCATTGGTGGACTGTTCTGCACTAATATGCCCAGTAACATGAGGGGAAAAAAAGAAGCATTGGGGAATGTGTCCATCTCAAGGCATAACAAGACAGATAGAATTTGCAGGAAGTATGGAGTTTCCATTGAAAAACAAAGCAGACAACTTTGTTTTCCGATGGAACTTTTTCTCCTTGGCTCTACATAATAGCTATAAAGTCTGCAACACATTTTTCGATGTTGGAAAACAAAAAAGTTTGAGGTCAGTGAAAGTTAGGCAACTGCAAGCTTGGATAGGCTGTAATGGAATAAATTGCAGGTGTAATGGCAGGTATTATAACAAAAAACAAAAAAAAAAAGTCTGACTTTTGAAGCAGATGCAAGATAAAGTGTCTGAATGGTGACACAGGCTACCACACAGCTGCATGTGGCTCATTCATGGGCAAGAGTGTGGGACCCGAGAGCAGAAATATAATTTTTTTTTTTTTTTTAAGAAGAAAGGCAAGCACATCCAGAGCTCTAAGGTACATAATGCAAAGCAGATTTGTTGTTGATGTGTTCATATTTTCATCTCAGGTATTAAACCCAACTTGAATTTACTTGTTCAAGCCCAAAAAAGATTCTCTCATTGAAAAAGGAAAAAAGAACTTAAAAACTGCAGATGAAGTAATTAAAACTATAACCAAAATAGCAAAAGTGCTTTGTTTAAAATTAAAATTCTTTGAAATTTTACAAAAACATGTAACTTTTCTTCTTTAATATTTGGAAATGTTGATTAAATAGTGATAAAATATTGGTGTTTTTACTAGGTCTATTTCACATTTTCATTGCCTAATTGTAACATCTTCTCTTACCAGAAACTGTTTATACAGACATCAAGAGAGTTTAAAGAGATTAATACTGAGCATAATTTAACCCACCTTATTAGTGTGGCTCTCCACAATGCCCCCTGCCCCTTAACTGCCCACCCACACAAAAGTGCACCCTTAGGCTGGAAGGACAGTTTCAAAGCACATTTAGCTTTTAGGAACATAGAGGAAATATGACCTATACAGGACATTGCGGACCCTATATTAAAAGAATAACGTGCACATATTTAAACATTTCATGTAAACTGTTTACCTACCTCTTTAAGCTGTACTCCACTGTCCAAAGCATACTGTACAAGGTCTATTGCTGTATCGTGTGAAAGGGCGTTGAGGTTGTATTTTGTCCTTGAAGGAAAAATAGACATTATGTTAGTCTGCATGAATGATGGTAACAAACCTCCAAGTGCATGGCGCTGTATGCGCAAATTACCTCCGTAACATGCAGGTAGAGATGGTGTTTGGCGACAGAATCTGCAGAGCCCACCCAACATAACTCTTAGCTTCATCCAGTTTTTCAAAAAGATTCTCTCTTTCTGCCTCTGTCAGGGTTTTTGAATCTAAAAGAAAAGCAAATAATCACTGAAGACACAATGACAAATTGTATCTTCAAATGTGGAAAGGAAAACGCCGGGGGGCTTTTCATGCTCATTTATTTTCTGGTGACATTTTTAGTTACTGAAACAAAGTAAATAATGATTAGCAAGCTTCATACTTTTCTTTCTTTTTTTGTTTAATTGTCCGGGAGGACAGCAGTGACAATGAGTTTAAAGCATTATATTCAGAAAGACTGCTGCGTTTTTCTCAGTTTAAATACAGCAATACAAGCAAACTGGTTTACCTGCTACTTTCAAGTCCTTCAGCTCCTCCTTTTTGGAAAGTGGACAGAAACATATCCCATACACCATTGGCCCTGCATCACAAGTAACATCAAAACTGTTAGATTTCTCTACTAAATGTACATACTAATTCACCCAAAACTCAAATGGCAAATAACAGGGAGACAACAAACATCAATATCAGCTCATAGCTACATGGTTGGCTCCTATCAACAAATAACATGGCATTTACCAAAGGTTAAGTAACTATCTTGTGTCAAATATTTCCACTGCCTTAATGTTTAAGGACAGTGAGATGATCAGAAAATCTGTTGGTTTTTAACCATTAAAAATGTTCTCCTTTTTCTAGCAAAGAAGGGATATTAGAAAAAAAATACATTAAAAACAAACATTTAAAAAAAACATTGGACAAACTGTTCTTTAACACTGGTATTAGACCAGAATTTTACATTCTGTGTATCCAGACCAGTAAACAAAATTATTAAATTTTAAAATAAGTTGTAGGATAAAATTTCAAAACATTTTATGAAGCTTTTTAATTAATTTTCAATCAAAGGTTATAATTTGCTAAATTTGGCAAACATTTAATTTAGTTAAGTGCAATTTTAACACTATGTTTCAGCATAACTTTACATACATACTTTGCACTCTGTGTTTCAAATATAGAAGAACCTCGAGTGGTTAGCTTAGAGTAAGTAAAAGTTACGTACCCAGCACAGGCCCCCTGCCAGCCTCATCAATGCCAAGACAGCAATCCTCCGTTTTGCAGACTTTAGGGATCTCAGAAACCAGCCGGCAGCTGACGGAGTTGTCAGCATCAAAGGGGCTGAGGTCCATGACTGATGGCTGAAAGAACATGCAACATTAAATTAAATTTGAAGTTGATTTTTGTCTTAGTGAGTCACAAAGTAAGGCGTGTATTTATTACTTTACTTACTTTAAACTTCTGTAACAGATGCCCCTGATAAATACCCTCCAAACTTTAATTAAAAAGTCTAAAACCAAATAAATAAATAAATAAATATATATAAGGATCAAATCCACTACAAAAATAACTGAAGCCTAACTGAAGAGAAAACAAATACTGAAAACTAAAGGAAAAAAATTAATCAGAAAATGCAAAACTTTTTAAATTAATTTTTTTTAAACTCAGAAAAACTGCAACAACACACTTAATACATTTTGCTGATGAAGCGGCATCATTTAATGCCCTGTATAGCATCTAAATCAGATGTGTCAGGGCACACAGTGGGGTGTTAATGTTTTGACAGCATTGACTGACGGGACCATACATTTGTGCAAACTTAAATAAAGTGTGCGAAAAACAAAAAAACAAAACACGCTTTAGGATCAGGTTAAAAGTTGCAGTGTGTAAAATATCACTGCTAGAAAGACTGCAGTAAACTGAATTTTGTTTTCAAGTCGATATACTAACTATGGTGGCTGTTGAAGGACAAACAAGTTTCAGTCAGTCGAGAGAAACCAAAAACATTAAATTTAGACTGCACCCCACAAGGGCCGCAGCTGGCTGGCAGGTTTCTACTACTGTTTAAAAAAAATAAAAATAAAGAGAAAAAAATTTCTACACACTATATTTAAGAATATTTTAATATCAATATTTAGCAACAAATCAGGAAAAAAAAAACCCTGACATGTAAGGTGGGTAAGAAAAACAATGAAAAACTGACTCATTAAGTTATACACATTCAGACACAATGAAACACACACAGACCTACAATCGGACATAGACTATTTCATCACTCAGTACAAACATGTACTGTTTATACGATTGGGGAAACCTGCAGTCAGCTGAGACTGAAGAAGTCACTTGGATGAGTGACGAGACGTTTCTCCCAAAAGACGCTACGTCCAGATGAACAGAACCAACTTTTGGAGATTTACTTACCTGGATGATTGAGTATGCATCAAGATGCTTCTTTTCTCCTACATTTACTGCATACACAGAGAAAATTGCCACATTTCCTTACAACTTTAGAGAACTGATTTTTTACGGCGATTTTATTAACGGAAAAGGTGCATTTCAGAAGAAATATGAAATGCTCTGTTATTATCCGTGTGGCTGCTGTGAGCTTAAACGTTAGCTAAATGCTACGCGCCACTCAAACGGACAGTTTTAACCAGCTCGCCCTGGAGATTTGTGTTCGAGTCATTAGTTTAGGCTGCTGGGATAAAATGCCAAAGTAGCACACATCGTCATAAACGCAAGCAAAGTTTATGCTGACCTGCTCAGATGATGAAAACACCCCAAACTTCACCTGACGAGTACTTCTGTGTGCACCGTGCAGCAGATTTGGCGCCCCTGGATTGACGTCATCATCGGTTCTTCTTCTCTTGTGTTTGATGGCAGTTCTAATTCTCTAGAGTTGTATTACTGCCACCCCCAGTTTTTTAGTCAATCATTTCAGTCTTTTCTTCCCCCGTACCGATTCCCTTTAGAGGGCCGCAAGTACCAAAATTAGTTAAATAAATACATTATTAAATAATCAAATAAAAGTGTAATTAATTAATTAAATAATATTAAATTATAAATTATAAATAAGTAATGTATTGAATGTTTTAAATGAATTGGACAGCTAATTAATACAATAATCATATATTAATTATTTAATTAATTATTCCCTTAATTAATTAACCAATAAAAAAATAAATTGTTTAATTATGTATTTATTCCCTTTGTTTTGGGACTTGTAGTCCTCCATAAGTCCCTACACTGAAGTTTTTAAACTCACTGTCACCGACAGGAAAACTCTAATAATCTTTATTCTTGCATCATTCCAGCACAAAGACGAAACATGCTGTTTCTCTTTCTGAGCCAGTAACCCTATAATATTCCCTATAATGAAATTTTGTATAAACTAGTGTACTATTCTTTGAGTCAGAATGAACATTCCTGTCACAAGGTAGAAGCGACAATCAGGTTTTGGAAAACTGAATTGTACGTATCCTTTATTTATCCAGATACAAAGGTCTCATTGACTTTAGAGATGCCTTTTTAAAGAGAGATCTGGCCTAGAGGACATCAGAAATTGCAACTAAACATGTTAAGAGGCTAAAAAGGACTTGACTGATTACAACAAGTACAATGATACAGAGTCCTAAAGACACTTGCAAAACAGATCATTTCATTATTAACTATATAGGCCCATTAATATATCCTGTTGACTACAACCTATTTACCAATACAAGAAAATATATTAGACCTTAAAAGCACAGAGAAACTTCAGAAATCACATTTTGGCACAACATCGACAGACTCTCTTGTTCTTTAGAGTTCGGTGGCAGTTGGCATCATTTAGAGTTGCATTACTTCCTCCTTCTGAACTGAATACACTGCCATCAACAGTATTTGTAAGGCCAGTTGCTTTCAACCACCCACTAATGAGTTTCTTTCCTCTACTAAATCTGTACAGCTTTAATTTTAACCCTAGCCAATCCTTGCACATACATAACTTTTTTGCTGCAGGAGATGAGGATGTGCTCTACTGTTTCTGTAATAGCCATGAAATATGATCCGTTTAAGTTGCTGTGACCAGTTCTTATCTGCTCTTTATCTTATTTTCGGTCTTATGTCTTGTTTTTTGCCTCCTCTACTTTATTTTCTGTCTCATGCAAAGGTCTCTTACTGAGCTTTCCCAGCTCTGTAGCCATTTTTTTTAAAGTATTGACCAAACTATGATATTCCTCTTTGATTTGACTGAAAAGTTGGCATCAGCTAATGAGCAATTCATAACTGGGATCATGATGATTTCTTTTTGCCTTTTTAGTTGTTAAGTATGCTGACACTCAGTCATTATTCAAGGTGACAAACTACCTCACATTTGGAATGGTTTGCAAATGTCAGCATACACGAATCTCACAAATGTGGTTAAAAAATAAATGTTTTGGTCTGTGCCTGGACCGATACTGTAACTCAAACATGATTATGAGACAAAACAGCAGCTGAAATCATATTTCACATGTTTAAAAGAGCTTAAAAATTTAAAAGCTTATTTAAGTGAATAAATTAAGCTGAATTGTTTGTGTGGATGTATATACAGCAGCACTGCCTCTCAGCATTAGAAATATAGCTGTGATTTGTTCACCCTGTTACATATGAGTATATTCCTTTCTATTATTTTCTCTTCCCAGTGTTCTTCTGAATCCCGTCTGACAGCTTCAAACACTAACTGCTGCTTCTGTTGCCTGTTTCTGCACTGAGGTCTTCTTCTTCTTCCTCCCCTCTTTTTATCGCATCAGCAAACTGTATCAAAACTGTAACCGCCACTGTTTGTTGAGGAGTGATACTGCACCAGCTTCTTCTCTTTAATGCTGTCAGCATTTGGGCTGCTGTTTGACCCAAAAATGTTATAACTGACAAGCTGGAGTCTTGTGAAAAACTATGTACACTCCATAGTTTTTGTATAACAACCTTTATCAGCAGTAACTTGAAGTATCTGTTTTTTGTGTCAGTCACTCACATTTGTGAAGGAATCTCTGCCTACTTTTCTTTGAGGTTTGCATGCATGCCACAGCATTCAATCAGGTTTTGACTAGGACCCTGCAACACTTTGAGTCTTTTCTTTAGCTTTATCTGTTGGGCAGATTGTGCCAAATATAATTGTAGAATACTTTCACTCAGTGACTGCAAGGTGCCAAGGACCTGTGGCTGCAAAAAGGCCATAGCAATAGTTTGGTGTGAGCTGTTTCCAAATGTCATGCTGTGCATTAAAGTCAAACACCCCCATTTTGGTCTCAACTATCCAAAGGACATTGTTCCAGAAGTCTTGTGGTTTTTTTCAGACACAATTGTGCAAATCTAAGCAATGAATTCCCACTTATGACTCTTTGAGGAATTTGTAGCATGTGCATTTAGATAATCATGTGTGCTCCTGTCTAACACCAGTGTCTGTGCTGTGAGTTGCCTGTAGCAACGTTACGATCACCTAAATAACATAACATGAATTACTTGAGCTTGGTTTGGCTGATTTCTAATTTAGCCTTGAAAATGGATGAAAGCAGATAAGTACTATAATAGTATTACATTATAATACTATTTGGGATTATTTGTACTGATAAGTATAAAAACTAAATCTTTGAAATGAAAGTATTTCTAAGTATGGTCTTATGTGAGTTTATTTGGACTTTATATGAGTTTATGTAGCATAACACAATAAACTCACCAATGTTTAACAAAGTATGAAATGCTTTATTGAACAAAATGACGTAAAGGTGCAGAAAAGCAAAAATGCAATGTTTTCATGTGAATATTTATATCTACTCATGAAACTTGCTCAGAATCGTTTTACATTCTTAAAAAAGGTTTGGGTTTTTTTGAGCGCACTCCTTCACATGCCCCCTTTTAAAAGCCATTCAAGGTTTGTTTTTCAGTTTTGTCATGGCCTGGAGGTAGGCAAAAAGCTGGAGCCATGGCTGCTTATCTGTTTTTTTCTCATCTTGCCCACAACATGATTTTAAGAGTGTTTATTCTCCGACTGGTAGGATTAATTTAAGATGCCATAATTTAAGATTAATCTAAGATGCCTTTTTGTAATGTAGAAACTTCCCTTGGGCTTGGGCTGCTCTTTTCATTTAAAACTCCCACTTCCTTATTTTGGCGCATGTCTGCATCGCCCCCAACGCGGAGAGAGCAATGAACTTGACCTTTGAATTTTGCGTGTCATCTGAATGGGTTTAAACTGCAGCTGAGTGTGGAGGCAGGGAGGGAGCCTCAGGTGGAGAGGAGAGGGTAGAGTGAAAGGAAGGCCATGTACAAAAGTCCGAGTGTACGCTGGTTACTGAGCTGAAATTGGCCTTGCCTCTGGCTCTTTACACCCACCCCTTCTCTCTCTTTCTGTCCCTCGCTTTCGTTGAATGGCTCTCTTTGTCTTTCTCAGTAACACGCAGTCCCCAGCCGATTAAATGTGGGGGAATTAGTAGTCAATTTTAGCCTACCACACACACAAACACACTAAACAGCTTATGGTGGTGGGGCTCTGATTGTGTTGTTATTACAGTTCACACGTCAGCTGCGTGTTTTTAATTAATTTCTAGTTTTTTTCACCCTTCACTTGCTAACTGCTTCATATGTTATTACTGAACCACTACCACTGCATTAAATAACTCTCACACAGGACTTTTTTTTTTTTATAAATAAATTGATTTAATAGATGACAACAATAATATTTCAACATTGCTTTTCTGGTAAGGAAGCAAAATACTCAAGTGAATGTATAGCAAACACTTTACAAAACTATCCAGAATTATACAAAATGGAAGAAGCAAAGGTGTGACACGATGCATTATTACTTACATAAAAATATCAACTATGTGAGAAAAGGGTCAGTATAAAATGATAAAGTATGTGTCACGTAATAAAGGTGAAGCTGTGGTAATGACCATTATTCACATTGGTAAAAGGGGGAAGAGGGCGCAACATAGGAAGAAAGTGTAAAAACAAAAGCGTGGCTTTGGCCCACATGCGGAGCAGAACGGCCGTACATGTGATTCTAATCCTTAAGCAGGACCCAAGCTGGCCAATTATCTTGAGAGATTTGGTTGAGACTTTGCACTTATAGATTTGAACTCTGTTAAAGGTGGATCAGGAATCTTTTAGGCACTTAGTAATCAAAAAGAAAAGTGGAAATTTGCTTTAGTCACCCATGTATCCAGTCATATTTCTCCTTTGCTGTTGGCACAAAACAAACAGAGCTGAGGTAAGTGTCCGAGACTGAGCAACAAGTCGAAATGCATCTTTTAGAGCTCTCTTTCCCTCTCTTTTTCCTATTTTTCCCCTTAAATGCTTCATTGATCACTTCAGTAAAGTTAATATAAAGGCAGGACAGTGATACAGTGAGACTGCGCTATCTACAGAGAAAGAAAAGTTGCAGCTATCCTTTTCTGGCCATGAAAAATCAACCCCAGGGATCATCGAAAGATGTCTTTTTTTTTACCCCCCAAAAGCAGTGGTGCAGATGTAGATGTGTAATATCAAATCAAACACAATAAAGTTACACCCTAGGATATCCACAATGACAATAAACTTACTACTCATATAAAATAACACAAAGACATCACAAACAACCTTTAGTTTGGTTAATAAATTCTGATTATGTCAGTCTAAACCCAGCACTTCTGGGTCAAATCGGAGTCACTCATCAATCCATTTGTCCACTTTCAACGTCTCGTTCACTTGTCTATCTTTACACCCTTTCCTGTATGTCCCAACCTATGAAATTTTTGATGGCACATGTTTGTTAAGTTTTCTTCTGGTTTTGATTGGCAGATGACCCAGGAATCACACTCTATACTGTGTGGGTATTTTTTTTAACTGTTTAAGGCCCCATGAATGCACATTGCATTAAACTGACTAAAAAAGTAAAAACTTCTAATATAACATCGATATGGCACGGGCATACACACACACGCGCGCTCACACTCACATATTTTGCACACACACAGATCCACTCACACACTTCCCATATTTCCTTCTGCTCAGCTGGTCTCCCTCAAGGTCTTGTGAGTGTGGTGTAAACAGGCTGCTCCCAGTGAGTGGGGCTGTGAGAGGGCGCCACGCTGGAGGGGTCTCCTATGGTAGTGTACAGAGGCCTCTGTGTAGGGCCCATGTAGGAGAAGGCTGAGTACAGCCCAGGGGCTTGGCTGGAGTGGGCATAGTATGCCCCGGGGGCCTGGTGGTCTCCGTACTCAAACTGAGCTCTGGAGGCCAACGATGGAAATGCGGAGCCATAGTGAGGCAGGCTGAGTGGGGTGTAGGTGACATGGGTGCCTGAGGAGGGAGAGGATGAGGCTTCGGCGTAGTGGGTACCAGAGACAGATTCACTTTTGATCTGAGCCTTGGATGGGTCGGAGGAAGACGGGGAGGCCTGAGGCTGTTGTTGCTGTTTGGACAGCCAGGCGGGGTGCCCACTCGCAGCAGCCAGGGCGTAGGCGTAAGACGAGGCTGAGGATCCAGCTGCAGGAGCCCCAGTCGCACTCTGAGGGTGACCATTTGGAGGGAGGTACTGGTCAAACTCGTTCACGTCAAATGGCTCGATGTTGGACATCACCTCATGGCTGATCTCGCCGATGTCCATAGTGCCAAAATCGATGTGGGGTTTAGCACTTGAAGATGAGGGACCACCGGATGACCCTTCAGCTCCAACCCCAAGGGCTCCCCTGGGCCCCCCTGATCCTCCAGGCGCTCCTGCTCCCCCCTCCCTCTTGGCATCTGACAGTTTCCCAGACTGGAGCTCTGTCTTTGGGGTGGTAGGTGGAGTTGGCGGGCTGTGACCCTGACCTAAAAGAGAAAGAAGGAGCAACATGATAAGGTGAACTTTGACATCAGATAAAAAAAAGGCTTTTGTTTGTTTGTTTGTTTTGTATCTTTTACCTAACTTAAGTTATATTTTGAAATTACAGCATAAATGAATACGTTTCGAAATCTTTGATTTAAGTTTTGAAATTTTGGATCAGGTCTCTCGCAACGTGAAAATAATAATATCACTAAGACGTCCATAGAAACGGGAAGACACCTACCAGCAGGATGGTGGTGATGATGGTGGTGGTGGTGCAGGTCACCCAGTGGAGACCCAGCCCCGCCATTGTGCTCAAGATGCACAGTCTTGTAGTGTGACTGGGAGTGGCTGGCCTCCCCTTCCCCCTGACTATCTGACTCATTAGAAGGCATCAGTTTGCCATTTTTGCGTCTCCGGGGCTGGTACTTGTACTCCGGGTAGTCCTTCTTGTGCTGTTTTCTCAGCCTCTCTGCCTCCTCGATGAATGGCCTCTTGTCGGTCTCATTCAGTAGCCTAGGGAGCAGAAAAACAAGGACTAGTCTTATATTGCTTCCAAGTTCATTTTGAAAATATTTTATTAAAATATGTCTGAAGATCATAAATATCTCCTGTTTTCCGAATCATGCGTAATGCATATCTTTTTTTTCTTTACTTCTCTGGGTTAAAATCTGTTTGTTTACTTTTAAAGTTCTCTCTGTTAAGGAGAACAACAAAAAAACACCAAGTTTTTATTTCTATCCGATTTAATACCAAACAACCACAAACTGAAGCGCAAACATTTTACGCTTAAATTCAGCACCGGTACATCCTTTACGCACAAGAAATGTGCCGCTTGTATGGCCACACTGTTCCTTTTTTTTTTTTTTTTTTTTTTTTAATACAAACCTCCACAGTTTGCCCAGTGTCTTGCTGAGCTCTGCGTTGTGCAGGTGGGGGTACTGGTCCGCGAGTTTCCTCCTCGCCGCTTGCGCCCACACCATGAAGGCGTTCATTGGCCTTTTGACATGGGGTTTAGCTTTGTTTCCGTTGTTTACGCGCACCGGCATTGGCACAAGTGTCCAGTCATACCCGTCCAGCACCTGACTGACCGCCTCCCTTATGCCGATCGGGAAACGATCGTCCTCTTCCTCAGACTTGGCTCTGGGTCTGCCTCCATCATCACTGCTGCCGTCCGCGACACAGAGCGCGGTCAGCTGCTGCGGCGGCCCAGTCAGAGGTGAGTCCTGGCCGGGCGGGGCTCCAGGTTGAGTCGGTGACAGTGAGTGACCATCGTCTGACCCTGCGGGACTCAGCTCCGCCTCGGACAGGCTGTGCTCCTCGCCGGACATTTTTCCTTTTCAATTTCGTTAAATTATAGGACAATCCTCAAATGAAAACTTTGCCACAGAACTAACTTCTCAGAGTAATTAAATGTTTTCAAGTAAATGTCCGGGGTGTCAAGGAGCCCAGTTATTGTTGACTCTTCTTAGGCAAAGACATACTGTTGCGTAAAAGTCTCCAAATGCTTTCCACCTTCAGCTGGAAATCCTTTACAGCAACAGCGGCTAAATCTAAAAACCACACAGACACAAATTTGTTAAAAATGATTATTTTAATTTTGGTCCGAAACAAAAGAGCCGTGATTTATTTAAAGATAAACACGTTAAGTTACTTAGCGGGACTAAATGTGATCAGACAGCGACTGAAACTGAATTTCTTGTCGATAATGTCACATTCAGGAAAATAATATTCCGCCGGTAAAATATATACATATTGTTATTATCATTATTATTATTATTATTAATCCAACTTAGTCCATACAACGTTTAATAAAAATAATAAATACGCGTTTGGCAAAAAATATTAATATCAAATATTCGCTTTTATGTATAAACTCTCATTTATAAAATTACATAACTTACCAATTTAGATGTCCAGTGGTTCAGCATGGAAGTGTGTGTGGCTGACTGTAGAGCCGATGAATGGCTGCTCTGTGTGGCAACACCGGAGCTTAAAGAGCGCCTTGTGAGAGGGACAGGGAGAAAAAAAAAAGTGATTGAAAGTGGAAAACATTCCCAGAGAGGCAGCATTCCAGCACAACCAGCCCCGCCCTCCCAGTAAGACTCTGCTCTGATTGGTCCTCTAATTATCCCGCTGCTCTCCGATTGGGCGGAAGCCACGTAGCGTTAATGCCCGTCTGTCCATCACTGCAAGGTTTCCAACCGAGAAGAGGTGAGATTTTTACCTTGGAGAGGCTTAAATGACTGTACAGTACGCCCATTTACAGGCAGGAGAAGGCCAGCTTTGTTGGACGTGTTGACATGTTATATCAAACAAATAAACAATCATGAAGAGAGTTATTGCCCCGTGCGGTTCCTGAAAAAAAGCTCCAAATGAATTGTAAAGTTCAGTCAGACTGAACGAAACTCTACTCACAAAAAATTATCTTACAAATTTGAGAGATTTGGGTAAACAGAAGTTCGGGAAGAAATTCCACAGAAAAGAAAAAAACTCATGAACGCCAGTTTAGGCAGGATGTGTTGAACGGGTTTAGTTTGGATCATGAAATCATAAAAGTTATGCTAAATAATCATTTTGAATCTACATTTGACCTCATAATGATCACACAAAGCGTCATTATCTTTTTTAAGGTATCTCCTTATTCCTCGTTGTATTATCTGCAATTCATAAAACAGTCACGAAATTTATTCTATTGATTTGTATTCGTGGATGCGACTTTAAAGAGGGGAGGGGGGGGGGGGGGACCCAGGAATCTGAAAGGACGGATGTCTTGAAATGATTTCAAGTTAGCTGATATCTCAGATATTACACCTTTACTTGAAATAACCATTCACTTTTGAGTGTTATACTTCATAACTGAAATGTTAGACGAGAAATCTGTCTTTAAGAGTTATTTACGCTTCTATCTGCGTGAAAATTGGAGGAACAGACAAAAAACGTATAAAGACACCTGGATTTAAAATGATAATAATAATAACAGAAAATCTCAATAAATAGTGACATCTCTTAAAACAACCCAGGTTTATAGTTATTATTATGATTTTAATCTAATGTTGCATTCTTCTTGTCTCCTTAACCTCCTCTTCCCGTGTCCCGCTCTGCGTTTGTTCGCGTGTTAGGATCTATTTGTAGGCTGCAGGATTGAAGGCCGCGATTTTAATGCATGATGGGAAAGATAGAGAATTGACTTAAGCAGCATTTGATGCGCACCCGGACACACACACACACACACACACACACACAAAATGAATGCAACAATGACCCCTGTGTATCCTTTTGCCTCTCATGTTGAGCCCGACTCTCAGTTTTCTCCCTCTCTCTCTTCTCTCTTTGCTCTCTTTGTCTCCATCTCAGGTGAATTGTAGCCATGTGATCAAACGCCCAAGCCTCTATCCATTAACCCTCGTAAATGAAAAAAAGGGGAACAAAAAGCAGTTTTGTGCTGCAAACATGGAGAAAAAAATGATAACAGAGAGCGATGTGTGCGTCTTTCTCCCCTTATGTCCTAGCATTGACACTAGTCGCGCACACATAGAAAATACTCCGCAGCAGACGGGGACACATGGATCTCTCTGTTTCTCTCCCGCTCCGACACTTTGCTATCTTCAAACACACACTGCGCCACCTGGATATGGGCCTCGGAGGTGCTAATGGTAGGAAGTTGATGTTTGGAGGATGACGGGTTGGTAGTCGGCGGTGTGGTGGTGCTGGTGATGGTGGGGGACACCTACCTACATGCTGCACCCCATCGACCAGCCCTCAGCGCTCGGACTTGCGGTGAGGCCTCCGAGGTTTGTGTTGTTGTTTTGTTGTTGGTCTGCAGTAGACAAAAAACGTGACCCGATAGTTGCTGTTTAATTTTGTTTGTTTGTTTGTTTGTTTTCAAAAAAGAAAGTGATTAAAATTTTGTTTGCAATTTTCACATCAGCCCTGTGCAGAAGAGAGGGATGGGGGAAGTTGTGGTTTTACGGAGAGTGTTTAGTTAGTGCAGCTGGATGTGCATGACCCCCCAGGGAGCATGTCTGAAAGAGCCGTGAGGTTCCTGTGTCGCCAATTTATCAGAACGCCATTAAAATAAAAAGCAGGCAGTATCACGTTTGGTCGAAAACACATCCAGGTAATAATCAAAGCTTCTGCTGCTGGTTGAGGTGTATCTGATCATCTCAGCGCAAGGCACGTCTCATTAAGTCCTTATAATCAGCGTAAATTATTGCTACTAACATTAAGTTTCTGGAATCTGTGACGTTTTTATGTTTTATGTACTCCGCGAGTTTATCGCGTAATTATCGCGTTTTATGTTAAACGATGCAGAAAATATAACGAGATTTTTACAGACGATTTGAACAAAATTTCCTCTTAAGATTAAAAAAGAAAAAAAAACTTTCTGCCTCTGGTTTTATTAGGCATGACAAAAAAAAAATCAGACCAAATTATTTTCATCATTCATGACTACATGTGCGACAAAAGCAAATGCATGATTTATTTTTATTGAAGAAAATAACCGAACCAAAAGTTTCTTTGTTGTTGTTTTTTGCCACACTGAAACAAATTTAAAAATCAAACTTCAATTAGTGATAGGAAATTATTATTTTACTTTATCTTATTTTTTAAGTGACTATACAGGCAATAGGTAAATATTTGACTAATAATTCAACTAAAACAAATATCTGCCAGGCTGCTTAATTAAATCAAGTGTCAAATGTTTAACGAAGTCCTGTGTTTCGGTCTGAAAACTCATCACTATTTTACAAATGAATGGGCTTTTAAAAATAAATAAATAAATAAATATGTGCGATGAAACGGACTGCATTTTAGTTTTGGCGCTGTGTACAAATTTGTTCATCGGTTCTAAATATAAAAGCGTTAACAGGCCCCAGAAAGCAGCTGAAACCCACTCCCACGCCCATTTGGATTAAACGTTGTGGATGTTCACTTGGATAAAGTCTTTTTTTTTTTTTTTTTTTAAGTCTTTTGATATGTAGCGGAAGAAAAATAGACCGATAATTTATTTAGATAAACTCAATGATTTTGAAATGACTTTACACATATTAAAAAACAATTACTCATCGCATGGATTCTATTTGTATTTTAGATGTGATTGAATTCAGTTAAAACTACGCAGGAAGTCGAGCTCCTTTAATTTAATGGGGGCAGTCTGCAGTGCCAGCTCTGATTCACTGTCATATAAAGGGACAGTATTTTATAGCATTTACGACTTTCACTTTTCTTCCTCTTCCTCTTCCTCTTCTTCCTTATACTGAAGCTTATATGCTTCACTTAAGCTTTTCCCTACGTGCAACTATGATATTTGGATGTGCGTTAAAAGTCCCCTTTTAAAAAAGAATCAAAAACTTAAAAGATTCTTTAAAAGCAAAGGTTTAAAAGTCATGTGGGGCTTTGTAAACATCTAATGTCAAGACCTCGCCTATTACACCTGCTGCTAAAACCAAAGATCACCTTAATCTCTTTAGAGCTGACTCATTTTTCCACAGATAAAAAAACAAACAAACAAAAAAACAAAAAAAACAAAACAAATGAGAAAGAGACAAATTTTGCCTGGAATCGAAAACCCTCATGCACTTTCTGGCATTTTATATGTCCTGTGTGAAACTCTCATGAGCCCCGGGGCAGCTGTAACCATTTAGAAAATAGAGCTCACATGGTCGCATCAGTCCCTGCGCTAACCTGCCATGTGACTGCAGTAATGGGCCTCTCCATGGCTGCACAGACCACTGTGTCACAAGAGCTTGTTTCCTGTGGCTCCTCGGGGAGAGCGGGGAGAGGATGGCAGGACGAGGTCCCATGATCAGCAGGGAGGTCAAAGATCCTGATCAACAGGAGGCGGGTCAAAGAGCCATTCTTCAGGTGCACACTGAGCATTTTCATGTATGAATATGAAGCTGCTTCAGATGAGTTTATTTCTGAAGAACCTTTTCTTTTGGATGTTTCTTTTGTTTGTTTGTTTTTTGTGAAGACAGAAACTTAGATGGTCAGGTGGTGGGAGAACAAGGAAAGTAGGAAAAGAGAGAGCACCCTCCAGCTTTGGCCGTAATACTTGAACGGCTCCCAGGGGGAAATTCCTGAAATCTGATGATGGATAGAGAGAAAAAGCAAGAGAGAGGAAAACAGGCAGATGCAGATAATATGAGAGAGAGAGAGAGAGTGTGTGAGAAGGATGCAGATAAGGAAAGCATGCACAGCGGTCAAATATTCACATGCTGGGTCACATTCTGCATCAAACTGGTGCATAATTGATGGAAGGCATTCATTCTGATGTCAATAGGCACATTTGGCCTGAAATGAATGGCGTCATTTGTTCCAAATGATGACAAATGTAGAAAAAAGAAGAAAAGAATCTGAAATTATATTTCAGAAGTGGCACATTTAAGCCATAGTATCATATTTCACCACAAAATATTCCTATGAGGTTGAAGCAGTCTTATATGTTTGGTTCCTCTGTGTTTTCTTACTTAGTGCAAAATATTGTATGTGATTCATAAACACTCTTAGTTCCTCTGAGAGTCTTTACCAAAAAAACAAAAGAACAGTCGAGGTCAGTGCATTAGCTTGGGGATTTCCAGCTCTTAAAGTAGACTATCAATAAAACTGAACATCATGTGACTCCACTGTCAGTAGGTCTGAGACCTGTACAGTGAAGCGTAGCATGTTTTCTCTCTCAGAGGTTTTCTGAGTCAACAACATACAGTGGTAACTGACTTTGTGACTGGATGTCAGGCGATTGACTTACATGTTGACTGAAAATGTGGGGGGAACAGGGGTCATATTGAGACTTTGAGCAGGTCATGATCATAGGGTCATTAAGCTTGTTTTTAGGGGCTCTGTGAAGCCGGTTAGATTTGGACTTTCTTCTGTGGGGTGGCTCTAAATCGTACTTTTACAGACTCCGTGGCTGCAGGTGTTTTCTGCGTCCATCTCTTGACTGATTTCTCAGGAGATGATAATGCAGCGACACGCCATCCGTAGGGATGAATAAAATAGATTCTGCTATCTGACCTCTGTCATTCCTTCTTCACCCATTTTCACCCAGTGAATTAGTGCAGCTGCACCACACTTAAATGGGTCCCCCTCTTTTTTCTCTGGGAGTGTATGTGACCGGGCATGAATCCTCTCTTTGTGCTCAGTCTGCAGAGTTTCCCCCCCTCTATAGTTTCTTGCCTTCTTCATCTTTTTTATTTGGGGAAAGAGGGGCTTCGGTTGCGATGGCGGCAGCACTGGTGAGGTGGTGGCAGCGGCAGCGGTAGGGATGGCGGTGGCGGCAGCAGGGACGAGGAGGGGAGGACGGGGGGGAGCGGGTAACTTGTTGGACCACATTCCTGTGCAGCTGTGGAAGCTGGTGCAGGGTGGGGGCTGGAGGGCAGAGCAGGATCATCATTGCATTGCAGGGCATCATGAATGGTCTATTGTTTGGTGGTTTGCTGTGTCCGCATCTCTTTGCACAACTTCAGCCTGATTGAGAGCAATGGGGGGAAACTAAATGAACAACAGGGTGACCAAGGAAGAAATCTACAAATTATTTGGTGACTTATATGAGACGAGGCCTGAGAAAAACACATTTGTGACTCAGACGCAGGAGGTTGCCGAAACTCACAGCGTAATGATGATGGTGATGATGAAGATGGGGATGATGGTTATGCGGACAATGGCGGCATTCATGGTGCAAATTTATGACGGGTTTGCCCCTCAGTCATACGTGCCAGCACAGTGTTCAGTCATGCATTTATGTGCAGTGTTATCTATACTCAAGATTCTTCCCTGCAGTCCTGCAAGGACCAAATCTGAGGTTGCCATCAATGTTTTCTTACTTAATATGAGAATCGCCCTTATATCATTTTTTTTTACTGTCACATTCAATTAATCCCCTTGCACTTGTCGACCATATGAACATGAAACTCTCTTTGCCATACATACATGTTTTATTCTTACACGTTATATCTACTTCTCATTGTTTCTTTGGAGTTATGTTAAAATCAGTAAGACGTCGAGATAAGGCTTAAGTAGAGTAAAAATAAAGAAGATTAGGATCAAATGGACCCAGGCGAACTCAAAACTCAGGTATCTTTTAATCTCAGAGGTTTTCATCAATCAGCGTCTCTAAGGACTTTTAGCTCCACACTACAGCACTTTGTTTTGGGCCGCGATTCTGTTTACAACAATGTGTGAAAGCACAATGAAAGAAATCACAAGGGGACATCGTTTTAAAAACCTTTAAAAAACCTTCATACACTCAAGCCTATTTAACCTGGTAAATAAAGCTTTTATAACCAATAAAGTGTATTATGTGTTGAAGAAGAACCAATGCTATTGAAGCCAAATCAGTGCATATTAAAGAAAAAAAGACATTAAATATCAAATAGACAGTCTCATTAGGAAAATACAAAAAGAAAAAAAAACTTGGAAGACTAAAACAAATGTCCATTTTTTTTTTTTTTTTTACAGGAAAAAAAAAATCAAAAGCAACTTTTTATCCCTTCCTGCTCTGGATTAGGGTGATTTCAGTGTTCACATACTCAGAATTGTGTTCAATATGAAAAAGCTGGAGGTCCTCTTTGACTGAAAAAAACGGGATAGACCTTTGTTTGTGTTTATCTATGAAGCCCTCATGGGAGAGTCTTCCTATTGCTACACGGAAGACTCTTCGACTCTTCAGTTTCTATGCTTTGACCACCTGGAAGTAAAAAAAAATTACACTAAAAATGAATTTCTGTAACTCAGTTTGAATAAATGAAACCATTACGATTCTATCTGTTTTACTTGAGATGCCTCTCATATTTTGATCTTGTTCTTTAATTAATTTCATTTATATATTGTGTTGTTGTTCTCCTGTTTAAAGTGTAAATTTTACTGTTTTTGTGGATTTTAAATGATTGTCATGGTTGGGACTGAGAGCTAGCCCTGATTTGTTTTAATTTAAACATTCAGTGAATTAATCCATACCTGCCTGTCTCTTCAAAATCACTAAAAAAAAAAGACAAAAACAGTGGAGCACAACAATCAGTCACTGTTAAACCAGAACACATTATTTAATGTACCTCATAATTTCTGATTCTTTTTATTCCCCTCCCAGCTCCGGCACTTTCTGCTCAAGTTTTGATGACTGTAAAAATGAAGACAACTCGGATGTATGCTATCATTTGTGTGTTAATTGATCTTAAACCACAAATAAAGCAATAATTTTTATGAAAACAAAAACGTCTGTGTTTTCATTAAAAAAAACAACAACTTTTGAAATGCCATCAGGGACAGTAACTCAAATATAGATTTTATGACAACTTGTATGAGAAAGAGAGAGAGGTAGAGAGAGAGAGAGACAGGGAAAAAAACAGGAGAGAAAGCGGCATCCACTTTCCAATCATGAGCTCCTCTCAGAACATTTAATTACTGTGTGTGAACGAAGGAGAAAGAAGGAAAATGCCCGAGGGTCGGAGCAAAAGATGACTACATGAAAGAGTCTGTTGTTGTCTGAGCAGAGGAAGGGAGATAAAAGGCAACAAGACAGAAAGATGGATGGGATATTTAGTGGTAGAGAGTGAGAAATATGGTGATTTATTATTTATTCCTCACGTCTGTCATTTTGTACTTCGTTCTTCCATTCTTCTTTTAAAAGCTTGGATTTTTCCACAGTTTAACAATACTAGAGGACTCTGTGAATGTATGTCACAAAGACTGTAAAGAGCAGAGAGATTTACACTAGTCAGAAACCTCTGAGCACACGAGTAGGATGTGTAAAAGCCTGGAAAACAGCCTGATGCACAGACAGCGGGACAAGTGGGAGATGCACAGATATCAGAAAATCTGGGACTGCCTGCAAAAAAATGGACAAGATATTTAGATTAGGAAGTGAAGCAGCACTCATCTAGTTTGACATTTTGGAAAGCTCACTTATTCACTTTTCTTCTGGGAATTAAATTAGAAGAGACATACCTCTCTTATATATTTGTCCTTTCAGAATAAGAGTGCACAAAGGAGCCACCTAGCTCAGAAAGAGTGTAGACAGGAGGAAACTGCCAGCCTAGCCCTGTCCAAAGTAGTTTAAAATTCACATGTAGTAGTTAAGAACAAATTGTAGGATAATCTCAGAGGTTTTACAGTTTAGATTTGAAGTAAACCCAACATGTGGTGTTGCAACAGAAATGCAGGATACACATAGACAGACTGACAGACAGAAGATGCAGGAGACATACAGAAGCATCCAGAAGATGTTTGCCCTGTGGTGCTTCCAGCCTGGTTCAGTCAGGCCTCCCCTGCTGGCCTGAGCAGCACACAATGCTCCTCTGTCCCCGCAGCGAGCTGCTTCACAGCTCAACAACGGACAACAGCTCATTATGGAATCAAAGATCCCCCCAGCCACGGCTCCCGGTGCCTGAATACTGTCCCCCGCTGAGGGCACACACTGTCACCAGCTCCGTCGCACAGCCTGAGGCCGCAAACAGCCAGTGAGGCCGGAGAGGGCATGCAGATATGCAGGGTGTCATGCACATGAAAGCACATGCACACACTCACACGCTTAACCTAGACAAGGAGGAACACACACCACCTTATTAGACAGGATCCTAGTCAGCCATTAGCAGCCTTAACAAAGGTCACGCAGGTCACCCAGCTGCTCTCCCTCACGGACACTGATGACAGGGGATGTGACGATACGGATAATTAACCGACATCAGAAAACAGGCTGATAGACAGACAGGGTGACAGCAGGGAGAGAGGAGGACTGCAAAGAGGGGAACTATCTCGTTAGACAGGACAGGAGAGAGCATCGGTTTTCACCTGAAGGACTCTGAAAGCATAAGAAGGAAATAAAAAGAGCAGCAGGGGGGAATTAGAGCACTAGTTATTCATTGAGCTGCTCGATGGCAAGAAATCCCCATACAGCAAAAACAGGAAAAACAACAAAACCCTGTTTAATTAAGCTTTCACTGAGATGCCGTGACCTTGCTCTATGCTTTAAAGTCCATTACTACTTTTGTGTATTTAGCAGCTACCTAGATTCACACTTTTAACAGCATCTCCCAAAATAGAAAGACTGCAAGTCTGCTCCAAGGATGGTCAACTCAACAACAACTACTTCATTTTTTTAAAGCTTGATTTGGATTCAGATTTGCAGATAGATAAATTATAATGTGTGAGGTCATGTGCGGAATTTGCAAGGTCAGATGTTAGCATACTTGCAACAAAAAGTTGCTCTTTAGTAACAACTGTTATCTACACTTTTATTTAGTAAACACTTGCGTATTGTATAAAAGCACAGCTGTCACACTGGGGTCTTGTTGCAGCATGTACAGGAAATATGATTAAAGCAACTTAAAAGTGATCTGGACTTCTGAGTTCTCCTTTAAGACAGGCTACACCTTACAACAGAAAGTGTGACCTTGGTCATGACCGAAGCCCTGAGAGTATATGTGCCCACCTTCTCTGTTGTTAAATGGGATTATTTAGCCTGATTCTATAATAGTGAATCCTTTTTTACTTTGGTGGCAGGTTGAATGTCTCTATAAAATTTCTGTCTGTCACTGCTTTCTTTTTTCTTTGTCCATGAACTCCTCTTAAACCATGAGGAGTTGAGCATTATAATTATATATTTATAATTTATATCTACAAAAATTGGTTTCAGGTTGCCTGGCAACTACCAAGAATATGATAAAATGACCTATTTTTAACCTTTTAGAACCTAAAGCAATTTATTAGGAAATAGTGTTGTTTTAATTTCATGACAATAACATCTCCTTTATATCCACAAAAACTGAAATGTACATGCCTGGCAACCACCTAGCAACAGGCTGAAATGACCCATTTTTAGCATATAAACAACAGCTACCATCCCCTCATTTTTTCTCAATGTGGTTAAGTACTGTTAAGTATAGCAGTTTGCCGACAGCACAAACAGGCGTGGGCATGTACTAGTGTTCATAAGACATAAGTGCTTCCAACAAGTGGTCTTCGCTTTAAAATCTTAATATTTTGCTGGAGAATTCTCAGTTCAATACCTGTGTTTTTTAGCACCTTTTGCTATGAGAAAAAGCACATATTGGGTCTAATAAATTTTAGTGGCAAGTTGGCTACCCATGACAGAAAACAGGGAAATCTAAACTGAAAATCCCAAGATGTTTTCCACATTTCTACCCAGCTGATCCTCTTGAGGGCCTTATGTCTTTCATATGACTCCTTGGAGACGCTGTGAACCTCAGATTATAAGCCACTGTGCTAAATTATTCCTGTGAGTGATCACCCTTTAGAGAAACCACCTGTTTACTCCAAGGTTTTTAATCACATTTTAATAAACATCATGAAAATAACAGTGTAGTAATATTACAGCTCTTTCCTCATGGCATCACTGTTCAATGTCGCAGTTCAGCCACATGATGGAGCCTGCAACCAAGGAAATTCCTACAGATTCGCTTCAGTTCCTCTTGATGTTTTAAATGCTATTTATATATTTTGCTTTGTTTTTCTACTTTTCTATTTCTTTATGTCTTTATTCTTTATTTCAAAGTATCCTTTCATTCCAGTCGACGATTTGTCAGGCTGAAATCTGTCCTTTTCTCTGTGACTCTGTGAAAACACAACCAGATTAAAAATTTTGCTTGTGTGCCACTGCAAAGTCCTCATCCTTGTCCAAATATAGGTCTTGTAGGTGAGATTGATGGAGGGTTTGCCCTTCATATCACGACTGAATTAGCCTGCCTGTGAACCCAAGGGGCAAAGCTGCATCTAAGTCCCCATCAAGAGCACACGACAGAGGACTTTTTGGCAGAAGTGATGGTATTTGGTACTCACAGTCCTGAATCTGGTTGTTCCATTTTGCAATCTCATTTTAATCTTCTCATTTGGATTTTATTTCGAAATAAATCTTATTGTTACTTAACATATGTCCACAGGACTCCCCAGAATTGTTTTTGTCCATTTATTTTGTTAAAAAATAAATACAAACCATTCTGCAGCCTCTCTAGTCTGCGTGAACCAGTTTAACTATATATTAGAAATTCTGTTTTCTCATTGGAAGAAGGCTATTAATTATCTGCTGCCTGTCATTAATAATGCATTGTGATGGTGACCAAATTTTAATCTTAGCAATTGGTTGATTAGTGCTGAAATTCACATTAAAGACTAATGCTGTTGATCTTATCATGTGAGAATATAACTTTGAGAGTTGATCTCTTTATCTAAGCCTATAACATATATATCTAAATTATTATCTCCCATGTCTAAACTAATTTGTAATGTTAAAACAAGTTTATGTAACGTTAGGCTGACATGTCTCAGCAAAAATTGTAAACAAGGTTCTGTTTTTTTCTGGCTAGTGACATCACGATATACCTGTAGGAGTTAGGTCTGTGGAGTCACACGGTTTTTGATGGGTGCAAAATGGAGTGGAATATAATGAGAGCAATTTAATTGATTTGTCGTATAATTTTTTTGTTTAAGTAAAAATTTTCGAAGAATGTATGGGACTCAGAAGATTTATTCCTTCGTGTCATACTGAAAGCAGAGCACAGGCCTGCTCAGTAGGCCTCAACTCTTCCACCTCCAGTGCCACCGCCTCACTACAGATAACAATATTGTCTACAAACGTTATAGTCCACAAAGACCCCTGCCTGACCTCATTGGCCACTGTCAAAAAGAAGGGTCTCAAAGCAGATTCCTGATGTAATCCCATCCTCACCTTCACTTCTACTGCACACCTCACCGCTGTCTCACAGTCCACATGTCCTACACCACCACACATGTCTCTGCCACTCCTTTGGCTTCCTTATGCTAAGATCACATCTGCAGTGCGTTTTCTTGACATGAAGCCATACATTTGCTCACTGATGCTCATCTCTCTCCTTAACCTAGTTTCTTGGTAAGGCTCATGAGGGCTATCCCTCTGTAGTTTCCACAGCCCTCACATCACCTTATCAGTGTATCAGTACACTTCTTCATTCTTTAGGCATCCTCTCACTCTCCAGGATTGTTTCAAACAATCTGGTGAAAAAGTCTGCTGCCCTCTCCCTTAGACATACCTGCCCAGGTATGTCATCTGGACCAAGCGCTTTTCCACTCTTCAACCTCTTAATAACTGACCTCACTTCCTCCTCTTCTTCCCTTCCTGGTTCACTAACCTTCCTCCATCTCTCTCTCTCTTCATCCATCAGCTCCTTAAAGTAAAAACACATAAATAAAATCAAAGTAATTTCTACTCAAGTTTAAGTTAAAGTTAGACAATATTCACTAGATTTCACCAGCAGCAACCAAATTTTCATCAGAACAAAGGTCAGCTGGTTCTGAAACCTGATTGGTACACACTAAAATGTGGCATCATCTCTTCCTTCTAAGACCTGCCCACGTCCAACATAGCTACTTCCATGGTAACCAAGAGAGTGAAAAAAGTAGTTGTGGAGCCCCCAAAAAAATCTGTTATCCACTGACTTCACTCTGTAAAATACTCTTTCTAAAAATATCTTAATGTAAGTTTAGTTTATAGCAACAATAAAAGAGTGCAACAAATAACCCAGAGCCTTCGTTAGAGCCCTTTTCATAGACTTTTCATATATGTATATATCTTCTTTTTTTTGCACTAGGCTTTAAACATGCTTCAGTTTTTAGCAGTTTGAAGTGGTTTTAATTTTTTTTAGAAACTACTCATTTGTATACTCTCATAGAAAAGCACCTGTAACATCACAACACATAATAAGGCTAAAAATATGTCTTAATTGGACTGATCAAAGTGGTAAATGGCACGAAAGCTGCAAAATTATTTGAAAATGTGAAATAATTTCGAGACTGACGAGAGGCAGTTCCAGTCATAACAGTACATACTGCTGTTTATTAGGTGGTTTTGTTCATACAAAACATCACACAGTTGCAAAGTGTTTGTGTTTGTTGAAAAAAAAGTAAGAGTAAAGTGCTTGTTCATCATGTGCACAGGTTTGAATTGTATAGTGTGGTTCTGGATTTACATCTGTGCTTTGTTAGCGCTAAAGAATATACAGTGATGAACTTCGAAAGAAAAGAGAGAGAAGTGCTTACTTATCAGATGTGAAATGCAGCAGAATTCAGGCAAGAAGACAGAAGATGAAAATGCAGAAGTAATTTATTTTTACACAAAGAAAACAAGTGTGTTACAGTTTGAAGCATTTGTGTCATGCTTACTTTTTTTTTTATCCTGTAGCTATCTGCATATGATGTCAACTCATTATAAAGTTAAAAGAAAATTATATCATATTTACAAAAACAAAAATGAATGGAAATCAATAACAGAAAGCTTAGTTGCACCTAAAACAAAAGTCACACAGAAACAGACAAGTAAGCAATTGAATTTTCAGGGTAACTCATGATTGAAGACAATTACCTCGTCACCGTGTTTAAAAGCAGGTGAGCTGTGCAGTTCGACAGATGTTGATGTTACACTGAAAGTGTGCATTATCTGAAACCATGAGAACTAAAAGCTGTGTGTATTTTCGCAAGACCTCCACGGGTATGCTTTAAATTGCGTTCACCATCTTTTATTTTTTACAAGAGTTCAATACTTTGGTTGGGTGCACGCAAAGAGAGGAAATAAATGGAAGAGCAGTCATTACCATTGATTAAACTCCTGACTCTCTGCTGATGTATAAAGGTAGAGCAGGCTGTAGTCTGTCAAGGCTGATCTGATTTTCTGTATCCAGAACACATAACATCTCCACTCTCTGCTCTTCCACAAATGTCTCCTTGAAACCTAAATCACCCAGCTGCTCCTTTGGATCCTTCTCATCCTCATCATCCCCACAGCACAAAGCTACCTCGTTCTCGTAGCAGAAAGCACTGGGAGAGTGTGAGCCCAGTAGGCGATGGCTCGCCCTCGGAGCAAACGGTGAGGGGGACTGAGAGCAGCTCGAGCTGGAGGATGAGGAGTGCTCCCTGTGACCCATCATCTGGTTCAGTTCCCTGGCACTGCAAATAGGTGTAGATGGCACTTCATAGGTCTTATGGAAGCGGGAATAGTCCACATGGTAGCGATCACCCTTCTCAAACACCACAGGCTCAAAGCGGTGACCCCAAAGGATCTCCTTGGCCAAGTAGGAGCTGCGAGCCTGAGTGGTCATAGCTGTCGCCTCCACCATGCCCTCCAGGATGACCACAATCTCAAAGTCCTCCTTCTGCAAGTCATTGCGGTTCAGGTTATACAGAGGACTGTTCTTGTTGATCTCGTGGACCACCACCAGCGGCGACACCAGAAAC
The DNA here is from genome assembly GCF_036321145.2 of Pelmatolapia mariae. Taxonomy (NCBI): domain Eukaryota; kingdom Metazoa; phylum Chordata; class Actinopteri; order Cichliformes; family Cichlidae; genus Pelmatolapia; species Pelmatolapia mariae. Next base: position 26,961,113 of record NC_086232.1, on the reverse strand, counting down.
AGCCGATCCAGTCCGTCATCATAGCCGACGTCAATGTCCGTTTGCTCCAAGGGGAGGTATTCGCCCTCTGCAGTCACGTAGGGCTTTATGAGCTGAGCACGGACGTGGGCCTCTACAATGTGGCTTTTGCGCATGTTTCCCAGGCGCCACATGAGGCACAGCTTCCCGTCTCGCAGAGCGATGACAGCGTGATGCGAGAACAGCAAGGTCTGCGCCCGCTTTTTGGGCCGCACCATCTTTGCCATGATGGTCCCTATCATGAAGGAGTCAATAATGCAGCCCACAATGGACTGCACCACAACGGTCACCACTGCAAACGGACACTCTTCGGTGACACACCGGAAACCGTATCCAATGGTGGTCTGAGTCTCTATGGAGAAGAGGAATGCCCCAATGAAACCCTGGATGTGGAGAATACATGGCCGCCACTCGGTTTTTCCTTCCTCTGCGCTACTTCGAGCATCTCCATCCTTATCAGGGATGCGAATGTCAAAGTCTCCATGAGCGTATGCCACTCCCCAGAAGATCAGGCCAAACAGCAGCCAAGACAGAAGGAAGGTGGTGGTGAAGATGAGCAGGAGGTAGCGCCAGCGTATGTCCACACAAGTGGTGAAGATGTCAGCCAGGTATCGTCGTGGTTTATCCTCCATGTTGTTGAAAACCACGTTGCACTGGCCGTTCTTCTTCACAAAGCGACTGCGCACACGCCCGATGCCCAGATCCAGGCCCAGGCGGCATGAAGGTGAAGCTCGGCAGCTGTTGTGGACAATCGGATCATTTGTCACCCTCAGAGACAGAGCCCCTCTTCCGTCATCGCTTCCTGGACACTCTCCTCCTCCCCCTCCTCCTTCCTCACCTCGCATGCAGGCCCCGGATAGCGTTTGCTGGCTCAGAGGACTGTGTCCGTTGTGGAGGCCCAGGCTGGAGATCTTCAGGGCATCTTCATCTGTGGAAACGATGCTGTATCTGGAAGAAAAATGAAGGAAAAACTGAGAAAGAAACAAAAAAAAATGAGTCAAACTAAATTCTTAATTAGTAGTTTATGGAGCCTGAAATGAAAACTGCTGATTTTAGATTTTCTCATCCACCTGCATCAACAGTATGAATGGTTGCATCAAGCTAACTTTGACTGATAATGACTGACTACATTTGTTCGAACAAATATGAATAAACTCGCATGACACAGACAGGAATAAACTCTCTGTAACTAGTATTCTCTGAGTTACAGCTTAGCTCAAATTTTGTCAGAATTATAAATCCTTATGTGTATGTTGACATCTTCACTATCGGTGTGGTATATAAGTGTGTGTGTGTTTATAATATTTTTTTCTAAGATATTATTTTCTATAAGCTAATCAAAAGCAAACCCTTTATATTTATCTTAATAATCTTCAAGCTGCCTCGACAAATCCTGACAGACCTGCAGCTCTAACAGCTCTATGTACTTGGGATTGAAATATGGCAACAAGTAAGTACAATTATTTTTCTTTTTTCTTTTTTAAAACTACCTTATTAAACGTTACGCTTTTTTAGGAATTTCACAAACAGTAACTCATGTGCAGATCAGTGTTATACAGAACCACGTTGTGAGTTTTTAATAAGCTGTCAATCAGATATTAGTATGACTAGGTTATATAAAAGCAGATATAAATACAGGCTGTATCAACTTTAATCTATATTCTGCAGCCGTACTAATCCTTGCATCATTAAGCCTCTGAGTTTCTTGGCCAAAGTTACATGTTTGCATGGCATCAGCGATGTCTTTTGTAATCATCTTTTGTTAGTTGTTGTAAATATCAGTGCGTAGATGGAAAAAAATAAAGAAAGTTTTGTGGCTCACTAAAAACAATGTTCTAAAAGCTGACAGCCCAGTGATCTAGTAAGACTCAGTTAAACTATAGTTAAAGCCTGTAATTCAAAACTTGGAGTAAAGCTGTGCATCTGTTTCAATCTAATGCTTTGATTTTGTGGTTTACTTGTAATATATCTATGTTTAAAAGGCTACTAATGAATGGACATACTTTGCCAAATTGAAAGGAAGAAATGTTCTAGAAGCTGCATCCACTGACATAGTTTCATTTCCATTGGCTCTTACCTGTTGACCCGCACCGCTCCCATGGCACCGGTGATCATCAGGCTGTATCTGCGGGGGCAGTAATGTAGGTTGGGGCGGGTAGTTCCAACCATTAACGTACTGTTGCTGAACAGGGAAGCAGTATGAGCTCAGGTGTGACTTGCTTTTGTTATCAGCACTGTGCTCTCTTGGTGCATTTTCTGTGAATGTAGAGGACAAAGAGGAGCCATGTTGAAGTTTTATAGAATATGAGAATACATCAAAATTTGAGGGTAGATCACAGCATATAAAATGCAACAACTTATGGAGGGGAAACTGAACATAGCTAATTCCTGGGAATTCCTAGGAATATGATAGCCCCGGAGGGCCCAGGAATTAACCATCTTCAGTTTCCCCTCCATCATTTCCATCATTTACATATAGATATATAAAAGGCACTGATATACAGCACCTACACATCATACAACACATCAATGAATCCATAATTAATGATCCAATGATATTACTGATACGATTATGATTCCCACTGCCCCTTCCCATGTCATTCCATCACATTATAGAAAATTCTGTCAGCAGTAAAATGGACAGTCCTGTCTTCTTCAGTAACATTCATGAACATTATTGCCAGCGCTAATGCAGATTATTCAGTTGATTTACTGTAAACCTTCTGCAGCATTCCTCTGGCAATTCTAGAGGATTGCTGCATTACATTTTAATGCACCAATTTAAATTTCTGAGAATTTCTTTAACACTGAACATTCGGATAATTTTCACCTGTCTGTTTATCACTCGCAGTCTACATTGTCACTCACTGGACACTTTATTAGGTACACCTGCATAGTTGGTCATTAAACAATGAACCAATCTCCAGCATCTTCAGTTCATAGCCAAATCCATGCCACGAAGAATAAGGGCAGATCCAGAGTCAAGTGAATATATATTAATTCACCACACAAATATGTTCTAATGTGATAAAATAAAGATTGAAAAAGCAGCAACATAAAAAATAACAATTTCGCTGGTTTAGACTTTTTAATGGAGAATAACAAATGGCAACCTAAAGTAATCTCAGAGACACTGAAGATAGTATGACTGATTCTCACTGGACCGTGAATATTTGTAATAAAGTAATGACATCTCGTCAAATGGGGGCTAACACACAAACAGAAGACAAGAATCTCCCTTAGCCCACCATCCATAGATCCATAAAAAAAGGTCAAAAATTCACAATCAAAAATCCGTCACAAACTTTGGCCTTTCCTAATGCATGGAGCAGACCAGACAGTTTTGTATAATGACAGCACATTGATTAGGTCCTTGCTAGTGATTAGCCTTAGGGACCTTCAGGCCAAACCAGGGGTGGAAAACCAGACGGGCTGTGGAAGGGACAAAGGTTTTAAGAGATGAATCAGTGGTAATCTACTGTTAGAGGAACAATTGATTCGCTGTTTTGGCCTGATGACAGGGTTATGTCAGCAAACCGGGAACCGGGATGAACAAAAACCACAGGGTTGCATAACCAGTAGAGGGCCAGTGACACGCAACACAACAGGGCGTTAGTGGTTTATGTTTTATTGTATGTGAATCACTTTGCCTGACGTGAATTAGCCGACAGGCGTGCATTAATGAAAGAGCAGAAATGGATTGTCTTGGGAAAATTTCTGACAACTGTAGTTTAAAAGCCTCCGTTCGATATCGCCATTACGTCAATAACAAGCACATGCACCGCTACACATTTTAACACACATGAGCACACACACGCAAGCAGATTTTGATGGGATTTGGTGTCGTGTAATGAACCCTTGTATGCAACGGTTCCACGCTCGTGTTACACCAAGGACAGATGTTACGAACTGGCTGCTCAGTGGCTGGATAAAGGATGATCTTCTATTGGATAATCCCAATAGGGCAGATGATTACATCATCTTAACTCTCACAGCTGGAGGAGGGAACCTTTACTTATGGAGTTCTTAAAGACGTCAGGCAGTATGTCGTGCCACACGGGTCTGACCCGTGTGAGTGTCAACGAGTTCATTTGTGGGCTAAGGCGAGCACGACACAGTTCACAGGCTGGTCTGTTTGGCCTGCATTTATAATGGGAAAATTACTCTTTCTTGTTGCCCTGATTTATTGTAGATTTGTTATATTTTGACTAAATTTTGTTTAGATTTGTCAGCAGAAACATGTCATTAATAATGCTATTATATTTGCTTCTTTAGGCTTTGCAGTTTTACATGACATGCAGTTTTGTTTTGCTTCTCAAGGTAGTTTTGTATTGTTTTTTTGATGATTTACAGTTTTTCCAAATATCAATAATTTCATCTTAAATTGTAAATTGACTAGTACTGACATTCACACACACACAATGCCATACTGACATGATAACTTCACACAAATGCTGTCGATTTGTCGTACATCTCTCATTCCACCACATCACAGAGGTGCTCTGTTGGTTTGAGCGGGCCATTTAAGTAAAGGGAACTCATTGCCATTTTCAAGAAACCAGTTTGAGGTGATTTAAACTTTGCGACATGGTGCGTTGTCCTGCTGGAAGCAACCAACAGAATGACATGGCCAGCAAAAATACTTAGGTAAGCTTTGCCATTTAAACGATGCTAAGTTTGTACTAAGACGCCCAAAGTGTCCCAAATATTCCCCCCTCACCATTACACCACTGATAGCAGCCTGAGCTACTGATGCAAGGCAAGACACAGCTATGTTGTTCACACCAAATTCTGACATGCGATCAAAATTAAGACTCACTGGACGAGGCAACATTTTTCTTCAGGTTTCATTTATTTTGTGTTCAGAGATGCTCTTCTGCATACCTTGATTTTAATGAATGTTATTTAACTTACTACCTTCCTTTCAGCTCAAAGCAGCCCGGCCATTCTCCTCTGACATCTGACATCAGCAAAGCATTTTCAACCAGAGAACTGCCACTCGCCAGATATTTTCTCTTTTTTGAACCCAGTGCTGTTCTCTCTTTTGAACAGCAGCCACAACCATACCATGCTGAACTTCTGCAGGGCATCTAGATCGTGTCTGCATACCCAAATGCAAGGAGTTGCTGCCATGTATTTGGATGATTAGACATTTGGATTGAACAGGCACATGTAGTTAAATTATCTGTGAGTGCATATACCCTTGTGCTTTTCACATTTAAGCGAGCACTCAAAATGCTTTTAACTCCACGCCACATTCATACACACATTCATGAAGCACGTTATTCTATATGTTTAAGGATATTTCTTACTTTCATGCACACATTTACTCCGATGGATACATCAGGACTAATCTGGGGTTCAACATCTTGCCCAAGGACACCTTGAACCACAAATTCACCCTTTCCACCTCCCTTATATTTGTGCTTCAGCCACGTTCACAAAATCCATTTATTACATCTGTTTTCTTGACTTCTTTGACGGCAGATTAAACTGAACTGCCTATCCTTAGTGGTTCAAGATTGTTTCTTTTTATTACAATGGTGGAAATTAAAATTATACTTATAAGTTTATTATGCGTTTTTTTTTGTTTTGTTTTTAAGTTTTAGTCAATGTCAGAAATAAAGAAGATTTTTGTTTTTAAAGGGCGGACAGCACTACACAAAAATATAAATAAATAATTAAAAATCAATTCACAACAAGGTTTGAAGATATGAATGGGCATGGATATAATAAAATTAAAAAATGATAACTCTCAAACTATTAGCCTCCCAACAATTTTTTATTTTTTTTTTTGTAGTTGTAGTTAAGCCTTTGGAGCCATGTTGGCTGATCTGTTTGTTCGCATTGTGTCCAAAATAAGGGGAATACCTTGCAGTATTTATAGTACAGCACAGCAGTTTAGTGTTGTTGCCATGGTGATCATCATTTTGACAAAGCCATAGACACATCTTTCAGTGAACGCAGTTAAATACAATTTAATGTATGTAATGATTATAGAAGTAGTGGTTTCACAAAACCAAGTTCACCTTCTAGGAGTGCAGGCGAAACTCCCGATGCTTCAGAAAATCCTGTCACTTTATTGGGCTGTTAGAAAAATATTCTACTCTATGACATGATCTCAATAAAAACATAAAAGAACATTACAAGTTTCATAAAACAAGCTTTGTTCTTACTAAAACACGAACAAAACAGCTATGGAGGTAAACATCATGAAATACAGGCCCATTTTTGTTTCCACCAGTTACGAAATAAGTAAAAATAAAATAAGGTAGAGTTTGAACATCCCCTTTACTTTGAATACAAGCCTTTACCATCATGTAACACATGTTAAACTGCATCCATCAGCTACGAATATGAAACACTTCCTGTGTGGTGTCTCTTTAGGCTGCCAAAATGTGACACAAACTACCTAAAAATTCCTTCCAGCTTTAATCAAAATGTTGAACTGTGGTGCTAAAACCTAAACGGAGCAGTATACAGCATGTACATGTGGATTCAGATTCATGGATTCAATCCTAGCAATTTGAAATTCTCTGCAATTCTTCACTGAATTAATGTCTCCTTAAGGTATGTCCACACAGGAAGCGGATCACTTCTCATGTATCGCTTTGAACCTGACCGTTTGTCACTAATGGACATTCAAGGCCCCTGTTGCCTAGGTAACCGTCTATTACACTGCTATATGTCAATCAGTGGTTTGCTTCCCCTCGAAGTTGAGAAAAGTTTACCACAGACCCGCTCACTACCTTTTCCTGTGTCCTCTATGTAAAACAACGGACTGTAGCGCGATGTCACTTTTGGATATTTGTACTTTCTCTTCTATTTTCTTATTCCTCATCATTAGTCAGTTACTGTTTTTTATGCATGCTGGTCCCTTTTTCCCCAGCTGACAGTAGTCCAGGGAGAGAGCTACAGTAATTGATGATCATAGTTAGTGTATTAGCTGTCGCCATAGGAACATCTCTTCTCTCAAAGGGACTGATTCGCTGTGCTCTGTGTGTTTGTGTGTGATGATGATTTATCCTGTGAGACAGGACGAGATAAACTGACTGAGAGAGGAGAGAGCCATCCACAGAGTCGCACCAAAACTCAACAGGGATACAGCACAGTGCATGACAAAGCTCTACAAGATTAATATTATTATTAAATACTGTGTCAAAGACTCTGAGAGGGATGCTCATGCGTGACGTAGCTCTTATTCAACTACGTCAGCCGAGCCAAACTTTCATATTCCAACATAATAATCCCATGCAGAGGAGAGGATGTAGGAAGCCCTCTTCAAATAACAGATTACTACTTCCCTTAATCCCTCGATCCAAACAACAATACGAAAGGTGGATGGCAGTAGCTGTATGACCTGGCTTAAGCCCTTTTGTGTAATCTGATCATGTAATCTGACATCTGATCATATGAGAAGAGGAGAATGAGAAAAAAGAAACACACAGATAAAGAAAAAGGGAAAGAAACAAAGAAATAAAGGTTTACAGGTGCAAGGTCACTTGAGGTGGCCAAAGAGTGGGGAAAAAATACAGATTAAGATGAAGAGATTATGACATCAGAGGATGTTACTATAAAGTGTAATGCCATTTGCATAAAATTAGAAGATTTACACACCACAATAGGGTAAAACACACACACACACACACACACACACACACACACACACACACACACACACACACACACACACACACACACACACACACGTGTATTCTGCACCCTGTTTTTGTATTTCTTCCTTCTGCCTGTGTAAATGCTTTTTTATAAAGAAATGTGCGAGAGAACTGGCACGCTTTTGGGTGTGATTTTTTGTTGTCCTCTATTTTTCTGTATTTCTGTACAAGATGTTCTTAAGTGAGAAGGACCTACATATCCCTGAGGACAGCACTGGCTCTACACTCTGTCCAAGTTAAAAAAAAAATAGGATCTTGATCACTCAGCAGACCTGACTATACACACACACACACACACACACACACACACACACACACACACACACACACACACACACACATACACACACGAAATAAGCAGTGACTAGTTGAAACTGTTGAAAAGGTTTAGTCTTAACAAAAGAATTAAATTTACTTAGTCTTCTACATATACAAGCCAGTGGATAAAGTAAGTGCTGGTAACAGCTGCTGGACTAGCATACTGCTAGTATTACATTGCCCAGCACCACTGTATGACCAAATACTGCACTTTCTACTTCACACAATTTATTGTAAAGATAATAAAAAATAATCAACAGCTGCAACACTAAAGTGATCAACAGCAATGAATCATTAATTATGATCCAATAAGAATATATATGTGATTTTGAAATGTGCAACATAATGAGTATGTTTGCTTTATTTAATTAAAATATTTTTGTTTGTATAACTTTTTGTGCACTATTAAGCGACTGAAGTACACTGCAGAAAGTTCCATAAAAATTCTGTATTATGAAACATCTTAAAGTGAAGGAATTTTCTGAATACATTTTTTATGAATGTTTTTCTGTATTTTTAACCAGACCTTGAATTTGATTATTTACAGAGATGCACATAAACCTTAATAAATAGATCATGTGCCATATGAAGATTACTAGGGTATTCTCCTTTTTCTTACTTTTGTTTTTGGTTTTTTGTTTTGTTTTTTTAAACATATAGGAATATAACTTTTACTTAAATAAAAATATACATACTTTTTTTTTACACTTTTAAAACAATTACTGTGTCCAACACACAAAAAAATAAAAACATCAGCAGGACATGCAACATCAAACATCAACAGGCTGTGCATGAAGCAGAGAATCTTGCCCAGTTTTTCTACACTGACTTTTAAATCTCATTAAATATTTGGATTTCCTGTGCCCCAACCCTGCCCCTGTTCCTCGTGACCCCCTGTGTCACCCCAATTGCAAAATCCTGGAAACGTCCCTGCGCTTACCAGACTCATGGCTTCATGGACCTCACGATAATGAACACAGGCAAATCAGCTCAAGTAAATGAAAAAAAGGGAAGAATGGTTTCCTTTCTAAGGATGCAGCTGCTGTGATAGTTTGTGGATGGTTGTTCAGTGTATCAATAATCTGTATCATAAAAGCACTTTTATAATGGACACTATGTCATGATTTTCACTGTTCAATTTGGAGAATGAACAATGAACAGTCTGTCTGTAAATTTTAATTACACGCAGTGGTGGAATCTAATCTTTGTTTTTAAACTTCTGTTCTTTTCAGTTTCTGCTTCAATTTTGTACATTTCAGAAAAAAAAATATTACTCTTCTCGCTTCACTTTTACTTCCCTTTAGAGTGCATTAGATAAACATACTGGTTTATATGACCTCACACCTGTATTTTTGCTCTGTAATAGAGATGTGGATGAAGTCCAACTCTAGTCATTAATCTTGAGACCTTTGACTTGACAGGAAAACAAAAACTGGCAACTGGACTTTGATTTTATTACCACTGACTTCTGACTTCACTTGAACATTTGCCTTTGATTGACTTGATATCCTCCCCCTCAGTTCTGCTGATAATGAACAGGGACTGAAACTCAAACTGTGATCAATGGGAATGAATTTTGCTGGTATTTGAGTGACAACTGAACTACGGCATCAGCACTTTTACTTTCGATATGTTAAGTACAGTTTCCTAGATCAGGCCTACAGAAAGAAATTTTACATGTATCTCTACTGAAGCATCATTTCAGTAAAGTATATTCTGATCCATCCTATAAATAAAGGTCATCATTAGATTGAAAACATATAAGATTAAGTTTCCATCTCTGCTCCGTCCATCCCTGCAGGAGAAGGTCTAACAAGCCGATCAATGGTTCACACAGTGCACGCAAAAGTTATGACAGGGCAGTTTTCAAACAAAGCTGCAGCTATGACGTGTGTCCGTTTCATTGAGGCCACAGGAGCTGTCCAGTGCTGAAAATCAATCCAAAGCCTGCAGGAATAATTGACAGCTGGGAGGTGGAGGAGGAGGAGGGTGGTGAGAGCGGAATACTATCCTAACCTTGAAAATGATGTAGTCCTTTGAAATCTTTTCCTCTATCTGTTTGCCCTGCCCACATTTATTACAGTTGACTTATTCAGTAGCATCAGGGTTTCGTTTAAGTATTGATTACATTTTCTCGGTAGTTAATTAGTTAGAACAGGGAAAGAAGAACTGCAGCAGAGCCTACGAAGGTGGCAGCTCCTTATAATGCACTTTTAAAGAGATCTAGTTTTGGGTGAGGAAAGGAAATACGCTGGGCTAAAAGCTTACATGTAATTGTTCCATCATTATAAACTTAAAACACTTCTTATGAATAAGTCCTTTCCTGTGGGGGAACAAACATAAAGATGGAGCTTTAAACACTCACCTTTGTGTTATTGCAGACTGAATTAGTAGTTTCATCCTCCAAAAAAGAAAAAAGAAACTTGAGTGGATTTACAGTCTCTGCCGCTCTCCCCTCTTTTTCTTCCTCGCTTCCCTTTAATAGAGAAACACCTATGTCATGAATACGCTCCAAGAGTTGTTTTGCACGAACTTGCACATGTCTCCATCCTGAGCTTGGGCTTGTTGCTCCATAGTAGCTGATCAGAGCCGCTCCAGCCTGGTGGTTGTGCATCTGCCCTGATCCCTGCTAGCGTGAGTGTGTGGGAGAGAGGGAGAGAGAGAGAGCGAGAGAGAGAGCGAGAGGGAGAGAGAGAGAGCTCTGATTATGATCCTATTTATATGTGCTATTGTTTTCCCCAGAGAGTGGAGATGTGGACTGTATAATTTAGACTTTAGCCCACTCAGGCAGATACTGAGACTCACATCCTAAAAAAGAAAACAAAAGATAAACACCAGTGAAGACTTTTGTAATCCTGACAAAATCCTGTAGAAATTTAAGAAGTGTCTGTGAAGCATTTTAGTGTGTGTTTATATGGAATAAGGACACAACATGACTTTTCTTGTGTAATATCAAAGGTATTCCTTAAATGCTTCAGTGGAAATCATCCCCACTTTAGATGCATGTTTAGAACATCTACAGTTTCATCTTCTTAATGGGAAAACTGCTCAATTTATTCTGTATGATTACACCGATTTGCCTATTTATTAGGAACACATATCTATGGTTAATGCATACAATAACACATGCAATCAGTCCTGCTCAGGTTCTGTTTTGACCTGAGTGAAAACAAAAGAAAAAAAATCACAAATTTTATGTGTAATATTGATTCTAATTACAAAAACCTTGTCAGAGATTATTTCTAATTAGGATATTAAGAAGCTCTGGTGTTGCCAGGACACTTTGTCTGCTTGATTGAAAGTATTATTATGCTCAATATGTCTTTCTGGTATGATAACCTGACTGAAAAAAAAGGAAGAGACTGGACAGGATTGTCAGAATGCAGAAATATTTATAGGTTCACAGCAAACCTTGATCTGTAATCATCTGTAGCATTGTGCCATTTTAAGGGAAGCCCATTGTTGCTAATCAAGTACACGTCTTTATTCTGATTTTGAATTAATACTCTAGAGGATGGCATTATAGCAGGACTGTTATATTACTCGGCATCACGTATAACAAAGTGGTGTACATGCAAAGAGGAACCCACGGTATTCTTCAGTTACACTGGTGTGGGTCTCAGTCATCGATCTGGCTATTGAAAAGACAACAACAAAAAAAAAAGACTTGCAGCTTTACTTTGACATATGACATCTGGCTTAGCTGACTTCATGTTAATCAGGTTTCATATTAAAAAGAAAATCCTGCTATGGTTGATGGTAATGTTATGAGTTTTACTGAAATGTATTCATAAATCAGTTTGAGTCAGAAATTTTAATTAAAAAATCAGAGATTACTAAATTTAATGCAGCTTATGTTGAGGAAATATGAATGTGTACTATTTTACTGGATGTGTGAAAATTTTCCTTTTTATAATGCAGTCATTAGGATTCTCAGCTGCTAGAGCAAGAATAAGAATGCAGGGTACACAGTGGATAGCTCACCTATCACTGGAGGGGGACCCAAAGTCTCTGCACAAAACTTTTTGGCCATTAAATCTCTGTGCGTGGACTCTCCATGCTCGCCTCTGCAGATAGCTGTCCAGGTTTTGGTTCTGCAGAGTTCTCGTGCTGTTCAAATCAGTGTTGTCACTTCACGCCAGCTTACAGTCAGCAATCGATTCCTCATATTAACACATGTGGATATAAAAAGTATTCAGTAGTCAACAAAAATATACATAGCAACATGCTGGATGCTCAGCTATTTACAGGCATAGCACACCGACACACAGGATCTGACTGGTTTTGAATCATTTAAAGGTTCTTTAAAAGTAGACAACAAGAGGATACTGTAAATGACACATGCTTTACAACCAAGTTGACACACAAAACTGATCTCTTCCATTTTTTTGTGTATTTTTGCAGGATACAAATGGCTTGCACTGTCAACCCTGATGACTGAACAACCAGTCTTTTGACAAGAAGAGTGGTGGAAGAGAGTAATCACTACAAAACTTCCACCGGTTCAGTTCTTCCTCCTCTAAGAATCAACCATAAATTATGTGAGACTAAATAAAAAGGAACTTTTGTTGCTGCTCCTAACTCATTTGTATTTTTCATTTGATTAAGTGTTATTTAAGTGAGATTAACATCTGGTTTAACAGGTTACATAACAATGTTTGTGTTAACATCCTGGAAACTTCAACTGAAAATTTGGAAATAAAAATCTTAAACCTCTAAGTTGCAGATAAATTAAACTCGACGCTTAAAAGAAAATTGAGCTGCAGCTATTATGACCACATGATTTTCTTTTTTGAATTTCTCACCAAATATAAGACAAATCACAGTTTGTACTTTCTAAAGTTAAAGAAGGTAAAAACAAAACAAAGAAACAACAACAAAGAAAAAAAAGCTCATCTTTCTGAAGACCAGAAAGATGAAGATTAACTTCAGAAGGAAGAGGGCAGCTAAGGTTTGCTGTGGTCTGCTGTGAGAGGTGAAATTGAATGAGCAATTATAGGACTCACTTACAGATCAAAAATGTGTGATGACCATCTTCTTCAGTACTTTTTGAAATTTGAAATTTGATGGATGCACATTTTTGATTAATGTGAAAATCTTCAGATTAACTGGGGAGAGCACTGTTGTAGCTTTCAGAGGGATTTTCTTTTGGCAGTCAGGTCGACATTTGATTTTGTCCATTCACGCACATTCACATGCACGTTTGCGTGTGTGTGTGTGTGTGTGTGTGTGTGTGTGTGTGTGTGTGTGTGTGTGTGTGTGTGTGTGGGATGCTGAATAAACAGAGCACCTGTGTGCCAAAATAATCTCTCCTTCTTTGGTTTCTTATAAGCGTCCATCCCAGAAATAGACAGAACGGGCTGCTACAGTGGCCAAAACCATGTTGTGCTTGTTCTGCACAGATTGAACTATCAATCTGTGTAAATAAATAAAGCATTAATAATAAATCAAAACAAGCAGTGTTGATTGCACGTTGTCATTCATTTCCAATCGACTGCGCGGCCAGCTTTATGGCCTTTTATTTCAGACCTCTTTGAAGTGTTATTGCCAATTAGACACAATTCTTTAGTTTCCATGGAAACCTTATTTTTCCCTTCTTTCTTTTGCACATAAATACACAAACGCGCTCGCCACATGGTTTATTTTTAAAAACTCCTTACTTTCTAGTCATGAGACAGCAGGTGGGCGTTACATCGCATGAGGAGGTGTTGGGTTGCAGTGAAATAGGACTAAGTAGTGTAGGCACAGAGGTCAGAGGTCAGGGAATCAAGTAAGTGAGTGCACAGAGGGACAAAGTGAGCCGACAATAACTCGAAGGAACAGCGTGTGCTCCCTCTAATAAGTCTGAATGAAACTAAACTTGTTATCACTGTTTTATCTATTAAAGGCAGGAGTGTGATGATTCACAAAGTTTCACAATCAAAAACAAGATGGCATTTACACTTGAATGTGGGTTACACATGAAAGCAGTATAATAATAATCACGTGACAGATCTTTATTGTACACTGTAAGAAATTTGTCTGTTAAGTAAGTAAGTAAAATTTATTTATATAGCGCTTTTCACAGATAAAAAATCACAAAGTGCTTTACAACACAGGAAATGGAAATATAAAACAATATAACAGTAAATAAAACAGCAAATAAAGCAATGTAAAACAATAAAACTATAAAAAAACAGCATAAGAGGAAATTAATCAAATGCTTTTCTAAATAAAAATGTCTTCAGCTGTTTTTTAAAAGAATCAATGGAGTCCGTGCAGCAAAGAGACAGTGGAAGAGAATTCCACAACCTAGGTGCCACAGTCTGAAAGGCCCGATCACCACGAGTTTTAAAACGAGTGCGCGGTACCACCAGCAGTCTCTGATCTAATGACCTTAAAGCCCGAGAAGATGAATGTGGTTTCAGCAGGTCAGTTAAATATTAAGGAGCTTGACCATGTAGGGCCCTAAATGTTAGAACTAAAATTTTAAAATGAAACCTAAAATTTACAGGCAACCAGTGAAGGGAGGCTAAAACTGGAGTGATATGAGATCTTCTCTTGGTGCCTGTTAAGTGTCGTGCTGCAGCATTCTGCACAGTCTGAAGACAATTTAAGGCTGATTTGTTAAAACAAGTAAACAGACTGTTACAGTAGTCTAAACGAGAGGAAATAAAAGCATGAATAATCGTCTCAAGTTCAGGCTTTGACACCATTAGTCTGAGTTTAGAAATATTCCGTAAATGATAAAAACAGTTTCGGACCAGCTGCTTAGAATGCTGCTGGAGCGACATCGAGCTGTCAAATATGACACCGAGGTTTCTAAGGCTCGATTTTACATAAGGGTCTAAGAAGCTGATATGCTGCCTGATTTCTGGGACCATGTGGTCTGGAGCAATAATTAGAGTTTCTGTTTTATCAGAGTTTAGTTGGAGGAAATTGTCATTTAACCATTGGTTGATTTCTGTCAGGCAATTACTTAAATTAGACAATTTATAAAACTCAGACATTTTGAAGGAACAGTATAGTTGGATGTCATCAGCATAGAGATGATAGGAGATATATTTATAGCGCTTAATAATTTGGCCTAGGGGGAATACATAAAGTAGAAAGAGAATTGGACCCAGGACAGATCCCTGAGGCACCCCACACGGCAAAACTGTTGATTCTGATGTCACATGATTCATGCAAACAGTAAAAGATCTCTCAGACAAATATGACATAAACCATTTTAAAACAACACCAGTAATCCCAAACAAGTTCTTGAGTCTGTTTATCATGATACAGTGATCTACAGTATCAAAAGCAGAGCTGAGATCTAACAGCACCAGCAGTGTGTACTCTCCAGAGTCTGCTGCCATCAAGATATCACTAGATACTCTAAGTAAGGCCGTTTCAGTGAAATGCAATTTACGAAAACCAGACTGGAAAGTGTCCATAACAGCATTTTTATCCAGGAAATAGTTAAGTTGTTCTAGTACTACTTTTTCTAAAATTTTGGATATAAAAGGCAATTTGGATATTGGCCTATAACTGTTAGGAAGAGATGGATCCAGCTGAGGTTTCTTTAATATTGGCTCAACAATAGCTTGTTTAAAGAAGCTGGGAACTGAGCCAGTATGAAGAGAAGTATTTATCATTTCCACAATACAGGGGCCAATGGAATCAAACACACTAGTGAAAAGTGAAGATGGGAGGACATCAAGGGGGCTTGAAGTCTGTTTTATATGACAAAGCAGGACTCTGATGTCTTGTAATGTAACAGGAGTAAAAGAGGACCAAGTATCAGAGGAGAGCAAGTTGAAAGTTTGATATTGAGAAGATGATGGAGAGATATTAGACCTGATGGCAGTGACCTTATTTGTGAAATAGTTCATAAACTCATTGCATTCAGACGTTGAGTGAACTGGTGCACAAGGAGCATCAGGAGAAACAATACTCTTAATTGTTTTAAACAAGAATTTAGGGTCTTTCTTTTTAGAAACTATGAGGTGGGAAAAATACTCTGTTCTGGCATTTTTCCACATGTCATTTAAATTTGCACTGAGAATGGCTAACATTAATCTAGGAGGCTATACTTCAGGCTATACTATACATAAGTACTCATAAAGCAGTTATTTAATGTATTGCACTTTGTATGATTTTGATTACATTTTATGTTATGTTTCTGAGTTTCTTCTCTTCTTGCACTAAGGTGTGTTGCATTTCTCCTACCCACTTTAGATCATACTGTTAAGGGAATGTTACTCTACTCACCCATTCAGCCATGAATACACCTGACTAACATTCAAGTGACTGAGTCGGGTCATTTATGGGGTATATTTATTTGCCCTTTTTGTCATTTTTTATTTTTTATTGTCATTGGGGCGATTGTGGTTCAGGGGGTTGGGAAGCTCATCTTGTAACCGGAAGGTTGCCGGTTCGACCCCCAGCTCTGTCTGGCTTGGTCGTTGTGTTCTTGGGCAAGACACTTCACCTACTTGTTAGCCAGAGGGGCCGATGGCGCGATATGGCAGCCTCGCTTCCGTCAGTCTACCCCAGGGCAGCTGTGGCTACAACTTTAGCTTGTCTCCACCAGTGAGTGAATGAATAGTGGAATTGTAAAGTGCTTTGAGAGTCTTGAAAAGCGCTATATAAATGCAATCCATTATTATAAAACGTTTCCTCCTAAATGTTCTCCTCCTAAATTTATTTATAGATTTTTTAAAACGTTTGTATTAAGAAAATCCACTCAAATTAATATATATACATATATATAGCTTAGTAGCTTTTGCAACCACAGCTGTCGCCCCTAGGTGGCCCTTACAAAAATGCAGGTTACAGTCACTTTGTGCTGACTTGCCTTTTCAAACCAAGGGGCTACTTTACTTTTTTCAGTTTTGGTTTTGCAGACACATGACCACTAGCCACACAACATTTACTAGTCCACAGGTTTTGGCCATGTGACAATCATTGTGACAACATTAAGTCACACACAGTGACCATCTGGCAACCATATGCCGCTAGGAAAAAAGTGTTTATGCCTAGCCAGCTGTTAAAAACCTTCCTGTGATTGTTTTCTTCGCTAGCATATCGCTACGGTAATAGTTTTTTTTTTGTTTTTGTTTTTTTTTGAAGTGACAGACTCGTCTATAAATACTCACCAGCTACTCTCCAAACTTTAGAGAAAATATGAAAAATGTGTGACGCAGACTGGAAATGGAGACAAGTTGCCTTCAAAGTAAAAGTTCTGCCCTGCAGATGTTGCCTGCAGTTCTGACCCACAACTTTTACTTTGAAAGCGAACATTCTCCATTTCCAGTTTGTGTTGAAGACTTTATTAAGACATACTAGTGCCTCCTAATTACTGGGCTAGTAGTTCGCGAGTACATGAAAAACTGCAGGAAGCTGTGACAACCAAAGCATTCACTAAGAGCCTTTTGATGCAGCTTTTGATCCAGCAAGAGCCAGCATCTCCCAGGAACAACATTTCTCCCAAGCAGCCAGTGGCTGTATTTCATCCAATATGGCGGACAACTTTCAAGCACTGCGCACATGACATGAAAAATCCTAAATACTCTCTATGCAGGACGTCCATGTGCATGTCACAGACTTTCAGACATCATTTTTAAATCCAGTATTAATTAAATATTGTTTGTTATATGTAAAGTTAGGGTATTAATAAAGACCTGGGTAGGGACAGAAATGATCATGCTTTGGTTTAAAACACAAGATTTAAGCTTGGTTTCATGGTTGCCATGGTAATGCCTCTTAGCTTTCTCTCGACAAAATAGTGCTTCATGCACAAAATATACTTCCTATTGAAATGCATTACTTACAAATTCATGCTTACTAACACATGTGAAAAAAAGGGTGACAAGTTGCATTCGTCAACACAAAATCCTGGACGTCACATCACAACAATCTAAAGACAAAATAACTAAAATAAACATCACAGTATGTTTAAACTGATTATTTTAGCTTAAATATAAAACTCTGTATTACACTAAAATGTGTGGTAGGTTGCTGTTAATTATTTTTCTTTCTTTAGAGGACTAAGCATTCACAGTATTTAGTGGTTTTCACACTAAACGGTGCATTAAAGGACTTAATTTCTGGTATTTTACAGCAGTTTGTTACAGTGCAGAAGCCTGAAGCTGAAAACAGCCAGAGGATCCTCTTACAGCCATCCTATAAATACCAAATACTGTGTCTAACAGAAAGGCCTGTAATTAGTGAAGGGAAGACTGTCACTGCTGCCAACAGAGCCACCTGTGTATAGATATAGCACCCATATAGGTGGCAGTGGGATATCAATTCATTTTAGTGACATGTTTTGCTGCAGGCAAGTCTCTGTTTCAGACATCACCCTTCAAAAGCACCCACACATTTTCCCACAGCAAACCTAATTGAGAAGGTCAACGATGGAAATTACCACCAAAGGCCCTCAACACCTTTTTAATAACTCATCTCTTTAGTCCTTTTTAAGTTTGATAAGCAGTTGATGGGAGCTATTTTCTGTAGTGCTGTTCGTCTCTGTGGCCCAGCTTGATGACTCCCCCTCGAATGCCACGAGAGCCAATTTACACAGAAGCAGGCGGCTGCCTCATTTCTCACTTTGAGAACCGATCCAGGTCAACATGTTTTTAGAAAAGCAGGCCGAGGGGGGCGGGGGGGGACAGGAGGCGGTTGAGGGCGGCCAGGATCGTTCCCAGTGCATGAATACATTTTATAAAAGGAAATTCCAAATAAGATCTGTACACAACGTTGTGATTAATAGCGGAAAAAGGCATTCACACGTCCCTGTTTAGCGTATTTTGTTTTCATCCGACTCCAAACAAATTTAATGAGACTGAAACGAAAACAAGTACAAATAGAAACAAGTACTCTAAATCTCAGTCTCTCCAGTCTGTGATCTGTGAACTCAGTGGAGTCGAAAAGCTTTTTAGACTGGAACTTGGGTAACATTTCAATCTATTTTATTGTTTATTTCTTTTTTTGTTGGTTTTATTTGACGTGAAGCACTTTGTCTGAATTTGTATAAATTTACTTACTTACAAATGTAAATGTTATGTCAATGTTTCTCAAGGCCACTATTCGCCCCCTTCCTGATTTCTTAATTTCTTTCCATATTTGTTACACTTCAGTGTTTTAGATCATCAAACAAACCTTCCACACTCAGGCCTGACATCAACAGAGACATTTCTAAGCCTTTGGGACTCCAGTAAACTGTGGCAAGAGGCATCTTCAACAAATGGAGAAACTTGGAACAGGAGTAAACCTTCCCAGTGGGAAGAGTGACCGACCTACCAAAATTACTCCAAGCGCGCACCAATGACTCATCCACAGTGTTGGGAAGGTTACTTTTAAAATGTATTCCACTACAGATTACAGAATACATGCCCCAAAATGTATTTTGTAACGTATTCCATTACGTTACTCAATGAGAGTAACGTATTCTGAATACTTTGGATTACTTAATATATTATCATGCTTTTTTACAACTACATGATTGTACTATTGCTGTGATTTATTACTATTACTGAAGGTTACTCACCATACCAATAGCAACTAGATTTTTAAATCTTAATATAAAATGAGTAACAGTAGGTGGACATTAGGCAAGGCTGCACTTTTTGCAGCGATCTCGTATAGAAAACTATTCCGCGCGTATATAAAACAGGTCCGCGGCTCCGAACCGTAGTAAAGGGACCTCTGGCTAATACGTCGGGTTCTTGTCGGGCTGGTAGCCAAAAACTAGCTTTACTTCGTTGTCTGGGTCAACTTTGCTAGCAAGAGACAGAGAGAGGCGTTGAAAGGCTGCTCCAATGGAACTTATTGTTTTGGAGGAAAACACAAACATTGTGTACAGTCGAGTCTTAATAGCTTACTTACAACTGGGCTCGTCAGGCACTCTTTTTGGCTGCAGTGGTTATTATTATATTTACATACTTCCAGCTCCCGTTTCTGGTCGGCGACAGCTCGTACTTTTCCACTCTCCTTTTTCTCCCTCCCTCGCTCACAGACACATAACAGGTATGGCAGTCCATTCTCCCTGCAGCACGGACTACACTGCCCATCAGGCTACATTCTTTAAGGCGATGCCTGTAACACCCTATTGCCTTCATATTAAATAATTTTAAAAAATATTTCTTCACGTCATTATGAGACGCGAGATTGAGACACAGACATTAGAGCCTTTTAATGCATGTTTTGTTTGGGTTTCCACCGGCGTGGAGTTACCAAAAATAGAGAGGGCATAGCCTAACATAAGAAAAAGGAAAAGACTGCCGTGTAATCCCTTTATTTCAACAAAGTAACTGTATTCTGAATACCACCTTTTTGAACGGTAACTGTAACGGAATACAGTTACTCATATTTTGTATTTTAAATACGTAACGGCGGTACATGTATTCCGTTACTCCCCAACACTGCTCATCCAGTAGATCTAAAAAGAACCCAGAACAACATCAAAAGAATTGCAGGCCTCGCTTAAGGTCAAGGTCAGAGTTCATGATTCAAAAATAAGAAAGATACTGGGCAAAAATCACATCCATGGGAGAATTGTTAGGCCAAAATCACTGCTGACCAAAAAGAACTCAAAGGTTCGTCTAGCATTTGCCAAAAAAAGATCTTGATGATCCCCAAGACTTTTATACTCTGTTGACTGACAAGAAAAAACAAACAAACAAAAAAAAAAAAACATCCTAGTAACAGTCAAACATGGTGGTGGTAGTGTGATGGTCTGAGGCTGCTTTGTAGCTTCAGGACCTGGATAACTTGCGGTAATTGATGGAACCATGAATTCTGCTCACACACCCGCGAGTCCACCTATAAATGGTTCAATAAAGAAAAAAAACAAACAAATAAAAAACAAAACAAAGATTTTAGAGAGGCCTAGTCCAGAATTTTGAAACACCTTAAACAGGCTGTTCATGCTCGAAAACCCTGCATTTGACAAAAGCATGAAGAGAGGGTCAAAGTTCCTCCACAGTGATTTCAGAAAAAATTATTTTACATAAACAGCTGGTAAATATGTTTTGACACATTGGACGGATTCATTGTTTTGCTTCATTATGAATAATATGGTATCCATGCAAGTATAGTGAGAGATATTCATTCATACACCAATTATGAATGCTACACATAAGGGAAGAGTTCAAATGTGTTACAGTGTGAAGTAAATTATTGTTAAGGCTATTTATGAAGTATTTGCTATTTCACCATGGCAGATGGGTTTGGGAGACTAAAATAAAAGGTAAAGTAGTGAAAAAGGAGAAATTAAAACCTTGGAGCTGCTTCATGTGTTAGACTTGTCACTGCCCCATTGTTTTTAAAGATTTGTAAGACACCAGGGTAGCAGATGATGGCAACTAATGCCAACAATGATGCAGTAGAATAAGTTGGTAAATACTGTAGCATTAAAACTAAAGGTATACAAGTCCAGCTGCTGTAAAACTCAAGCATGCGTGACGAACACCTAGACTGCTTTAAATAAAACATCAATTATAGATTTCTAAAATGTGTGGCCTTGTTGATCTGACAGTGAAAAAGAGGGTTAAAGTTGTTGAGTTCAGAAGGTTGTTCTGATCAGGAGCACTGGTCACGATCAATACTTGCCTTGGGTCAGGGATAGGATCCAGGATGAGAGCAATTTTTGCCCTCCATGCTGAGGTAATTAATGATGGTATGCAATTAATCATGTGTGATTGGTTACATTGTAACAGACTCTGCTAGAGAGGCCAGTTTCTTTGTCCATCATTTATTAGTGTTTTCACGTTGTTTCTGTTCCAACGGAGAGAGTGATGCAGAGATGCAGACCAAAGGAATCGATCACACGTGATGGCATTTGTAACTCTGACGTAAAAGCCACAATACTAAAAGCTGAGCACATGGCGAGTGGCCCCATGTCCAGAAGAGGGGTGAAGTAATGGAATCATTGACAAGTACAAAGCATGAAGTTGAAGTGAACACTAAGCAGTTCTTGGTCTGCTCTTAAAAGATAAGAGCCCAACATGCAAACAGTTGAACTACCCTTTAGATTGCATTTCTAGATTAATGATTTAATTATTTATTTGAAATATACTGCACCAGCAAATCACAACTACCACGCTGTACCCTGTGCTTGTCTGTTATGTGGTGCAGGGAAAGTAGATCTTAACCCTGTCATGTATGAATTATGACAACCGCAATCAGGATTTTTAAAGTATTTTTATTCAGCTTTAGGCATGAAAAGATGAATAAAAATACTTAAGAAAGAAATCCTGCTTGAGGTTGTCATAATTCATGCATGACAGGGTTAAATAACATAATTACAATGAAACACGTCATACATCTATAGTAACATTAAACAACCAGTGGGTGGAAGGGTATGGAGTGACACATCAGTGTCCAATGTAGTGATTTATGTGCAAGTATACCATCAACACTGACACAAATACAACTGTAGTGACCACTATGCGTGAAAGGGATGAACAAGGTAATGAAAGAAGCTCTATCACTACGAGCCTCACCTGTCATGGTACACCTGTGCTGATAATTTTTATTGTGAAAACTAGCTTTAAACTAACAATAAAAAAAGGTTTGTGTCCAAAATCACTTTCTATGTACTGTGTAATGCTCTATTTGAGCTCCAACACATGGAGTGTTACATTTATCCACCATACACCTCCCAATCCATCAGTGAAAGGAAAAGGTGGACTTTATAATAACAAATAATCAGGGAACTGAGTGATTTTTTTTTTACAGTGTTTTGTAAAACTAAGTACATCCCATAGTTCAATAGTCTGCAGTAACAGCTTTTGCAGCAATAACTTGAAATAATCATTTTCTGTAAAAATTTTATTGGTCTCTTATGTTGTTGCAAGCCCACTATAGTTTTGCACTACTGATTTATTCCATAGAGATTTGAGGGCATTCATTTATGCATGGCTTTCTTTAGATCCCAGCACGGCATTTCAGTCAGGTTGAGTTCTAGCTTTTGAATGGGCCATTCCAACAACTTGATTCTTTTGCTGCTGTGCTTGCTTTCATTGTCTATTTGCATTTTTAAGCCATGCAGAGAAGTTCATGGTCAACTCAATGATGCTACACAGATGCTGTGGCTGCAAAACGAGCCCAAACTGTCACCCCTCCACCACCATGCATGCTAGTATGAGGAGTTTGTGCTGACATGTTGTGTTTTAATTAAGATAGTATGGTCAAACATTTCCACTTTGTTCTTTTATTTCAAAAGGACATTGTTCCAGGACAACTCTGCAAACTTGAGCAGTGCTGCCATGTTATTTTTATACAAAAGAGGCTTTCTCCTGGCAACCCTTCGAAACAAGCCAGACTTTTTTAGTATTTTTCTAAATGTACAGTCATGTGTTTTAGCATTTAGCATGCTAACTGAGGCCTGTGGCGTCTGAGATGTAACTCGTGAATTTTTGCATTTTCTCTGACCTTGTTTGGACATCCAAACCTAGAAAGCCTGACAGATAATGATAATGATTGATCAAGTGCATCTGAATATCAACACTTGGCTGGATGTACTTAGATGTACAACGGCAGGAAAGGTGTACTTAGTTTTTCACAGGTCTGCATAAATCTTAATTGAGGAGTCAATTCAGACCTTAGCTTCTAAGTGTGTTTATGTACAGTAGAGTCATCATCACTAATTATTCAGGAAAAATTGACAATCAGAGAGCACATCCCTCTCCACTGCCAAGGACACATGCTTCAACTAACATTTGAAATGGATAGACCAACATTGCAATTGTAAAGTAAAAATGATCCAGATCCACACATTTTCTTTGCCTTTTTCTTTTTTCATGCTACACCTTTCCTCAAAGTTAATTTAAATTCAGTCAGCCAGTGTTTTTGAATAATTTTTCCAGAAAAAAAACCAGCAACAGAAAACCTGGACTACCTCAGTGCTCGACATGGGAGAGGAATAAAATCTCCATGTGGCCATGAAATAGCTTTAATCCAGTCATTAACATGTTTACCTTGGTGTTAGTTTTAACTTGTGTGAGGTGAACTTTTCCAACTGCATTTCCATGGATACTGGCTCTACTCTCTCATTACACCAACTGCTGCCAGAGCAGCTGAATGTAGCTACAGTACGCATGTGACACACAGCAAAGACAAAAATATCTCCCCTTAATTGTCATTTTACTTGCCAAAAATCTTTAATTATACTTCGTCTTGGGAGTTCATTTGATACCGCTGCTTGACAAAATGTAGGCTTACGAAACTGTAATTAATCATCACAAACTGTGAACATGTTCTAAAACGAGACACATGCACACGCTCACAAGAAGCAAAGTGGGCCTGAGCGCTTCATTCTTAACTGTCATTTTATAACAAGAGGCAGATTAAAGCGCGTTTATAAATACACAGAACCTCTGCGGACATTTGATGAGCAGTGTGGGGATCTACAAGCAGATGGTCCATGGCCAGGCACTGTAGGGGGAGAAAACAGTAGAGAGTGATTGTGAGCATTTGATGTTTGTCCTCAGTTTGTGTACTGTACATCCCTGTTGAGACCAAAGGCCCCCTCTCGTGGCTTGCTCAAGCATAATAATCCCAGAAGAAAGCAGACTAAGTATTCCCGATAGTAATTAGCCAATGATGCCAGCAGCTCTCAGAGATTTGCTCACTTATAGGAGTTTGCTGCAAATAAAATTGGCTGTGTTACTGAATTTGAATTAAATTAGTTGAGTTCTTGTTCTGTATTACCTTAACTTTTTTTCTGTGGCCCATTTTGTTTAGGCTAAGGTTGTTTGAATTCAATCCATCAAATAATTTGATACAAAGAAATATTAGATACACCATTAGAGATACAGGGCTGGGCCCCTTTTTGTCTTGAGAACTGTCTGAATATAAATATCACAGCAGAAACTTATACTCAGACCAGGAAATGTTTGAAGTGTTGTCTCCATTTACTATTCTTAGCTGACAGGAGTGGCACCCGGTGTGGTCTTATGCTGCTATCAAGGTGTTGTGCATTCAGATATGCTCTTCTGCATAGCTTGGTTGTATTGAATGGTTATGTGAACTACTGTTGCCTTCCTATGAGCTCAAAGCAGTGCAGCCATTCTCCTCTGACCTCTGGCATCAACAAGACATTTTTATCTATAGAACTGTTACATTTTCATACATTTATTTGTTATGACTCAGGGAAAACATTTTCTTCTGCTTTTCCAATTCAGGGTTGTTGGGGACCCAGAGAGTACCCCGGCTGACACAGGGTGAGAGGGCAGGTCACCTGTCTCACGTTGGGCTAGCACAGACCATGAGACAACCAGTCATGCTCACATCCACATCTACAGCCAATTCTGAGCTGTAGAAGGAAGCCGGCGTACCTGCAGAGAACCCACACAGACACAGGGAGAACGTGCAGACTCCGACTAGACTGGATTCAAACTCACAACCTTCTTACTACAAGGTTGTTATGGCCTCCATCATTACAACTTTACAAACATTTAACACCCATATGAGCATCAGCGAGTAACACCACTAAGTGTTGCTAGATTAAAGTTTCTGTACTGTGATTACCCTGGTATCAAGCCAATATTAATAACACAAAGGACTTATGGTGATTATTTGCAGCCCCCATATTGTGTAGGTGCAGGAAAATGGCCTCAGACTCCTCACCGAAATTTAATAAACTGTCTTATATACTTCCATCCATCCATTCGCTTCCGCTTATCCTTTTCAGGGTCGCGGGGGGCGCTGAAGCCTATCTCAGCTGTCATGGGGCGAGAGGCGGGGTACACCCTGGACAGGTCGCCAGTCTGTCGCAGGGCCAACACACAAGGACAGACAACCATTCGCACATCCACACCTGGTGATAATTTGGATTATCCAATTAACCTATCCCCACAAGCTGCATGTCTTTGGACGGTGGGAGGAAGCCGGAGTACCCGGAGAGAACCCACGCAAACACGGGGAGAACATGCAAACTCCACACAGAAAGACCCCGGCCTGATGTAGGAATTGAACTCAGGACCTTCTTGCTGTGCGGCAACAGTGCTAACCACCGTGCCACCGTGCTGCCCCTTATATACTTGATAATCTAAATGTGAGTGGACTGCATGTAAAAAATTACAAATCTAGAAAAAATTTTGCTCCATTTTCAGGCTTTAGACAAAAAAAATGAGAGGCCCTAAAGTATAAAACTGTGTGTGTTACTTTAGTATAAAGACAAGAAATTGGAACCAACCAGCAGACCAACCCTTATGCAGAACTGCTGGTGTTCCAGCTTGGTTAATTATTTCCTAGTGTTACCAGTCTTTGTGCTAAGCTAAGCAATTAAGCTGCTTGATGCAGCTCCAAAGGTTTCCTCTGGAGACGAAGACGAAGGTCTAGGACATACATCCACATTTTCATTTTGTCTGTTTTTTCCTAATTTTAACAACAACATCAATTTCTGTGTTTACTTTCTTGCACCCAG
Source organism: Pelmatolapia mariae (assembly GCF_036321145.2). Taxonomy (NCBI): domain Eukaryota; kingdom Metazoa; phylum Chordata; class Actinopteri; order Cichliformes; family Cichlidae; genus Pelmatolapia; species Pelmatolapia mariae. The sequence continues at coordinate 26,934,704 of NC_086232.1, read as the reverse complement.
TGAAATTATTATTTAAGATACAGTATGATTTGGTCGTGTGTATCATGTTATGTTGGTTGTACTTTCTGTCCAGTTATCTCTTTCCTTTGAGGCTGCAGGGTCAGGGCAACCATCTGTTCAGCGGCACATCATCAGCCATAAGACATCTGTTAAGAGGAGTTAGTGCTCAGTTTAATTTTCTAAAGGTGATGATACCTGATAGGACACAATCGCCATATTGGGGTCCTGTGAGAACCAATGAAAGTTTGCTTTCTGACAAAAGACCACAGTCTTTAACTCCTGCATGGTAGCACGGGATCATTTCCATTCTGATGTCAGGTTTTGCTGGAGGATGCTTTTTTGGATATAACCTCTGTAAACCATTGGATTACGTCACCAAGGTAAACAATTTTCTTATTTTCCATTAGAGATTTGTATGCCATTAATATATACTAGGGGGTTTCCTTTACAAGCAGGTGAGCAGGTTTAAAGGTATCCAAGCAGTAGTGGTGTGTATTTCACTTTAGTTCAGCATTACATACATACCACTGTAAGTGCTATGACTCAATGAGATCAATTTATAGCAACAGAGCAGTTGTTTTTTAAGAATCATGCTTCAGCTTATAAGCAATTCAGATATAAAAAGCTAGAGAATTAACCTTTAATCTCCTAAAGTCTGCTTAATTAGTATAATAAGTATTCAATTGTTTTGATTGTATTTATGCTAATGAACTCCCACCAAGATCCCACCAAGATCCCACCAAGAGCCTCCTGGGAAATAACAGCACTCGAGGTCCAATGAAGCCAGTCAATCAAATGGAGTTAGAGCAGTAATGTGTCTGGAAATGTGCACCCTAAGCTTCGGAGGACAGGACAGGACCATGTCGCCCCCTGCTGAAGACTATTACTGTTGCCAGTTCCAGCCCAACACCTTTGACCTCTCCCGCTGTAGCTCCTGCCTGCGGCCAGATCACATGCACGTCAGCAGCGCTCCTGCAGCAGATGCTGCACAACAGGATACTCTGCAGGAGCTGGTATGTAGCTACATCAGCTGCTGTGCTTTCTGTGTAGCCACCTGGGTCTGTACAAAGTCTTTAAATGAAAGATAAAGCATCGTTCAGCTGATCATATAACTGATCACAAGGCCACTTACAAGTTTTTAAACCTAGAAGAGGAATTTGAGCATTTCCCAGGTCTTTTTGACCAAAGCCCAAAAAACCAAATGTGGAGCAAGGGTCATGTTTGTGTTGCTAAAGGTACTAAAGAATGGAAACTAAAGGTTTTTATGGTCTCAAAGAATAGCCTTTATTACAGTGACCTAAAACTTGTATGTCTTACTTTAGCTAATATCTGTCTGGTAATCCTCTGCTTCATTAAGGATGCATACATATATTGCCAGAGGTTTCTTCTTGTTAAAAGGGAGTTTTTCTTTTCCACTGTTGCCAAGTACTTGCTCAAAGGGGGTCGTTTGATTGTTGGGGTTTTCTCTGTGTTTTTCTAGAGTCTTTAATTTAATTTGATTTGGCACCATATAAAAAATTGAATAGAATTGAAATTGCTTTGACTTGAACAGATGGTCAGGATCTCTGTGCTAAGCAGAGGCAAAGGTTGGAGGCAGATCGTGTGTTATGGTGAAGCAGCCAAAGAAAGAATTTTGATAAAACTTTGAACAATTTATCCACAAACCTGAAAATGATGAAGCTATGAATTCTTATATCCAAAAGGTAAAAGGTCAAGTTTGGATTAACGCGGATGTAAAGAAGAACTTTCTGATTAGCACAGATATACCGCCATACTCTCGTGGTCTCTGACTGGAAGCCCTCATTGAGGTGATGAAAATTGTAGATCCATTCTTTTGTGATTTATTCAGTTCAACAGCTCAAAAACAATTCATAAGCGCAACATAATTTTGGTTTGTTTCCTAGGTAACCAGCCCATATTTATAATTAATAAGATGGGTGCAAAAAAGGGTCAACATTGCACAGTTCTATATATTTGTGTACCAAAGGTTCAGGTTGGCTGCAAAACTACCCAGATGCTCAGATTCTTTGCTTATACGACATTTTTATGGACATTTAAAATCAAATAAAATGACAATTTACAAGAATGATGTCAGCCTATAATACAATTATCAAGTGATAAAATTGTGGAGGTGGGAGAAGGATGGTGGCATTTGATTCTGTATCATTAATTAATGAAAGCTCATTACCATCCTTAGGGAATAGGTTGTAATCTGATACGCCCATATTACACATGCAGGCACATATCCTCGTGCAACACCGGCCCACTTAACTTATTATTCAGTGCGATGTCATTGTGAAACTTATGTTAGTCAACATCATGACTCTAATGTAGATTTTATTTTCAAGTGAAAACAGAGAAAAACAGATGCATTTTATTTAGTCCTGCATCCAGGAAGAGATTCAGTAGCTAAAATGAGGGGGAAAAAAAGTTTTGTGTTAATGAGAAGCTGACCTGAAGGAGAGATCAAGATAATGATAAGAAAGACAGTAAGTGGGCAGTTCTGGTGATGCAAAAGCACTGGAGCAATGAAATAATGATGAGCATGACCAGAGACTAGCTTGAGTTACGTCCTGTGCAGGCTAGATGTGTTGGCTTAGCTGGAACGACTGGAGAAGCAAAGACAGAAGTGGCTACACACAGCTACACAGCTTTGACGGCAGATTTGCCTGAAGGTCAGTGATCAGTGACAGTAAGTGGAATTTGTGTTAATGCTCAGACTCAGGAAGTTAGTTTGGTTTTTACTTTTGTATAAAAATTCAGTTTGTTTTGCTGTGACTTGTTTGATTTTTAAAGTGAGTAGAAACATGCCATCACATAGTTGCTGTATGAAGCTTTTAGTGGGTCATAATTAGATATAAGCATTGGCTGGTTTATTGTAAATCCAAATAACTGAGAAACCTGCACTTTTAGGAGGTTAAATATTTTTTAAGATTTGCAGAATAAGTCAAATTAGACAAGGCTGCAGTCGCTATGCCAAACTGACAATTTTGGTTCCCATAAATTTGTTGAATTCTGTCATTTTTTTGGTTTTAAATCGGTTGAATTATCCCAGTTAGGACTGCTAAACATGTTATTACTGAACTGTTTTTAAAAAAGCAGACATTGTTTCGACACTTTTACTTTGAGTTTAAATAATTTTCAAAAATAGAGACAAAACATTGTGATTGACAGCATTTTTCTTTTTTTAAATATCTAATTGGCACTATTAATCCAAATGCTTAATTTATGTTTCTGCTCCCCACAAACCAGGATACAGATGATGATGATGACGACACACGTGCCCTGTCTGAGGTGACCACAAGTGCCAGTAGTGATGATGTCAGAGGCGGCTGGACCTACGAGTGGAGTCTAGAGCACAGTCTGAGTCCTGAGTGGGAACTTAATATCTGTGATACTGACATACAATCCAGGTGAGTGTATCCAGTGTCCCGTTTTTAAGAAACTACTTTTTTACCAAGAACCTGCCTGTACTATATCACTGACTGGCCAGCTCAATAACATCCATTAGCTCAATCATGGAGTTGTGATAATAAATTTACATACACTTATCATGGGTGTGAATGTCATGGTAATTCTGGGGTTTTAATAATGTGAACTGTAATGTCCACTGTATAGATTTTTAAAAACAAGAGCTGGGTGCACAAGTTTTAATTTATTTTGGATTTTCTTAAATCCACACAGGGTCAAAAGTATACCCTCATTAATATTTGGTTAAATGTCCCTTAGAAAGTTGCACCTCAACCAAACTGTTTTGGTCGTTTCTGGCACAATTCTGGATACATATTTGATCACTTTTTATGGCAGTATTGGTAGAGATCATTTAAATTTGTGGTTTTCCTTACACAACTGTGGCTTCAGTCCTCAATTTTAAATAGGGTTGATGTCGGGGCTTTGAGACGACCATTCAAAAAGCTTAATGTTAAGCGTCCTTTATCCATTCCTAACCCGTTTTGATGTGTGTTTGGGGTCATTGTCGTGTTGGAACACCCAATTGCATCCCAGGATCAAGCCTCAAGACGTCGATGTGAGACGAAGTTGAGGAATTTGGAGGAAGAATTTGGTCCTCCTGTTTTTGTATTCACCATTTTTGTACAACTTGCCAGTACCACTGGCAGCAAACCACAAACCTCACTTGATCCCTAGCTTCCAGAGTCTAAAGTGCTGATAGTTTGAAAAAAACACGCAATTTATAGTTCTTGATATTTTAAATGTTCTTGCTTTGGTGAGCTCTCAGCATTTGAGGAAAAGGTTTAGACTAAGTGGGGCTTTCAGGAGGAAGAGGACCTGATTGACTGCTGATGGTGCTGGATGTTGTGGTGCCACAATAATGATAACTGATCTGCTTATTGATAGTGCAGACACAGTGAGCTTCCCTATCTGGAAATTCAGCATAGAAAGGGGTGCATAATTATCAACATAAAATGTAATAATTACATCAGTGTTTTATACACTTCATCTGTGTGGACATAAATCTGCTCTCATCATATTTCCATAATAACTACTGTAGCACTCAGGGCTTCTGTTCAAATCACTGAATATGCACTGTTCTCTCACAGTGTAGTGATCTCAGAGAGTCTCTGACTATAACTCAGGCTCTATATTCGGTACACTGAGTCTTTTCCTCTTATCACAGCTGCAGCAGCACCGGTGAGTCTCTACACACTCCTCTAGCATTTTATATTTATTTGAAAAGTCTGTTGAAACTTGAAAATGGTCTTAAGAATACATCTGCTTTTATAAATGGCATACTAAGAAGGAGTAATGATATATAAATGATGAATTAAGTACATGATAACACCTAACTAATACATTAATAATGCCAATAATTAAGTTGATTAAGCTAATAATGAAATTAATCTGTAACTTAATTGACGTATGAAAAAAATCAATGCTGTTATATAACCTACAGATGGTTCTAATCCATAAAATGAATACGTGATCAGTCTTAATCCTTCAACCCTGCAAGCCCGATCCCCAAAATTCTTGTACGTAAAATTAAATACCATGTGAGCAGGGGCTGTTTTGATGGTTTCCTCTGCTGAGCATAATTAAGTTCTGAGTTCCTCTGAAAGTTCCTGTATGGAAAAAGAAGATTAACATTATTTTCCTTCTTTGTTTAATGCCAAGGGTTTAATGAAAGACAAAGCTGATGGAAATCTTAGACTGACAGCACAGCAGATGTGTAGAGACGTTCTTGAAGCATTTCTTCACTAACTTGAGCAAACACTTTAGATGCATTCAAATAACAATTTATCGCCCATCGACTGATTGTCTACTACCTCTCCCAGCTCTCCAAATCAGTTGGATTCTTCAGAGAGGGGCCAACCCCCCAGGTTGGAGCGGCACTGTGTGGCTCAAAGAGCAATGACACGGTTGGACTCCTCTCCCCCACAAGGCACTGAAAGCTCCTGGATGGATGAGAGGAGAGGGAGAAACAGGTCCCGCCAGGCATCAGGTCAGTCACAGGCATGCATCCCAGTTAGAACTAAACTCCATCATGAGCATTTTACAGAAAGATAATCCTCTCTGATAAGCTATGTACATTATTAAGGCAATGATCACAGATTTGTTTGATTTTCAGAGTCCTGGGGAGATAGGGGACAAGAGAGTGGTTACTTCTCTCCCGACAGAAGAGGTGATGGTGAGCAGCAGATTGAGGAGGCCAAAAAACGTCAGTTTCGTTACTACGAGCGGGGGCATCCCCTTCCAAGCAACTATGTTCCCGAGCCCAAGGCCTGTGTCCCTTACAGGAACGTCAACCTGGGAGTGCCCTCCCAGCGAAGAAATCATGAGACATATATGCAGGAAACTTGGAGAAGTGAATCCCCGCAGAGATACACATACCACTCAAACTTTAGACAAGGAGATTCACAGAGAAATTCTCCGACACGTCACAGCTCTATGAGTCCAGAACGCTACAAGCTCACCGAATCGCCTGTGGGAGCTCAGAGAGGAAGCTCCCTCTGTAGGAGTCAGACTCGGTCTCATACTTCATCTCACAGCTCTCCACAGCTTCCATCATATGGTCCTTCTTGCCATACATCAGGCTGGTCCAGTCCATCCTGCAGGAAGTTGTCCACTGCCTCTCGCACCGTGTCTCCCTCCAGGGCCACACCATCTCACAGGTGTGCAGGCTCTTTGCTCTCACAGAATGGTGAATATGATGCTAAAAAGGGATATAGTCGAGAGTCAGGGAGTCCATCACAAGCTTCGAACAGGCACAGTTTAGACTCTGAGAAGCTGTACAGAAATCTCGAGTCTATCTCCCGTCGTGGCTCGTCGGCTCTTCAGCAAAATTCATATGAGCTATCCCAACCATCCCCACGAATCAGAACAGCTGTCAACAGCTCGACCAACACTCGAACTCGGAACAGTCGTGACGTTTCACCATCCAGGAACGGCTACGGCACCAGCCACTCCCCACAAAGAGAACCCTGCTCCAGAGACAGCAGGCTGAGTCCACAAAACTCATGGCAGGGGTCTGCACACTCTTTACTCAGCATCCCGGCCTCACCTGGATCCTCATCATCGAGGCGGGGCACAGGCTCTCAAGTCTTTGGTGGATCACTGTCACAAGCTACAATTACAGGAACAGATGAAGCCGATGAAGGAAAAAACAAAGTCATAGGAGACCGAAGCAGGAGTGCCATTAGACGAGGCATGGACACCCTGCTGATCTCTGAACCCAAAAAGGCTGCAGTAGATGCTGAGGAGGTAAATAAGTCGTGTGAGCAGGAATTTGGCTGATTGTCAACCTTGAGTTGTTAGCCAATGAACACACTGTGAATAATGCTCCTTTCTGGCACTTAGAATGACTAAACTTAAGAAAAAAGACTTAATCTTTAATTCACTCTGATCCCAAACTAGCAACTGACACAATAAACTCATTAGGAAGTGTTTAAAGTGGTAAAGTAAATATTCCATTATGCCATATAAATGAAATGAATGCAGGTTTAAGGCACTCCTGCACTTGCTTCAGCTTTTAGAATTATCTATTTGTTTAACAAACACAATATAAAAATCAGTCTTGCCACATGCTAACATGCTAAATCTTTTCTAAATCTAAGGTGGGGATGACCATAGATGATTACATAGTGCTGGCTGATATTCCCAAGATCCAAGTGGAGTCGGAAGAAGAGTTTCCAGGGCTGAGGTTGAGGAACCAGAGTCCCAGTCCATGCAGGGACCAGAGACTCAGGACATACAGGTTGGTGATGTGGCATTGTCTCACTGCTGGTCTTGAGCACTTGCATCTGTTTAAACACCTAACTGGGCCTTACCTAAATGCCAACCAAAATGTGGTTGGACACAGAAATATTCAGCTCATTCAAGACTGACAGAGGTTCTGAAATGCACACGGTAGCCAAAATAGGCTTTAGCAGTTGTAGTTGAAGTTTTCTTACCACACTTTAAACCTTATAAATCTTCAGTTGTAATGTTGCAGGCACCAAAATCAACATTAACAGCACTTCATATTGCCTTGCACTACTTAACTGCTACCAAAAGGAACTACTGGATAAAAGTCTTTTGTAGTCAGTGACTGCCTGAATTATCTCCTCTGAGATGCTCTGGTAGGTCTTCAGGGCAGCCACCTGCTGGCTGTTATTTGCTTTCTCTGCCTTCAGTTTTGGCTTCAGTTAAAAAAAAATTTTTAAAAGGCATGCTCTGTTAGGCTGAGATCAGCTGACTCACTTGGCCATTGAATCTTTGCCTTGAGAAACTGAGATGTTTGTGCAGTATGTTTTGGGTCATTATCCATTTGCACCGTGAAGAGTTGTCCAATCAATTTTTCAGCATTTGGCGGAACCTGACCACAGAGTATAGCCCTGTAAATGCTCAATTCTTCCCGCTACTTCTATGAGCAGTCACATCACCAGTAAACACTAGTGACCTCATTCCATTGGACTCTCTGAAAATTGTATAAAAATGGCTGTAATTCATAAACAGTTAATGCAATACTTTGGCTCAGTTGCTTCACTTAGTGTTTAAAGTCTGGACTTGTGCACTACAATCCGCTGTGATCTGTGCGTCACTCCTTCACTAGTTGGAAAATTAGTGGGCAGAAAACTCTTTGAAGATATGTATTTATCTGATGTGGTAACTGACAGCATTAATTTATGGCCTGAGAAAATAAACATGCTCTTGAACCTTTTGCAGAGGTCTGCAAAAGTTCACTTTAAAAATGTATTTCCTCTTTTCATTTCCTCTACACATTAACTATAAGGTATCAAGATGAAATAGACAGATCGAGCCAGTTCTACAGTTCAAGGCTGGAGTCAGACGAGAGGGGGAGAGGCAGAGAGAGAGGGAGAGACAGACGGGAGAAATGTCGAGACTCTGAGAACGGACGATCGTCTCGGAGACGATCAGCAGCATCTCTTCATACACAGGTAAGATGCAGTCACTGCAGGCATGTTTATCACAAACAGCCGTGTTGAAAAAGGTAAGAAAGTCCTGTCTGTTTAATCCATCAAAGACCTCAGATAGCCAGAGTGGAAAACACAGATCCTCCAAGGTGAATGAGCGACCGGCTCCTCCTGAACGCCTGCAGACACAGGTGAGCACTGTCTCATGACTTCCTGCGTCTGTATATATCACACGAGCATTTGGAGGAAAATAGGTCATTCATATATTTCAGCCTCTCGCAGAGACACACACTCGCAGGCAGAAGTCATTACCTAGCACTCTGTGTTTTAGGGCAGCATGTTCATTCGATTTATCATCTTTATTAATAGGTTCCAGGACGGTTTCAGTTAACTGTTTCCTGTATTTGCAGTGTTGTGCTGTCATGACTAAAGCAGCTGAGTCACTGTACACTGATGGATGACCACGAAATGAAACGTTCAAAAATGTTTCTGTTTCACTGTTGAAAACTTCTTTGTAGTAGTTCACACAGCATTTCCATATATAGGCACCTCTGTATGTGTGAAACTTTTATGACATCCTCTTTACATATCACATCGGGCACTTCTTCCAACCTAATTCCTCTATTTCTCCTCCTCTTCATATTACGATAACAACGGATCACATTCGTCATACATGGTGAGTATTTTTCAGTTGGTACTATCGTTCTAATAATGTACCGTTGGTTCCCCTTTCCCTTCCTTTCTCCCTCTGACAGTTTGATGGTTCACAGAAACTACACATCTTCCTCTTTGAATTTTCCTGTTCAGTTATATTTTTCTCTATCTGCACCTCGCCGCATGCGTCTCTCAAGAGTGCAGTCGTCTGTTTCCGACAGTTTCCGCTTCCTCTAGTTTCACAATGAAGTGTGAGAGATAAACCACAAAAAGAGCTCTTTCATTCTGTTTGCTCGTATCCCTTTAATTGCAGATGTTGTTTCTCAAAGGGGTGGATGTCCAGACTGGATGAACATGGCAAGGTAAAGGTATTCTTTTGGAAATCTTATTATATTTAACTAAGATGCTAATTCTAGCTGTAACCACATCCTCATAAAACCTGCCAGACAGGCTCAAAACACCACCAACGTGACTCATCATCGTGAAACATCTTGAAAAGAGTCTACATACTGTAGAAATGAATGCCAATGAATGGGTTTGATGTTCATGGCACCAGTTAGTTCATCATTGTCCATATTTACTGTTCTTTCCGCAGTGGAGGAAACACTGGTTTGTTCTCGGTGACACCTCGCTGAGATACTACAGAGACTCAGAGGCTGAGGAGGTATGACATAATGTGTGACACTAAAGCAGTTTCTGGTGTGCTGTTTTTGCACATTCAGGAAGACTTTATGAAGTTTGTTTTTTGATACCAGTAGATCAGTTTCCTGAAAAATGAATGGTTTGGGGGAGAACTGTGACCTTATTTGACTCAGCTAAAGTTATGCTGCTCTTGTCGTGCTGCAGTCAGATGACCTGGATGGAGAGATCGACCTGACGTCCTGCGTGAATGTGTCAGATTGTGATGTGGACAAGAACTACGGACTCCAAATACAAGTATGTATTTACAGCACTTTTGCTTTTTCTATATAAATAAAATTGAATTCAATTTGAATTGTTAATGGTGTTGCTCAGTAGACGAAAACACTGTCAATTAATCACACCTCCACCCCCCCAACTCCCAGTTTCACAGCCAGACAAATAGATGTTTGGCTGCTTCCTGTTTAACGCGCGCACGCGTGTGTGTGTGTGTGTGTGTGTGTGTGTGTGTGTGTGTGTGTGTGTGTGTGTGTGTGTGTGTGTGTGTGTGTGTGTGTGTGCGTGCGTGCGGTTGTGTCTTTTGATCTGCCCCAGACAAAAGGAGCAGTGTTCACTCTCTCTGCTGTGACATCCAGAATTCGGAAAAATTGGTTGAAGTTACTGAAGCAGGCGATCCAGAACAACACACAGTGAGTCTGGCACTATGGTGGGAGACAGTGAGACAGGAAGTGTTCAGATCCTTTACTTAGGACTTAAGGAACACATGAAAGTGTAAACATATTGTAATAATATTCAGAAAATAAATAATATCTGCAAAATGTGCCCAAATTCTTAGTGCACATAGAATATGTGATCAGTGTGTTTTGCTATTACATATTACATTTTTTTATTACTATTATTAATGCATTAGGCTTAATGCAGCAGACTGTGACTGTTGTAGCTGCTGGAACTGGAGTTCATTTCAAGAACCATATACACTATTTATTACATACATACACTATTTAGTCATTTCATTTAACTTAGAACCTGATGCGTGTAAAACAGTCTGGCTGGATTGTTTGTTGTACGTCATTTCCCTGGTTTGTCTCTCTTCACTGAAACTGCCAAATAAAGGCGGTTCTGGGTCGAGGTGGGGTGCGAGCCGATTCCAGTTGGAGAGGCAGGTTACAGTCTGGACAGGTAGTTTGTCGCAGGGCTAACACAGAGAGGCAGACAACTATTCATGCTCACACTCACACGTACAGCCAATTTAGAATCACCAGTTAACTTAATGTGTGTCTCTGGATTGTGGGAGGAAGCTGGATTACCCACACGGGCACAGGAAGAACATGAAAATTCCTTACAAAAGGCCCAGCCAGCCAAAAGAAACCCTTCTTGCTGTGAGGCATCATTGCAAAAATTCTTTCTACTTTCTTATTTTTATAGTTTTATATTATTTTTTTTCATAGAATTAACTAGCCCTGTACCTGCGCCCTTCATAGACTTTGTGCATTTCATTACCAAAGCAGTATAAAAAGCTGGAATCAAGTTAAAATAAAGGATCTTAAATTAAATTACAATTACTGGTCTCTCTTAATCTTAATTAGTGGCAGACAGAACAGAAACACCCTACATGGTGAATACTTGATGTTTATCATAGTGCTAAAATCTTCAGTCTCCAAAAACAAGATCTGAACATTTCTGTGGAGCATGGCTATGATTGGGTGGTCTGCCTGCAGCGGACCTTGTCTCTCTTATCTTTCTTTGAATGTGTAACTCTACTCTCCTGTATTTCCCTCATTCGGACCTCAGCCAATCAGACATCGGCAGCGAGAAAGAGAACCCCCTCTCCCGGAGACCGTCACCATGCCAACCCCCTGCTCAGTTCACCTGCAAGGATTCGGGCTATGAACCTGCCACTTGCACCTCCACCACTACAGCTGCAAACTCCTACCAGACCGAAATCCACCACCAAGCAGCAGACAGAGATCTGGGTGCGGACTTATCGCCAGCCAGTCAGAGAGAGGAAGGGGAGGGCTGGGACCGTGAGCAGGCGAAACGACTGGAGGAGAGGAACAAGTGGTTTGAGGAGGGGCTCCCCATCAATGAGATGGGCAGCAGGTGGGAGTCCATGGAGCTGAAAAAGGGGAGTGTGCCTGTGCCTGTTATTGAAACTATGGACTCTCAAGTTAACAGGAAGTGGGCAGAATTTGAGACAATGTCATTTCAGGACATGAGCGCACAGTCTCTCATAGGCACCCAGGCTTATCAGTCAAGCACCGCACAGGCATCTGCATCTCTACTTACTCCCCAGAGAGATCACTCACCAACTCAAGAGGTCAACCAGTCTGTCACCCGGTCACAAACCGATACATCAAACACGAAGGAGGCTCCTCCATCCATAAATGGCGCCCAGATCACAATGAATACAGCTGAAGCACTGCAAAAAGAGGTAGGAGAGAACTTTCAATTAAAAAAAAAGCAATGCTCAGAGTCAGGGCAAGAAAATTATACTATTATCCAACAGGGATTGGCATTTCAGTCTTTTTTTCCCCTCCTCCCTCTCTACCCCTACACATTTTCTATAAAACAATCTCCCAGGCTGTTTTTCTTCGAAAGCAGGTAGAGAGCATTAAGAGGGAGCGTGCGGCCATGGGTATAGAGGTGGAGAGTCCCTGTGGCACTGGGGCACCTTGTAGGGCCAGACTGGAGGCCATGGAAATAGCACACAGGAAAGCACTGCAGGAGCTGCAGGAGAAGCATGCCAAGGAGATAAAAAAGCTGGAAGAGGAAAAAGACAGGATGCTACAGGAGGAGAGCCAAGCAGCTGCTAAAGGTGAGTCACAGAGAATCAACAGCAACAGCAGCTTCAGCTAAACATGAGGATTTGCTTTTTGCTCTCTGCAGGGTGCGGTATTTATTTTAACTAAAAAAAATAATTATGAATCTTAGCCCTTGGTCCCTTACATGCATGTTACACAGTCATATCAGTTATCAAGATTTAATTCCTTCAGTCCTAAACATCACAATAGTAGAGTAGATACTAGACTCCAATTTACTTTGAAAGTTAATCTTATGAAAGATCTTGCTTTTGGTATGAAGGACCATTAATTTATGACCGTAAGGCAGTGTGCAACTATCCATGCACTGTCTTAGCCAGTTAATCCAGTGAGGGTGTTTTCTACGAATTCCCTCTTACGGCTCAGACTAAATCCTGGAAAAGATTAAAGTTGTGCACAAATCATTTCAACCATTTTAGACCTACCGAGGACGAGTTTTACGTTTTTTATTAAGAGAATAGCAGAAAGACAGTGCGAAACGACCGCACTGAAATGACACTTCTTTATTCATCATCTAAGTGAAGAAATTGATTAATTCATTCTTTCATCTAAACTTAAACATTTTAAGGACCCGCACTAAAACGTATTTCATGCAAAAAAAAAGACACTTATTGATTTGCAATTCAGTAAAATTAACATTTCTTGACTGATACATGACAGTCAAGAAATCATCAGCTCACACATGTGAGAAACATAATATTCGACCTTTGTGCAGTCATGCAACTGATTAATGCATTTAAACTTGCCACCATGCAACCAGTGGGTACATAACCACAGAAACCAGCCACAATGCAGCTGTGCACATTATCTGTGCACAACAAAGAGCACTGTACAGATTTAAGAATGTTTTAACTCCCATATTTGGCTCCTGGAATAACACAAACAGTGCACCAGTGAAGACTGGTGATCTCAGTTCATCAGAGAGACATGACACAAACAGGTACAGCTCTTTTATGGTCTCAGGTTGTAATTTAGTTCATTACAAAAGGGGTTTCATGAGCATAGCAGGCTTTCTCCAGTGTTAATGTATACTAACAGGATGAAGGCTGAGCCCCTTGAATAAAAGAATCAGAATCAGATTTACTTTTAATACCAAGTGTGTACACAAAACCAAGTGTGTACACGAAAGAGGAACTGGTCTTGGAGTCATAGTGCAACAAAACAATGGTGCAAAAATAGAATATATGGTATTTACTGTATACAGTACTACCTACTGATGCTGCTGTCACCTGCAAGCCTAAATTTTGCTGTTCTTGTTTTAAGGCTGTTTACTGAATGCATTACCTAGCTAACTAACTTCTCATCAAAAGCTATGGAGGCACTGAGAGCAGCTCACAGAGAGGAGCTGGAGAGACAAGTGGAGAAGGCCAGGAAGTCGTTCGCAGGAGCAGCACATGTGGATTCATCATGCCGAGGGCAGGCGTAAGTGTACCATAGCCCTCCTCGCTGCAGGCTGAAGATGTTCTACACTTGACCACACGCCTGCTGTGATGTATTATAATTAAGACCTCACAAAAACCTCACAACTCGTGTGTTTGTGCGTGCCAGGCTCCAGGCGGACATCTTGCACTCTGAGTTAGATGTGCTGTCAGAGCGTTACTCTCAGAAGTGCCTGGAGCTGGACCGCACTGAACAGAGCAGTAAGAGCCGAGAGACAGAGCTCGGACGCAAGGAGAAGGAGCTGGAGCAGCTCAGAAGAGAGAACCAGGTTTCTGCACAGCCTTTGTTTGCAAATGAATTTGAATACAGAACAACATGATGTGATAGAAAGTGAAACGATGACCTTCACATCCTCTTTATTTTATTCTTATAAGTATACATAATGAGGAAACACAATAAAGAAGCACATATATTGTAATACTTCTTATTTCTGAGCTACACATCTCTATTACAGGATCTCAAGGCCAAACTGGCAGAAGAGATCAGCCGTATGCGGTATTTCATCACAGGTCAGAGGTCGGATGTGGTATCCCTTTGCAACACTGAGCGCGCTGCATCAGAATTAGAGGTACTGATTACAGTTTCTTATATGAAAAGAGATAAGCTGAAAAAAATCTTTGCCCCCGCTCAAACCAACTTTATTTATAGCTGTGTGGAAATATTAAAGGACAAATGTTGACGTTACTGTCATCACTGGGAACCTCACAACAGCATCTGATCTATGTTCTGTGGGATTTTGAACCCACTCCATAAAAAACGAATGGATCATTTTTTTTCTTTTGCCTTGTATCCTGGTTTAATGACCCCCTGTGGCGACTGTCACCTGTTTCTTGGCCTCGTTTTTGTTGAGCATTCAGCTGCAGTACATATCGCCACCTACAGGCTGAAATAAAGTACATCGTCATCCTGCGCATCTCTGGTGAATCAATCGACTCATGAATCTAAGCACATCTAGGATGCATTTGAATCATTTCTTTTCCTCAGGTTC